>NW_022589709.1:68335069-68965003 GCF_004348235.1 Phoca vitulina
ATATTGCATTATTTGTTTCAGAGGTACAGATCTGAGATTCAACAGTCCTGCACAATTCACAGCACTTACCAGAACACATACCCTCCCCAGTGTCCATCACCCAGTCACCCCATCCCTCCCACCCCACCCCCCACTCCAGCAACCCTCAGTTTGTTTCCTGAGATTAAGAATTCCTCATATCAGTGAGGTCATATGATACATGTCTTTCTCTGTTTGACTTATTTCGCTCAGCATAATACCCTCCAGTTCCATCCACGTCGTTGCAAATGGCAAGATCTTATTCCTTTTGATGGCTGCATAATATTCCATTGTATATATATACCACATCTTCTTTAGCCATTCATCTGTTGATGGACATCTTGGCTCTTTCCACAGTTTGGCTATTGTGGACATTGCTGCTATAAACATCGGGGTGCACGTAGCCTTTCGGGTCCCTACTTTTGTATCTTTGGGGTAAGTACCCAGTAGTGCAATTGCTGGATCATATGGTAGCTCTATTTTCAACTTTTTGAGGAACCTCCATACTGTTTTCCAGAGTGGCTGCACCAGCTTGCATTCCCACCAACAGTGTAGGAGGGTTCCCCTTTCTCCGCATCCCCGCCAACATCTGTCATTTCCTGACTTGTTAATTTTAGCCATTCTGACTGGTGTGAGGTGGTATCTCATTGAGGTTTTGATTTGGATTTCCCTGATGCCGAGCGATATTGAACACTTTTTCATGTGTCTGTTGGCCATTTGGATGTCTTCTTTGGAGAAATGTCTGTTCATGTCTTCTGCCCATTTCTTGATTGGATTCTTTGTTCTTTTGGTGTTGAGTTTGATGAGTTCTTTATAGATTTTGGATACTAGCCCTTTATCTGATATGTCATTTGCAAATATCTTCTCCCATTCTGTCAGTTGTCTTTTGGTTTTGCTGACTGTTTCCTTTGCTTTGCAAAAGCTTTTTATCTTGATGAAGTCCCAATAGTTCATTTTTGCCCTTGCTTCCCTTGCCTTTGGCGATGTTTCTAGGAAGAAATTGCTGTGGCTGAGGTCGAAGAGGTTGCTGCCTGTGTTCTCCTTTAGGATTTTGATGGACTCCTGTCTCACATTGAGGTCTTTCAACCATTTGGAGTCTATTTTTGTGTGTGGTGTAAGGAAATGGTCCAGTTTCATTCTTCTGCATGTGGCTGTCCCAATTTTTCTGGGGTCTCTGTTCTGATCCATTGATCTGTGTGTCTTGAGAATTGTAGGTGAGAAACAGTTTACTATATTCCTTTCTTAAGCCAAGTTACAGAATGAGTGATGGGAAAGGACCTTTGTTTATAGGAATTGCCTTGTTTAATCTGCCCGGAGGCTCAGAGAGGAGAATGACTTACCCAGAGTGTAGTAAATTGGACTCCAAACTGAGACCAGAACTATCAACTCCCGACTTCTAAACCAGTGCTCATTCTAACCCACTGTGCTGATTTCATTATTTCATGGAAGTGGTACTTAAGTGATTTACTAATAGCAACGTTTGCTAGAAAGTACAACAGCTAAAAACATTTAGTACCATGACTAATAAACAGTTTCGAGATGGCCAAAGATTGACTAAGGCTAATCATTAAGAAATATGAGAATTCAGTTGGTGGAAACATTTGGAAGATGATGCCTATAATAATAACATGCAACATTTGAAGTGGGCTTTATAATTTGAAAATCACTTTCATATTCTGAAAGTTGTTGATTTGAGTTTTGCACTAGGCACTTTTTTTCAGACAAGGGAACTAAGACAGTTAAAGTAATTTGGTCGAGGTGACATGGTTGACAGAGGCAGGACTCAAACTGAGGTCTGGCAGGAGAGAAACACATTGAAACAGGGACACCTGAATAGCAAGGATCTTTCTGGGTGCTGACCCTGGCATATGCAGATCCACAAGAATCTATTTTCAGGGGATTTCCACTCTTACCCTCTGCATAGAACCTTGCAAAACTGGTAGAAAATCTGCCTGGAAGGAGGGAGTCAGCTCTCTCTCATAGCAGAACATTTCCTTCTCATATGAGACGTCTGCAAGGGCCCTCAGGGTGCCCCCTTACACCTCCTCTCTTTACACAGAGAATAAATCATGCTCTGTGTTCACACTCATTATATACAGAAAGCAGTTTATTAGCAGTTTGTTATGATCTGCATGTAGTTTGTAAATCTTGCCCCCAAATCAATTTCTGTTGTTCTTCTTGGAAAGCAATCTGTTTTGTCAATAACCTTACCTTACAAAGATGCTGAAACAGCAGCGGCAAATGCAAGGATGGAAAGTTCTATCACGAATAAGCAGGAAAACAAAGGACGTCGGGGGCAACATGAAAAATACCAGCACAAAAACGTAATAATTAGAAAAGCCAAAAATGAGGTAGTGCAGTAACAGCACAACTATAAAAACACACCTTCTCCTTTGTTCCTTCCTCCTTTACTGAACTTTGCAAACATAGAGCCTGGCTTGGGCTGACACTGCCCGTTTCAGGTTTTCTATGTCTGAACTGCTCTCACAACTAAAGTGAATGATGTTATCATGAATGAAGTTTTTTTTTTTTTTTTCCTTTTTATACACATGCATTCACTAAACATCTCTTGGTGACAACTACCTGTCGACCATCGTGCTCATCAATGGGGATAAAATGATTGATACTATCTCCCCTTAAGAACCTCAGAGTTTAATGGATTAAAAATATCCTCACCTAGACCATGATTTAATTATGAGTAATGGTTTTGTACAGGTAATCTCTGTCAATTTTAGATTCTATAAGCATCATAAAGATTTTAATTTTAGGTATTTCCTTGTGGGTGCTGGGAAGACAGAAGAATTTTAATATAACACTGTAGGATCATATGGCAGGATGGTGGTGGGCATTCAGAACGTCCTACTGTGAAAAAGAAGTATCATAGCATGAGATTAAGAGCAAATTCAAAGGTCAGACAGATCTGGGCTAAAATCCTGATCTCATGAAAAAGTACCAATTATATGACACTGGGAAAGCTGTTAAATCTCTGTAAGCCTATTTCCTGAATCAAACAATAGACCTTACAGTACTTAACTGCATCAGGTTTGTAAGAATTAGTGACATGATGCAGGTAAGAACTGCAGCACCTGAAAAGTGTTCCCTATACATTTGTTATTATTGTAGTAGTATCCCTCATTATTATCTGAAGGATCACAATAAGCCCTCTGTTTTTTCCAGTATCCACTATCAAGGCAGATGGGGAGAAATTGCCATGTTTAAATTCCAGCACACTCCACTTCTTACAAGAGATGGAGCCATCTCTTTTTTCTGTTTTGATAATAGCAGCTGTGAATAGAACACTGGAGGCCCCCCAAACACATGGCAAAAGAGAAGAACATTAAGAAATATTTCAGCAAGGTGGGGGGAAGGCCCCCCCAACAGCAGCAATTCCAAATGAAGCTACTAATCTTTTTTATAGTTATGTTGGGTGTTATTGGAAATACATGGAGTCACATGACCTGCTTTCTTAGATGCCATTTAATCAAATCTTTATATAGAGTCAATTATGGGCTGAGAATAATTCACTAAACACGGGCTGGAAACCTGTGATGGTAGGAATTCGGAGATGTAAATGAGGAGTCTATATTAACCATCTTTCTTAGAACAGCTATTCAGGGACAGAGGAAGAGATCACCACCCTTGCAGAATAAAATTTCACTTGCAAAGCTCGGCAATATTTAGTTTTAAAAGCCTATGTGTTACATGTTACGAGATTTTCTGTAGTGATGCTTTGTATGCACAACGCACTGATCCTAATTGAAATGCTGAGTAGTTTGTTTCTCCAAGGTTCCAATTCTTGATACATCTTCTGCATATCAAATACCCAGAACAATGCTGCCGCCCTGGCAGATGTGCAAATAAATGTGCTCTGTCGCATTTCTGCCGCGCTGCCGAGAACAGCTCATTTCAAAATCATCCTCAGCCCCAGATGGCTTGAAACAAAATAGTTTTGAAATCTAGGTGACCTATTTTTCCAAACTATTGTTGCGATTATCTTGGAGGAAACTAATCTAGATAAAAGGAAGAGGTGAGCATTGCTATGTTCTGTGGGACTCTGAACCGAGGCTTTTTCCTGGTAAACATAGCCATGAATTTAAGAGGCAGTGCAGAACCTTTGCAGCATTCAGCCCATGATTGGAGGAGCTGTTGCTTTCACTCCCGTGGAAACCTCATCCAGAATCCCTCCAACGAGGCCCCCTTTGTTGTCAGGTTTCAGAAGTAGGAGACTATGTGTAATTGTCCAGCCCTGGACACTTGGAGAGCACTGGGACTAGTGACCCTAGGAGAGCAGGTTTAATCAGGTCTGTCCTGAGCAAAATGGAATCTTACCATTGCTCTGCTCAGAAGCCTAGGTTGCCTTACACCCCCCAAGGATCTCTTTCAGCTTAATGATTTCTTTTCCTAAAAATTCTAAGCAGGGTCTTTTATTGTCATACTAGATCTTCGTTGTCCTCATTGACCTCTCCCGCCTAGTCCATTCAAAGTGGAACTAAATGATTCTTGTTTCTCTGTCGCGTGGCCTCTGTACATCTGGCCTGGGACATTACCCTCATTCCTTGGTCACTGACTTTATTCCAGTCTAACAAACTTGCCACAATTCTTTTAGCCCCTCTGTCCACTTGCATTCTTGATGAACCTAAAATGGCCTGAAATCACTGTTAAAAAAAAACAAAAACAATATGAGTGTATGGGTAGGAAATCATCCAGTGTATGGTTCTGCCGAGACCATTTATTGAGCATTTTCTATGTGCCAGACACAGTGCCAAACACAATACCAAGCATTATTTTTATTTAGTTTTTGCAACTGTATTTTCAGGTTATTATTATTCCTGTTTCACAGATGGGATAGTGAGGCTTAGAGAACATATACAACTTCTGCAGTCTTGCAGGTAATGAAATGGCCAAGCCCATTTCAAGCCAGGCACAGCTGACCTTGAAGTCTGCTTCCCTAACCACCATACTCCATTGCTTCCTCTTTAAAGACAAAATCTTGCATTTGCTCTGCTGGGAAAGGTTTTCAGGGAATAAATATTTCACAGAACAAAACTTTTTATTTGACATCATCTAACCTTGCCTTAGGCTTTTGAAATTATAACACTTTAGAGATATCAGGCTTGGCAATTTTTCTGTCCTTCATTTTCCCCACTCTACCTAGTTTTTATTGATGATGCTGGAGCATCTTCATCCAGTTACCAGAGTGCTGGCTCAAGTGGCTTCATTTTATTCTCTTGAAAGTGAGTAGGTGAATTAGGCAAGGATGGAATTAAGACTTTATAGATGGGAAAACCAACATGGAGGGGTTAAATGTGTTGGACAGGGTCCTGCATCTGTGCCTAAAATTGATGTTGGCCAATTCTTAATTCAGGGACATCCTGACTTATTATGTGGGAGTGCAATATCTATCTATCTGTCTATCTATCTATTATCTATCTATCTATCTATCTATCTATCTATCTATCTATCTATCATCTATCCATCCATCCATCTGGACAGTGATTAAAAAGGAAAAGAAAACTACTGATCCAACTCTTTTAAAAATCAGTTCAAAGTGCCCCAACTTGGGAAGACTTATTACAGAAGGGTGAGTATGGGAAGATCTTCCCCTTGTATCACCATCCCATATAATGGACCTGAGTTTGAGTTTGGGCTGAGCCCCTTACTATCCTGGTTAGCTCAAGGGATTTAGTAAATCACTCTGAACCTCAATTTCTTCTCATTACATTAAAATGATAATAGTTCTTACCTGATAGAGTTTTTAAATTCAAAGCCTATAAAGCACTTAGTCCAATGCTTGGCACACAATAAGTGCATGATACATTGATGTTTTTGTTTTTCTTTCTTTCTTTTTTTTTGTTATTGTTATTGAAGAGCAAGAAATAAAAACATATTGCTGTAGAACACTTTGTCTCATTATATGAAGCTGCAGGTGTGATAACAAGTAAGAGGAAGGTGACATAAATAATGGTGTTAGAAAATGTATGTTTGGCGTGTTTACCTGAGCCTTCATTTATAAGCATGTGCCACATTAGCTGGTAAAAGAAAACTGCCTTGTGTTGTAAGTTCTCTAGAATAAAAAACTGAGTTAAGGTCAGGTGTCATGTATCCTCAGGACATATTTCAGTGCTTGGTAATAGTGAGGGTTCAAAAAAAGGGTAGAATTATGCATAAAGGAATAGTTTATTTAATTAACTTCTCATTTGTTTTTGTAACCCTATTATCTTGCAGTGTGCCTGCCACAAAATAAGTCCTCAATTAGGTATCTGGTGAGGTGAATTGTTCTTCTTTATAACAAATAGCATTTTCTAGACATTGAATTGCATTTGATTAAAACTCCTTTGGAGGTGTGAAAAGGCCTTCCCACAGGTAGTGGGAAATTATAAGATCATTTTACCACAGTATCTCCCAGATACGTTATGTATCTCTTTTTTCGGGTTTTGGTCCATTCGTTGTATTTTTTTTAAAGAGTTACTGTGTTTGGGATTATTATCCCCAGGCTACTATGAAGAGACAACCATGTAGTGACAGCTAATAGATACAACAGAATGAGTACTTTTTAAGGCAGGTGCTGTTCTTTCCTGTAATGTGTAATGATGTAATGATGGCTTATACAGACTGCATAATGAATGAGACATAGGCAGAGCTATAATTACTAAAAATAACTGTCAAAAGGCATAGAAGAGTAAGAGAGAATCATCTTGTGAATATTAAGGAGGGATATTAACTTTTTACTATATTTGGATCAGTGATTACCTGTTTTTAAAAATTGTCTGTGACCCGGGTGCCTGGGTGGCTCAGTTGGTTGGGCGACTGCCTTCGGCTCAGGTCATGATCCTGGAGTCCCGGGATCGAGTCCTGCATCGGGCTCCCTGCTCGGCAGGGAGTCTGCTTCTCCCTCTGACTCTCCCCCCTCTCATGTGCTCTCTCTCTCTCATTCTCTCTCTCAAATAAATAAATAAAATCTTTAAAAAAAAAAAAAAAAAAATTGTCTGTGACCGAACACCCAGCAGTAAGAGAAGTGTTCTTTTTTTGAAAACAGTGGCCACACCTCATCCCATGGCATTGCCCACAATTAATGTTAATAACCCAAACGGGGCACTATAATAGAATGTCCCACCTAGAATGTACAAAGTCGTTGTATTAAACTCTTCCCCTACCCCGTTTGAATAATAATAAATTTAATCGCACAAACGTTTCTTATTTTTTTTATTCTACACGGTCTCCATATTTTAGTTAACATATGTGGGAGGCTTGTGAATTTGTTGACTTTAATTAATTTCATTCTCTAAAGATGAAATCGTCTCTCATAGTGCCAAAATAGAACTCTTTTGTTTTCTAAAAGATTTATGTAAGCCAGAGAGTGGGTATTAAATCACTGTATCTTATGCTAGTTTATAAAATGTTTAGCTAGCATACTAAATACCATGTAAATCAACGTGTTTACAAAATACACATATATCTGGGTTTTGTTGTGTCTGATTACATGGGACATATGATAGTGCTTTTCTCTAGGTTTAGTATTAAATTGAGAGTAACAAGGCCTAAAAGGCCAAGTAGCTTAGAAAGTCCAACCTTACTGAAATGCAAAAGTTATGGATTAAATTGCAAAATTTCCGCTCTTAAATAAAATGGAATTCCCACTATTTCCTTTATATTCAATACCATACTAATAATTTGTGGCTGCATTTTTCAAACTGCAAAATGTAATTACTGACACACTGTTCTTCCTGTCCCAGAAGTGCTTTGCTCCTGCTGGGTAACTGTAAGCATCATGAAAGTCGAGCGTCTCTCCTGCAGTACAACGTGAAAGGGGCTGCAGGCGGACAGAAAGAGGATGGGAGTGAGAGGAACCGTAGCGATCTTCTACCTTTAATTTGTTAAAAGCAGACGATTCTTTGAGAACATTAGGTATTGCGGTATCAGGAGAACAGCAAATTAGTTTTCTTTTATCTGTCAGAACACCACGCTTGACATCTTTAACATCAGATGAGTTAGTTTCTTCATTTTGCTGTCAAAAACTGACCTCTGGGCCCCGGAGCTGAAATATGTAATGCAAAGAAGAGTTTGGGAATAAAGAGGAACAATAGCTTTATTGCTTGGTGGGGCCAAGGAAGCTGCAGCAGGCTCAGGCTTTCAAAACCTGCAAGTCTCCCCGCTCCCCCTGGAAGGGGCTGGAGGGCTTTGGAGGGAAGTACAGGATCCAGCCGGTTTTGACAGGAATTGTGTATGTGCTGTCAGCCTGGGCTGTCCTGTGTTTGGGGTGGTACGGGTTCCTGGAACAAAAGGCTAAGAAGGGGGGAGGGGAGGTTTGCAGAAGAGAGGAGAAAGGATACTTAGTTTAAAATTGAGCTTGGGGGCGCCTGTGTGGCTCAGTCGCTAAGCGTCTGCCTTCAGCTCAGGTCATGATCCCAGGGTCCTGGGATGGAGACCCGCATCGGGCTCCCTGCTGGGGGGTGGGAGCCTGCTTCTCCCTCTCCCACTCCCCTGCTTGTGTTCCCTCTCTCGCTGTCTCTCTCTCTGTCAAATAAATAAATAAAAAATCTTTAAAAAAACAATAAGAAATAAATAAAATCAAGCTTGGCTGAAGCATTAGTGCAGGTCATTTTGATTCTTGTTCAACTTTATGCTTTTAAGAGGTTTCAGTTACACTTCTGATGTAAACCAAATATTGTCACCATCCTTCCATGAGTAACATTGCCCCACGTTATCCTTTTGTTGGCTGTACTTCTCTGGGGCTGGTCTTGTACTTTAAAAGTCTCAGGTCAAATACCCTTTATTCTATAGGAAAAAAAGAAATAAGAAATTTCAGTTTATGATATTCTGGAGGCTGCTGGTGCGAATTCTCAAAGATTTAGGAATTTGGGGAAATCATGAAGAGGAATTTTCAGGAAACAGCCACTCCTTACACAAGGAACCTCCCATGTGCAAAATGCATAATCAAAAACAAAGAAAAAATTAAAGGGATAGAGCTGGGAGAGAGAAGTGAAGTGAAGAGTAAGGAAGGGTAGGGAAAGGAAGAAGGGAATAACTAAAAAGAGCAAGGACACAGACCTGAAATCTGTGATAGCAACTTATAACAGCATCCCTGAAAAAGTGCACAGGTATTTATAAAACCGCAAGGGTGAGAATTGCAACCAGAAGCAAAATACTTAGATTAGTCATTTGCAGCAAAGTTGGGTAGAGAGTGCAAAGAGCAATGAGTTGATCTTTAAAATGTTACGGATGTGGAGGACCCTTTAGAAATCATTCAGTTCACTGGTTTTAAAATGTTGTACCTTCAAGTACTTTCTGTATTGTAAACTATTTATGAATACCCAGGATAACGAGGACTAATACCTGTTGACAGGTAGTATAGTGTTCCATAATTGATCTTTTTATTTTTATTTTTATTTTATTGTTATGTTAATCACCATACATTACATCATTAGTTTTTGATGTAGTGTTCCATGATTCATTGTTTGTGTATAATACCCAGTGCTCCATGCAGAACGTGCCCTCTTTAATACCCATCACCAGGCTAACCCATCCCCCCACCCCCCTCCCCTCTAGAACCCTCAGTTTGTTTCTCAGAGTCCATAGTCTCTCATGGTGATCTTAAACGCTTGTTTCTAAGGTTAAACCTTCCTAAGAGGTCCTAGCCTTGGGAAAAATAAGGAAGGTAACACCCATTCTCTCCTACACCCAAGTATGGAAGAAATAGGATTGAAAAACAATAATGTCATTAGATGGCTTGAAGGGGCCATCTTTTTTTTTTTTTTAAAGGATTTTATTTTTTTAAGTAATTTCTATACCCAGCATGGGGCTTGAACTCATGGCCCCGAGATCAAGAGTTGCAATCTCCACCGACTGAGCCAGTCAGGCACCCCTTGAAATGGCCATCTTTTACTCAGAGAGGAGAGTTTAAAAAAACAAAAAACTCCCACTATGATTATGGATTTTTCCACTTTAATTTATAATTTGGTCAACTTGCTTTGTGTTCTTTGAGGCTATGTTAGTAGATACATACACGTTTAGAATTTTTATATCTTTCTGGGGAAATTGAATTTTATCATTATGAATTTAATCTATTTATTCCTGTAAAATTTATTTTTGTTATTAATGCAGCCAACACTTTTTTCAGTTATGTTTTTATGTTTATACAATATATAACATAAATATGCATTTATATATTTTTAACTATTTTATGTCTTTGTACTATAGATAGAGCTCTTTAAAGAACATGTAATTTTGGATTTTTTGCTTGTTTTTTCCCAGTGTGCCAATTTTACCTTTTAACTGATGTATTTAATTTAAGTTAATGTAATTTGATGAAATATAATGTAATTACTGATATTTGAATTTATATCTACTACTTCATTATATATTTTCTGTTTGCCCCAAGAGTTCTGTATTAGTTTATTTTCTTCTCCTTCCTTAATTTCTTTTGGATTAATGGGAATTTTTATTATTATTATTTTTAAAGATTTATTTATTGGGCACCTGGGTGGCTCAGTAGGTTAAGCATCTGCCTACAGCTCAGGTCATGATCTTAGGTCCTGGGATCAAGTCCCACATTGGGCTCCCTGCTCAGCAGGGAGTCTGCTTCTCCCCACCCCCCCACTGATGCTCTCTCACATTCTCTCAAATAAATAAATAAAATCTTTAAAAAATTTTAAAAATAGATTTATTTATTTATTTTAGAGAGAGAAAGAGCACGAGTGGGGAGACAGGAGAGGGGCAAGATGAGAGGTAGACCAGCAGACTCCCCACCGAGTCAGGGGGACCCCGACATGGGGCTCCATCCCAGGACCCTGAGATCATGACCTCACCCAAACTCAAGAGTTGGATTCAACTGACTGAGCTACCCAGGCACCCCAATACGAAATTTTAAAAATCATTTAATTTCTTCTCTCTGTTAATTTAGCAGTTACAAACTATTCTTTTAGTGCTAACCTAGTCATTGTAACATAGTCTTGGGTTATCAAAACCTGACTTTAATCCATCTATCTTCCTCCTACTCCTTAAAACCATATTTACCCCTTTGGAATTCTAGACCTATGTGCTATTATTTTTGTGAATAATTATATGAAAAAATTTTGGTCCATTCATTGTATTTTTTTTTTTAAAGAGTTACTGTGTTTGGGATTATTATCCCTAGACTACTATGAAAAGACAAACTATGTAGTGACAGCTAATAGATACAACAGAATAGGGACTTTTTAAGCCATGTGTTGTTTTTTCCTGTAATGTGTAATGATGGCTCACACAGACTACATAAATATTCCCAAGAAATATTCAAATTTTAAAGTAGTCTGTGTTCATTTAGATTTGCCCAGATTTTTATCACTTTCCTGTTCTTATTTCTCCCTTGTATCATTTTCCTTCTGCTTGAAAAATACTCTTCAGAATTGTCTTTAATATCCATCTGAAATGTCTTTATTTTACCTTCATTCTTAAAGGATATTTTCAGTAGATACAGGATTCTTATTTGACAGTTACTTTCTTTTGACAGACTGAAAGTATCATTCCACTGTCTTCTGCTCCTCATGTCTCTGTTGAGAAGTCTGCCATCAGTATAACTGCTGTTCTTCTGTAGGCTGCCCATCTATTCTGCTGATAGCTCTTAAGATTTTTCTCTTTATCTTTGATTCTTGCTGGTACTTACTGGACTTCTTGAGTCTATGGATTGGTATGCTTTGTCAATTCCGGGAAAAATTTAGCAATTATCTCTTTAAACACTGCCTCTGCCCCATTCTGTCTCTTGGATCCTTCTGTGGCTCCACTGAATATAGACCAGACTTTAATGCAGAATCCTTGATGTCTTCTCCTGCATCTTGCCTCATTTTCCATCTCTTGATCTCTCCATGGTTGACCTGTCTTTCATTCACTGATTCTTCTATTGCACCTAGACTGCCAGTGAGCTCATCTATTGATTTCTTAATTTTGGTTGCTATTCCTTCTCAGTTCTATAATTTCTCTTCTGTGTCACTCTTTATATTTTAAGGTTGCCTTTCAAAACTTTCAAGCTAAATTTTTATCTCCTTGAATTAAGGTAACCATAGCTGTTTTATGGGACCTTTCTGGTGATTACAATACTTGAAGACTTTATGTTTCTGTTGTCTCTTGATTCTGCTGGTTTCTCACAAATGCTATCTTGTCTCCTCATGTCACCTTTGAATGTGTGCTGAGCATGGTATTTCAATAATCGTTAGTAGAAATCATTTGAGCGGTCCATGGCAATTTTCTTTTGCTTTTCCCAGTCTTCTGTGAGTAATAGCAATCTGGGATTACCTTAATCTAAGTTTGGAGTTTGAGATTTTCTGGGTCGTGTAGATGACTCACAGCCAGGCTGGAGTCTTTATGAATATTCTTTTACTTTTACTTCATCTTTTCTTTAAGTATGCAGCATCTGAGGTCACAGCCCAAAGCAAGGACAGTTTACCTGGATCCCAGCTTTTTCCTCTCTAGTCTCATTAGTCTATCAAAAACTCATTTCAGCCTCTTGGCCATTGCTTCTGGATTAGCAAATACCATCAAACCAAAAGCCCCTGACTGCTCTGTGTTCTTGACTCTGGGTTCCTATTTCTCCCCAAATCTCAGCCTAGGAATGCTTTACAAATCTTGTTTGTTCTTTAATGCTTTTTAAAAGTCGGATTTTTTTCCCAGACTTTTAAGTTGTCTTTATTGATTGAGGGTTAGTCAGAATTATCTGGTCTCCCATTAATTAATGAGAATCCTCAGTGTACTTAAACATTTACTTTTTTTCCTACTATTAATTTCTTTATAACTAAAATGGGATTACCTACTTCTTCAGACTGTTTCAAGCAAATTGATGCATGCAGAGCCCGGAGAATAGTATCTGGTACTTACTGAATGTTCAATATAAATATAAATACTGTTTTTCCTAACATTATTGCTGTTTGTTAAAAATACCTCCTAAAAAATGGGGTTCCTTGGTGCCTTAATCGGTTAAGCGTCCAACTCTTGATTTCAGCTTAGGTCATGATCTCAGGGTCCTGAGATCGAGCCCCCCACCCCCACTCTTTGGGCTCCGCCCTGCGGGGAGTCTGCTTGAGATTCTCTCTCTCCCTCTCCCTCTGCCCCTCCCCCACTTGTGTGCTCTCTCTCCCTCTCAAATAAATAAATCTTTAAAATGGTGAAAAAAAATACCTCCTAAAAAATGGAACCTTGATGTTAATGAAGGTTCACACTTGCAAAAAGGCTTAGTTTGTGAACTATCAAAAAAGTTAAACAAATGTTAAGCAATTTGGTATTAGTATAATAAAGATATGCTAATTCTACCATCCTTAAAATGAAAACAGAGCTGAACCAGCTGCATTATATCACTCTTGGCTAGAAATATTTTAAATATAAAATGTCACAAATTTATACAACATATTATCAATATTCGGGATGGTGTGGTTTATTTTTGGAGATGGCCAGTTTTGATAGTTCCCTATACTCTCACTTTCCTGCCCTCCTTTTACACATATTTCTGAATTGTTAACCATATTACTCAGAGAAGCCCTGTCTACCTAGAACTACTTGGGTTTGTGATCTCAGCATAACAAAGAGTATTTATTTCAACATTCAGAATTCTCAAAAGAGTTACTGCTTAAGTTTTTACTTGAGAAAGAAAATGGGAAGTGTCTACATTTGAAGCTGAAATGTGTGCCCTTCCGTTTTTGCTTTTAAACATTCATAGACATGGCCATTATTTCCATCAGAGTGGGAGGGGTGGGTGCTAGGTGCTGTGTGGTTATGGTGTCTAGATTAAGATGGATGAGGGAGCAACCGAGTGAAACATCCAATTCCTAGTTTTAAAATGTCTCCTCCCCCCTCCACTAACTGATATTGGCAAAGCAGTTTTTTGATGCGAGAAAGCCACACAAAGAAATGTGCGTGAAGCCTTGTGTAGGTATTATTAGTGGAAAGACTTTAAAATTTGTTTCCCATCCTGCATGTTCCTATTGCTTCAACAGTCATATGATTTCACAAGGGACTATATGCAAAACATGATCTTTTTCATACCAAAATTAAAATGAAAGAGAAACAGGACTTTATAAAATGATGGATAAAAAGGCACTATTTAATCAAATCTTGTCATTTAACAGATGCAGAAACTGAGACCTAGGGAACATAAATTGCTTTATCACAAATAAACTTGACCAAATCCCTTCCCTGGGCTGGGGGAAACCCAGTGGGAATCTTGGTCCTATGGGCCTTCTAGTTATTTCCTGGAGTAGCTGCAAAGCATGACTTCTGCAGATGAGTGTGGAGTGTAGCCAAAAAGGTCAGCCCAGAACAGGAGGAGAGTTTCAGACATGGGGCTGATAGTAGGTGTGCAGTTGAAGAACTGAGACAAAGCCAAAGATCAGAACAGAGAGGATTTGAATCAGAAGACAAAGTTCAAAGTGAAAACATGGCATACATTTTTGAAATCTAAATTATGGAAAAATCAAGGTTCCTTGTAGAATGTTCTAAATGGCGTAAAGTCTGCACAACTAGTTTTAAGTTGTATAGCTGGTAAAGATCTCTTTATCAACACCTTAAAGTCTACCATCTCATAAGAATTTACTGTGTGTTACACACTATAATTTACATTCATTGTTTCATTTAATTTTCTAAAATACTTGCAAGGTCAGTGATAGTACTATTCCACTTTTATCCAAGAGGAAACTGGGCTTAATAAAATCAGGTTGTCCCCAATTCCTACAGCATCTGTCTCTAAGCTGTCTGCATTGTCACCAGTATGTCACCCTGTTTCCATGTTCCTTAACATTCGTTTCCGCTGCCTGATTGAAAAGTCCGGGAAGGAAAGAAACCATCCCTTTTACTCACTACTGAGTCTCCACCTCCAAGCATAGTACCCAATGCAAAAGAAATACCTGTTGAATAAACTAATAAAGGAATAAATGAATAAAATATACCATTTTGTCATCACTCCTGTGGACCAGCAACCACCTCATCATGATTCTAGAAAACCACAGGCTCTGAGTTTGATGGCATGTTTCCCCTGCTATTAGGCACAAGCATCTATTTCTTGGCAGTCATGGTCCTATTGTCTTTTCCTTCAAGCCCATGTTCTCAAAATCCCTATGAACATGAAAATAAGGACAGTTTTTTTTTTTTTTAAGGTGGATCCGTTCATGTCTCTATCGTTGTAAAATGCTGTCATTTAACGTGTTACCTTTTCAACAAAGTGAGTAATTTTCAGAAAAATGTAAGAGCCTGAGATTTTGGCTTTACAAAATAATGTAAATGTTTTTATTCCTCTCTGTTCAGAAACAGTCATTTGTTACCTAGACATTTCACTCCTTGGCATGTGTCCCTATAACTGATTCAGAAATCTGCATCAAGATATAAAAGAATAGTAGTACCTTGCATTTGCATAATGTAATTAAGTTTTCAGAGCTGTACCCCATCACATCTATCATTTTATTTTACATTTCTCTTCAGCAAAACCTTGGTGCGTTTTGAATTCATTGTGCCATAATAATATAGAGTTGAATACCATTAAAACATTGGTATTGAAGGATAGAACTACAACCATCATTTGTACGGCACTATATAAACTGCTTTCACATATATTATCGTAGTGGACCTCACAACAACTCTGAAAGGAGATAAAGCAAGTATTATAATCTTTATTTTACAGACCAGGAAATGGGGTCTCAAAAGGTAAATGACTTGTTTCTGAAGGTCACCCGGCTAGTAGGTGGCGAAGCTCAGACTAGATTCTACGATTTTTGACTTCTAAGTGAAATAAGCCCGTTGCAAAAAATTGTATGTTGTGTTTTTCACTTCTTGACACTTTGCTGTACATGCAATGCATACCTGTTGGTTTTAGATATTTTATTTGACTTTTCTTTTTTGATAGCTAATATATTTGATGGAAGAGATGATAAAATTGTGTGTCACCGCAGAATGTATGTATCTCTGTAATATTATAAAGCAGTGGCAATATTTTTTGAAAAATTTTTAGGGGGGCACCTGGGTGGCTCAGTTGGTTAAGCATTTAACTCTTGATTTTGGCCCAGGTCATGATGTTAGGGTTGTGGGATGGAGCCATGCATGGGGCTCCCTGCTCAGTGGGGAGTCTGCTTCTCCCTTTTCCCCTCCCTCCACTCATGCTCTCACTCTCTCTCAAAATAAATAAATCTTTTAAAAAAATACAAGCAAAGCAAGAAAAGAAAGATTAATTTTTTCCCCTCTCATTTACTTCATATTGATTTCAGAATAATTAATATGTGACTTGCTGTTAGTAGGATAGACCACAGAAACTATTTAATTGCATTTTTTACATAATTTAAAGGGCATACTGGGTACATTAGTATATATGTACTTATTTAAATAAAGATGCTTATAGATCCATGTGCAAATGCATAGAAATAATTACAAATATGTAATTTTAGGCATGGGTGCATACATAAATAATTATAGATGTTTACATAAACATTTTAAGGGAATGTGTGCATGTATATTTCCTTTTTTCTATATAATTAAATTTTTTCCAGTTTTATTGAAATATAATTGACATATGACATTGTATTAGTTTTACATGTACAACATAATGATTTGATATATATATATATAGCAAAATGATTACCACAATAAGTTTAGTTAACATTTGTCACCATACATAGTGACAATTTTTTTTATTTTTTTTATTTTTATTTTATTTTATTTTTTTTTAAAGATTTATTTATTTATTTATTTGAGAGAGAGAATGGGAGACAGAGAGCATGAGAGGGGGGAGGGTCAGAGGGAGAAGCACACTCCCCGCTGAGCAGGGAGCCCGATGCGGGACTCGATCCCGGGACTCCAGGATCATGACCTGAGCCGAAGGCAGTCGCTTAACCAACTGAGCCACCCAGGCGCCCAATTTTTTTTATTTTGATGAAAACTTTTAAGATCTACTCTCTTAGCAACTATCAAATATGCAATACAGTATTGTTAACTGTAGTCATTTACAGCCCTAAAAATTATCTTATACCTGGAAATTTGTACCTTTTGACCACCTTCGCCCATTTCCCTTATCCTCTAAATCCGCACCTCTGCCAACCACAAATCTGATCTGTTTCTATGAGTTTGGTTTTTTTATATTCCACATGTAAGTGAGATCATACAGTATTTGTGTTTCTCTGACTTATTTTACTTGTGTGTGTATCTCTTCATACACAAATACATGCAAGTTTATATAATAGTTGCATAATGTAGACCCTTAACATTCTCAGCAGATGTCTGAGATCTTCGCAATTCCCCTAATGTAATGAAGTTTTCCTAACACGGTTATAAAATATCATTTAAACGTAAGACAGCTCCACAAATCTAAACTACGTATATGATTCATTTAAAACACCTTACTTGCTGCCACAGCTCAACTTCTTGATTTTTTTCAAAAGACCTCTTTTTAGATACAAAGATCACTCTTAGGTCTTTCCATACCCACACGAGAGCCAACCACTGGCTAAATCTGGGTCATGATTTTCACCAGGAAACAAAATGTGCTGTTGGTGAGGTGGTGATGGTTGCTTCACTTTAAGGAAAGTCACGGCTGGCTTCAGCAGCACGTATACTTTAGGAAAATCACTGCATTTCTAAAGAGTAAGGCTGCTTTGGGATGTGGGCAGTTGCCTATGCTCACTCACCAGCAGTAACCCAGGCTACACGCTGGTTTCAGAGTGCCCACAGTTCAAACCTAGGAATCCACACTATTACACCATGGCCTCATGCCATGGACCTTGGAGGTCACTCACAAATGTTGTATTTCTTTGATTAAGATACAGTTCACTGTATTTTGTAACACTGATTTACTAACATCTTTTCAGGAAAAGAAAATACTTCGATTGTAAGCAGTGTCTCAGTTTCCAGAATATTGAAGTGTATGGGGGTCATATTAGAATGGAAGCAACAGAAGTTAAAATTGTGGATGAAAAAGAACAAGTTTAAAGGATGTTTAGTCTGTAGATTGATGATTAATCATAATTAAACTATGTGTTGGTAATCATAATTCCAACTTGCTCCTCCTCCCACCTGACCAGCTGCCAGTTAAGTCTTGAAGTGTGCGGAACGTCAGAATCACCTGGGAGCTTGCTAAAAATGGAGATTCCAAGTCCTCACCTCAGAGCTGATTCAGAATGTGTAGAGACGGAGCCTAACTTTGATAGTTTTAACTGACTCCTCAGGTGACACTAAATCTCTTGAAAGTTTGAGAGTCAATGTCTGAAACCCATTGCTGAGAGAAGTGTGGATCTTTCTTTGGCCCACTTTCCTTTTTTAAATTTTATTTTGATTTTTGTTTGTCTTTTTTTTTTTTTTGAAATTGATACTATGCTTCCATTGTCACTTGAACCTTAGTTCGTTAGAATTTCATCATATGTATCTAAATGTGTAGAATATTTTCATACTCAATAATTTAACACTTCCAAGAATATCTCTTAAGAAAATCTTTTAGAAAGTAAGTATTTGTTGGTAGTATATAATATAAATTTAAATCCCCCTTCTTTCTGACTTGTACTCTTAGAAGAAAGTACTCAGAAATCATCCTCGGCTGGGGCACCTGGGTGGCTCAGTCGGTTAAGCGTCAGCCTTTGGCTTAGGTCATGATCCCGGGGTCCTTGGATCGAGCCCTGCATCAGGCTCCCTACTCAACAGAGAGCCTGCTTCTCCCTCTCCCTCTGTCTGCCACTCCCCCTCTCCCTCTGCTTGTGCACTCTCCCTCTCTCTCTCTCTGTCAAATAAATAAATAAAATCTTTAAAAAAATCATCCCCAGCTTAAGCTTTTTTGTAACTGATTTTTCTCAGACTAGTCAATGTTTCGCCTACATCAAAACAGCCCAAGTTCTATGGAAACATCAATTCAGATCATGGCTTCTTTCCCACCTCTTGTTTCAATTCCTTTTTGCTGGGAAGACTCTTACTATTTTGAACCTGATTTATGTAGCAAACATTGACTCACCAAATTCAGTGTCACAAACCCGCTGTTACATATCACATCAACAGTCTTAGTCAAACATTTGGAAGGAGAATGCATGACAGAAAATGTATATGTCTGTCAAATTTGGAGTGGGATATGTCACCAGGGAGGATGTACCAATGTTAGCAAAACTGGTGGCTACACATTGCATTTCTGTGAGGAATAGCATTGTTAAAAGTTGAATGAGAGAATCTCATGGATCGTGGAAGGGGACCCTATCACTCTACCACAATTTGGCAGTAATCCAGTATTTCCTAAAGTGTGATGTTAAATGGGACATGGATGGATTTTTTCTCCCTATAATTATATATTTATTATAGCATTTAGTAGAAAAATATTACTAACACACCAGAACTTCGGGTTTACAGGTATGCCTGCTTAGATGAAGGCTAAAATAGATGGACTTTAAGGAAAAAATGAGTTGATTTAAAGAAAAATTAATTAAATAATATTATAGGTAGCATGTAACTATAGTGAAAATTGTGAGGGTCGTATGAAAATGTCTGACATTTGGGAAGCAGTGTATTTATCAATATTGGCTGTACATCCATCATGGGCATCCAGCATCCCTAGGAGCACGTGTTCATTTCTGTCCTTTCTGGGACTTTACAGCTTGGCTGCACTTGCCAGGCACTCAGCACAATGCCTGGCGCGTAGGATTAATAACTATGTATTAAGTCACAATGTCTGTTTAAACTGTTCAACTTCCTGTATAAAAAAATGTTCACATGTCCTCAAAGAAAAAATGGTCACATGTCCTAGGAGGACAACACAAAGATAAACACACATAAGCTTTGACAGCAGAAAGAACCCTTCACTGACTGTCATTCTCTGAGTAGATTATTAAGCTTCTCAGCATCTGTGTTTTCCCATCTGACAGATGGAGGTAATATTTAGGTAGATCGTAGTTTTTAGGATAAATGGCCGAATTTACATAAATTTCTAGTCATACTGCATGGCACATTGTGGGTATTCAATACTATAACTGTTATTCTTTTTTTTTAAAGAGATGTCCATTATATCAGGTGGCCATTAAAGGTGTTAAGAAAGAGAATTGTGAGTATTTATGACAGAAGATGTTAACACACAGGCATCATTGGGAAGAGGGACAAGACAGAGGAAGAGATCATGAATAGAATACCTCAGCCAGAGTCCCCATCCCCATCCTTACAAGTGCTGACTGCAAAGAGTTACTGGTCAGTTCTTTGTTAGAATGTACTTACTGGCCTTGAACCCATTCCTGATACTCAAGACTCGGGGAAGACGAAAAGAGCAGGCATCCCTTTTAAGCCTTTCTTTAATCAGGTAGCTAAGGTGATTCATTTCTGCAAAAGTGTTTTCTTATTAACACATTTTAAGACTTTTCTCTCCGTTCTACTCTTTATCACAGCTGCATGATATTCCACTGCACAGGTATTCCATTGTAGATACGGATATTTAAATTGTTCCCAGTCTCTTGCTACTACAAACAATGCTATAGTGACTAGCCTTACACAAAAGTCTTTCACACATGTGCAACTCTACCTATAGTAGAAATTCCTAGAAGTAGAATGTGTAAGTCAAGGGTGCATGCATTTTCAATTGTCAAATATGTTGCCACATAGCTGTACAGGAAGATTGTGCTAGTTTACTCTTCCACTACAGTATAGGAGAATTTCCCCACATCCATGCCAAAATGGCACTTAAAAAAATTTTTTTTTCTGATACATAAAAAACAGAATTATAGCTTTAAATTGCAAGTCCTTAGTTATGCAGAAGATTGAACTGCTCTCTTTCAATGCTTTGTGTTAAACTAAATGACCAACCTTCTAGCCACTTTATCCTGAAAATAGATGGTCAGAGCATTTCTGCCCTGAAATTGACCTTAGATTTCACTTAGCCCAACTCTCACTTTGCTGGTCTGAAAGTTGAAGCCCAAAGTGGAGAGAGTTTTGCCAAGAGTCGCATAGTATCTCAAACATATCTTTTACTTAACAAGTGACCATTTACTGTCTCTGAGTTAAATGCTCTTCGAATTCCCTTCTGGCTCCGATAATCTACTGCTTAAGGTGCAGAAAAGATAAGTGACTGTATTAGAACTCTGGGGTTCAAACCCAGCTTGAGCAAGACAAGTTTTTCCACACATTCACGATGGGCTTGTCTGATTCAAAAGGCATTCCAAGGAATCGAGTAATCAGAGGATAATTATCCTTAAGAGCAAGGAATAGTCTGTCTTGAAGCACCAATGAGCAGATTCCAAAAAGAGATTTCTCTCACGCATCCTGGCTATAGCAGATGATGAGATAAAATTATCCCGGCTGATTTGTGTGCAGATGTTTGCCTGTACCTTGTTATTCACACTCTGCTATGCTGTGAGTGCTATTTTTCTCTCTCTGGCTTCATCCAGTAAATGCTGCATCCATCAGAAAAGTGAACAAACACAGCTCCATTGGGCCTCAGGCTGCCCTTACACACAGCCACGCTGCAGCATTTCTGCTTCTGAGAAGCTTCCTAACTCCACCTCAGATCCTTTCTTCAAAGTCAGAATAATCAGCCTTATCAACTACAAAAATTACTGACAGCTGAAGATCTGTACAAGTTAAGGAAGCAAAACCTGTCAGACTTCACGGTTGAGTAATGGTCGTGCTGATTGATTATCAAAGAGGATCCATTGATTTTCCATGGAGAAGCTGATTGAAATTTGGTAGATAATTTAGTCCTACAGGAGAGTGCATCATCCCCCCCGACTCCCCTGTTCGCTCTCTTCTTACGTTGCCCCACCTCCAATGTTGGAGATCCCTCCTCTCATTCTCTTTAGCACCAGAGGCCCCAGTAGGGGAAGGCAAGGAGACAAAGGGAGAGCACAACACCATCTCTTCTTGAGAGCAGAAAGTATGAGAGATCTGGATTTTATCACTAGATCTACCATTAACTAGCTCTGGGACTTGAAGCAAGTCAAAACATACTCTTTATCTCTGAAGTTCTTTTGTTTTGAAATTCTAAGATTGGCTTTTTTTATGCCTTGTGAAACTCCCATCTGTATCTAACGTGATAGTCACCATCCATTTAATTTTCAACTATACTTATTTTTTTGCTTCCTAAATGTTCAATTATTGTTACACTTATATAGATTCAATTTTGGTTATTTTAGAAATTCTATTTGTGTGATTATTTTCATCATTTTTATAAAAATTGTATATTTTATAATTAGTGCTTGTATTTAAAATCTTACTTTATTTTTTAGTATTTTTAGCATATATAACTTATATTCTGTGCCTGATGATTTCAATATTTGGACCTTTGTAACTCTGATTTTATTGTCTGCTCCTCTTTCCCAGTAAAATTTTCTACCTTGGAACTTTATCTGGGAGAATTTTTTGAGATCTATTTTGATGGTATGCTTCTCCAAATAAGTTTTCAGTTTGCTTCTGTCTGTTCACTTAGATCACTGGTTTTTCATCCAACATGTTTTCAACTAACATAGGTAGTATATTTTCAGGTCACACACCATCATAAAGGATGGATGACTTGTGGCAATTTGCCTTGGTATTCTTCTGGTAGAGTTGGCTGATATTTAGTTCTTTTTGGTAACCCAATTATGTGCAGTCTCCTTCCTAAAATAAAAGGCCATATTCTTGATAGACACTAGGGTTTATTTCCTGTCCCTAGTGTCCAAGAATCATCACATTTTGATGATACCCCTAGGATTGAATCATCTGTGGTGTTTGTTTACATTCCTGGAATCCTATTTTTGGTCCATTATTGGTTGTTGCTATTGTTGTTAACTGTAAATTTAGGTGTGTAAGTGGGCAAAATGTTCAAGAAAACTAGATCAGTATATTGCTGGAAAAGAAATTCTTTTTAATTCATCTCGATTTCCCAAGCCACTCAGCCCTATTCCCACCTCACTTGCCTGTCTTCCTACCTTCTTTCTTCATGGTCTTACTCGTATAAAACACTCCTTCTCTAATTATTTTCTTACCAATGTAGATAACTTTCAGGATCTGTTTGTCAATTACCTTCTCTTACCCTGGAAATCTTTCTACATCTATCTTCTCTATACCCACCAAGGTTAAAGCCTAATTCTATCTTGTTTAACAATTGCAGTAATTTTCTTACTGTAACCCATTTTGACTTACTAATGCACAACTTTGTTCATGTCACACACCTATTCAAACCATCAGCAATCCATTTGGCCTACTGAATAAGTCTTTTAGCTGGCCTAAATTACCTTTCCAGCTCTATTTTCTCTCAGTTTCCTTTACCTACAGCATATAATAATAAAACACGCACACACACACACACATATATGTATTATCTGCACACCAATATCTATCTATCTATCTATCTATCTATCTATCTATCTATCTATCATCTATCTATCTACATCTATAATCTGCTTTATATGATTGGGTCACAACATGAGCAAGACAAGAAGGGGTGGAACAGTATAGGCCAATTATAGGAAAAGGTGGGTAGCAAATAGATTCTTTATAGCCAAATGTTAGGCTACATAGATTGTGATAAATGAGATTTGGGTCAGATTGTAGAGCTTTCAATGCCAGAGAGGTTGTCTTTATTCTGTGCACCAGAGGGCATGAATGAAAGACCATATTGTATTTGTTTTTGTATCACCACTTTGCACAATTCTAGGGAGCATACATGAATGACATCTCCCAGAATTGTGCAGTGGGTTAGTCTCAGTAAACCTTATACCAAATAAAAAAAAAATCTTAAGCATGACTGGCGTTTGGTACCTGCTTACTAAATTTTGTCCAGTCTCCACTGGGATATGTCTTAACATTATTTTTGTATTTACCTAACCTTGTTGGATTAAGGAGAGTTAAGACAGGTGATGATCTGTAATATTGAGAAGATCTCCACAGAATATTGTTTTGTTTTTGTCTCTTCTTTGAAACGGAAGCAATATTCTAATATTATATTCACAGATTTTAGATACTGGATGTGCTGTGGCTTTCAAATGCATAATAGAAATATGTATTATTCTGCATAACCTTACCAGAAAAAAAATATTTTGATTTATTTAACTTATATCTAAGTCAAGCAGGTATGCCAAACATTAGTTCTCAACTCCTATAAATCATTATATAATAAATGAGTATAAATGAGGGAGAAAAATCCCTGAACTAGCTAGCTCTCTGACATTCTCTCTCTCTGTCTCTTTCACACACACACACACACACACACACATACACACAGATACACCTTCGCTTCCATAACAGTAGGAGAAGAAAAGAGAAAAGCAAGCCCTGCTTTGCTGGTCAGAAGCTAAGGAAGAATAGAAATGTCTGGGCCAAGGGCACAAGTGAGGCCTGCTTCAGTTGGAGCACTGCTATCCCTGTTAGTAATGCCATAAGAAGGAATTCTGGCTCTCCCTAGAGAGGAAATATGGGAACTGGTATAGCCAAGCTGCAGACTAAGAGAAGCCATCATAAATTTTACCTATGTTGAGTCTTAAGGAAAGAAAGCCTGGATCCTGAGGGTCTTCTGCCTTCTAAAATGAGTGTGGAAGGAAACCCGGCAATTGGTGCCATTTTCTTTTCCTTTTTATCCTGTCAACCAATGAATAGGCTTTTCTTTGTTTAAGCTTGTGCTAAAGAGCCCTTAATTTAGTTCGATTGGTAACTACCTATAAACTGCCAAATTTGGTACAAAAATCACTCCATAAGAGTCCTGAGTGTTAATACTTATCATGTCTTCAATTTGGTTTGACTCTAACTTGATTGTGAATACTCATCTATAGTCTTAACTTTGAGAATGAGGGGAGAAAATCCTTCTGGTCCTATGTCCAAAAATGGTCACATACAAAACAGATTGACTTGCTTGCCTGTGCTTCTATTATTCTGTGCCTTCAGTTTATTCAGCCTCTAATTTAGAACCTCTAACACAAAATTTGTCACAATTTTATAAGCTTTGAGCCACATATATTTATTACTTTGGTCAAAAGGATGAGGCATAAGGGGCGCCTTGGTGGCGCAATCGGTTAAGCATCCGACTCTTGATTTTGGCCCAGGTCATGATCTCAAGGTTTGTGGGATTGAGCCCCATGTTGGGGTCCGAGTGCGAGTCTGCTTAAGACTTTCTCTCTTTCTCCGACTGCCCCTCCCACACCCCCACTTGGTCTCTCTCAAATAAATAAATTTTTAAAAAAGGACAAGAGACCTAAAATTGGATTCCTATGCCTTTAAAAACAACTTTTGTTTTCTGTGTTTTATTTTCTTCATTTGACAGTGGTTTCCATCTTTACTGTATTTTTTGCAAAGATGAACTCTGATTCTTCCAACAGCAAAGAATGAATCCAAACAATACTAAGAGATAAGAAAAGTTTGAGAAATATGCAGTCTCAAAAGGAGAAGTAACATGGAGGCAAAATTCAGAGAGGCACAAGTGGCCAAATTATACATCAGACTGTGAAAGCTGCAGATGGAAATTGCCAGCCACAAAGATGGAGGGAGTCCGGGAGAATGACAAATAGCAGCTTTGACAAGCATAGCCTATCAATTTCACTAGACAATTATAAGACCTGTAGGGATCATTGGGGTGGCTCATTTTCCTGCATGGCCTCTCCATCTATCAGGAAGTTCTGGCCTGGGGTAATGACTGCTTGTGGTGTAGACAGCCCACTGAGGAGTCCTGTTTCTATTTTCGCTGCCCATCATATGATTGTGATCCCCAAATTAGCCACAGAGACAAGATTGGAAACACCCAAAAAGATAAGGAGCTGCCGGCATCCCTCTGGAAAATGAACTTTATCTTCTCTAGCCAAAATAGAACCTTAAAGGAATTTTTTAAACCTCAGCAGTTTTCCAGTGTAGGCAGTAGCACCTGCCAGCTGACTGGTCAACATTAAATCTCAGATTGGATGAAAATGATCCTATTTGACACCAAGAGCTAAGTTTAAATATATTAAATAATTGTCCCTAAAACTCGTTAAGCAAGTTACTGAAAATGTCAGTAGAAAAAAGTATTTCTTTGGGAAGGAGGAAACACCACAGATATACTTAATAGATTTGACTTTATACTGAAATCTGACATGTCTAATCAGAAGTTCAACCCCAAAATTAATTGGAATTCTGAATCTTTAAACCACTTAAGCCATTAAACCTGAGTTTTTAAAAATCCTTTGAAATTGGGACTTGGCAAGACTGACACTAAAGGACAAAAACTTGAACTTAAAAAATTACCATAAAAATAAGTTAATGCCTTAACTAGAATGGAAATAAGGTATTATAATTCCATATTTTGGGACATTTTATTTTATGCCCCCCACTCTCTGTCACCCCCCCAAAAGATTAATTAAGCTTTCAGCATTTTTTATTACAAAGAAAAGTCTTTGCAAAATCTCTTTGCCATCCGTAACCCCACGCGTCACTCACCAGTCTATTTCATTCATCACTTTTTAATTCTGAAAGATGAAAAAAGAAAATGATTTGTAATTTATAGTTATGACATAAATGGATGAGATTATCTCAATGACTCTTCACCAAGGTCTCATCAAACGTCAGATGTCTAATAGTAATAATAATGCTAAAATGTATTGAGTTTTACTGTGTGCCAATTACTCTTGTATGTATTTGCATATATTAGCTTTTTTCATCCAAACCATGACCCTATGAGGCAGAAATTAAAAGCTGGGCAGAGACAAGTTAAATAATGTGTCCAAGTCCAATGTAACCACTGTAGTTGGTTAAAGCTGGTCTTTTCGCCCTGGGGTCTGACTCCAGAGCTCTGACCCTTAACCATTGTGCAACATCATTTTTCTGTAATTTTTAAGATATATGGGTATGTGACTATATTTATAAATAGCTAACTCTAAAGATAGAAAAAATATGTATGATTTTTACTGTTTTCATCAAATAAAAATAGTCTGCCGTTTTAGAATGTATACAAAATTAATGGTACAAATAATTACTGTTGCGCTGTTTGATAAGACAAAATGATAAAGAGTATCCACTTTCTCTAACTTGTAGAAAGAAATCGTTTGTTTTCATTTTTTACAGTTTTACAGTGTTTATCATCACTGTTAGAGTTGACAGTTTTCCCTGATATTATTAACTGTCTTGTCAATCTTATCATTCGCCACAGATTTTTAAAAAGACAAATCTTCTGAATCTAACTTGGCATAAGCAAGAGAGAGAGAGACAGAGAGAGATTGAGAGAGGGAAGAGAGACAGAGGTCTCTGACAGAGAGAGATGGAGAGAGAGATCTTTGTTTTGCTTTCAGGTGAACGCTTCTCCCACACCCTCAGGCCATAGTTGCAAGCGCTCTGCTCTCTTCTTGCGTTCATCAATCTAATCATTCATTCACTCTTTCTTTTATTTAAAAAATAGTTTATTGCAGACTGTACTGTTTTTATGGTAGTCACTATAGTGAGCAAAACCCCACATCATCTGTTTTCACGGGGCTTCCTTTTTAGTGGGGCAATAAATATTGATAAAAAAATCAAACAAATATATAACCACATGCTGCGACACAACACTATTTAGAAAAAAATAGCCAATGCTGTGAAAATGTACAGGAGAAGAACCTGGCCTGATCTGGAAAAAACAGGAAGACTTCCTGGGGCTGCTGTAACAAATTACCAAAAACTGGGTGATGAAAACAACAGAGATGTATTCTCTCTCAGTTCTGGAGGCCAGAAATCTGAAACCCAGGTGTCAGCAGAGTTGGTTCTTTCTGGAGGCTCAGGGATCTCTTCTGGGCCTTTCTCCAAGCTTCTGGTAGTTGCTGCCAATCCCTGGTGTTCCTTGGCTTGTCCACGCGTGACTCCAGTCTCTGCCTCCTTCATCCAGGCGTTTTTCCCTGTATGTGTCTCTGTGTGTGTTTCTGTGCAAATTTTCCTTTCCTTAAAAGCACACTATTCACTGGATTAAGGCCTACCCTAATCCATAAGACCTCCTCTTAATTGATTACATTTGCAAAGACTTTATTTTCAAATAAGGTCACATGCAAAGGTATCAGGACTTTGGACTTGGCCATAATTTTTTAGGGAGCACAGCTCAACCTACAACAGTCTCCTTAAGTCAATTACATTTAAGTTGAGATCATTAGAATTTAAAGGAGAGAGGACCCTGCAAGGGAAGTGCAGTGTGTTAGGGAGCATTCTATTTGATGACTTGAAAGAGGATCCGGAAACAGATACCTGTGCAGGGAAACACAGGAGCCAAGAGACTCAAGAGTGTGCACCTGCAGGTGTGGCCTGTGGGCTCCCATACAGATGTCCTCACACAAGGTGTGGACAGTTGCAAACCGTGTAGTCTTCACTCTGGTTCCTGGGCTCCTTCTTCTGCATCCTCCTAATCCACCAGCACCCTCATGTGTTCTTGAGTAGAAGGAGGGGAAACACTCCCCTGTTCTGGGCAAGGCTCCTTCAGGGACCAAGCTTGGGTTGTGGTACATGAACATGTGTTTGGAAGAAGACAAGTTAGGTTAATTCCCAGCCTTGTAACAACGCTGGTGAGTGACTGCATGCTCTGAGCCTGTTTCCTCATCTATAACATGGGAACACTGGAGTCTACCTCAGTCTCATTGTGAATATTGATGAGATAAAGCATGTTCAAATACCTTGTAAGCTTATAAATAAGGAGAAAGCTCTATTTTTAACGTCTTGAGGAACCTCCCTACTGTTTTCCAGAGTGGTTTCACTCATATGTGGAACATAAGGAATAGTGCAGAGGACAATAGGGGAAAGGAGAGAAAACTGAAGGGGAAGAAGTCAGAGAGAGAGACACACCATATGAGACTCTTGACTCCAGGAAACAAACTGAGGGTTGTGGAAAGGGAGGTGGGTGGGGGGATGGGGTAACTCAGTGATGGGCCATAAGGAGGGCATGTGATGTGATGAGCACTGGGTGTTACACGCAACTGATGAATCATTGAACACTACATCAAAAACTAATGATGTACCATATGTTGGCTAATTGAATTTAAATAAAATAAATAAATAAATAAGGAAAAAGATTATTAGGCAGCGCTAGGAATAGGGAAGACTAAAATCCTTGGCCTTTAAGCCTAGCACAGTTTCTGTGAATGCCTTCCCAGTGACAGAAGGAGCAGGGCTGGGAGAGGGAGTTTAGTAATAGCATTTCCCAATGTGTATACTGCGGAGGAGGTGAGAAGGTTATTAATAATCATAACATTTAATGTGTGTACCGTAGCGAGGGTGGGAGAGTTAATAATCATTTTAATAACTCAGTTTAAGTACAGTGGTTTATGGGTAACAGCTAGTTTCCTCATACACAATCTCATGCAATGCTTGTGCCTCCTAAATCCCTTTTTAAAATAAAGCTCATGCACTGGGGGGATGGGAGAGTTTGTGAACACAAGCCTTATCTGCTAGCACATTGGCAGAAGTGGTTTATCACACGTAGTGATCCGGGGGAGACAGAACGGAGCAAAGCACTGCTCGAGGAGATGGTGGCAGAGCTGGAGAAAGGAGGCCAGGAGGGGCCCTGGTCACCCCCAAGCCTCCAAGAAGGCCTTGGGAGACAGGAGAAAAACTGAAGAACTCCTGTCCTCACCCAGGACCAACCCTGTCCTCTTTAAGGGTCTCAGCTTTTCCAGAGTATATCAAAGTATGTAATTGTCAGAGCTGTTGCCAAGGTGGGGCAGAGGACTACCAGTGTATCGTGCCCCGGCCATAAAGCCACAGAGCTGTGGACGGCTGCCTGTGGACTGGCCCGTGGTTGGGAAAGCAAGGGTTGGAACTATATTCCCCACAGGATTCAAATCTAGGAAGCCTTGATTCCTAAACAAGGTGGTACCTTTCACCCTATCATCTGTCATTCCAGAATATACTGTGGCATTATATACATACATGTGTACATAGAGGTGTGTGTGTGTATAACATCAGGCTTTTCCCTTCACTCATTATCTTGCTCTTTATTATCTGTCTTAAAGTAAAAATCTCATTGATTCATTAGATTTACTTCTGTATTTTTAAACTGTTGCATACTAATCTGTAGACTGGACATACCACCTTATTAAGCCAATTTCTTTTACATGGACATTACATCGGTCATAATTTTTCAGTACTAAGAGTGTTGCACAGGTATGGGCTTGATCTTGTTGAAGTCCCTCATTATTACCTTTTAGAATGCTGTATAATTTATATTACTTGCTAATTTTTTGTCTCACTCTACTAGAATATAAGCCCCATGAGAGCAGGGATTTTTGTCTATTCTATCGATCTATCTCCAGCACCTAAAACTGCACCCAATATATTTATTGGAGGAACGCATATGGCCACAGTGTGCCGCTGCTTATAGTCACGTATACTGTCCTCTTGATAGAGTTAAGTTTTTAAAGGGGCAGGGATAGTCACCCTCATCTCTTTCATCTGCAGTGCTTGGCCTAATGCCTTTCTTAGACTGGGAGCTTTTAATACATTTCAGAGACAAAGAGTATAGCACATTGTTCTGTTTTTTTTTTTTAAGATTTTATTTATTTATTTGACAGAGAGAGAGAGCGAGAGCAGGAACAGAAGCAGGGGGAGTGGGAGAGGGTGAAGCAGGTTTCCCGTGGAGCAAGGAGCCTGATGTAGGGCTCGATCCCAGGACCCTGGGATCATGACCTGAGCTGAAGGCAGACGCTTAACGAGTAAGCCACCCAGGCGCCCCTAGCACATTGTGTAAAACTTCAGTCAGGCCTATGTGGCTTTGCATCTCAGCTCAACAACCAACGGATCGTAATTTTGGCCAGATGCCAATTTAAGAAGGCTCCACCCTAGCTTATATCTGATCCTTCTCTCTGCCTCCACAGCCTAAGCAACTACCACCATCTCGAAGCTGGATTTTTGCCGCGGCCTCCAAACCTATCTCTGTACTTGCACGCATGCCAATTCTTCTCTTCCTGTTGCAGTCAGTGAAACGCTAAAACCCGAGTCAGGTCAGGGCCTCCTCCTGTCAAACCCTGCAGTGGGGCCTCACGCCCAGTAAAAGCCTAAGCTGATGTCAAGTAGCCTAAAAAGCATAGCATGGTCAGGACACACTGCCCTCCCGTTCGCGTCTGCCCTCAGACTGCTGTCCTCGCTCGCTCATTGCCCCCAGGCTCGCTAGCTGCCTGCGGTTCCTGGAACTGGGATGTCCGTGCCCGCTGCGGAGCTCCCGCACTTGCCCCGCACCCCGCCTGGAATGCTCCTCCCCCGCACCCCCCCCTCCCCGTCCCCCGTCCCGCCACGCCACGCCACCGCATGACTCCCTCCCTTCCAGCCTTCAGCCAAATAGAACCTATTTGGTTAGACTTTTCCCTATCTAAAGTTAAAAAAATCCCACCTGGACGCTTCCTATCACTTCTGCGCTTTATTACTATTATTTTTTCCTATAGCACTTTGTTGTCATCCGGCGTAGTACTTCTGTCTTTATTTATCATGTTTATTGTGGGTCTCTCCCACCTAACACATTAGCTCCATGAGCCAGACATGTATGTTATATGTTTTATTGTATTTATTCAGGGCCAAGAACAGTGATTGGCAGCACTTAAATGTTCATACGTATTTGTCAAACTGATTTTAAAGAGAGTGCTTATTTGACGCATGCTCTGCTAAACCCTTCACCTGCATTATTGCATGTCATTTTCACCCGCTCCCTATGGGGGAGGTACGATAGAGATAGAGCGAAGACAATGGGCTCTCCAGGCAAACAGCTTGGAGGACAGCCTCACCCCATTGCTTACCAGCTCTGGGCCGCAAGCCAATTGCGTGTCTTCACTAAGTCTTCGTTACCCCATCTGAATGAATACAAAGGAAATATTAATGATTCCTATTTATCCCAATCGGTTGTATTTTGTCAGTCTCTGTACGAAGCCCTAGATTTTTCCACCACAGCCCTAGATTTAGGCTTCAAATCCTGTCTTACCTAGTTATCTCTCTCATGTGATCATTTAAAACTTAATAGCTATTTTGTGTGTACTGTTTTGCCAGAGTAAAATACTCCCTTGTCTTAGCCTATTTCACACAGGAAAAATATTAACTGCTAGATTATAAGTGCCCTGAAAAATGGGATTTATCAGTGAAATGGCCTAAGCCATGAACTCAGCATTCAGAGCATTGCTAAAATAATGATGCACAGCTTTGTGTTAAATCTGTCATGCTCCAGATGAGAAATGTGTTTAGTAGCCTCACACTTTGACTTCTATAGAATACGACTCGTTCTTGAGTCATCTGAGAATTTTAAAGATAATAATAAATGTGAGGGGCGCCTAGGTGGCCCAGTCGGTTAAACATCTGCCTTTGGCTCAGGTCATGATTTCAGGGTCCTGGGATCGAGTCCCGCATCAGGCTCCCTGATCAGCAGGGAGTCTGCTTTTCCCTCTCCCTCCACCCCTCTCCCCGCTTGTTCTCTCTCTCTACCCCCTCTCAAATTTTATTTTTAATTTTTAAAGATTTTATTTATTTATTTGACAGAGAGAGACAGCAAGAGAGGGAACACAAGCAGGGGGAGTGGGAGAGGGAGAAGCAGGCTTCCCCGCTGAGCAGAGAGCCCGACATGGGGCTCAATCCCAGGACCCCGGGATCATGATCTGAGCTGAAGGTAACCGACTGAGCCACCCAGGCGCCCCCCGCTCAAATTTTTAAAAAAATCTTTAAAAAAATAATAAATGTGAAAAAGAAAAAATATAGAATCTCTTTCTGATGCTAAGGGAGGGACAGGTGCTGTGTAGTGGTTAAAACAAATGTTTTCAAATCAGGCTGACCCGCTTTCAGATTTTGACAGACACATCACAGACTCTCGAGGAACAGTTGAATGAATGAGTGCCTCATAGACATACAAGCTGTGTAATGCTGGGCAAATTTTAAATTTTAATTTCTTCTCTTGTATAGTGGGAAAATGATATCTATCTCATGAATTTGTTTTTATGAAATAATAAATGTGCAATGGTAAGTATTGTGCTTGACATACAGAAAGAGTTTAGTAGTTATTATTAAACAATTTTTCACTGTACAGATCAGAATGTGGAACCCTTCACCCAAAATTGAAAGTTTTACTTGAAAAGTAAGAATTCAGATGATCTTAGCATCAGATATAAAAAGAAGCCCTTTCCAAATTCCTTCTCCTTCCCCATCCTCACAACTCTGGTTAATTAATAGTCGCGGTACATCTGTGATTCTTACCAAATCTTATATTTATTCAATTCTTCTTTATTCCTTCAACCATATGACAAGTACTCTCTCATCTTTCAAGACTCAGCTAACCGTGCCTTCTGTTAGAAGCAGCCTGAGTCCTCCCCAAGGAATTGCATCTCCTCTGTGCTTTGGTCTGCTTTGCTTCTCTGTTTCAAAACTCATCACATCTTCAGTCCTGCAGTTCATTATTTGAATGTCGGTGTCTCCCAGTGGGGAGTTGTACAGAGGATTCATAAATCATACAGTTAATGCTGGACTAGATGACTTTTAACACCCACCTCAGAGCACTGAAAAGATAATGCTTTTAAATAGCTTAGCACAGTGGCCAGCAGTAGTAAATAGCCAATAATAATGATGATGATGATGATTAGCAGTAGCAGTAGCATTCATCTGTCACAGTATGAGGTGAGTAAGCAGATGAAGTTTAATAATTATCTATACAAATGCTATTATGATCTAGAATGCCAGAGGCCAAGGCCCCAGAGTTTTGGAAATATCAAAGATTGCTTACTGTACAAAGAGGAAATTTGGCTCTCAGAATCTTCCTGTAAGGTCCATGTGGAAAAAAACTGCTTTTCCTAGTAAGACTGTCTATAGAAGTGGTTTCAAATCATAAAGGAGAAATTGTAATTCCTACTTTCTGTGTCAGGAAGTAATAAGTCAAAAAAGTACTAGGGGATTAAATTAACCTAGCAATAAATGCTAGCAAATAAAAACTAAAAAAAAAAAAAAAAAAAAAAAAGTACTAGGGGAAAAAATGTGTTTCGTAGAAGTAAATTGCTTACACATTTGTAAGTGTATTGCTTACATTTCTAAGTAGTTAGCACTATTAATATACTCCAGAGTTTAACATGGGGTGAAATAACATTATCATTAAGTCAATTGTGAATAACACTTCCTTCTGTAATAGTCCTTATTTGGGAGGACAACATTAATATTTTGTGGGTTGAAAGAGTTCTTTACTCTTGCCATTGAAAATTCCATTTTGGCTTCATTTACCGAACTCAATAAATGTTTTCATATCTGAGTACCTACTGTCAGGCTCTATGCTAAGCAGTGGGGTTAAAAGTGGTGAACAGGCCCAGGAAAATCTCTGCCTCTATGACGCAAAAAAGGATAGAGACATTGAAGGAAGGAAAGTTAATTTCATAGGCAAAACAGTTTATTGCCCTGAGTGATCTGTATTCCTGAGTCTGTGAGATATACATGGGAGAGGCTGGTGGGCAGTGAAGAAAGAGAAAGGTAGGTTTGATAAAAAAAAACAGTGTTCCCAGTGATTTCCAATAAATGATTTATTCAAGGTGCAATCTAACTGACTGTATAGTCCCTTCCTGAGAAGGGGCCCGGCATCCATTGAGAAGGAGACTGTTCTGATCGTGTTGATTTCAGCTGTCAATCTTACGGAGTGAACAAGTATGCTCTGACTTGCTTTGCCTAATGGCTGGTTCACTCTTCAGCAGAGAGAAGGGGCATTTTAGAGTCCAAAGCATTTCAGATTTAGGAACAAAAATCTCTATGCTTGCGTTAATTCCAGCTCTTCATAATGTGATGTTGAAAGCCTGCCTGTTTATTCCAGCCTCACTCCCAGCTCCAGCTGGTTGTCTACGCTTACTTTCTGTTTGCTCCTCTTTCCTCACTGAATTCTTCTTCATTTTCCTCCCAGAAACATTATTTCATTCAGATTATAGAAGTTATATAACAATTATTATAGAAATCTTGGAGAGGGAGAAGAAAAGCCTTAAGAAGTTTTAAATTAAGATCTCCCATCATCTACTACTAAAGAAAACTATTGCAATTTAAACACCTATCTCTAGATGTGTGTACACATGTACTGTCTACTTCATAAATGTCTTAAATCTCATTATGTTGAAGTACATTTATCTGATTGAGGCCTTGGGAATTGTTTTCAAATAGGTGTGGAGAAAAATTTGAAAAGTAGATAAATAATAAATAATTAAAAGACACTATTGCGTACCCTGAAACATGATTTTTCTCAAAACAAACTGGAGTGTTTCTGGTACAGCGTAGTCCCTGGGCAAACAGGCTCTGGAGTGAGGCTGTCCATGTTATGTCTTGACTTTGCTATTGACCAGCAACACACGTTTGCACAATCCATATTTCTTTTTTGGGCTTTCCCCCCCTTATCTGTAATATTTATAATGTGGATTAAATGAGAAAATGAATATATGTTATTTAGTATACTACCTGGCTTATATTAATCACCCTGAAAATATTAGGTCTTGTTATTTCTTTTTTTTAAGATTTTATTTATTTATTTGACAGAGACACAGCAAGAGAGGGAACACGAGCAGGGGGAGTAGGAGAGGGAGAAGCAGGCTTCCCGCAGAGCAGGGAGCCCTATTCGGGCCTCGATCCCAGGACCCTGGGATCATAACCTGAGCTGAAGGCAGATGCTTAACCACTGAGCCACCCAGGCACCCATAGGTCTTGTTATTTCTAAGCACGTGTGTGACTCCTTTCATCTTTGCAAATTTGTGATGGTATCCACATTCTTCTAATGTCCCATGTGCAAGCATTGGTTGTCATCTTTGATCTTTCCTTCTTTCTGGCATTACTTCCCCAAATCAGCACATTATGTGGAGTCTTCAAACACCACACACCAGATGGAGAGGAGTATAGGGACTCACGTCTGTAAGAAGCTTCAGGCTTACACACACCTTTACTACACCATTTACCTTACTCTGTGACTCTTAAGTGAGGGAATGGGTCTCCTATCAACTCAGTTCTCTCATTAATAAATGGAGAATAGTGACCTCATGCATCTCATAGCCTTGCTGTAAGTCTGAAACGGGCGGATACACACAGGCCCTGCATTGTGCTCAGCACATACGGAGTGCTCAATAAAGAGAAAAGGTGTTGAGTGAGGATGAAGAACATGATGGTGGTGAGATGAGTAAGAGTTCTTTTAGCTTAAGGAAGAGAAAGCCCTTCTACCCTCCTACCCTAATCCAAACGTCCTCTCTCTCTCTGAACACTGACAGTGGACTCCTTTCCAGACCTCTAACCTCTGGTTCCTTTCTGTTCCATTCTGCCTGCACTCAACTTCAAGATTAATCTTCCTTTAAAAAAATTGGATCGGGGCGCCTGGGTGCTCAGCCGGTTGGGCGTCTGCCTTCGGCTCAGGTCATGATCCCAGAGTCCTAGGGTTGAGTCCTGCATCAGGCTCCCTGCTCGCGGGAAGCCTGTTTCTCCCTCTCCCACTCCCCCTGCTGTCTTTCTCTCTGTCAAATAAATAAATAAAATCTTTAAAATAAATAAATAAATAAATAAAATTGGATCATGTCTCTCCTCTTAAAAATGTTTATCAGATTCTCAGTAATTATTAAACAAAACATAAATTCAGTATCTAGGCCGTCAACACATGCATAATTTACTCTCTCTTTATTTTTCCAATTGTCCATTCACCAGTTCCCCACGATGAACTTCGCACATCAAACATTGTGTTCTATAACTTATTCCTCACACTTACCTTCCACTTGTCCTACCTTCCTGTCTTTCCTTGATTCCTCCTGTTCATCCTTCATGTTCCAGCCTTAACCGTAAAGGCTTCTCTTTTGGTGAAGTCATTTAATTATTCAGAAATTTTTATTCAGCATCTACTTTGTGCCTGGCACTGTGCTAGGCACTGAAATTCACAAGGAGCCAGACAGAGATGGCCCTTGCCTTCCTGCTGCACTTCCTCCTGTTGGTGTGTATGCGTACATGTGTGTGTGTGTGTGTGTGTGTGTGTGTGTGTTATCCCCACTCCTTTGGCACAAAGGATACACAGCTTTGTTTGGTACCTACATCGTGCATCATCTTCAACTCTAACATAGTAACTGGTTCAAGAGAGAGTTGTTGATCTGTTTTCTATTTTTTTATTTTTATTTTTTAAAAATTTTATTTATTTATTTGAGAGAGAGACACAGCGAGAGAGGGAACACAAGCGGGGGGGTGGGAGAGGGAGAAGCAGGCTTCCGCTGAGCAGGGAGCCCCATGCGGGGTTCAATCCCAGGACCCTGGGATCATGACCTGAGCTGAAGGCAGACGCTTAACGACTGAGCCACCCAGGCGCCCCTGTTGATCTGTTTTTTAAAATTATTTTCCTATAGCATGTAACTTACATTGGGGGTAGGTTGACAACCTTCCTTTAGTCCTCCTTAGGTACGGTCTTGCTTCCAAGATCCCATCAAATGAAAAAAAAAATGTAGTTATACATTGGCCTCTGGGACAAAATCCAAAACAGAATCCTAAATGTTAAAAAAGGAATAATCTATATTGCTCTGTAATATTATACTATATCATACCATATTATAACATAGGGGAAATAGTGATAGCCAGATTCTCTTCAGTAGAATGTGGAAAATTAAATGCAGTTCTAATCGAACCACACAGTATATCCAGAAGTTATTTTACTCAAACTTGATGTGCTTCTACTTAAGTCATATTAATCAACGTAAATTTTTTTTTTAAGATTTTATTTATTTGAGAGAGAGACAGCTCAAGAGTGAGAGAGCACATGGGGGGGTGGTGGTGGGCAGAGGGAGAATAGCTCAGCAGGGAGTCTAACAGGGGCTGAATCCCAGAACCCCAGATCATGACCTGAGCCCAAAGCAGACACTTAACCGACTGAGCCACCCAGGCACTCCACTGTAAATCTTAATACAGATATTGTTCTGCTCCCCCTCTTTTAATAGCAGATACACCCCTGATTCACCTCCTATATATAGAAATTTCTGCTCATGTGTGACACTTTGCAAGTGCCTTTATGATAGGTTTTTTTTTTTTTAATTCAAGGTCTTTGAAAACAACAGAATAGGTTATACTTGTTTCAGTTACACCTAAAATAGGAAAGCTTGCTATCACTTATAAATATAATTATCTGAAGACCACTTCCTTCAGTGATTTGGGTATTTTTCTTTAACTTAATGTACAGTTTGTTTTTAATAAAAGTGTACATACAGAGTGAATGCCTGCCTTGGGAAGGGGCTTTGAGGCATGTTTCTTGCTGTCTGACCTTGAATTCATAATAGTTTCCTTCTGTGTTTGAGATTTCTCCCCCATGTCCAATGAAGTTGGTACTTCTCATTCTAACAGCTGTGAAATACTTTGAATCCAGAAAGAAAAGACAATGCAAATAAGACAATATAGCACTGAGAGAGTTACTTCGCTTAACTAGTCCTTATGAAAGCCTTCTAAACCCAGACAAGAGAGCGTGGTACAAGATGACTTACTCGGTACTGAGGAGTGAGATTAGGCTCAGGAGTATGATGGATAGCAGCAAGGATTATGAAATCTCAACACATGGCTTAAATAAAAATTCATTTAATTTTTTTGTTTATTTAACTCTTACACCAAGCTTTAACTTTTGCCTGAAATCAAAACAGTCATTCAAGGGGTCCTGCAAAGTAAAAGAAATTTCCCATAGTAGACCTTATTATAAATGATCTTTGTAGAAATTGTGAAATACATCCCTCCATCTCAGTATTTTCCTTGGATTCGGATCAATATTAATTCAGTTGAACTTCGTAGTGGCCACTGTGACAGGTACTATAAGCACAAAGATGAATAAAACACAGTTTTACCCTTAAGTGGGACTCACTCGCCTAAAAATTAACTACAGTGTAAATGAATTATGGCCACAGCCTCCACACTTTCTTTCTGCATTTCTGTTCCATCCTCAGTTGCCAGGGGATTGTTACCAAATTCAAAATGTGATCAAGCCACTTCCCTGTATGAACCTCTTGGTGACTACACATGCTAGGGGCTTGAAGTCCATCTTCCCAAAACGCTCTCCACCAGCCGCTGTCTGCCTGCCTCTCTGAGCTCCTCTCTGACCTTTTCCCCTCCAAGCTCTTGCCTGTCTGTTTCTCCACAGCATCATTCGTATTCTCTTTTACCTGTAGACCTTCATATTCAGTGCTCTGTCCGCGAGGAATGTTCTTCTTTCCCCCTCCAACCCTTTGCTGGCTGATTCCTCTTCATGTTACACGTCTTTTTTTTTTTTTTTTTTTAAAGCACTTTCCCTGAGCAGTCCTTCCTGGCCCACCAAGACTCCTGTGATTCCTATCTCCTATCATGTATGCAACTACCACACTGTACAAAACTGCTGATTCCTCCTTTGGGAAGGACAAGGGCCCTGCCTCTTAAGTTTAGCACCGACATCCCCCGCTCAAGATGCTTCATCAATATATGTGAATTGATGAGTAAATGAATTGAGGAATGAGTGATGAATACTTTAAGAAGTACCTTCAGAATAAAAATGGAAATCCAGATGAGGGAATAACTGATTCCACTGGACCTGGGCCCTGAAGGATGCGTTGGGGGGGGGCCTCTGGGGGGCGCAGTCAAGCCACCTACTCTTGGTTTCTGCTCAGGTTGTGTTCTCTCGGTCATGAGATGTAGCCCCGTGTCAGGCTCTGTGCTCAGCAGAGTCTGCTTGAGACTCTCTCTCCCTCCCCGCCACAGATAAATAAATCTTTAAAAAAGAAAAAGAAAAAAAAGGATGCATGGGAGGGAGTTCACCAGGATGTTGACAGAGGGAAAGGCATGCATGAGCAAAGCCAAGGGTTTGCAGAATAGAGCGGCTCTGCATGAATCCTACTTGCATTGGATCCCAAATTTGACATCACTTCTACCAAGCCTTCCTAAGAAGCCCCCTTAAAGAGGTTAGATGTCTCTTGTATGTGTGTTGAGAGCAGTCTCTTATTCTACACGTTATGAAGTATATTTCTGATGTGAAATTTTAAACCTGAGATCAAAAAAACACATTCATTGGGAGTAATAAGTTTGGGGTTTTTTGGTTTTGTTTTTTTGAGAGAGAGAGAGAGAGAAAGTATGAGCAGGGACGGTGGTGGAGGGAAGACCAGAGGGAGAGGGAGAAGCAGACTCTCCGCCGAGCAGGGAGCCCAGCTTGGGGCTCGATCCCAGGACTCTAGGATCATGATCGAAGCCGAAGGCAGACGCTTAACCGACTGAGCCATCCAGGAGGCCCAGGTTTAGGGTTTTATTTAGCATTCTTTCATATGAAAAACTTAACAAAACTTTAAATAATTTATAATAATAATAATAATAATAGTAATAATTGCTACTATTATTAGGTGATAAAAAGGGCATTTCAGTGGAAGACGAGGGAGAGAGAGAAAAACAAACATAGGAAGACATATACGCCTGGCACCCTACAATCCTGAAGATGCATAATCGGTACCATGCAGAATGTCAGCCTTTCAGATCCATTTTCTTCTAAGAGATGTGTAATGGGTAAAAAGTCTTCTGACCCGCCCTGTAGCCACAGCACCACATTCCCTTTATCTAGGGAAACTAGGACTCCTGGGTTGGAGTGGCTTAAACATCAGCCCCCATGCTTTATATCGGATTGCTGTGTCCGGTTGATGGGTGCACAGTGAGACTTTCTGCCTGCATAGAGAAAGGTTTAAGAAGTGATAATATATCTCTGCCAGATCACCGGGAATCAAGCAAGCAGTTTAATTCATTCATTTTACAGACTAACAACGTTTGACTCAAAGCATTGTCTTTAGAAAAAAAAGGGGGAAATGGCCAAAACAAACTCCCAAGGCTTTGGTAGAGTGGACATACCCAAATATTAATCACAGAGAAGTGGTGAAGCTTTTAGCTTCACACATATGAACTTTAGCCCTTTTGTATTACAGTTGCTTTGCAAATCATGACTCCAAGGCAATAGCCTTATTGGAACCTCCAAGATTAATAATGACTTTATTCAGTTTATAGCTTAGGGCAGAACCAACGACAAAGCCAAGACTCCTGGGCATACTGATCCTGTCAACACAAGTCCCATTGTCCCAAAAGCATAAACATGAATTACATTAGTCTTCCGAGGGATCTCTGGGCTTTTCCTGGCCTGTCTTTTTAACATAAATAGGTGATAAATGCGTTTCTTCTTCTCTTAAAATCAAAGCTGGCTTTTTGTGGATAGGTAGAAAAATAGAAAAATAATAACCATGGTAATGATGATGATAATAATAACTTACTAATCATTTGACACACTTTAGCTCATTTATTCCTTGGAAGAGTTCACTGCAATAAATATATTCCTTTCTCCATATTATAGTAAAGAAACAGAACCTTAGAGAGTTTAATTTCTTAAGAATCTACAGCTAAGAAGGTTGATTCAAAGCCAGTTTCTCTGATTTCAGAGTCCAATCTTTTAACCACTGCATTCTACCATTCTATTTTGTAAGCCCCCAGCTGACATTTGCACAACACATTTGCCATCTCTTTAGCCTACTTACAACCAGAGCTGAACCTGCCTGTCTTTCAAGAAAGTGTTAATGTAAGTGTTAAGAAGCTTTGGAAAGGGGCGTCCTATTTGATTTCCACTTGGGTCATGATCTCAGGGTTGTGAGATCCAGCCCCCACGTTGGCTCATGCTGGGTGTGGAGCCTGCTTGGGTTCTCTTTCTCCCTCTCCCTCAACCCCTCCCCCACGCTCGTGCATGTGCATGCTCTCTCTCTCTCAAAAAGAAGAAGAAGAAGAAGAAGCAACTTTAGAGACTGACAGATGTGTATTTGAGTTGCAGCTCTGCCATTTCTTAGCTGTGTAATTTTTGTCAAGTTAATTAACCTTTCTGATCCTCAGTTCCCTAAGAAATAGTAAGAGTAAATATCTGAAAGGGTGAATTGAAACAGTTCAGTGAGTTAATGGACCTAACGTTAGTGTACCTTAGCACAGTGCCTGGCACAGAGTAAGAACCCAGTAAGGTACCCAGCCTCATTCAGGCTCAGCTCACATGACACCTTCTCTAACAAGTCTTTGTCTTCCTTAGTCCAAACTAAGGCACTACCCCAGCATTTACCGACTGTATCATTCACAGCTTTCTAGAATTTGTTTTCTCTTTATACACACCTGTCTCCTTTTATAGGCTGGAAGCCACTGGAGGGTAGGAATGATGCTTAGATTTTTTTTACGTCTATGAAAAGCCAAGAACAGAGCTCAATAAATAGTGGCCACATTCTTAGCCAAATATATGGCCATACTTCTGGCAAAGAATTGTGTGGTTTCCCTCTCTCGGGTTTTGTGTCAATGTGTAAATGAGTCTATAGAGAACCAAGAATAAGAACCGCTTTGTTCATATTTGAGGACTTCCATAGTGTGACTCTTGAATTATTATTTTTTGCATATCTGCCATCATTCTTACTCAATTTAAGCATCTTGAGGACAGCACTTAGAGGCTATTTTGTTTCCACCACCTTAGCCAATAGTAGAAATAGAGAGCTCTTAATAAGAGGTAACTGTTTGTCATGAACTATATGAGACTATCACTTACACATTTTCATTTAATTGTCAAATAGTCCAATGCCATAGTCCTATATGTCTCCCCTCCCCTCTTCCCCATTTCAGAGATGAGGAATATTGAGGCCTAGAGAATTAAGCAATTTATCCATGATCCACATGATCTACTACAGAGGTGGGACTTAAACTCAAGTCTCTCTGACCCATAGCCCATACTCTTAACCAGAAATTCTCAAAAATGGTCTGGCATCAAAATCACCTGGCAACTACTACATCAAAATCTAAAGAGATGTGTAATGGGTAAAAAGGAACATAGGAAGAATCGCTAAAACTTTCCAGGAGATTTTAGCACAACCAGACCAAAGATTTGGTAAGCTCTACTCCCAAATACCACATTATATTTCTTCTAAATGTCTATTTGAATGAGTGAGTGAATGAATGAATGATGACTGTAATTCTCCCTTTGATAATCCACTTCTGCATTAAGGTTTACTCTCAAACAATGATCCATGTTTTAAAAGGCAAGGATTCCCAAGAGGTTATCTCTTAACCTCAAGGATTGGCCCTTAGTTGAACAAGGCTTCTATTCCTCCTGGATCCAGATCATGTACTGGGTCAGACGTTATCACTGACACAGGCTCCTAAGGCGGTCCAGAAACATTCCCCCTGCTTGCAGTTATATCTTCATGCCCTCCTTTGTGCTTTCTCTGTCTCTCAAAAAAAGGCTTTTTTTTTTTTTTTTTTTTTGCTGTGTCAGGTTCACGAATGCACAGTGAGACCTTTTGCCTGCATAGAGGTCTTTGGTCTGGCTGGCAGCTTCTTTGAAAGGCTCGCCTCAGGCTACTTAAGCAGAGGCAGCACTTGTCCTTCAGCTGATGGCTGGATAAATGAAATGCAGTTTTAGCCATACAGTGGAATATTATGCAGCAGTGAAAAGAAATGAAGTATCTGTATATGCTATAATATGAATGAACCTTGACAATGTTATGCTATAGTGGAAGAAGCCAGTTATATATTGTATGATTCCATTTGATAGAAAATGTTCAGGATAAGCAAATCCATAGATTAGTGGTTGCCTAGGGCTGAGAGAGTTTGGTGAGGAATAGGGAATGACTGCTAACAGGTATAGGGTTTCTTTTTGGGGTGATAAAAAGTTCTGAAATTCATTGTGGTGATGATTGGTCACTATTGAGAATATGCTAGCGCCACTGAATTAATACACTTTTAAAGGGTAGATTTTATATGTGAATTATATCTCAGTAAAGCTATCCAAAAAGTGGGGTTGGGGGGAGGCAGCACAGGGCGACAGAAGCACTGTAGTAAAATTATACACGAGAATCATGAGATTGCCAGATACCCATCACGACCGGAAAAGGCTTCACAAAGTTCCCCTTCACCAGGAGGATGTACAGGATCATCCTTATGAACTGATGCTCACCTTACCGTATCCATAAGCTGACTCTATCAGTAACTTTCTGTGATGCTTTTTTCTGTCTTGGACATGTTTCTAGTTTTTTTTTTTTTTTTTTTAAAGATTTTATTTATTTATTTATTTATTTATTTGACAGAGACACAGAGAGAGAAGGAACACAAGCAGGGGGAGTGGGAGAGGGAGAAGCAGGCTCCCTGCTGAGCAGGCAGCTCGATATGGGGCTTGATCCCAGGACCCTGGGATCGTGACCTGATCTGAAGGCAGATGCTCAACGACTGAGCCACCCAGGCGCCCCTGTTTCTAGTTTTTTAACCCTCTTCTTTTCCCTAGCCCTTATGGGACTAAGTTAAAAATAATTCCCGGACAAAAAAAATGCATGAAGTCAGGCACATAGTATTATATTTTTTGGGAAAGGATTATAGATTAAAATGTAAAATATGACTATGGCAGTGCACATTTCTGCTGCAAGTATTACCAGAAAGCTGGTACTCATTATTTACCATGGCGGAGAAGAATGTTCAAGCCAGTAATAATGTTTAAAAGGAAGACATGATTCCATCAGAGTCTCCATGTGTCAGAGTTACTATGTCCTTTTTCATCCCCATGGCCATGGGTAGATTCAGGGCTGTCTTCCACTCACCTGGACCAGTGAGCAGCCTGATTTCCTGCTTCCTGTGTGACCTTCCCTGGGAACTCACCATCTATCACACTGCCTGAGCTACCTCTCTAAAATGCAGACATGAGGCAGTGCAACCCAGGGCATCGCAGCCTGGGTCCCAGTCTTGCATGAAGGCCTCATTCCCTATGACTCAGTCATTTTAGATAAGTTAATTCATCTTTCTGTGAATCGTTTCCCCCTATTTTTAGGGAGGACGAAATGAGAGCAGTATGTCAAGTGCTTAGTCCAATGTCTAGCTCAAAGCAGTCAGTCACTCTGAGCTCTTATTATTACACTTATATTCAAATGCTTTGTTTCTACATAATGAAATGGAATCATTATCAATGAATTCTAACCATCAGTCATGCAGGAACCTATCTGCAATCTAACCCAGTTTGTGCAATCTAACCCAGTTTGTCTTCTCCCTGTTCACAACCTTCTCTAAATGCGTCCGGCAAATTTATGACTCCCAGTACTTCTCAAGCTCTTTCTCTGTCATTCCTGTATCTCTAGTCAGAAAGGAAGACCATAAGGCTATGAAGTGACTGAAGTTTTTCTCAAATTCCTCCTTTCTCCATGTTCTGAGAACACTGTAGGGGGTTCAGAGAAGTTGACCAAAGGGAATTATATTTTATAGGAAAAACAAACAGGACCCCTGGTGGACTAGAGAAGAGGAATGATGGATACAAGAAGAAAAGAGGGCTTCTAAGCTTAGATCTGGAACAACTGGGCCCATGGTGGTGCATTTATTGATATGGGAAAACCTGGAGAGAATGAAGCTCTGAGGGGCTAGTAATAAAGACATCCATGTTAGTTAGGTTAGGTTTGATCCACCAGTCAGATATCCAAGTAGATTTGGTAAGTAAGATGTTGAATATGTGAGTCGGGGTTTGGGGAGTGGTCAGGGCTATGGATATAAAATGGGGAGTCATAACCCTATTGGTGGGGTCATTGGTGATAACTTTGGGGAACCCAGGGGACCAGCAATGTTTAGAGCTCAGCTAGAGGAAGAGAAACCTGTTAAACAAAAACATGTGAGTTCACTTCCCTAACACCTGCTTGAAATTAAATACTGTCTTATTTATCTTTGTGCCTAGTAGTATTCGTCATAAAAATCCAATAAATGCTTGTTAATTCATTTCAATTCTAAAAGCAAAGAATGGTAGCCCCTTTAACATCTCCCAGCTATACACTTGATTTGGCGACATTTGCAAAATAAGCATGAAGAAGGACTCCAACATCCAGCTTAGGGTAGAATATGGTGGACAGTTCCATGACTTCTAGAGACAGACTGGTCCTCGCTACCTCCTAACCTCTTCCTATCCCTTTCCCTAGGGTCACACTGCAAAGGGCATGGCCCCAGTGCTCATGTGGGGATGGCAGAAAGCCCAGGATCCCAGCATGGTCCTCCAGGCTGAATACCAGGGGGCTTGAGAGAACAGCAGCTGCGGGAACATATGGGTGACCAGTAGGAATTCCCCTTAGTTTTGGACCGAAGCACCTCCATGTACACAATACCCAATTTTCTGAAAGGTTGTGTGAGAAACTTTCTCTAGTATCTTGTTATGTTTTTCCCATTGACTTTCACAATTTAGTATCCATATTTTTCTGATCTCCTCATTCCTGTGACGCATTTAAGAATTTGTAAATCAAGACACATCCCTTTTTTTCCCCTCTCTCGTTGATACTGTTCTGTTTAGGGCTGCATCATCTTTCACCTTGGCAAATTCAGTAGCCTTCTATCCAGTCTCCCCACTCCCAGTTTCTCCCCACTCTGCCACCAGAATAACCACACCAAAGCATTTCCCATTAGGGTATCCACCTGCCAAGAACTTCAGCAGCTTACCCATTGCTTACTGAAAAAAAAAAAAAAAAAAAAGATTCCAAAATCTTAAGGTTGGTGTTCCAGGTCCTCCACAATCTATCATTTCCAGGCAACCTCTCCAGCATACTGCCCATCAACCATACTCTGGGTTAATTGATCAGGCCCTCCTTTTCCCCACAAAATACTTGCTGTGATTTTCTTTTTTTTCTGTATCTCAGCACCTGCCATTTCATTCACTTAGGATGTCTCATCTGTTTCTACACCTGTTAACATCCACCTCCTTAAGTTCCAGGCAATGCCGCCTTCCTCAAGGAGATTCCTTAGTCACCTTATTGGAGGGAGGAGTCCTTGTCTATACTTCTGAAACAACTAGTGTTTATTTTTTTAAAGGCAGTTATCAGATAGGTGATGGTGATGATTATGATAATGATGAAGATAGATGATAGATAGATAGATAGATAGATATAAAAGTTTTATTGTTTGTCTTGGAACTCTTACTTTCAATTTCAACATGGTGTACCTACCACAGCATAAAGAAGGAACTCTAACAATATTGACTGAATGAATAAATGAGTCACTCAATTAACCCAGTATAATTAATCCCCCCCTCTATTAGTTTATCCATTGTATGATTCTAGGTCTTTGTATATAGAATTTTCTTAAACTGGGGGCTCTCTATGGGGCGACATGAAGTCATTACATAGTTGACTTCCTTTCACAAATACCAATTGACTACCTGGTATGTGGCAGGTCTTATGATGGATTCTGAGAAGCAAGTTTTAAATAGGATTAATGCATTCCTGCCCTCACAAAGTTTACAGATTCATGGAGGTGTGACCACCATTAAATAATGAGGGCACGTAATAATCTAGAGGTGCTTCCAGGAAGAACTGATATGGAAGCTGAGACCTGAAGGAAGCATAAAAGTTAGCCAAACTAAGCTGTATGTGTGTGAGGCTGTGAGGATGAGAACACAAGGGAGGACTTGTGAGGAGGCTGGGCAGAGCATGGAGAGAAATGAACGGGGTAGGGAAAGTCTTTATGGGAAGAGAGCAAGAATCAGAAAATTAAAGGGCATTTCTGGAGTGCCTGGGTGGCTCAGTCAGTTAAGCCACTGACCCTTGATCTCAGCTCTGGTCTTGATCTCAGGGTTGTGAGTTCAAGCCCCACACTGGGCATGGAGCCTGCTTAAAAAAAAAATAAAAAGCATTTTTTTTGTTTGTTTTTAGAGAGAGCTAAAGGGGGGGAAGGGAGCAGAGGGAGAGGGAGAAATAGAATCCTAAGCAGGCTCCATGCCCAGCGTGGAGCCCGATGCAGCGGCGGGGCTCAATCTCACAACTCTGAGATCATAACCTGAGTGGAAATCAAGAGTCACACGCTTAACTGACTGAGCCACCCCAGGCACCCCAAAAAGGGGATTTCTTAGGGCTGGAGAGTGAGTGAAATGGAGGAGATAAGATAGGGGAATGGGCAGTTTCAGACATAAAAAGCACTCTGAGATGTGAAAAATACACTCAAATACTCATAGGTCTTTGGAGGATTTTGAGCAGGGCATTGGAGGACCAGACCACGTCTTTCGAAAGATGGCTCTAAATTCATGTGCCAAGTGGATGGGAGGATCTGGGGGCAGGAGCCCTCGGGAGCAGGCTCATACAGGTAGCTCAGGCTGAGAGACCCTGCCTGGCCCTTGGCCCAGGTCCCTGCCACAGCCGTAATCGCCGTCTCTGCCTCTCCCCAGGGCTTCCAGGGCAGCGGCTGAGGAGACCTTACCAAGGAGCACCACACAGTAGATGCTGAGATATTGCACCCACGATAAGAAGCAGTAACATGGCAGCACCTGTTTGAAAGGCATTCAAAAACAAGACTCCCTTTAGAAAGGAACAATGTCCAAGAAAGGGCGAAATAAGGGCGAGAAGCCCGAAGCGCTCATCGTCGCCCTTCAAGCTGCCAATGAAGACCTCAGGACCAAGCTCACAGACATCCAGATAGAGCTGCATCAAGAGAAGTCCAAGGTGAGTGAGGCCACCTGGGGCCACAGCCTTGAGAACGGCTCTGGCCCAGCTCTGCCTGCTGGCCTGCCCCAGTGGCTCCTCTCTGCCAGTTGCCGTGGAGAGCAACAACCCCTGTCCTTAGGGAGAGTCTCTTGTGTGTGGCAGGAGGGACTCGAGCACAGGATTCGCGGAAGGTGAGGATAACATGCTGGTGAGACTGATGCGTGCCTCCTCAGGAAGCCAGAGCTAAACATTGAGATGACCTGCACCCCCACTACCTCCCATCACTTGTATGACCCTGGGCAAGTTCCACTCTGCCCTCTATGGGATCTCCCCGCTTTGGTACAGAGCAAGCTTTCTAAAGTACATCACATCAGGTCACTGCCCTGCTCAAACCCTCCGTGGCTTCCTACCTTTCTCAAAGTCAAAGGATTTTCCCTACCACTACAGGATGTTTCTTCCTCCTGTCTTTGACTCCTCTCCCACTGCTTCCCCCGCCCCCCCATGACTCCGTTCCATCCTCTTTGCTGGATCAAGAGATACGCTGATCACATTTAGGGCCTTTGCCCCTCTTCCCCCAGGCAGCTGTATACCTGTTTCAGGTGTCAGCTCCAGTACCTTTCATCTGCCACAGTGTCCAAGACACAACACCTGCCATGTCCAGTTACTCCCACAGTCTATTTTGATTCATTTCATAGCGATTTATGTATTTATCCATTTCCTTGTTTAGTGCTTTTTTCTACCCTCCAGTGTCAACTCCACGAAAGCAGAGTATCCCTAGAGCTTAAATAAATGTCTAGAACTGAGAAGCTTAGCATGGGTTTGTTGAATGAGTAGAGGAATGAATGAAAGGTGATTCATTCCCTTATACCTTAGCTTCTTCATCAGTAACATGTTACTATCTCATAGAGCTGTGATGAGGGTCAAATTAGACAAGTATATAAAGCAGTCATGATGATTAAATGAGAAAATTCCTATCAAGTGCTCAGAGAGATTCCTGGCACATGGTACACTCCTAAACAGTCGTAGTAATAGTCTTCTTAATACGCTTCCTAATATGCATGTTAGTCGTTACTAACTAGACTTAGGGCAGTCTCTTTTCTTCTCTGAATCTCATCTCATAGTTGGATATGCTAACACTTACCTCTCCAGAGTGATGTGGATCAAATAGGGTCATGGATAGGAAAGCATTTTCAAATACCCGACACACATAAGACATTTTTGCTCCCTGCAAATCAGAGACAGCCGTGTCAGCACCAAGTTGCCCTATTTAGATAACTCTTTGTATAGTAACAAAAATAAATGTTCCTGATGAAGCTGTCAATCAAAAACCAATATCCTTATTCTTTTTTTAATCTATCTCTTCTTCCTTGACATTACTATTAAATTTTAATCATTTATTTTCCCAAAAATCTATTCCTCCTGGTTTCAGCAATAATAAAGCTTGGATCGCCCAGTGCCCCTTGCCTCCTATCTCAGCTAAGCCTTATAAACCTTGGATAACCAGACCCCAGTGTAAAATTTGTGGAGGAAGTCTTTTTCCATGAAGCTAAAAGGAATATGATATCATAAAAGCAAACAAACAAAACAAAACAAAACAAAAACATTTGTTTGAGAGTCCAAAGACCAGGGCATTGTGTTTATCCCTCCTCGGGGACAAATTGAAGTGTCTCAGTATCTTGATCTGTAATTCAGATGACTGAATCTGTTTCTCCATATCTGTAGCTCTCAAGCCTCACTGTGCATTAGAACAACCTGGGGGAACTTATTAAAATTGAGACCTTTGGGCCCACAGTCCGCGGATTTTGATAAGGCAGGCGTAGTGAGGACTAGGACTTGGAATTCTAGCAGACGGTCCAGGCAGTCCCCACGGACGTAGTTCTGTGTTGGCAAACACAGCACTCTTAAGATTCCTTCCAGGTCTGACGGTCTAAGAACATTTCATTGGTTTTAACTTTCCCTGGGGCAACGTCACATTTCCAGGGAGGCAGACTCCTTTAACTGTAGTAACGACAGGATGACAAACTACATTCATAGGGAGAAGCCTGTCAGTCTAGAGACTGGTAACTATAAACTGACACTGATTTACAGAGAGCAGACTCATGAGGTTTCAGAAGGGCAGAGGTCCTGCAGACCCTACCACTGCCAATTTTCCACACATCCAAGCCTTTTAAAAGGGGTAAGTAACTCTTGAGCCTGGACTGGGCTGCCTGTTTATCCAGGGCCTGGTCTCTAAGGTGGCAGGTCAAGCATAATCTCCCCTTCCTCAGACAAGAGCCTGAAAGTCAGTCTCATGCATAAAAGCACTGTCCTTAACCTTCTCTCTGCTGACTATCCCCGGTCTCCCTCTCTGTGGCAGTTAATTATGATCCCAGCACAGGGACTAAAACAAAGCCCCATTGCCTGTCAGCAGCCTTCCCCAAAGAGCAAAGGGAATTTAGAGGGCAAGCAAGTCATAAAGCAGTTTTATTAAAATAAATATGATTGTGTTTCCAAAGGCCCAGGCTTTCAGAGAGAGAATATAAACAATGCCAAGATGTTAATTCATATTCTCAGTTTGGCTCCTAGGCTATGATGATAAAATGACAATTCAGCTATTGGGAAATGGGCTAGTTAAAGAGTGGAGACCTTTGAAGCCATGGAGCATTACTCATTTTTCCAGAAAGACACATCACCCCTTGACATTTACAGAACACACTGCCGACAGAGCAGAGGCATAAATGCTTTAAACTGATTATATAAATAGCTACACTTTATTGAATGTTTACTATCTGTCACATGCTATCATAAGCACATTTCATCCTGACATAATCTCACCTCTTTCACATACCACCTGAGTGACCCTGAGCAGGTTACAAAAATCCCTCGGTGTTTTCCTTTCCTCATCCGTCAAATGGGAGAATAGCAGTGTCTACTTCATATGGATGTATGCGTGTGTGTTGGTCTTGAGCGGTTAGTTTGTGTCAGGCATGTTAAGTATTATGATTCAAGGGGCACCTGGATGGCTCAGTTGGTTAAACATCCAATTCTTGGTTTCGGCTCAGGTCCTGATCTCAGGGTCCTGGGATCGAGCCCCATGGCAGGATCTGTGCTCACTGTGGAGACTGCTTGTCCCTATCCTTCCCCCTTTGCCCCTTCCGCCACTCAAGCTCTTTCTCTCTCTCTCAAAGAAATAAATAAAATCTTTTTTTAAAAAAAAAGATTTAATTATAGGTGGGCATTGTTATCCCCATTTTACAGATGAGGAAACTAAGATTCAGTGAAGTAAAGTAATTCACCCAGAGTCACATGTTAGGAGGTAGCAGAGCTAGTTCTTCAAATCCCTTTGCCTCTCCTTCAGAGTCTATGTTCTTGTTTTCTTTTTTGATATATTTTCCCTAGTCTTATTGAGATACAATTGATATATAATATTGTATTCATTTTAGGTGTACAATGTAATGATTTGACACATGTATATATTGTAAAATGGTTACAACAGTAAGTTGACTCAACACCCATTTCTCACAGTTAATAAATTTTTTTCTTTTGATGAGAGCTTGTAAGATCTCTCCTCACAACTTCCAAATATACAATACAGTGTTGTTAACTCTAGTCACCATGCTGTACATTACATACCCAGAACTTATTCATCTTATAACCGGAAGTTTGTCCCTTTCGACCCCTTCACCCATTTCTCCTACCCCTAGCCCCCTGCCTCTGCCTCTGACGACCACCCATCTCTTCTCTCTATCTGTGGGTTCAAGTTTTTTAGATTCCACATATAAGTGAGATCACATGGTATTTGTTTTTCTGTCTCTGACTTATTTCACCTAGCAAAATACTCTCAAGGTCCATCTGTGTTGTTGCTAGTGGCAGGATTTCCTTCTTTCTAATGGCTTAATGATATTCCATTGTGTGTGTGTGTGTGTACATAGTATATACATATTATATAACATGTATATGTATGTAATATGTACACTTTTTCTTTATCCATTCATCCACTGATGGACTTAGGTTGTTTCTAGGTCTTGCACTACCTACGGTCTTAAAAAATGTGAAGGTCGGGGCACCTGGGTGGCTCAGTCGTTAAGCGCTTGCCTTCGGCTCAGGTCATGATCTCAGGGTCCTGGGATCGAGCCCCACATCGGGCTCCCTGCTCCGTGGGAAGCCTGCTTCTCCCTCCCCCACTCCCCCTGCTTGTGTTCCCTCTCTCACTATGTCTCTCTCTGTCAAATAAATAAATAAAATCTTAAAAAAAAAAAATGTGCAGGTCTTGAAAAAACTGGAAGCCTTAGGCAAAGGAAGAGAGCATATCAGAAGTTTACTCTCCACTATTAAGCAAATTTCAAATGAAGAAACAAAGTGTTGGGAGTGGGGGTACGAACATACCTGAATCCTTCTCTCCTAAATGTCTGCATTTCCACTGCAGGGAAATGAAACAAAAAGACTAGACATAATCAACATCTAATGAATAGAAATTTGTCTAAAAGATTTGCCAAGCAGTGATAGGAATAAGCAGGTAAGTAGGTCATTCTAACTGAACTCCAAGCTTAACGCCCAAGAAGGTGGAACCAGGGTGCGGAGAGGAGAGAACACACAGTGGGGCCTCAGTGCCGTGTGTACTCGTCATTTCTGAGCCTGCATTTTCCCATCTCTAAAATGAATAGATTGTGGGCAGTAAGGAGGTGCTATGGTCCTTCCAAAATGGTAGGGATCGGTCAGGGAAGGCAACCGTGTGCTCTAGCTCTTCTGGCACTGAGACAGCTCTCAGGACCCGCAGGTGTCAGCCCCACTCTGACCACCTGGTCCAGGTAACGCTCTGACATCCATTTACTCTATCACATCACCCTGCTCTTATCTTCGGCATAGAACTCTGTACTGCCTGAAGTGATTTTGTTCATTTGCTTGTGCATTGCCCACTGCCTAACTGCCCCCTCCCTGTCCCCAGTAAAATATAAGCTTCTTATGCGTAAGAGACCATGTCTTCCTAAGGGATCCCCTAAGGAAGGCGTCCTCCGTGCTTTGAATGCTGCCTGGCATGCCGGAGACACTCAGTAATACTTGTGGAATACATTTTCATGTTCCAGTTTAAAAACTTTCCCAACAACCCCATGGCATAAATACTGTTACAGTATTTATTTTGATGGAAAACCCCGGGCTTGGGCAAAGAAAGGATTTCCACCCAGGTCTGTCTTTTTTTTTGGACCGGCGCTGTAGCCATTAGGCTTTGGTATTTTCCTCTGTTTGTCTCTCCTGTGGACAGCGTGAGGCCATGATCTGCTGCCCAGGGGTGTGTGAACTCACTAGGGATTGCTGTGAGATGTGGAATCCACCCACTGATTCCCTAGGGCTTCCTACTTTCCCGCAGAGGCAGCCTGCAGTCTCGGTGAACCCCACAGGCACAGTGCAGAGGGCTTGGAGGCCGAGGAGCAGACAACAGGGCTCCAGGCTGGGGGCAGCAAAGCAGCAGGCCTGAGTGGCAGGGTCTGGAGGAGTCAGCTCCAGACAGGAGTTTGTGCTCCTAGAACAGCCCTCAGACTGCAGAGCACTTTTACTCCTCCCAGCGAGCCTACTGTGTATTCCAAATTATATTCCAATTTCACTGAGAAAGAAAATGAGTTCTAACCGTTTAACTGATATGCTCCCAGTGACACAGCGAGTAGAGGAGCCAAAATGGGAATTCCCAAATGACCTGGGTAATGCTGAGTATCTTGTTGCCTCTAGAACTCCCAGAAAATCAGCCAACCCTTGTCCTCAAGTGACTGCTCCAGAGCCTCCATTTTCAGCGCCCCAATTTGGGATGCAGTATTTCTTGCTTTATGCACCTTTGGTTTTGTTTTCAGGAAGCGTTGTGTCTAAAAGTAAGAAATGAGAAAATAGAAGCCTTGGTACCTCTGCAGATTGTATAAAATTTCCCCTACACACAACCTTCATATGGTGGCAGCTTCATATCTCCTGATTGCGAGTTACTTAGTGCCCATGAGACTCCCTGCGTGCCTACTATGAGTTTAGATCTCCCGGAACGTCCGGTGCACATAATCCACACCAAAGCTTATATGTTAGCTTGTCTTGCCTAGATAACCTCTCAACTTCCTCACCTTGGACAAGGCCATCCAATTTTTCATCCTAGATTTCTAAGGTCACATTAAAGCTCAAACATCACCATCTTTATCTTGGCAGAATTTACACTGGCTTTCAAAGGCCAGACTAGAAAGGAAAATATCACGTGAGGCCCTCGTGGGGTAATAGTCATGAATGTTCCTCCTGACACAGTGTAAGCCCTCCCCAGTAGGATTAAATTTTCCTAGTGATTTTTTTCTTCTGTGAAACCTACAGGGGAGAAGGGATTTGGGATCTGTATCTTTCGAAGCCCTGTTTAGGGTTCATCCCCTTACCCTGTCCCTCCCCACTCCTGCACACACATAATCTGAGTTTCTTCCAAGTTAAGATTAGATGCCACCAATGCCAGGGAACTCAAGATATCCCCAGGAGACCCAATTTTACCTTTGTTTTCAAGGTTTTTGTTAGGAAAATAGTTATTATGGTCTTAATAATATAGTAATAGTCATGTTAGTCTTATCCTGATAATATGGGTTCTTACACTTACGTCCTTGGCATTAATATAGCATTGCATGATATAAAAATATCAATATGTCGTCAATATTCATCAAAATTGATACTGTACTATTTAACCATGTATTAATAATTATTAATCTCCTAGGTGTTCCAGCCTTTCCGAAGGACTTTTGATACATTATCTAAGTCAGCCCTCACCATGACCATATGAGAATGAGACCCCCAATCCCAGTTTACACATAAGAAAATGGAGGCTGGGGGACGTGAACAGCTTGCCAGAGGTTTCAGAATGAACAGGGAGGGGGCACCTGGGTGGCTCAGTTGGTTGAGCCCGACTCTTGGTTTTGGCTCAGGTCATGATCTCAGGGTGTGAGATCGAGCACCTCAAGAGCTCCGAGTCGGGCTCCGCACTCATCAGGGAGTCTGCTTCTCCCTTTCCCTCTGCCCCTCCCCCAGCTAGTGTGCATGCTTGCGCGCTCTCTTTCTCCCAATAAATAAATAAATAAATAAAATAAAATAAAATAATTAATAAATTTTTTTAAAAAGTGCACAGGGAGGTCTGGGACCTGACCCAAACTTGGCTCCTGGCCCATGCTGGGCGCTAAGCAGCCTTCTTCACGCTGTGCTTGGGCGTGAAGAGACTTGTCCTCACCTTTCTCATCTGAGATTCGGATGCACAGATACTACCTACATCACAGAGCTGCCAAGGGTAAATGCGGTGATGTTTGTGAAGCCTTTAGGAAGCTGTGTAACTCACAGTAAGCCCTCAATAAACGCTACTATGTGATCCAGCGGAAATGTTTCTCTGAAACATTTCCACTTATCAAAATTGATTCTTTCTTCTACTAAGTATTTTTTTCCACTTCAGGTATTATCTTTATATTTTTCATTGTTAGTCAGGAGCAGTTCTTTCTATTTTTGTGTACGATTTACATTAAGATAGTAAATTCTATTTTCTTACTGGTATAATCTGAGCTGCAAATAATTTTCAGAAAACAGTTTTACTACAAAAATTTTAATTGGCTTTTTTCCTTCCCAAATGTCAGTCACATCCTTTGTGTCTCCTTCGTAGTGAAACACTTCTCCCAAGCTTAAAAAAGAAGTCATACCTAGAAATCCTGCAAAAATGCCAGTTTCCATGGCAACCAAAAAAAGCAGACATGAAAAATGCCAAATGTAATCAATCAGTGCCTTTGAATTTTCTTTCGGTTCTGTGGATTCCTTTAAGTGATGGACAAGAAGGCCAGTGTTTGTTTGTATTTGTTTTTATCTTCAGGCTGGGATATATTTTCCATACACCTGTATTTTCATTTTTTTTCTTTTTCATTCATCTCCAGTGTACACGCAAAAGATCAGTGTTTATAATTTGAGAGAAATGACAGGATCACAGAGTGAAACAGTCTAACGTGCCTGTCAAGAATTGGACATAAATAATTTCGGGTCATGAATATCTCCTCTTATATCCAGTAATAATATTACCTTGCATTTCATAGTACTTTACAGCTCAAGGTTCTTTTCCATGCATTAGCTAATTTAACCCTAAGAATAATCCCATTATGGGTAGTTTTTAAGTGTAATCAAAGAGCCTCAGAAGGATAAAGCAACTTTCTCAGATATAGCAGACTGTGAAATCAAAATGCAAACCCAGAATTCCTTATCCGTTGTCCATTTTTACCAGTTTTTTATCGTTCCCAGAAGAACTGATAAAATTTCCCTTAGTAATTTGCTACCTGACAGCCCTGTAGTCATGATACTGTTGCAAATGCCTAATGTAAATACATGCTGCTGAAATTGATGATGGCTAATTTCCTATTACTTGAGTTAGAGTTAACTTTCCCAAGGTGTGGATGCAAAGTAAATTATCAGAGTTCCTAAATCAGTGAAAAATAAGGCCTCTTTTTTCACAAAAACTGTATTATTAGAAGAGAAATCAGCAAACTTCTTCTGTAGAGGGCAAAATAGTGCATATTTTTGACTTTGTGGGCCAGGCTCTCCGAGACTGCTTAACTCCATTGTTGCATAAAAGCAGCTGTAGGCAATATGTAAATAGAAGAGCATGGCTGTGTTCCAATAAAACTTTATTCACAAAAATGGAGGCGGGAAAGTATTTGTTCCATGGGTTATGGTTTGCCCACCCATGGTAGAAGATACTCACTTGAGTTTAATCTAGAAAAATGGGGAGTAAGATTTATGTTGTCCTTACGGAAGCACTGAGAGAAATATCGAGTAGAGGACAGGCATTCTTATATGTGCGTGGTGTACCCTGGGAAGGGATGGATGCTCTAGGAAAAGGGGTTGCTCTAGAAAACCCTACAGATCTGTGTTCTCTAAGCTATATGACAGGATATATTAGTCTTGCCTCTGGTTAGAGGGCTAGCTAGGGAAACATACTGGCATACCTTCTTTAATTGCACACACACTCTCGGGCTCCTTATCATGTGCTGTGCTGGCAACCACTGGGTGGACAAAGATGAACAAGGATCATCGGCAGCTCTCTAGCAGTTTGCAGTGTGGAGTAGGAGCAGGAGAAGAGGTGGTGAGGACAGACAAGCATACAAAAAACCATAAGCATGGCATAAAGAAAAATGTGGAAAGGAGCAGTAAGGAGGTTTTAGCAAAGTGCCCTGAAAAGGCATAGGCAGGAGAAATGAGGTTTGTTCTCATTTGGTGGTCAGGGGTGGCATGAGTGGAGAGGGCGACATCTAGCTGGCCATGAGGGATGAGAGGATCTCAAAGGAAGCTGAGGGAAGGGCAGGTCAGGAAGAGGAAACCGTAGGCATACAGGTACAGAGACTCAGGGCGTGTGCAGGGAAAAGCATAAGCCCCGGGGCCTGCAGTGCGGGACAGGTGAGGAGAGGTACAGGGAGAAACAGAAATGGGAGCTGGGAGTCCAACCAAATCTTCTGGGAGCCGGAAAGGCGAAGCTCAGGTGTTGGGGTTTTATTCCACAACATAAAGGAGCCCTGGGTGATTTTTGAGCAAGTACATAAATTGGATCAGAACTGGGCTTTACTGGAGCACCTGGGTGGTACTGTTGGTTAAGCATCTGACTCTTGGTTTCGGCTCAGGTAGTGATCTCAGGATCAGTATAAAAATTATGGCTGAGGTTTTTACATTCTTTACCTTACACTAAGACCTCAAAATCTGGTGTGTATTTTCATTTAGAGCAAGTCTCAGTTCAGACTTGGGATATTCCAAATGCTCATTGTAGCAAGTGGCCACCGTATTAGACAGCACAGCTCTAGAGCATATGTAATAATAAGCATCCAGGAAGGGACCCTGGCCGACGCTGGAGGCAAGATCAAAGACAGTCATTTAAGGATGCCCATTTATTCTCCCAAGCCTCCTTGTGCCCTAAGTTCTTTTAGAATAACCAACGCGGTAATAATTGCTGTGCCTTTAAAATAAAATATTCATTAAATTGCCATGTGGACTTAGAAAATCCTGTTCTAGCCAAAGGTAGGTACCGTTAAGGTAAGTAGAATCTCACACGCTTTACATGATAATTACAAGAGCCTCTTAACATTTTTCAGCCAGAGAGGCTCTTCACAATTATTTCATGAAGCTTTCCGATTTTACAAATGGCAGAGACCCAGTTTCACTGAACCGAATATTACTCCCGGGGTTGCCTAATTCTTCCCTTTTTCCAGGTGACTGTGTGTGTGTGTGTGTGTGTGTGTGTGTGAGAGAGAGAGAGAGAGAGAGTGAGTGTGTGATTCTACGGTACATGACAGAGGCAGAGAAACAAAGACAGGCAGCTGAGACGAGGAGCGGGGAGGAGGACAGTAGTAAAGACCATTTGCTAAGAGGCTTCTCCAAGCTACACATGCCAGGGCCCCACCCTGATCTACTGAATCAGAGCCAGACTCACAACCAGATTAAGGTAGTGCCATGGCTAATCTCTAAGGAGACCCATATTATCATCAGAAATAAAGCAAAACACAGGAGATTTTGTTTAACCAAAATACCAGAAAGGTCTAAGGGTTAGAAGGAATACTTTATTAAACTGCTTGGAGGGTTAGTTGGTGGGGGTAGCGGGAGAGGTTGCTGAGTGGGGCAGGGAAGGACACAAAGGGACGTCCGTGGAGCACGCAGAAGTAACAGCCACCAGACCCCTTGAACAGAGAGATGGCCCAATGAACTGCAGTGTTTGGGGCTGGTGTGTGTGTGTCTGCATAATGTTTGGAGGTAGAACTAAGTTGCCATAGGAAAAAAAGGTGAGGTTGAGGATATAGCAGCTGGCTTCATTTCCCCCATTACAGCAGCCAAAAAAGAAGGGGGAAACAGGAGAAATATTTTATAATATCACTTTGGGCACCATTTTATTAGTCTGATCATTATATTCAACTCTGAACAGTCCTAAGACACCCACGTTTATCAGCTTGCACCTAGCCAGGGATATGTGGTCTAAAAAGCTCTGCAGGTGATCTGTTTTGGACTTCTCCCCACCGAGGTCAAAACCGTTATAGCACTATGTCCTAATTTTAATGTGCATACAATCACCTGGGGACTTGTTAAAATGCACGTCCTGATTATAGGTCTGGAAAGGAGCCTTGGATTCTGCATTTCTGACAAGCTTCTGGGCGATTCCTGTGTTGGTTGTCTGCAGACCACCGATGGAATAGTAAGGCCCCCAAACATCAGATACTGTCTGCACCAAATAATACAAGCATCCCCAGGTATCTCCGCCTTTCCCACACTATATTCCCAGCTTTGGGGCCTGTGGGTCCGTCCCCTCAGAGCACAGAGAGGTGAGGAATTGGGAGAGCCCAGGGATCTGAGCTACAGACCCTGCTTGGGAGCACCTTTCCTTTGAGGCTCACCTCGTTTCGTCCTTTCGCCTCTCTGCCTGTAGGTGTCTAAGCTTGAAAGAGAGAAGACTCAAGAAGCAAAGAGGATTCGTGAGCTGGAGCAGCGCAAGCACACGGTCCTGGTGACAGAACTCAAAGCCAAGCTCCATGAGGAGAAGATGAAGGAGCTGCAGGCCGTGAGGGAGAATCTCATCAAACAGCACGAGCAAGAAATGTCAAGGACGGTGAAGCTGCGGGATGGAGAGATCCAGAGGCTCAAGTCGGCTCTGTGCGCTCTCCGGGACGGCAGCAGTGACAAAGTAAGGACAGCGCTCACCATTGAGGCCCGGGAGGAGGCCCGGAAACTGTTTGATGCAGAGCGCCTTAAGCTCTTACAGGAAATCGCGGACCTGAAAACTGCCAAGAAGCAGGTGGACGAGGCTCTCAGCAATATGATCCAAGCGGATAAAATCAAGGCTGGGGACCTTAGGAGTGAGCATCAGTCCCACCAGGAAGCCATCTCGAAGATCAAGTGGGAGTCAGAACGGGATATTCGGAGGCTGGTTAGTAACCCAGGGCAGTACGTCAGTGTACGATCATTCTCTTTCCAGGTTTTAGAGCGCCATGGGTATGCTTCTACTGGTGTTTCTCATGAGTGGATTATAAACAGTGCTCACCTCCTGTCTAGCACTCTGTCCAAAATGCAAGATAGGTCCATAGGTAGGTAGGTAGATAAATAGATAGATACGCCCAAGCCAAAATTGGAATTGTAAAGTGTAGAAGATATTGGAATCACCTTTCTCATAAAAACTGGATTCTTCCAGCCTCACATATATGGAGAGTATCTATTCAATGACTCCTGTTTTCTTGAATGTCTATAAAAATATTCTAAATTATGAACTCTTCTAAAATCAACATGTTTTATGGGCTTTCTATTTATAAAATGTCACTGGGTTTTTACAGGGATGGGGAAAGTTTCTGTGGCTTTCAAGGTATCTGAAATGGCAGCCACTGAGAGCATCCCGAATGATTCACCTGTCTTCTTTCCAGGAACTGTGTCTGAAAGCAAGGAATAGAACTATAAGAACCCTAGTCATTTTTAAAATAGATTTTCTTTCTCAAAATAAACAAGGGCCATTCAAAACAGTGGCCATTATAATTTTTAAACTATTCCTAAGTAGTTTATTTGCTATTGTCAATTTCCAAGACTTACTTCAAGCTATAGGGTTGGATCTTTCTTTTTAATACGTATGACCAAAAACCACATTGATCTCTCACTATACCTAAAAACAAAACAAATATAATTATTGCATGAAAGCCATAGTCCTAAGTTGACCACGTCTAATTATTTTAGAAGAAACATTTACATGCATCTATATTCAGAATGTTTAGCATTAGTTATATCTTAGTTCTGTCTTGTCAAATTACCCCTCACCTGTTAGAATGCACTTTATGCTTCTCTAACAGTAATATTTTCTGGCCACCTGGCTGGCTCAGTCAGTGGAGCATGCGACTCTTGATCTCAGGGTTGTGAGTTCGAGCCCCATGCTGGGGGTAGAGAGTACTTAAAAATAAAATCCTTAAAAATAATAATAATATTTTCTTAAGAAAACTACACTTTCCTTTTGTGTCTGCCAATTCTAAGCAATTATTTTGTAAGAACTGCAATTATGTTCCTTGGACCATATCTCTAGGATTTCGATTTTAAGTAAAAGTGGTTACCGTAGAACATTTTAAAAAACTAAATGTGTAATTTTCTTTGTACTGCAATATAGTGTGACCATAAAATGTTGCCTTTGCCACACTTTCCAAATTCTTTGTCTGCAATTCATTCTGTTGCCCTGGTTGACAATAAAGACCAAACACAGTGCAGAAATATTGGTCTCTGCCCTGTCTTTGGTTTTTGAAAAGACAACAGCTGATGAAGAAAGAACCAGGACTATGAACTCTGGAGTCAGCAGGTGGGTAAATGAAAAGGATGTTGTACATCAAATATTTGTGTTTGTTGATGGTATATCCGCTTGTTGATCTGTAGTTTCTTTCTGTGAAATTGCTTTTACCAGCATAATGATCAAGAAGACAATGCAGTCTTTCTTAGTAACAATGTAAAATCTAAGGTACCTCAAGAGTGGTTAAAAAACTGGATGCAAACAGAATAACATGAGAAGTTTTTCAGTAGTACAGATGCCCTTGTCTTCAGTTTTATCTTGTTCTGTCACTACCCCCACACCCAGCTCCATTTTTGGAACTGGAAGGGAGAGAAATGAGAGCCATTCTGTTTAGAAAATTTCTCCAGGGAATTCTGGTAGGCACCCCTTCCCATCTAAGAACTAGAACTTTGGAAGATTTTCAGTATTCTGAAGCCAGGGTCTATGCTTACAACCACTATGCAATAGAGACTCATCAATACTGATTACTGGATATTCTACAGAAAACTACCTTGGAAAGTGCTGGAAGTATAAGGATAATGTGGGGATCATTACTGCATAGCCTATTAAAATGGGCTCTGGAGTCGAAGTCCTTGGTTATCATCTATAAAATGGTGATAACAGAACTTGTGTAGTAGGATTGTTATAAAAGGAGGTAAGATATGTAAAGCTCTGAAGATAGTGTCTTGCATGTAGTAAAAAATTAATAAATTTTAGTTATGATGATGGCGATGATGAGGATGACTATATGGGCAGTAATGGAGTAATTTCCAGCAAGTTCATTTAGGTAGGGTACATCAGAACCAACTAGGAGCACAGAGGTGTGGAGCCACGGTAAACTGTAAATGACATCGGAGATGACAGGTCTAACAAATAAATATACTACCTAGTTAAGAATAACACTGGATTCAAATCTTCTAGAAGAAGGTAGAAACTAAAGACAGTGCTTTCATTCCAGAATTAACAGGACAATGTTTGACTACTCACCAACTTATCAGATAATATCACAGAACCATGCAGAATTTAGCCCCCATGGCCTTCCAAAATTGATCTAAAATGTAATCCTGTGACTGGGAGGCATTGGCTCGCAGAAACTTAAATGTGGAAAAATGGGACCATGCATCACTTTTTGTTCCAAATATATACATAGGCAGATTTATATGAGGAACACAGCAAAGAATGATCTACACAAAGTGATTTGTTATAAATAAGGAGATATTTTTATAAAGAGAACAGTATAATATCATTTATATTAAATGTCTCTATCCTATCTCCATTTTGAATATTCTTATGAAATATAATGAAATGAGAAGAAAGATTTTGCCTGATGGTTATGCTCTCTTCAGAAATTGTTTACAGGCGTTAACGTCCCTAGCCCTCACCAGGAATGGCACAAATTTTTCAGTCCAATGAAACTCTTGATCAGTTGATATCAAATGCTTATGGCCTTTAGTTGACAAATAATTCTGAGACCATGCTGAGACTTAATAGAAGTGAGTGCTGGGATCCATAAATATGTCCCACAGTTGTAGGAGGGGAAACAGTGGCTGATATTACCAGGTGTTTCCCATTCCTCTTCTTGTCCCGACTCTGGTTTTCTGACAGTAATGGTAAAATAGTTGCCTTAGCTGTTTGCTCTGAAATGTGGAAAGGAATGGAAAGATCCACATAACGTGAACCATGCTCCAAACTCACACCTGAATTCACTCCACATTCGCCACCTGAATGCAAACATACTGGCCTTAGGAACTGACTAGGCTCCTGGAAAGTCCGCAGCTTCGTCAGCAAAAAATGACCAATTCATAGTGCCTCCTCCTAGTTAAAGTGAACCTAAAGTCTCTTCCTCCAAACAGGAGGGAAGATCAGAAATTGTCCTGGGAAACACTGTAATGGAATACTGAATATCTGTCTTTATTAACACAAATGACCCATTTTATTTTATTATTTTTTTACCAATGACCCATTTTAAAGTTAACCTCTCTAAATCCAACCAGCCTAGACTATTTTAAACAATATACTGAACTAAAGCATCTACCCAGGATATACCAGAGAGAAAAAGTTACTTTCCTTGATACCTAATTATCCAAGGATAGCCTTTCATTACACAGTGTTGCCTTGTCTTGTTCCTAAATTCGGTATACCTGTCACAGTCATAATTTTTCCCCATAACAATCAGCGGAAAGAAGTTAAACTCCTACCATTGTAAAAATGCATTTTTTTTTTACAGCATTGTTAAATAAAATGTCCTGGGTGTCATTTAATTCAGATGGATGAGATTAAAGCCAAGGACAGGATCATCTTCTCCCTGGAAAAGGAACTGGAGACCCAAACTGGCTACGTCCAGAAACTGCAGCTGCAGAAAGAGGCGTTGGACGAACAGCTCTTTCTGGTCAAGGAGGCCGAGTGTAACATGAGCAGTCCGAAACGAGAGATTCCAGGAAGAGCGGGAGACGGCTCCGAGCACTGCGGCAGTCCTGTAAGTCTGTCCGAGCTGAAGCGAAGAACTCAGGAATCATCTTTTATTTAGCTTCCAAGTTGTACTTTTCACTTAAGCTCTTTTCCTGTTTACTACAAAGAAATCAATTCTACCTCCTCCTATAAAACCAGCTAGTATCTTGGGAACAGGGTTTTCTAAACTCACAGGCACCAAAGTGGTCTGCCCTGCATTAGCAGATCACAAGAGAATTACAGGTCTTTTTAAATCTTTCATAGAATTTTTCTACCCACGCAATACCTATCCAAACTTTAGCCTATTATAAGAGTCATAAAGTAGATGAAACTACTTTGCCTCTTGCCAAGACTGGTAATTTTCCCTTGTGTGAACCGTTGGGTTGGAAATTGGTGAAGACGGTTGTCATCTAGAGAGGTCAAAATGTATGACTATATAAAAAACTGAACCGCTTAAATCATCATCTAAAAGTTTCTAATCCGATCGAACTTGCTACTCATTACCCTGGATTTTCATCATTTTATAGGAGAAATTATTTTCAGAACTGCAGGCATAGAAATCAGCTTGTGTATCGTTGGCTTTCATAACTTAGCTGCTAAAAAGATGAAAATGTATTATTTAGGAACAGAGATAGGTTCCAAAGTAGTACTTAGAACCAAGTAATGAATAATTTATGAATTGGTATTCAGGATATATATATCCCAGTAGGTGGCGGAATCAGGATTTAGCAGATGCAAGTTTCAGTTCTGTCCCTGACATTTACCTGCAGTGCAGCAAAACTGTCAAGAGAATGGGCTCTAGGGTCAGACTCTTTAGTTCAAATTCTGGATCTGCCACTTACTGCATGACCTCAGGCAAATCATTTTCCTGCTCAGAGTTTCCTCATCTGTAAAAGAGAGGCAATAATGGGACTCCGTAAGGCTGGTCGGAGGTCTAGAAGAAATGGTCTGTAAAATGTTGAGCACAGTGTCCGGTTCATAATTAGCATTCAATAAATATTAATTATTGATCTATTGATAGTAGCCACAAGACCTTGAACGAGTTATGACCTTCCTGAATCTTCAGGAAGAAATCCTCTAGGATTTTATGAATCTGGAGATGAAATGTGTGGGAAACTGCTTTGTCAACAGTGCAGCACTATCAAAAATGTAAGATGATAATGGAATTGCAAGTCTGTAATGGTCCTATGGACACTAGAGCATGGAATTAATCCATGAGAGCCATGTGTAAAGTGATCCATGGCAATTATGACAGTGGGGAAGCCAGGAGCTCTGGGCAAAATGTACCAGCAAAGGCTATCTTATAATCTACTGCGTTTTATACGTGAAGGTAATGCACCAGCCTTCTCACACTGACCTTTTTCTCCAGGAGTATGCAGGAATTTTCAAAGCCCAGCCCTATCTTCTATTCTTTGGCTAAGTGTGATAGGACATCTGTCTTAGCTGTGGAAAGCAATGTGCAGCCATGACTTAAGAGACGCTTCTTGAACCTCATGTAATCACGACATGACCTTGGTCTCAGAACTCACAGATCTGATAGGCTCATCCAACCATCTACCACTAGCCCTGACTCCTGGCAGGGGGAGTCAGTCACAACTCGGTCACAACTCGGTCATAACTCATGCCACATGGAATTCATTTGCAGTTTCAACCAGGCCTGGTCTTCAACCCAAGCAGTGAATATCAAGAGTTAGAAGAGGGTAAATATTTACTCTTCTCTGATTACAGAACATTTTACTCTCACCTCATAAGCCAGATGAAAGGAACCAAGCCTCTTACTTTTATGAGTAGAATTCCCAAACTTTGTGAAAAGTGTTCTTGAAGAAATACCCATTTTAATTTTCCTGCCTAGGATTTGAGAAGAAATCAGAAGAGAATAGCGGAATTGAATGCCACTATAAGAAAATTAGAAGACAGGAACACCCTGCTTGGAGATGAACGAAACGAACTGGTGAGTTCTGCCCAGAATTATTTATTTATCTGGTGATTTTGTTAAGCATTTTGTTTAAGAAAGTATATATGATGTTGTAGAAGTATAACATAATAAAGATAAGTGCACAGATAATAAAGGTCCAGTTTAATAAATACGCCCAAAGTGATAGAACCATATAACCACCACCCAGATGAGTACCTGGAAGATTACCAGCACCTCCGAGCCTCCCTCTCTTGGGACCTCTGCCAGTCACATCCTTCTAAAGTTAATCACTCTACTGAATTCTGTCACTGTAGATGTGTGTCACCATTTTTTAAATGTTTTGTAAATGGCATCCTATAGTAATCACTCTTCTGTGTCTGGCTTTTTTGCCCAGCATTACATTTGTGGAAGTTACTCACTGTATAACATGTATCATTCTTTCATTTTCTTACTCTATTTTATTCAATTAATACACCACAGTATATTTCTTCTTCGATTGTTAATGGGCATTTATAGTGTTTCTTAACAGTTTTAATGTTAGTGGTGCTGCTACATGTCTTTGGTGAGAAAATGTGTTCATTTCTGCTGAGAACATACCAAGGAGCAGAATGACTGGGTCGTAGGGCGTGTGTGTGTGATCAGCCTCAGTACTGGTTGCTGGGTTTCCACAGTTGTTAGAACAATTGCATTCCCACCGCCAACATGGGAGACTTGCAGTTTCTCCACAGCTTTGCCAACATGCACAGATCGTTGATCATATTAGTCAGTATGGTGGGTGTGAGCGATATTCTGATTGTAGGATTTTGATTTTTACTTTCCTTAATAATGAGATTGAATGAATTTTCAAAAATCTTTTGGCCTTTTGGGTGTCCTTGTGGGATCTGACCTACGAAAGACATAGGTCTTTCGTAAAATTTTCTTTTGTGCTGCCTTTATTTTCTTATTAATATTAGGAATTCTTTGCATCATTTTTGGATATTTGTATTTAAAATATCCTGCTCTGGGGTCACCTGGGTGGCACAGTTGGTTAAGTGACTGACTCTTTGTCTCGGCTCAGGTCGTGATCTCAGGGTCATGAGATTGAGCCCTGTATCAGGCTCCACGCTCAGCATGGAGTCTGTCTGGGATTTTCTCTCTCCTTCTCCCTCTGCCCTTCCCCCACGCTTTTTCGCACATGCTCTCTCTCAAATAAATAAATCTTAAAAAAAAAATCTTGCTCTGTGCCTTACATTTTACATTCTTAATGGTGGCTCTTGGTACAAAGAAGTTATTTTCAGCATTTTGTTTTTTTCCAAATATATACATTTTAGGTCATAAATATCTCTAAGCATGACTAGCTTCATCCCATACATTCTTTTACGTCATAATGTATTGTTATTTCAAAATCTTTTCTAATATATGATTTCTTCTTTGACCAATGGGTTACTTAGCACCATAAGGCTTAACTTCTAAACATTTGGGGATTTTTGAGTTATCTCTCTGCTATTGATTTCTACCTTAATTCCATTATAGTCAGAGAATATACTTCGTATTCTTTTTTTTTTTTAAGTTGAAGTACAGTTGACACACAGTGTTACGTTAGTCAGGAATACTTTGTATCATTTCATTCTTTAAAATTTGTTGAAATTTACTTTATGATGGTAGCATACTGTCAATTTTAGAAACATTCCATGTTCTCATAAAAAGAAGGTATGTTGTGCAATCATTGCATGTGTTTTGAATCAAGTTCATTAATAGTCTTGTTTAAAATCTCCTATATCTTTATACTGTTTTGTATAATCTCCCAACAGATTTGTCCATATCTATTCTTAGTTTTATCAAGTTTGCTTTATATATATTTGAAGTTATGTTACTAGGTACATATAAATTAAGATTTGTTAAATGTTTGCATCATGAATTTTTTTATCTTTAGTAATACTTCTTGATTTAAAGTCTTGGTCTGATGTTAGTTACACTATGTCAGATTTTTTCTTTCGGTGGTTTCATGAATATCTATATTGACTTTCACACTTCCTTTATAATACTTAAGCTATATCTTTTAAAAGGAACAGTTTTTTTTAGGTACTTTACATCTAAGGTTACTGATGTATGGTATGGTAGAATTACTGATATCTCCTTTTACTTGTGTTTTTCTGCATCTTCCATAAATAGCATCTACTAGGTAAATTTAACTGTTTAAAACCCTTGTCATTGACCTTCAGAAAAGAGACGAAGTTTAAAATAGTGAACCTAGTGGAATAACTTATTTGTCCTTGTATGTGCTTCATATTTAATATGATTTCTTCAGACACTGAAACTCAAATCTGAGGATTAAATAAGGTTATGAAAAATTTTGGCCTTTGATATAAAATGAGTTTTCAAATGGCAGTTAGGATACAGTTGGGGAGTACTGTTTTAGAATCCCACAAGCAGCTGTTTCAAATATTTATAGGTGGCTGTCTCCTACCCCAGCACTTCCTAAAGCGTTAGATTCTCAAAAATAGGAGTGAGTACTTTATCTTGTCAGATGGTTCTGATAGACTCCACCACTTTCCTTGCTTCAGTACCCCTCCCCCAATACATACTCATTCAGAAACATTAGTATAAAGTCACTGAACTAAGCATGGGAACTTTAACATGGAAATCCGTTATGTTTAGAGGGACCATAAAATATGTCATCCAAATGGGAGTTTTGAGAGCAAAAGGGGGGATTATTAACAATTACCCCAAGATAGCATTCATAAAATTAGACCAGTGTTTCTCAGCTAGAAGCAATTTTGGCAGTATCTGGAGATGTTTTTGATTGTCACAACTGGGAGGATGTTACCAGCATCTATTGGGCAGAGGCCAGGGATGCTGTTAAACATTCTACAATGCAGGACATCTCCTCATGACAAAAAGTATCTAGCCCAAAATGTCTAGAGTGCTGGGGTTGAGAAACCTTGCCTTAGACTAACTAGCAAACCAGAATATGATCACTCTTAATTATGGGCAGGTAAGAATATAATCATACTTTTCCTAAGCTCGGTGAGAATTAAATGTTCTTAAACACAAATATCAATAGAGTTTTGAGAGTATGTTTTTTTTCTCAATAACATTTTCTTAAAAATAAACATCCTTGGGGCACCTGGCTGGCTTAGTCAGAAGAGCATGAGACTCTTGATCTCAGGGTTGTGAGTTTGAGCCCCACATTGGGTGTGGAGATTACTAAAAAATAAATGTAAAAAAAAAATGAATAAATAAAAATAAACAGTCTTAGTGTGGTTTCAGGAATCTTAGCAACATCTCTTACGGAAGAACAGGCTTTGCCGACAATCAGGCTTGGGTTTGGGTCCTGGTTGCACTCCTTAGTGACTGGTGATTCATATGAGCGGCTTTATCTCTCTGAGCCAGTGAGGGGTCATTGCAGGCCCAGGGAGAGGTATGAGCAGCATGAGGTTGGGGCTCAGTGTAGCAGGGTACCCGGGCTGGAGGAAATCAAGGGGCAAGCAAGGCGTGCAATTGCTTTTGCCGAGCATTTCCAAAATCAGAACCTTGGCAGCACCTCCTTGAAGGTAACACTTGATACAGAGTTGTGAATACTATGATGATGGCAAACCGTTCGAGGAAACTGAAAACAAAGCAGTCGGGCTATTAAATGAAGGATGGACATGGTCAGTTCCGGGACACACAGTGAGGCCAACCAAGGCGGCCCCGGATGGGTTTCACCCCTGCCCATTCACTCCCTCTGCTCCCACATCCACTCCAGCACAAGAGACAAATTGTAACTTCTGTCTTCCCAGTTAAAACGGGTGCGGGAAACCGAGAAACAATGTAAACCTCTTCTGGAAAGGAACAAGTGCCTCACCAAGAGGAACGATGAGCTGATGGTGTCTTTGCAGCGCATGGAAGAGAAGCTAAAAGCCGTTACCAAGGAAAATTCAGAAATGGTGTGTATCACAGACTCTGCAAAGCTGCAGCTTCCGTCCTTCCAACTCCACTAACCTGACTTACTACTCTTTCTCAGTTCATTTTTAAAATACAATGCTATTCATGAAAATTGGGGTTTTTTCCCTGTGGAAGCAAGGAACCTTAAAGGAAGAAAGCAAGAGAAAATTGATGGCTCTGAATTTTAAGGGGTTTCTAAATTTGCAGAACGGTAGGACTGCTTCCAGGAATCTGCACACTTTCCAAAATCTCCCCAGTAGAGAAGCAAACTCAGTCACAGAAACTTCCTTCCAAGAATTTCACTAACACGCTCTTCATAGAACTGTACAATGGGTACCTCTTATCTTCTGAGACATTGCATAATAGTTGAGAAATAGATGCCACCATTTGTATTATGTATGGACAGTGATAAGCTCTTGCACTCCTTAACAGACTTACAACACAGCTGTCGAGATCTTCAGACATCCCCAGTGATTTTGACTTGTAGAAGATAAAATAAACTTGAGGGTTTTGGTTGGTGCATCTATGAAGCTGAGCAATTTTCAAATTTAGTTGGAGCCTCATAAAGTTTCTATGTGAACTGCTAAAGTTTAGGATTTTTAAAATCTCTACCTATACTTTCTTCTTTTCCAATCCAGAGAGAAAAAATAACATCCCACCCACCCTTAAAGAAATTAAAATCTCTGAATGACCTCGATCAAGCTAATGAAGAACAAGAGACAGAGTTTTTAAAACTTCAAGTCATTGAGCAGCAGAACATTATTGATGAGCTCACAAGGGTAGGTCTTGATCAATCTATAAACTCTAAGCTGTTCCCAAGGGCAAGTCACTGAGAAATCAACATGCACTGGAAGCACTTAATAATTTCAGATTAGCCCCCAAAGCCCGAGTTTATATATTCAATATATAAGTAAGTTGAAGAGACTCTATTCCAAAAATACTTCATATTATTAAACTGTTTTATACATTTTCAATTAGAATCCTCTTAACTAATTTGATAACACAAATAGTGGCTGCACAACACCCTAAAAGAACCTCCAAATGCATCATTATGTGAGTAGGTATGTAGTCTGGGTGTACCTTATAATTGCCTTCCGGTATCAAGATTCTGAGGCTCAGAGATTAAATATTTGGCCAACAATAACAAGACCATATGCCTCTTATTTCCCAACATTTAGTTCAGTATCTAGCACATAGTGCAGTTTAATAAATATTTGTTGAATGAACAGTGACATCGTAATTACATGACAGAGTGGAAATTTCAGTCCCGATCTTCTGACCATGACCTCAGTGCCTTAGAGCAGTTATTACTTCCATTTGCATCTGGTCAAGGCTTGTTTTACCAACAGCAGTGGCCTAAGACCTTCACATGCCTTTGGGTTTCCTCTTTGCCTCACTGTCTTTATTCCATGATTATTATCTCTGGTCACTCTCACTTGAGGAGCAAGCCAAGGGCTGGAGAGTTGAGGAACTAGCAATGGGAGGGGTGGGGGTGGGGGGTTAGGCAAGTGTCTCCAGGGAAGGGTGAGCAAGATGATTTAGTGCTATTGAGGGGAGAAAAGATGATAACGTCTGGTTATAACTATTTGTGGTTTATCCTTTTAAAATTGTCTACGTTGAGTATATGTTATAATGCATATACTGTATTAGGAGGGTAATCTAAGTATAAATTTTCAAAGTTTCAGATATATTGAGGTTATATGATCAAAATATTTTTACAAGGTGAGAAATCCTAAAGGTTAACATCACTGGCATAAACCAGACAACGTATTAAACATGGCCTTCTGGTGCAGTGTGCCTCTTACTTCACATCCACAACCTTAATTACTAGTAAATCCCAGATTCACTCGGCCAAGACTTTTCTTGACTTTGAGTATCTGAACTTAAGATAAAAGTTTCTTATAAGAATTTGACATGTTGAGACATATCATCCAGACTTTCAGGGAAACTAAGTGCCACTTATTTAATCTACCTTTGAATTTGTACAGTAAATACGTGGAGTACTTAGTTGATGAACACCAAATTCCCAGGATATCTCCATCCACAAAAAAAAAGAATCAAGAAATTGATTCCCCTCCCCCCCAAAAAAGCCCAATAGATGATTCCAACCCAGTAGACACTCTGTTCCCATCTTCAGAGGCTGCAGGTGAGAACAAGGGTCTAAGAATAGTCAGAAGACAGCTTGCTATGACTTTCAAGTGATTAAATGAAAAGAATAAGGCTTATGCGAAGTAGTATTTTTTCAATACTTAAATATAAAGTAATTTTGGGTTTGAGAAAACTGAAAAATTGTGCTTTGGGAAAATATGAGTATTTTCAGAGCTACTTGATCTTCAAGTATAATAAAGGATTCTGATGAGGAAGACGGTGTACTTCCTGATTGGGAGGCTCTCAGATCCACATAGATTATCAGGAAAAGTTGTAGTGTATTTTTACTTTAAAAATATGTAATGGCACCTGGGTGGCTCAATTGGTTAAGCGTCCAACTCTTGGTTTCCACTCAGTTCATGATCTCAGCGTCATGAGATCAAGCCCCGCACACCCAGTGTGAAGTCTGTTTGAGATTCTTTCCACTCCGTCTTCCTCCCCTTCTGCTCCTCCCCCTGCTCATGCTCTCTCTCTCTCTCAAATAAATAAATAAAATCTTTAAAAAGATATGTAAGTAGCAAACCTAAAAATTACCAAAATTACAAAACACAATCTTATTTTAAATAGAAATACGTAATGCCTCAGGTGAAAACCAACTCTGTCATTGAGAAAAAAAAAAACACAACACAAAACCTAGAGGAAAACATGTACCAACTCAACATCTGAAAGGTTCTTCGTCTGTTTTCCAGGACCGAGAAAAGCTCATCCGTAGGAGAAAACACAGAAGAAGTTCCAAGCCAATTAAGGTAATGGGAAAACTAGGTTATCAGGCTTTTGCCACAAACCCTGTGAGAGAAATGAGGCTGCCAAGGAATCTTCCTGCAAAGATGTGATAAATCAGATGTTCCTAAACTGCAGCAAACCATGGGCTTTATTTGCTAGAAGAAAATCTCTTCTCTTGGTAGTTCTTAGAAGTCCAAAAATGATTGCGTTATGGATTTTAACCTTTAAGGTTTGCTTTAATATGACTTTATCTGCGTGAATAGGCACTAGGTTTGAGGTGGAGAGCATTATCTGACAAGCTGGAGAGTCAAACTCTAAGAACATGCAAGAGATACACATGATTTAATGCCTCCCAGTGAATAATATTAGTGTCTCATACCCACCCTATAATTATCCGTGTATTTTTATTATTCTCCTGGACAGTATTATTGGTAGTAGTTTGATTTTATTATTCCATTATATACTTGGATACTATTACTGATAATGATTATTAATAATGGTACTCTCAGTCCACCCATATCAGTATAGCCTCTTATAATCCATGAAGTTTTGTTAATTTGTCTATTTGTTTGATTTTGCTTTTATCAAGTACATTATTTGATTTGGATGTGGGATTGGAGGATAAGACTTACAATTTGATAATCCCAGATAGGTGCCTGGACTTTAAGTCTGTCTTGATTGTATTTTAAATACTGGAAAGAGTAAGTCACATAAACTCGTCATGGTATAAAATGTAATATATTAAGAGGCTCCAGTGTTTCTATGAAGAGAGCCAAATGTTAGTGATTTTGATTAGTTAATTAGTTAGTGATTCCTCAGCAACATCAGAAGTGAAAAGTGGGACACACTTTTATTGGAATTATTGTGTTCATGCCCGAAGTTTTTATTTCCTCCAAGAAGCACTAAAGGACCCCTGTCTTCTGTGTCCATTTGCACATATGCCAGTTGATGGTACCTTGGTAATATGTTGACTTTCCCCACTCTTAGTTGTGTCAGTAAATATGTACTTTCCCACCCCTAGAGGCCTGTTTTGGACCCATTTATTGGCTATGATGAGGACTCCATGGATTCAGAGACATCATCCATGGCCTCATTTAGAACAGACCGAACACCAGCTACTCCTGATGATGACTTGGACGAAGTAAGCTTTTCCACTTCTCTAGTCTTTTGTGATATTGTCACCAAACCTTTGCTTTAAAGTAGAGAGAAAGCGTTGTACTTCTTATATCCTTTCTGAACTGCCCAAAATGATCACATAATAGTGATCCATTTTGACTTTGTTACCTCTTGGAAAACAGCTTCGCCGGTGTCATGTAACCCTTTTAACAACTTGTCTAAAATCCTGTTCTGTAACTTGAAGACTTTTTCAAACTAAAAGTCACTCTCCCCAATTCTTCATCTAGGGAAGGTGGGAACCAAGAAACAAGCTTAGAAGAACAAGCTTCTAGATACAGTTGAGGACAGGGTTTAGCAAAGTGTGCTCTGTAGACTACCATTGTCAGAATCATCTAGGGGGGTTCAATCACAGTGAAAATTCCTGGACTCTACTACACAACTCCTGAGTCAGGATCCTGTGGGTAGAACCCCCAAATCTGCATTTTTCACAAAGCTCCCTGGTGATTATATTATGCTCTGAAGTTTGAGACCTAAAGCTGTAAAACTATATTTTTATAGTTTATCTCTGGAAGAAATTGTTGCATATGAATGTGTTGAAAAGAATTGAGAATAAAACTATCATTTCCTCCCATTTGAATCCAAAAGCTAGCTGTAAGTTCTCATCTGGACCCAAAATTGACTGTAATCTAAGCCAAAAGAGCCATCATCAGAAATGTATAAATAAGCAAATGCCTCTTATTAATAAACATTAAGTATTTCTGCAATGTCGATCTTGAAAGTACTACAGTATTTGTGTCTATGTACATACTTTAAAATTAAGAATAAAATCACGGGGTGCCTGGGTGGCTCAGTTGGTTAAGTGTCTGCCTCTTGATTTCGGCTCAGGTCATGATCTCAGGGTCGTGAGATCAAGCCCCATCTCAGGCTCTGCACTGGGCATGGAGCCTGCTTGGGATTCTCTCTCTCCCTCTCCCTCTACCCCTCTCCCCACAAAAAGAATAAAATCACTCCCAATCCAGTATCAAACAAATATTTACTTCTCTTTATAAAGTGGACAAATGTTAGTATTTCATGTTGAACACAGGATCCGAACATAACCTAATTATTTTTTGGCCTTTTTTGTAACCTCAAGAGTTTAGCAGCTGAAGAATCTGAGCTACGATTTCGACAATTAACAAAAGAATATCAGGCCCTCCAAAGAGCATATGCCCTCCTGCAGGAGCAGACTGGAGGTATCATCGATGCTGAAAGGGAAGCCAAGGTCGGTACACGTCTGGGGAGAGTGCTCTGAATTGGCCTGCAGCAGTCACAACATAAAAGTACCACGGACATAAAAATATCAGTAGGATAGCTTCCCCTGTATCCTTCTCTCCACTGTGGCTTTTGAACTGTTTTATCTTTTATGTCAACAAACCTTGGATCTAGAGACATTAGAACCAACTTAGATCGATGCTTTTGTTCCTTTAAAGGTAGTAGTTCTTATTCTGGCTATTTGAAAACTTATATTTTTCAAAGCTAGACAATATTGAATCTTGATAATCCATTGTTTTTTTAGCTTCTTGCTTGGAAAAAATACTTTTGTGGTTAGCCACTTTCTTTTCTTAGTTAATAAGTGCACAACATTACATTGACAGCTTCCAAAGAATTTTCACTGACAATATCTCATTTAATTTTTATGACAGCACCCTAAGGCAGGTATTTTATAAAAGAGTTCAAGGCTCTGAGAGGTTAATTGAATTGCCCAAGATCACATAGCTAATTCATGGAAAACTTGGATTCCACCTAAAATCTTACTGGGTCACATGTTCTTTCCATTACGTCACAATTGCCTGTCATAAGCTCATTAAAAAAAAAAAAAAGCTACACACATACAATACTAATACTTAAAATTTAGTGAGTCCTTGCTGTGTTGCAGACATCATTGTAAGCGCTTTACATATATCATCTCATGCAATCCTAAAACAACCTTATGAGTTAGATGCTATTCTTAGCTATGTCCTTTTTATAGGAGAGGAGATAATAGCTTTGTAGGAGTTAAATGTAGATTGCCTAGGTTGAAACCAGGATATACAGCTCAGTTAGATGAAAGCTAGGATATGAACCTAGTGTTTCTGAGTTTGCTTCATAGATTTATAATTTACATGGGGCAAGAAGGAGTGTGCCCACCCAGTGATTTTATCCTACTTCCAGTTTAGAGGGTCTGTAGTATGCTGAGCAGTGTCGTAAGAACTACTTTTAGTTGTTCAGTGGGACAGGATAGATATTATAGTTGTGTATTTAAATTGTAACATACATACATGCACATGTTTATACATAAATGAATAAACATTAAAAAAAAAAACCACTGTGATTTGGAATAGATAGGCAGGCAGTCATTAGAAAGGGATGTATGTGTGTCCCTTTGTGTTTATGCCTTAATACGTCATAGTTGTGGTTTTCATGATTAGCATGTACTAAGCATTCTCATGAAACATAGGATTGGTTAATTAAGATAATGGCATACATCTTGTTTTTTGAAGAGGTGATGATGTAGAAACCAGTTCTTTCTCTCATTTCACCCTCACCTCTAAATAAAGGTTTAGCGTTATCTCTGGCTATGAAAGTCAAAAAACCTTAACCATTCTCAGCAAAATAGTGTGAAACAAATCAAGATGTTAGAAAAAGGGCAATAGAGTAAATTGAGAGAAAGTAGAAATGCAAAAATAGGGGCGCCTGGGTGGTTCAGTTGGTTAAGCATCCAACTCTCATTTCGGCTCAGGTCACGATCTCAGGGTCATGAGATCAAGCCCTGCATTGGGCTCTGCGCTCAGCACTGAGTCTGCTTGAGATTCTCTCTCTTCCTCTGCCCTCACCCACTCTCGCTTGCATGCTCACTATCTCTCTAAATAAATAAGTAAAATATTTTTTTAAAAAAGAAATGCAAAAATAGATAATATAGATGAATGAGTATCATGAAAACAAAAGATGTAATCATTTTGATACAAGAAAAAAATAGATTGTACTCAATGCTCATTTAAAGTTAAAATAATTCTCAGTGAAATTAAGCTTGGGTTTTTTTTTTTTTTTAATCTAATAAAGGTAAATATAATCTTCCACAGTCCAAAGACATATTCTCCTCCCAATGAAGAATAAGAAAAGGAGGAGCACCTGGCTGGCTCAGTCAGAGCATGCAATTCTTGATCTCAGGGTTGTGAGTTTGAGCCCCACGTTGGGTGTAGAGATTACTTTTAAGAAAGGAAGAACTGGGGTCGGGGGGGTGCCTGGGTGGCTCAGTCAGTTAAGCATCCAACTCTTGATTTCGGCTCAGGTCATGTTGTCAGGGTTGTAAAATTGAGCCCCACATTGGGCTTCTCAGTAGGGAGTCTGTTTGAGGTTCTCTCTCTCCCTCTCCCTTTGCCCCTCCCCACCCTGTCTCCCTCTAAAAAAAGAAAAAGGAAGGAAGGAAGGAAAGAAGAAAAAAAAAGGATAGCTGCCATTGCTGACTTTATTCCACATTACACTAAAGAACCTATCGAGATCTTAAGTAAAAAATATGTGTATGGGCAAAAAGCAAAAAACCCACTAATTTTTCACAGAAAATAAGGTCCTATGTAGGGAGAATACAAGAGAATCTGAAAACAAATGAAGTAAGGTTGCTCCATAGAAGATCAGTGTCCAAAAATGCTGATACACACACTCACCCCCCGACACGCATACACATCATTCATACATACATACATACATACATACATACATCTGGATCTAGATTTAGATTTAGGGCAAAGTTGGCTCTGAAAGAATGGCAAGTTTTGGAGAGGCAAAATGGGAGAAGGCTTTCCAGAAGAGGAATTTATTCAAATAAGAGAGAAGTGGAGGGTTACAAGGCATATTTAGGAAATAAGGAGATCACCAGCAGATCAGGGGTGAACTTTGTTGATGAGTAGTGCGGAAAAGATTGCAAATATAATGGGAGTTCTCACATCTCACCTAAAGACTTTGAATTTTAACCTGATGGTAAAGGGAACCATGGAAAGTTTTAGGCAAGAATTTCGATCCTAAAAAGAGTTTTAAAAGGTCCTTTGATCATAGAAAAAAAAATTTTTTTTCTCCCTTGTTGAGTTCTGATCAAGGAACATAAGGGAAGGAAAAATACCGAGTTACCATTTTACTTACTGAGTTCTGGAATTTTGATTTCACTAGGCTCAAGAACAGCTCCAAGCAGAGGTGCTAAGGTATAAAGCCAAAATTGAAGATCTGGAAGCGACTCTGGCTCAGAAAGGGCAGGTAGGCATCGGGTTGCTGGCTCTTCTGCAGATGCACACAATCCCGTCCGGTCGGATTGTCCTCCAGCCCCTGTGCATGGGCCGCACCCGGGACACAGCTTGGCTCTCCACAGTGACCTTTCTCAAACTCTGTCAGAATGTTCAACTCGATGTTTCTGTCCCTGGTGTTTTTCTGGCCAGAGCGTGAACCCCCCGCTACAACACGAATGAGGTTGAGCAAGAGAGAGAATGGCAGATGAAGAGGAGCCCTGTACAAATAGCCTAGAGTGGTCACAAGCTGCTGAGACAAAGACCCGCCCCTCAAGCTGCATTCTTTGCCTCTATGCTACATTTATGGTTCTGCATTTTAATGTTTTCCATCCATATGTATCTAGCCTGTGTGCATTCTGACCCTTTTCACTTTTTGCCTGTGTGGTCACTTCTGAGTCCCCGGAAGGCTGGTCCTGGATTATTCAGACTGAAAAAGTTAGAGCTTAGTGAGTGTCAATGAGAAGGGGGTGAAATTTTCCTGGCAACTTTGGCCCCGATGTCTTTTGAAGAAGGAGCGGATAACAAGGGGTGGGTGTCATTTACCAGCCATCGGCCGGCCAACAAACTGGGTGAGAGGAGACAGCTCTGGCCAAGTGGTTTGTTGACACAGGCTCTCCCGTGCCACTCCGAAATGCTGACTGCGCAATATTCTTTGTCAAACAGGACTCACACTGGGTAGAAGATAAACAACTTTTCATTAAGAGAAACCAGGAGCTTTTAGAAAAGGTATGTTGGGCGCAACACCCTAGTGGGGCAGAGGAGAAAATGATGAGAGATCCAGGAGCAGCAGGGGGTCCCCTCAGGAGTGGCACAGGGGCTCGGGGAAGGGGAGGCTTTTCCGGCGCTGCGCTCTCCCCTGCTGCGTGCTCAACTGCATCCCTGTCACCGCCATCACCATCAGTTAGTGGCCCGTGTGCATGGCTCTGTGCTGGTGTTGTGCGGACTTGAGAGGTTGTGATCCCTGACGCCTATTGATTTGTTTACCGTATATATATATATACTGTCTGTGTGCTGTACATATATATATATATATATACACACACACACCCACACGTGCACACATCCTATGTGGTTGGCCATCTACTAAAAGCACACTACGAATAGGACTTGTTATTTTGTGCAAGGCAGTGACAGACTACGACTCCAAGACCACGCTGCAACCTAGCATAGACTGTTCTCACTTTTAATCGTTTTGCTAATCTTGGCTATTTATATACAGATATATATATATATGTATACTTTTTTTTTAAGGGGAGAACATTTTAAAAGATGCATCCAAGGCACAAAACAGCATGTCCCGGAGGTTGCTCAACAAATCAAGAATGCAAAAGCATGGTGTAGGCTCAATAGATATAATTAATTTGGTTATCTGAACATAGGCTTTTGATTGGGGCAATGAAATACAACAGAGATCATTTTAAGTTTAAGGTGGTTTTGTCTTTAGTGTTTACCTTCCATAAATCTAGTGAAAAGATTACAAAATAAATCATGCTTGGGAAAAAAACAGACTTTGAAAGCCCATTTGAATAAGGGAAATAATTCTGTAGGTTCATCCAGTTGTTATGTAGAAATTATTTTAGGATTATTTCTACCAATATTCAGTAGCCTTGGCAAGTCAAAAATTAACCACAACACTTTTGGAAGCATGAGAAGGGAAAGAAGATGCTTTATCCTCCCTCCCCTCTGGTCTAGCAAAGTCCTTAGCCTACCTCGCTTTCTGAATGACAAGAGACAGTGCATATGTATAGAGGGCGGGTGGGTATTCCAGGATTGAGACCTGGTACTCTCAGAGAGGTGGGGGGTCCCTATAAAGAAACTTCATCACACATTGGTCCTGGTCTGTGAATTGCAACCTGTGAGCCACTGACCTAATGGCCAGTGTTAACTGCCAAAACCAGAAATCTCCCCAAATATCCCATCTTGGATCCAGATTCAAGATTCTAGGTAGAATCTCTTTGGGATCTAAGTCAATTTCTTAAAACTTTTGAAAGTTCACGTGACCACAAATATCTGAATGTAAATCTAAATCTATGTGTAAAAAAATTTGACTGCATTGATTAATGTCACTAATATTTCACTATTTCCCCATCTTTATTTTCCTATAATTTTTCTATATCCTGAGGCTATGAGAAAAAGAGGTTTTTAGTAGTCTTAGAGATGCCCAGTATTAAGTGTTATTACATTTCTTTACACCTAAAAACTAATTCCCGTTACATCTTCTGTCTGCTTTCTTTCAGTCTTGATTTCTTTGGAATAAATGGGGAATTAAGGGGCTCAAGCTTCTATGATTAAAAGAAAACCACAGTGACAATAAAGCTAAACATCCTACTTCAAGTGGGTATACTTGGGAAAGTAAGAGTCATCCTATGATAAAAAGCCCCTGGGTTTTTGTTTCTAAATTCAAGATTTTAAATAGTTCCTGTGTGTGAGGCCCACCCACACAGCTAAAATCCCAAGGCGGCCCCAAACCTATTACAGATCATGAAAATGTTTTGATCCCTTGTAGACATGGGCCTGTCTTATAGGGTGAGGCATGTTTTACACAACTAACTTAATTCCACGCTTTATCAGGTTATAGGAGAAATCTTACAGGAAAATACAGGGAAAAGGTGTCACTTCTAAACGGGTAGACAAAGGAAGCCTCTTTTGGTAGGGAATGTTAGAGTTCTGTGTTCAAGGAAGAGTAGCAGTTCCTCATATAGAAAAGGAAATGGAGGGAACCCCTTTTAGGCAGAAAGATGAACAAAGACACAGCTCCTGGCAGTCAGTCCACAGGGTAGATGGGGCGTTCTAGATTCTTGTGTGCGTGTGATCACACGTGAGTGTGTGCGTGTGCAGAGACGACCGTGAGAATATTTAAGGCCAGAAAGCTAGGTGCTGACCAGAGTATGAAGGTTTTTGAATTCCATATTGACGAGTTGGGCTTTATTCTGCGGGTAACTGGAACGCAGTAAAGTTTTGTATATGATCAGAGCTATCTGTATAAAATTTTTCTGACCATTTGTAACTCCAGAAACAAGAGGTGTCGGTCTCCACTATGAGCACCATTGAAGGCAGTGCCAGGACACCGTCCCTGACCCACAGTACTCTCAGATTCACTACGCAGAGGCTCCCCAGGTGTTATCGCAATGAATGCAGGTGTCTTATAGCATTTTCCTCTATGACACGAGAAAGTCAACCAAAGGATAACTAGAAAGAAAGCCTAAGACTTATTTTATTCACATCTACTTGGGATTTTTTTTTTCACGGCCTGGATGATTTATTCACCAACTAAATGAGTGCTCTCCATGCTTGCTTTGCTAAATTGTAGACGGTTTTTGCAATGTTCACCTAACTTGAGGATTTACTTTATTAGATAGAAAAACAGGAGGCAGAAAATCACCGGTTACAACAGGAACTACAGGATGCCCGAGACCAGAATGAGCTGCTGGAGTTTCGAAACCTAGAGCTAGAAGTAAGGAAATGATGATAATAATGATAATAAAAATAATTGTAACAATTAACATGCACTGAACACATCCTATGTGTGAGGTGCTAAATTAAGCATTTCAGATGCCTACTCTCATTCACCCTCACAACCATAATCGAGATTTTAGAGATGAGGCAACTGAGCTTGAATAACTTGCCCAATACCTGGGACCGTAAGTGATAAAGCACTGATGCAAGTCAGAATTGTCTGCTCAGAAAAAAAAAGAATTGTCTGCTCAGATACTGTACTTTTCGACACCATTGCATTTAAGAACAAGAATGAATAATTTTTAAATAATTTACATAATAGATTTCAAACTTCATCAATATTTCATAGCTTTAAAATAATCATTTCCATCCTTCATTGAATTCTGACTCATAAAAATGTTACCTCAAGAATTATATTTCAAATTGTGCTATATACAAAAATATTTTGTTATACACTTGAATTCATGAGTAAACTTTTTTAATCTATAGTGCACTTACGCAAAAGGCTAAGAAGCAAGGTAACTTGTTTTAGGAAATACCTTGGTTAACCTGACCAAATTTCAGTCTTTTTTTTTTTTTTTTAAGTAAAACATATCAGTCAAATCAGATTTTAATTGTATCACACGGAATCTGGCGGGGGGTGGGGCACCTGGCTGGCTCGGTCAGTAGAGCATGTGACTCTTGATCTCAGGGTCATGAGTCCAAACCCCATGTTGGGTGTAGAGATTACTTAAAAAAATAATTAAAAAAAAACAGGGGTCCCTGATGGCTCAGTCAGTTAAGAGTCCTACTCTTGATTTCGGCTCAGGTCATGATCTCAGGTTTGACATCAAGCCCCATGTTGGGCTTCACACTGGGGGTGGAGCCTGCTTAAGATTCTCTGTCTCTCTGACCCTCCCCACTCCCTTTCCTTCTCTAAGAAAAATAAAAATGAAAAAGCCTGACTTCTTTGGGGCGCCTGGGTGGCTCAGTCAGAAGAGTGTGCAACTCTTGATCAGTGGATCATGAGTTCTAGCCCCACATTGGGGGTAGAGATTACTCAAATAAATATTTTTTTAAAAAAGAATCTGGCTTAGAATCTGACTGAATGTATATGGATACGAAAGATATGAAAATTTCCCATTTGATAGCTCTGTTATTTTGCCAGGGGTTTCTTTTTGAGGTTTTTTCAAATTAGATCTGGATAGAGTTAGCAGTTGGTGTTCCTCAGTGAGGAAGAGCGAAGTCCTCTTTAGTAGCTCACATATCTTCATCGTAAAACTTGAGTGGATTGAATATGCAAAAGGCCATTAGCAGCCATAAGACTTCATGGTCAAAAGACCATTCTCTGTGACACCTGAAAGCTCTAAATATTCATATAGTTTAAATGGGAACTTCACTTCCAACATTTCTCTGACCAAAAAATTTGCAAGACTGAATGACACCATCTATAAATTCTTCTACCATACCTCTTAGTTGATCAGTCAGTTCTTTTCCATTAAATTTAAGCATGAACATCTTGTGTTTTTTTTTTTTGGCCACATGACATTGATAAACTACTGCAATAGCATAAAGAGAGAGCACAGACAACTGGTTTAGTGTTTAATCAGTTGTTGCTTTTCTTTTTTTTAATTCCCATATATTCTTCACTGTATTTCAAGGAAAGAGAGAGACGATCCCCTCCATTTAATCTACAAATTCACCCATTCTCTGATGGTGTGAGTGCTCTACAGATCTACTGTATGAAAGAAGGTGTCAAGGTAGGCAGATACTCAATTTTTTATGTTTGTAAAAAGTAGAGAAACTGGGAATTGGAAAAGGGGAGGTTATTGATCACTTTTGTTTTTCAGTCACTGGATGTTATTTTGATACCAACTATGTAGCAACTGAAAAGAGTCGCATCTAGGTGCCAGGCTGGCTCAGTTAGTAGGGCATGCCACTCTTGATCTCAGGGTCGTGAGTTTGAGCCCCATGTTGGGCGTTGGAGCCTACTTAACATAATTTTTTTTAAAAAATTAAAAAAAAGATGTGTGACAGATGTATGAATGGTAACAGCAGAGAACACAGGAAATCATGATTATTTAGAATAGAGTAGGGTAAAGAAGATACAGATTCAAAATATTAAGATAATTACCCTTAATTATCTAGGGGAAATATTAAATAATAAAATATCAGTACTTTGAGAAGCACATTTCAAGTATAGCAGATAAAAAAATATTTGTCGAGTCCCTTTGTTATGCTGTCTTAAGTGCTGTGGGATTCATAATCTTGGAATTTTGGCGGTGGAAGAGACCTTAAAATCATCTAGCCCACCATCTCTTTTGATTACGTTTAATTTAGGGAAGATTTCTCTTTTGGAAGGACTTATGATTTCTAACGTGTTGTTCATTTAGATAAAATGTAATTCTGTCTTTAGGGATATTGGGATCCATTTTAAACATTAAGGTTGAATGGAGGTGGCCCCATCTCCTGGAAAATATATTGTCCTTCAACGTAATGCAATCACATGGTGGGTCTCTATCCCGCAGGGAAAGCTGGGAAGCCTCCCGCTGTTCCTGGTCTCTCCTTGACCTTGTGCATGGCCCTCCCTGCTCCCACTCTGAGCTGCCAGATAATACCTGCTTTCGTTGCCTTCTCTCTACCTGTGAAACTGAGCTAGACCTCCCCTTTCCCGGTGGTAGGGGTCTGGTTGTGAGTAAGAGGAGAGAGGTGTACTAATGAAGTAAAAAGTGGGAGGAAAATTAGGTAGTAAAATTGCGCTTCCTTGTTTTCCATCCTAAACCTCTTTCAGGTTTAAACTTCTGTCCTTCCTGGGCTGCCCAAAAATTTGTAAACCAGAGCAGTTTGTTGGGTTTTTTTTTAATTCAGCTCTAATTAAATGAAAAGGACTTCTACTTTGTCTTTTCCTTAGATACTTTTCTTAGATAAATCACAAACAACCTACTCTGGTGGATGAAATTTATATGCAGGGGAACTTTTTCAAATGGAGTTCAGCTGCTTCAAACTGACTCAAGAAATATAGTTAAAATGAGCTATTTTCCATAGCATGAAATTAATGCTAAAAAATGGAAGGTACTCTAGTTTTCTATGTGGCAATCAAAATCTCAGCCAGGTCAGAATTCCATTAATTAGAATGAAATTAGTTGATTATATTTATTACTTGTTACTTTTCTTTATACCTACAATTTATCATAATTCAAAAAAATTGGCAATTAGTAAGAAAAAACTTTAATGAAAGAATTCCAAGTCCTTACTATATCCTAGACTCTTTCACATACCATCCCTTTATCCTTAAGAGCAGCCTATGAAGGAGGTATTTTGCAACTGGTGAAATTGAGAATGAACTGTTAAGTAGTTTGCCCAGGTTCACGCGACTTGGAAGAAGCAGGGTGAAAACATAAAACCACGTGTGCCTGATTGAAAACAACCCAAGGAAGTATGGGTCTTAAAATGTCTTCTCAAAGTTACGGGTCAAGCAGTGATAGAATAGTAAGCCGCCTTTGTGTCTTTGATTTGAATGTGTCTCCTTGATGTTGCAGGATGTGAACATCCCTGATCTCATAAAGCAGCTTGATATCCTGGGTGATAATGGGGTAAGTAATGAACTGATTAAGGGCAGTAAATATATGAACTTGCCCAAAGAGGGGCAAGAAATACTTGCCAGGGCATCATGTGTAAAATAATAGCAAGTGAGAAGCCACGTTCACTTAAGGATGTAGCTCGTTGAAGAGAATCAATCATTTATCAAACAAGTTGGTTGAGGGGTTGTAAGGATCTCTAGAAGGCAGTGGCAGAAACGGGAACTGGTGAAGTGCTTTTCATGGGCTGGTTTCACGTTTGAATGCCGACCACATCTGCAGTGATTAAAGCTAATTACCTTCTCTCTGTTGCCTGGAGCCATCTAGCATGAAATTAATCAGTCATGCAGTTGCAACTGCTGCTAAATAGTAGGGTTGGTGGCAGCCCCATAAAAATGGACCAGGAAACTATAATCTCTTTTCTTTCTAAAAACACCTTCCAGGCAGGGTCAAGGCATACTAATTCAGTGGGAGGAACATTCATTGAGATACTATGGGAATGATGCATATAAGTTGGAGGAGTCACCCATTTTTTGCCTTGAAAAATCATCAAAGGAGAGAAGAGAATCAATTAAATCACATCAAACCACTATGAAAAGATTACTTGTTATTTCATTTTGGTTTCTGCTTTTCTCATAACCTGACTATTAGCTAAGTATGCTCACAGTGAAACACAAAAGCAAGTCAGTATTAGAGATATAAAAAAAAAATCACATTTAATGTCCTTTTACATGTTTCGAATGAACTTTTTGTTCAGAATTGTAGAATAGAACATCTGAACTAAGTAGAATAGAACATCTGTTACGTTACATACATGCACCTGCGGTAATATCTATGGCAGGCTGTTAGGCAGATAGTGCAAATATCGTAACTATCTTCAGCTTATTTTCTTTCTCTCTCTCTCTCTCCCTCCCTCTCTTTTGGCAGAACTTAAGAAATGAAGAACAAGTGGCCATAATTCAGGCCAGCACTGTGCTGTCCCTGGCAGAAAAGGTAATATATCAAACTAACATTCAAACCATCTCAATGTCTGACTTCACACCTAAAGACCCGGGTAGGGTTGAAGGACATTCTCTTTGCACATGACTTTGTGTTACTGAATACCTAATAAGTATCTTTTTTTTTCAGGGTGATACAACCCCTATAGAATGAGAACACACAAAAGAAAAGTCTACACACTGATCTGGGGTGGGTGGATAATTCTTGCTTTGTAGTCTGTTAAAAAATGGAACACTTTCTGGATTACATTATCCAAACAATCCCACCCAAGCTGGGACAGCTGTAAAGAAGGGTTTCGTTGAGAGGTGGTAAAATGGCGCCTGGCTCTTTTTATGCGCTCTTCCCTGGCTGCGTACACACCAGTTGTCCCGAACTGATTGTGTAATTCAGTGGTGGCTCACTGCAGTCACATTCAGAAAGCCCAACCTGGGGACTGGCAGAAGAGCAACACTGAGTGTGTTCTGGCCCCCTTGTGTCGAAACCTGGTAAATGGTAGGGAGAGAGACAAAGGAAAGAGCCAAGTGGAGAAGCTTGATGACTGGCTATGTTCAGGGTGTCGCGAGAATCAGCACTTACTTGAGAGGCTCGTGTACATGGTTGGATAAAATGACAACTGTATAAATTCCTTGAAATGCTTTCTTAATTCCTAAATGCATAAAGAGTTTGTTATAAATTAAATGAAACCATAAACAAGCAAGTGATCTGCTTTCTCCAGTCTGAAGTAAGGGAATCCTCCAGGTCAAATGATTTATTGAGTTACTCGAACAATACCATGACATAAAGGGAAAACAATGTAGGGAGAGGCAAGGACTGCTATAAAATAAAAAGTTACTTAAGAAATAGTAAAATGATCCTTTTTTGGATCGGATTCAAGGACACCAAGTGTGGAAGAAAGGACACTTTGCTGACAGCTGGGGAGATTTTAGTATGGATCAGGAATGATATAACAAAAGGAGTTCATGTTCATTTTGCAAGGTATAAAAATGGTCTTTGAGTTAAGGATTTTTTTTTTAAAGGCCTTTTCTGTTAGGGATATATACTGAGGTATTTACATGTGAAATGATATCTGGGATTTGCTTTGTAAAAAACTTACTTACAGGGCGCCTGGGTGGCTCAGTCGTTAAGCGTCTGCCTTCGGCTCAGGTCATGATCCCAGAGTCCTGGGATCGAGCCCCGCATCGGGCTCCTGCTCGGCAGGAAGCCTGCTTCTCCCTCTCCCACTCCCCCTGCTTGTGTTCCCTCTTTCGCTGTGTCTCTCTCTGTCAAATAAATAAAATCTTTAAAAAATAAATAAATTAAAATTAAAATTAAAAAAAATAAAAAATAAAATAAAAAACTTACTTTATGCTTTAATTACAGATGTATCACTCTCCCTCTCCACAACAAATTAATAGCACCACATTATCTCTAACATAACGTCCAGAATCCAGAACTTGCCATGAGGGCCCTGAGGATCTGGCCCTTACCTGCTTCTCCAGGATCCCACTTGTTTCTTTGGTCCATAGCAAAGGTCCAGCCATACACAAATCCTTCTGGGGCCCCGATCTTCTGTCTCTGTCTCTCTCTCCATCTCTATCACTGTTTTCATCCCTTGGTCCTTTACACTGTTCTCTTTGCTTAGAAGATATTCCCTTTTTCCTTTTCTACCTTGGTCTGGCTAAATCTGAACCATTAGACATGCCCCTGTGTGGGGAAGCCTTCTTATTCACCCAAGGCCAGTTAGGTGGTTTTTTCTCTGTGTTTCCACAGTGACTTATGCATCTGCTACTATGGCTTTTAACAACTATAACAGGCTGCTCATTTTTTGCTGTTGTTATACGCCCCCAACCACCTACCGCTAGATTTAAGCTCCATGAGGGCAAATATGGTTTCTGTTTACTCCACTTTGTTTGCCTAGCTTTTCACAATAGCCCAGCACATCTAACAGGTGGTCAACAAATGTTTACTGAAGGAGTGAACAAGTGACCGTGAATGTCCACAGGACAGTGTTCCAGTGACATCCAGTTGGATGAAGAAAACACAGTCTGTATTCCCAGGTCTGCTACAGTCATTTGGCAGCAAAAGCCAGAGTGTCTGCCTCCCTAAGGGATAAGCTTATGTTTAACTTGGGAGAGACCCATTATAATAATTTGTTCTATTAAACCAAATATGTGGTAAGCTCATGCCATATTATTCAAAATCTAATTTTACTCAGGGTGCTGATCAATGTTAACCTCAGTGCCATGTAACAGGATGATATATTCTAAGTGTTAGGAAAGGTAGGTTTTTTTAATGTGATTAAAATGTCTCCACTCAACAAAAATGATTCTTCAACACTTAGCTGTGGGCAGTTTCAAACACTGAAAAACTGCCATTTCTCCAGTCTCACCTGGCCTTCTTTCTTTCATCATGTTTCCCCCAACCATGGAGAACTGGATGTCTCTTCTGCTTGGAATCTTCCCGTCATTTTTGCCTAATCATCTCTGACTCGAATTCATCAGACTCAGTTGCAGTTGTCACTTCCAGGAAAGCCTCCTCTGGTGTTGTGTAATGAGGGCAAAAAAACATGTGGGTCTTACTCAACCATCAAAGCTCTAGTATCTAGTGCAGGGCCTGACACGTGGTTGACGTCAAGAAATGCATTTGCTGAATGAATGAATGAATGAATGAATGAGTGAATGAAAAATGATATTTCCTGAACTAAGAGATAAAATGCACCAAGTTTTCACTTCAGTCCTCATCTGCTTCCTAAGATATAAGAGGAAGAGACAAAACAACTCAGTAGACTGCACGGTGTACGCCATCTCAAGCAATCATGTAGACTGTTTTGTCTTGTTTATTCCTTAGTGGATCCAGCAAATTGAAGGAGCTGAGGCTGCCCTACACCAGAAAATGATGGAACTGGAAAGTGACATGGTGAGTACAAAGAAGAGGTATCATAAAAATGAAGAAAACTTGACAAGGCAAATGGAAAACAACCATTTTCTACCACTTTTATCTAGCACTGATGGAAGTTTGCAGCTTCCCATTATTTTGTGTACAGACTATGGAACAAAATTCCTGGAAGTATCCCACAAGTTCAAGTTATATTCTTCAAAAATATGTTGTATTTTTTATAATATTTCTAAAACTAATGCTGAAGAGAATTCAATTAGGTGTTTTTTTCCTTAGGCTAAACAATTTTTCCACCATATATAGTCATAGTAAAAAGTACAGAAATGATGAATGAAACTCTGATTTTAAAAATCTCCAAACCACCTCATGCTCATTAGGATGGCCACTATCAAAAAAACAGAAGTTAGATGTTGGTGGGGATGTGGAGAAATTGGAACCTGTGCACTGCTGGTAGGAATGTGAAATGGTGTGTGGCTGCTAAGGAAAATACTATGGTGGTTGCTGAAAAAATTCAAAATAGAATTACCATCCAATCCAGGAATACCACGTTTGGGTATATGCCCAAAATAACTGAAGGTAGGGTCTCAAAAAGATATTTGTACACCCATGTTCAAAGCAGCATTATTCACATAGCTTAAATGTGGAAGCAACCCAGATGTCTATCAGTGGATGAATGGATAGCAAAATGTGGTCTATACATACAATGAATATTATCCAAGTTTTTAAAAGGAAGGAAATTGTAACATATATAACATGGGCATAATGCTAAGTGAAATAAGCCAGTCACAAAAAGACAAATACTGGATGATTCCACTTACGTAAGGATCCAGAGTAGTCAAGCTCCTAGAAAGTAGGGACGACGGCTGTCAGGGGCTAAAAGGAAGAGAAATTGGGGTGTTGTTGTTTAAGGGGTATAGTTTCAGCTTTGCGAAATGAAAAGCATTTCGGAGATTAGCTGCTTAACCATGTAAATATCCTTAACACTACTGAACTGTACACTTAAAAACGGTTAAGAGCGTAAAATTTATGTTGTATGTGTTTTACCGCAATTAAAAATTTTTTTAAATCCCCAAGCATAGGAATTGTTGATTATAATTTACGGGAATATGTAGAATTTTATAACTGTACTATCATTAGTATTATTACTACTAAAAAACAGGTAGTGATTCCTATCAGGTTAGGGAATCCTATAATAAGAATAACTTGTATTTACATAGTATGTGACAGCTCACACATCATTTGCTTATATTTTACATGGAGTTTCTATTTTGCCAAAAGGTTAGACTCTAAAGTCAAAGCATGTGACAAGAACTGTTTACCTTAAAAGAAAACAAAAACAAAAACAAAACTTGAAAAAAGCGTGGGAACTTTAGGTTGAAGTCCCAGCTCGTCCGGGTTTTGTGGCAGGAGCAAAGCGCTCTCATTAAGTGACACCCCCATTCTCTAAATCATTATCCATCTTTGTGTTTGCTAGTTGTACACAGATAATTTTGAATAATTGTTTTATTATACCACTGTGCATTCCTAAACATTCTTACAAAAATAGACTCTCCCAATATATTGGCACAGATATACTTACTAGTTACTAACTTACCTTGTCAAAATCGAATCTGTCCTTAACCATGTACTTTTGGATTGGCATAAAAATCCTTTAAAGCATTCCATGTGGATTGGTCATTATATCTTTTATACTTCTTTCCATTGATTTTCACATTCCCTGTGTGAGGCTATTAAAGTTGAACTATTTCCCTAACAGACAAAATCTATGACCCTACAAATGCTAGTGACTTGTCTTGCCGTGGAATTTGAGAAAACATTAATCAGTACAATTTATATATCACTTCCTAGTAAACTCAATTGACTCTATTTATCATTATGGCCCCCTTCTTATAGGAACAATTCTGCAAAATAAAAGGCTATCTAGAGGAAGAACTAGACTACAGAAAACAAGCTCTCGACCAAGCATATATGGTAGGTACAGCAAGCACTAAAGACACCCAGAGATTCACAGTTCTCTACTGCAGAGTAAAGCATCCTGGTTCGTTTGTCATGCCAAGTGCTTGAATAGACCACGACATAAAGCTCATTTGTTCAGTGGTTTCTAGTTCTGGTTTTAGAACAAATGCATCCCTACCTCTTTCCTGTTATAATAATCTTACAATACTTAATAACTATTTAATTATGCTTCATTTAAAAAAATTAAGTGTATGTTATTATAAAATGCTTTAATGAAGGACAGATTGGATGGTACTGTGGATTAAAGAGAAATTTTATTAAATAAAATCCAATGGTTTGGGAGCCTAATGTAGTGGTAGAATGATAGAGCCTTTAAAATGTCTGTTATGTACATTTTTACTTCACGTATTTCTCACAACAACCCTGAGAGGTATAGGTAATTTGACTATTCCTATATTGTATAGGAGAGAATGAAGGCTTGGAGAGAAAGAACTCTGCCTGACAAAGCAAGCAGGTAGTGCTCAGGTCTGACTCCAAACCCTGTGGCCTTCACTGCTGTAATCCAGCCACAGTAAGGAAGGCTCTTCGGTAAATGGGCTGTGCCTTTTTCTCTCCCACAGAACATTGTGCTGACTGAGGAGCACATTTGATTCATTCCCCACACCAAACTCATAATACATAATTCCTAATATTGGACTATGGCTTGCCTGTCTTCTTTCCATATGCTGCAGCCCCCCCGCCCCGCCCCATTAATTCACAGTAGTAACTTAAGAGAAAAAGACCAAACTTAAAAGAGGAACATTTCGAGTTGTTAGTAGAGGTTTTTATAATGCTTTCCTGGAAGCAGCCTGAGTCACTTTGGGGATAAGAGTGAAGCACTTAGCCCCTGCTTGTAACAAAGATGAATTAGTCTTCCCTTCCAAGATGAGTAAGAGATTCTGAGCACCACTTGATGGGGAAAGGAGAAAATGAGAGTTGGTCCCTGGAGAATCAAGAAGGAAGCACTCTCCCCCCCCTTCCTACCCTTTTATCCTTGCCTCCTCCACCTACACATGATAGGGTTCATCTGTGTGTTCGTGTGAACCATGACTGCGTACTTGTTCAGACAACCACATTTAATGTTAAAAAGAAGAGATCTGCTTAGTCCAGCGCAAGAGCTAGGAAAACACCCCTTACCCAGGCATGACCATCCCCCTCTGTCAGAGTCACAGGGGGTAAGACTGTAGGTTTGGGCTGCTATCTCTGAAGCATGTTAAAAAAAAAATAACTGGGATATAAGGAGCAGTAGACTCTTCATCTAAAACAGAGAAGACCAAGGAGGCATTTTATAGCTAAAGCAGCTGTAAATCTCAGAGTATTAAAAAACAACCCAATTCTGAGGACTCTAGGCCATTTTTAGATCATATCTCCCAATCTGTATTTTAAGATGTGGAGACTGTACAGCCATCTTCAAGTTCATAGGTGTGTCCTGTGGAAGAGGTGGCCTTTTGTACATGAAATATATCTCTAGTTTCAAGTATTCCAACTCAGGCCACTTTTCAATGCTTATTTCTAAAAGTACAGCCACCATGATAGATGTCTAAATGTCTGAAGGGCTGTCAAATGAAAGAGAGGCCAAATTTATTCTCAGCTACATTTGGGAATAGAAGGATATACAGTTCTTATAACAAAGTAAGGACTTCCTCAAAATGAAATGGACAGGATCCCAAGAAAAAGAATAAATTCCCCATCACCAGAGAAGTTCACATATTGTTAGCTCGATGACATTTAGGGAATCTTACAAAGGGGATTATCAAAATGGTAGTTAGACTGGACAAGCTTTGAAGTTTATCATATTGCTATGATCCTGTAAGATTACAGTGGTGCGTGACCCCCCCATACACGCAAGTGTCTCTGTTCACATTCCCCTCATCAATGCTAAGTTCCAAAGTTAGACTTTTCTAATTCTGTTTGCCAGAGAATCCAGGAACTAGAAGCTACTTTGTACAATGCTCTGCAGCAAGAAACTGTTATCAAGTTTGGTGAATTGTTAAGTGAAAAACAGCAAGAGGAGCTGAGGACAGCAGTAGAAAAGTTACGGCGGCAGATGCTGAGGAAGAGCAGAGAGTATGACTGTCAGATTCTTCAGGAGAGAATGGAGCTCTTACAGCAAGCCCATCAGGTGAGGACTGAGTCACTGCATCTGTGTAGGGTTGGTACTAAGCAAATGGGACTTAGTACTAAGTACATTGTACTGAGTATGGGTGTGGAGAAGCCCAGGAGCTATAAACTATTTTCAGAGAGCAAAATAACTATTGTTTTCCACCTAGACTCAGAGACAGGAGGACAGTTTTGAAATGATTCAGTCTTAAGAAAATTGGCATTTCGGAAGCATTGCATACTGCTGCCATTTTGGGAACTATTTTGTCATGAAATACCCTTTGAATCTCCTGGATCCTGATTAGCTCCCTTATGCAGGGAAGCAAGACTCTCCCCAGAACAGAAATAATGCCTCCATCCTGTTACTCACCCCAGTCCATAACCTAACCTGATCCAATAATCTGAATAGGGTAAAGGAGAACAAGGGCCTTTTTCTTTATTCCCAGAACAAACAGCAACACCAACAAAGCCTGGAAGCTGCCGCTTACTTACTGGCATTTGCTATGTCAGGAACTAAATTTACATCATTGCATTTAATCTTCACAATAGCCCACTGAGGTAAGTATTCTTATGATCCCAATTGAGGAGATAATGATACTGATGACAAGAGTGCTTCAGTTTGCCCAAGATGACCCAGATAGCGAGCTCCAGAGCCAGATTACCACTCAGGTGGGCATGACTCAAGGCCGGTGCATCTAACCATGGCACTACGCTGTCATACACAGCTTGAGTTAACTATGATTGACGGGACTCATCTAGACCAGCAAGGCTCAAGAGACACTCAATTTATAGCCCAAATTCTTAATTCCAACTCTTAGTTCATGTCTTAGCTTGACAGGTGAGGACTAGGGCCCTGGTCAAAAAGCAGATTCCAAAAGAATTCCAAAATTGGTAGTGCCGGGCTGTCGTGTTGGTACTCAGAAGCTGAGTATAGAAGCTGACTATAGAAGAAGTAAGAATCATGTGGTCTTCAGAGTTCAAGGTGAGTGGAAAAGGAACAGGTTATTTTATGACACCAATAAGAACGGTTTATGGGGAATATGACACTTAGCATACCCTCTATGTAGCCAGGAGTTCTGTGAATCTTTATAGTCGGACAGATTATTCAAGTCAGCAGGGGAACTCTGAAGCCATTTGTCCTGGAGATGGTGAACGCATGCATGTTTGTTTCAGTGGCCCTTCAGATTCCATCATAAAGTTCAGGGTTTTGACCCTGGAAAGGGTTTTTAAATCCTTTAATAATAGACTCCCTGGCATCATTAGTTGGGGAATGAAAGTGTCCTCTGCATAAATTTCTTATGCTACAGTAGCATTTAATTAATTTCAACAAATCAGGAGTTGTACCATGGAACCACAGCAGTGTTTATTTCTAAGATGTACAAATAATTATCTGAATTTATTTAGATTAAAAGCTGTCATCTCTTTTGAGTCTTTAACCAGCTAAGGTGATTCACTCCCGAAAGACATGATTTTGTTTGCTTTAAGTTATCAGTCTGAACGGATGGTTATGTTATATTTCTAAGCCTCAGAGATTCCCACTGAAATTCTCTATCTCTCAAACAAATGTTCACTAGAAAATGCCTTTTCTAGTTATTATTTCTTACTCTTTGCCTGCCATTGTAATCAGTAGTTCTGATTTGAGAGAATTATTCCAGAAGGTCTTGGCCAGAATTTGTCATATATCAGTATATGATCCAGGTAAATCGTAGAGCAGCATATCACTAACTATTCATGGGACATTTCTGTTTGAATGTTTCACATACGAAACAGATCTAAATATTCATTCTTATCCTTACTTCTCCTGTCTTTCCCCGGCTGCCTGCCTTGGTCAGTAGAATTACCATATCCCAAAGCACTCAGGCTGGAAACCCTGGAGTCTTCTTGGTCTTTTATCTCCAGGAGTTAATATAGCACTACATCCATCTGAGCATTTCCCCTGAAATGTTTTTGAAACTGTTGCATTTTTTCCACACTTGTAACCTCAGGCATACACAGGACCTCTCAATACTGCAGCAGGCCCAGCTTCTGCCAAATGTCCTCTGCTGTAACCCGGCTCCATCCTCTATGCATTTGTTCTGTCAGATGTTTAAATGCACCTCCTAGACTTTGAACACCATGCCATAGAGAATTCACATAGACCCTGCCTTTACAAAGCTTAGGACCTACTGATGGAGTCACAGGAGACTAATTCAAAGAAAAATAACTCTAATTGATATCTTTTGACAAGGGGTATAAAAAATCATAAGCAGTGTGCCTTGGGGACCCACTTGTGGGGAAGACTTCCAGCTCTCCTCTCCTTTGTTCATCGTGCAAATCACTGCAGAGTCTTTCACCTTTTCCGATGGTACATTCTTCCTCAGAAGCCTCCATGATCCCAGTTTCCAATTGAGTCTGGTCCTATGCAGGTCTCTCCAGGTCCTTCATTAGCTGGCTTACCCCTTCCCTGGAAAGCTGACCTGAGACAGTCTGCAGAGCATACCTTCCTCACTACTCATGCAGACCTCTTCCTGGTACCACTTGGGCCATGACTCCCACCTCTAAGCCTTTGTTTGCCTGATCACTCACCCTAAAATGCCCTTCCGTGTCTGCTTCATTTATCCAAATGTTCTCATTTTTTCCAGTCCCAGTTTAAGATCTGTTTCCCTTAGGATGTTCTCCCTGATAATAATGGAGTACAGACTATTGAAAAAAAAAAATCTATACTGCATACCCTGTTACACACTCTTTCACACCCATATTGAGGGCCTGCTTGTGCCAGAGACTAGGAATGTGATGGTGGACAAAGACGTAAAGGTCACTGTTCTCATCTATACTACAGATGAAAGGGGTCAAAGCAACAACACAAAAAACAATGACCAAGGCAATGTAGAGAGTGTCCATGAGTACTATGAAGAAAAGTATACAATGTGTGTGTGAATCTGGGAATAGAGGATTCACCTCTTTAGACTGGCTAGTCAGACCAGGCCTCTCCGAAGATGTCTAAAATCCCAGGGACCAGCCACACAAAGATCCTGGCAAAGTGTCCCCGAAGATAGGGACAACAGAGTCTAAGTCTCTACTGTAGGAACATTTGGAATATTCAAGAAACAAGAGAGAAGGCCATAAAAATGGAGCAGAGAGAGCCAAGAGGAAGTGGACATGAGGTAAAGTTGGAGCAGTAAGACAAGGCCTAAATCATGTTGGACCTTGAAGGAGTTGGGCTTATATTCTGAGTGCAGCTTAGCTGCATCTTCCTTATTCTTACCCCTCCTCCTCTCCCCCTTAAACTCAGGGACTGCCCTGGTGATTTCATGTGTTGGGAGTGCACACAGCTGCTGTAGACGGATGTACTAAATTAGAAACAGGGAGGGCTGGCTGTAAGCTGTCACACCAGTACTGATGCCAACAACAGTGACTTGGTGGAGTTACTAGCAGTACAGATAAGCCAGGCAGAAAAGGGATCTGATTTGGATCTGACAGGGATCCCCCTTGGATTGGATGGCAAGCAGATGGGAAGGAAAAAGAAATAGAACATGCGGCACACATTAGCTGAAGTAACTCATAATCAACACGTAGAGGCAGCTTCTTTGTACTCAACACTGCCCTAGTTACTAGAGATTGGTGATGAAGTTAAACATGGTTTTGCCATCGTTTACCTTTTCTACTTGAGCTGGGTTTCCCTGTGTTTCAAACTTTGTCTCCCCATCTGATCGGAATGGTTCTTTGAGATCAAGAACTCACTGGTGTCTGGACCCTCCATTACATTCAGCAAAGTCCTGTCCTCTGTAGGAAGTTGCCCAACAAGCAGACACTTGATGGCTGAAGAGACCCTGCAGTAATCTTACAGGTCCATGATTTTATTGATATAATACTTGCCTCCACATCCAGTAGACATATCAAGGAATTATGTGCACACTCAAGGTGAAAATGTCTAGCAAATTTATTCTTTTATTGTATAGCTTTGGCACCTGGAAATATACACAAGCACACACATCACTCCCATGTACCCACACCATTAGCTTCCAGGCCCATTCTCTTACCCAGCATTCATTGTCCTCTGATTTCAAGGTCAGCCTCGATCATCTCTCTGACCAAAACTCCTCATCCTCTCCTGCACACACATCTATCCCTTCCCTTTAAAGCAGACTCCTCAGTCTCTTCACTCCCTGCATTTGGTCAGATAATTGTGGTAGGGGGCTGTCCTGTGTATCATCCTGGGCTCTGCCCATTAGATGCTAGTTGCAACCCCTGTCCCAGATGTGATTACTGACCATTACTGTCCCAGATGTGATTCAAAAATGTCCAGACAATCAGACAGTGATGATGGTTGCACCATCTTGTGAATATTTTAAAACCACTGAATTGTATACTTCAGATTAAATTAACTAACTTGAAAAGATGTTCAGACATTGCCAAATGTCCCCTGAGGGGCAGAGTCATCCTCAGCTGAGAACCAATGTTTCAGAGAAAAGGGAGATAGGATTTTCAAGTTCAGGTATTCTTTGTTCTAGCTTTCCCTTTTTCTCCCTACATTGCATTATAAAAACCTCTCTTTCTGTATTATCACCCCGTTTAGCTTCCACTGTTTTCTTCTCAGACTCCAATTCCCCATTTTCTGATTATTCCCAAAAGAGGTGTTAAAATAACCAGCCTACATTGTATACCCATGTGCCGTGAACCTAAAAGGCCTTTAGATTGCCAGATCAAAATTGGAAGACTATTTTTCACTTGCAAATAATTGTCTATGTAATGTTGGTTTTAAATCTGTGCTATTTAAATTGCTGGAATTTTGTTATATAGTTGACAGGGAAGTTCAGAGACAGTTCCGGAACTAACATTTTTGTCTTTAGGCTTACTTGTGCTATTTTTGCTATGTTTAGTTTTCCTCTAATTTAATCACTTCCCTCCTTGGAATGTTTGGTGAAGTGTTTGGTTTTATGAGAACTGGCAAATCCTGTTTTGTGATGAAATTCCACCCTGAAGCAGAGTTGAAATAAGGTTGGAAAGAAAGGGTAGCAAAAAACAACGGGATTGTTTACATTTCTGTGTCACCTTCAGCCATTTTTTACTATGGTAATAAACAACCAAAAATCCTAATCCAAATGGCTACGACGAAGTTGGTTTCTTGCTCACTAGTTCTGGGACATACTGCTGTCTCTACGAGGAAGTGGCATTCCCACTTCTCACTCCTGCTCACATTCCACTGGTCAAACAGGTTTCATGGCCAAGCCCAAGGGCAGTGGGGTGAGACCTACCCATCGCTCACAGGGATAGAGTCTGGGGGGATGGGCGCAATAGACAGGGGCAGCAGATTTTAAAATATATGTATAATTAGCGCAGTGCTTTTGCACCGCAAGTGAGGGTGATTCTTGAAACATCCAAACAATCTCCCGGATATGGAAAAACGTATTTGTGATATTTCCAGCTGCAAGTACTAATGTTAGCGTTTTCATGGCAAGTTCTGTGTTTTAGGCTGGTGAACAGTCTTCTTGTTAACACCCACTAATTCTTTGGGTTTTTTTTTTCTTTCTTCAGAGAATTCGTGACTTAGAAGATAAAACAGACATCCAGAAACGACAGATAAAGGATTTAGAAGAAAAGGTACGTGTTCAATTCAATATGAATTTCAGTCTTTAAGTTTTAGATCAGAAAATAATAGGAGTTTCACTCACTGCGTTTCATTTCTTCTCAGTTACACTGTGTCGTGCACAGGCAGGTGTAGTGAGAGTCAACATGACCTTCACCACCAGGCAGGCACCCGCGTTCCAGCAAAGGTTCTGCCTTCAGCAGCCTCGCCGGGACATGTTTGCCTTTTATGTTGCTTTCTGTTCTTTTCTACCTGTGTTTTCTTTCCTCAGTTTCCCCTTTCTTACCTTCGCTTCCTTTCTAAAAGTTTCTTTTGAGTTTTGTGACTCTACTTTGCTCTTTCTTTTAAAAATCTTTTTGGTACCTTTTTGAAAAAAAAATCATTCTGGTTATTCTTCACAAAAAGCCCTTTTTTCCTTGAGCTGCAATGTCCCTTCAACAGTAAGTCCAGAAACTTAGGTTGACACGTGGTAATTATGCCCTCATGTCACTTCCCCCAGTGGCCGGAGAGAGTCTTCCAAGTCAAGCAACACTTTCGGGGGTAAAGCATAGTAGTTCTCAAAGAGGGCGTTTGGGAATGTGCATGGCAGGAGAAGGAAGAGGGTTCACACAGGGGTGCCGAACAAGCTGCAGTGAGACAAACAGTCTCACACAACAAAGAATTCTCCCACCCGTGATGCCCGGAGCACCAGTGCTAGGAACACAGCAAGGATGGCAAGAGGCTTCTCTAGAGTTCCAGTCTGAATTCCTGTGCTGCAGAAGAGTATAGCTATTTTCTAGCATCTCCCGTGGGTACCCAAGATGAAAACAGCAAACCATCTGCCGTTTCTGAGACATGGTTAGGATTTTATTCATCCCGGTTGCTTCTTAGTTCTCCCTAAGTGTGAGATCACAGGGAGTCGGTAGGGGCCAGTAGCCAGACCATCAGCACCTGGATTCTTCTGTAGGCTGGGTGTTTCCATATCTATTTGACCTTGGTATGTGACTTAGACTTGTGTCTAAGCCTTACCAATAAAATAGGGATGATAAAGCTTGCCCTTATCTCCTCTCATGGGTTCCATGAAGAGCCAATGAAGTCACTTATGTGAAAATGACAAAACTCTGAGGTGTTCGATTAAAAAGTGTACTTTTTAAAATTTCCAAACAGAAAGTACACATCCTCTTCAAAATTTTAAATTTGAATGGTTCTCATTTCCGAAGTGTGCTATTTAGCGCTATGGGACTGAATGAGGCAAAGGTAAAGTGCCACGGACTGAGTCTGACTTCCCAGGGTTTGGCAGGAAGACCCACAGGAGGCCAGGATTGTTCCCAGCTTCCCTGCTTGTCAAAGCACATGCCTGATATCTTCCATTTTCCACATTTTTGAATGGCTAACTCTTGGTTCTAGTCATTTTCTGTACTGACTAAAGGAGGAAGTCAGAATTAAAACCAGAAACTTTAGTTTGGTTCAGTCCCCATTCATCTAAGGAAAAACAAACTGAAAAGGGGGTGGATTTTTTAAATTATCTATTAATGTCACTCCCCTAGGCATTTTCTTAATAAACCTCATGGAAATTTTAGGAGGAGGGAGATTAAGACTATGTTCCCTGTCAGAATTTCCTGAATTTGTCATGTCACAGATCTGAACTTCTTAAACATTTATGATGATGGGGTAATGTACGTAATGGCAAACAAGGATTCTTCAGCTATCAAAGCAGCATATTCCACATATAATAGTAAATTAAGCCACTTCAAAACAACCGGTTGGTTTCTGACTGGAGATTTGAATGAGAGATGAGATTTGTGACACACCTTCTATTCCCTTGACCTTGATTCTCACACACAAGCCTAGAAAAAATGCTAAAGATCACCTATGTCAGAAATACTCCTCTTTCTTTTCCTGGGGTACTTGAACACCTACTGAGGGGACCTGAGATACCTTCTGTGTCCCTAACCCCCACGCACACAGTGCACGTCACACGACGACCGCAGACAGCACTGCCCAGCCGTGCAGTGGTGCCTCATCCCGAGCACTCCCACGGTCATTGGCTTCATGGGCTCCCACGCAGCGTTACTCTGCGAGTCGGGCACGGCAGACACTCGGATCCCCTTTTATGCAGATAATAAAACAACAGTCCAGAGAGATTAAACAACTTGCCCAGGACCGTAGAACCAGTCCGTGGCAAATCCAGCCCAGAGGTCAGGGCGTCTGACGCTAGGTGCTACACTTGGCCCACCACACTGCCCGGACAAAGCATCTCATTGCCAATGAGGTGATGGGCGTCTCCCGATGCCCCGAGAGGTAGCGCCGGTAGCTGACCTCCTCAGAGGAGTAGCGGAAGCCTCCCATCCCCTCCATCTTCTGCGGCTATGGGCGTCATTTTACCACTCTCCATCTTCAAGGAGTGGGAAAAAAAGGACAGAGTTTCTGCTTTCCAGACTAATAGAACAGTCACCAATACGTGGCTCCTGGCACCATGTTTAGAACTTGACCGTGCAATTTTGCTACAGTGAAGCAAGAGTCCTAGAAACAATGGCATTACAGGACACATGCAGATAATGTGCTCAACATGAGAATACCGTAGACAACCCTTATTCAAAGATGTCGTGGCCAACAGAATGCTCCCGAAGTGTGATAACAAGGTTAAAGACGGACTCTGTAAGAGTCAATCACCAAGGAAATTGATATTTGGGAAAAAACAAAACAAAACGATCTGACTTGTGACTTTTAATTATTAGTAGGCAGTTGGTTATATACCATTGCTACATAAGCATGTCTGTCCCCCCAGTATCTGCGTCTTGTTGAAGGTTCTCAGAGAAGAGAGACGAATCAGTGTCCGTTTAACTTCCTATGAGTCAAAAAGGAGAGAACTCTCTGAGAAGCATGGAGATTTGAACAGCATCATGCATTCATTTTCCAAAGTGTCCTCTGATGTGCAAGCACGTTTTATACTATAGATCCTCACTCATCCAGGGCAGACCCAGGTTATGCCTGCTACCCTGATGTAATTACTAATAGTGCCCCCATTTCTACCTCAGAAGTATCCCACGGTGGATGATTTATCGTATCTTTACCTTACATATTAATATTCTTCCTGCTCTGCCTTACTCCTAAAACCTGTCACATTAACCAAACAGTGATAGCCTTACGTGATTAAGTGTATGCTCTGATCATATTTTTGTATTTTTGGTAGGCCCTGCCACACATTAAAAAGGCGACAATAATATGGGCTGAAGTAGGACTCGGGAGGGCTAACCTCCAGGCTTTATTATGCCATAAAATTACAGGCAATTAGACTATTGACTAACTGTTCGGTGCTTATTTTTTTCATTTATAAAGTTACAGGCTTAAATCCATTATCTATTAGGCCCCCTCAGAATTCCAAAATGTATGAGCTGATGTTAGTTGACACCGGTTTTTCATCACATTACTTTGCCAATAGATAAGTAAAATATACAGTTTTTTTTTAAACAGAAGGTACTTGGTGTGTATGTGACAAGTGGTCAGACTTGAGCAAAGTGGAAAAGCTTGAGGTTTTGTACGACATGAATGACAGTACAGAAATTCAGATTTACATAATCTTCTTCTTTTTCTTCTGCAGTTTCTGTTTCTATTCTTGTTCTTCTCTCTTGCCTTTATTCTATGGCCTTGATGTCAAGGTGCCTCTTAAAGGTAAGATTTCATTTAATTCTCAAAATGTGGTTCTAAGAGGTATGTGATGAGCAGGATGCTGCATACAGTTACTATGCCCATGTTTGTTTGTTTGTTTGTTAAAAAAACAAATCCACTTAGTTTGGTTAGCTTAAATGCCACAAAATGAGGAAAAAGTCACTTGAAACTAAGGTAACATTGTGTGTTGACTGTGCTTCAATTAAAAAAATTAAAATAAAAAAAGTGAGAAGCAGCTCCAAACCACTTGGGTGATTATTAAAGAAATAAAGGAACCATCAAGTATTGTGGAAATTGAGAATTTTGTTCTAGTTAACAGTATTGCTTTGGGAGGTCATGATGTCTGTGGAGCTCAGTGTTCTCACCAGTCTTTCATTATGTGGAAGGAGTTGCTTCCCTATCTGCAAAATGAAGAAATCTGAGTATATGTTTAGTATCTCTTCCAGCTTGAAAATTCTGATTCTTTAAGTCTAACAAGCTAAAAATGACTGATTACTCTTAACCCTTTCTCCCCATCTGACTTCAACAGAACTCAGGAAAGCAGGCTATTAAGTGAAATTGGATCTTCTTTTCAAATAAGATCATTTTCAATGTCAATTTAGAAAAATAAGAGTTTTATTATTACTAAATTATCAAGTCCATGTCTCACAAATACATGTATAAATCATCTTAGGCACTGATTCCCAGTGTTATGAAAAATACAGATTCCAAGTTCTTACCTCCGACTTAATGGATCAGGTTATTGGAGGTAGAGGTGAGAAAGGAGGGTAGGAGAGGTGGAGAGCAAGGAATACTCTATGTCTTTAGCAAGCATACCAGGTAATTCTGATGTCTACCCAGGTACAGAAACCACAACTCATATTATCAGTATTTAAAAATGAGGAAGGGCCAGGTGCTCTTCTAAATCCACGTATCATGGTCTGTGACAACTTTGGTTTTCCTATTGTATTACACAGGGATCTTTCCTGGACCTCATGTTCTTCAACATTTTCTATAGCAAGTTGAAAAAAAGAGAAGAGACACTTTCTCTCTCCACGGGTATCAACTCTGTTACCTAGTTGTGGAACCGACAAGCAAAAGTGTTTTAGCATGATCTGATACAAGGAAGGAGTTAAGCAAGTATGCCCAGGAAGTTTATGTCCTCATATAACCAACCCTCTGGCCTTATTCTGTCTTCCAAAAGAGTTTCTGTTCCGACTACGGCCATCCTTTGGCAATCAGGATGGTAGGCTTGTAGAACCTAAGGAAGAGGACTGAGACTCTTAAATTGAATAAGAATAGGGGCGCCTGGGTGGCTCAGTCAGTTAAGAGTCCGACTCTTGATTTTGGCTCAGGTCATGATCTCAGGGTCATGAGATCAAGCCTCACATGGAAGCTGCTTAAGATTCTTTCTCCTCGCTCCCTCTCCCTCTGCCCCTCCCCCTTCCTGCTTGCTTGCTCTTTCTCTAAAAAAAAAAATTTGAATGAGAATATATAGGCGAAATGGGTAAGATTTTCTAGGAAAGGGTAGGAATGGCTAGAGCGTCAGAAAATGAATAGCCCTCCCCAACCAAGAATAACAAATAAACAGGACAAAGTTTAGTGAGACCCAAGTACTATGTGGTAGTTGAGGGAAGAATCAAAACTCATAAATACCAGTTAGAAAAGGAGTAGGTTTGAACATTCACATCAATAATGGCTAACACTTACATGCCAGGGGCTAGTCTAAGCAATAGATATAATAACCCTCACAACACCCCCTGTAAAGTCGGTGCTGCTTTTTTTTTTTTTTTTTTTTAGATTTTATTTATTCATTTAAGAGAGAGCACAAGCAGGGAGGAGGGGCAGAGGGAGAGGGAGAAGCAGGCTCCCCGCAGAGCAGGGAGCACGATGGGGGGCTCGATCCCAAGACCCTGGGATCATGACCTGAGCCGAAGGCGGACTCTTAACCAACTGAGCCACCCTGGCGCCTGCCAGATCAAGTCGGTGCTGCTTTTATTCCTTTCTTCACAGCTGGAGACACACCAACACAGGACTCTCCCAAGGCTGTAGAGCTCCAGTTGGCAGGACTGGCATTTGTATGCAGATAGCCTCGCTCTAGAGGATTTTAGCCACTTACAAACCACCGCACTGCCGCACAGAGGAGAGGGGGCATTTCTTCTCATTGCGAGCACCGTCTGTGTTCATGGATATCCGCAGTCAGGGGTGTCTTCTGCAATGTGGGTACTACTGCTTGGCTAGTAGGTTTTGAAATTACAGTGTGCTCATCTCTATACCTTTTTCCACTTTTTGTGACTCTTTGAGGGTTGTACAGGATTTGATTTGCTTTTCTTCCAGAGTAGCACATAACTGACACTTAGTAATTGTCTGTTGAATGAAAAGTCATGATTATAACTAATAATAATATAGTGAATTAATGTGACAATGAATCTGGGGAGTTTCCATGTATAGGAAAATGGCTGAGTGGTTTAGAGTTACAGCTTTGAAGTTAGATACTAACTGTTAAGTTTGGATCCTGCCATTTACAGGCTATGTCATGGTAACTTTAATCCACCTGAGATGAGGTTTCCTATTCTGTAAAATGGTTATATTAACTACAACATGGTATTATGTTGAGAGACTAAATGAGATTAAACATATAAAGGGCTTTTATCACATTGCTTGGAACATAGTTCACAATCAGCAACTCTTAGCTGTTATTATAAAAAAAGTTAGCTATCACATTTACTGAATCTGTCAGTTTATAAGTTTGAAATTATAACTTGTAGGGGCACCTGGGTGGCTGAGTCAGTTAAGCCTGTGACTCTTGGTTTTGGCTCAGGTCATGATCTCATGGTTCTGTGATCGAGACCCGCATCAGGCTCTACATTCAGTGGGGACTCTGCTTCTCTGCCTCTCTCTAGCCCTCTGCATCTTCTTTTGGCTCTGGTCATGATCCTGGGTTCCTGAGATCGAGCCCCACGTCAGGCTCCCTGATCAGCGGGGAGTCTGCTTCTCCCTCCCCCTCTACTCCTCCTCCCTACTCGGGTGCTCTCTCTCGCTCTCTCTCTCTCTCTCTCTCCCTCTCTCTCAAATAAATAAATAAATAAATAAAATCTTTTAAAAAAAACAAAGAAGTCTTTAAAAAAAAAGAAATTATAACCTCTAGCATTACCAAGTGGTTTACCACCTAAACCAGAACAAGTAATTGCCTTTTTGTCTCCTCTTTTCAGGGAGTAATCTAAATTTAAATAAGACATGACTGGAAATTGATCAATGCCACTTTTATGTCCAAAGCAGATGAGGGAGAGATAGGAAGAAGTAAGGGAGAAAATGTTTGGCTTATTGGCAGGTAGTTAAGGCGTACTGCCCATAACCACAAAAATATTTTTCCTACTAAGTTAAGTATTTATATTCTGCTCTTAAACCCAAGACTCACTTAAATTATATGTAAAGATACCCTCCCTAAAGTGGAGCCACGTGTGCTTTTTTCTCCTTTAGCAATTATAATTACCTAAGTCATTTTGTCAGTGATCTAGAAGCTTCGGAAGGCTCCCAAGAAGGCACCCTTACTGTTTTAAGTGGTTGCTAAGTAATGCAGCTCCACAGATTCTATCGGGACTTTTATCTTAAGCAGGGTTGGAACAACAGGTAGTTTCAGGAGATATCATCTGCCCATGCATTCTGGAGATTTATTCTAAATAAATAGTGCACCACAAACTCTTCCATGTCAGTTATGCAGGGAGACAAAGGAAAGAAGAAAATGAGAGGAGTACAGAAATAGCTATCACCAGGTTATTGTTACATCTGGTTATAATGACCCATTGAAAATCCTCTTCTTCTGAAGAGGGACATGTTAATGAAGAACATATCGGAACCAGCTCTGTTCATTGGAACAGAAGTTTGGAACAGACAGAGAACAGGTGATCATGATTTTTCATCTACGTACTGTTGTTCGTTTTTAATGATCCCAGTGTCAACCATGAACCCCTGAACTTGAGAGTTCAGTATTTTCACTTCCTGTCTAGTAACATAAAACATGGTTAAAAGGCACATAATACTGTATTGTTCTGTTAAAAAAAAACAACTTAAAAAATATATACTGTATTATAAAAACAGCCACAGGGGTGCCTGGGTGGCTCAGTCAGTTAAGTGTCTGCCTTTGGCTGGGGTTGTGATCTCTGGTTCCTGGGATCGAGCCCCACATCAGGCTCTCTGCTCAGTAGGGAGTCTGCTTTTCTTTCTCTCTCTCACTCTGCCCCTCCACACTGCTCGTTCTCTCTCTCTCTCTCAAATAAATAAATAAAATCTTAAAAAAAAAAAAACAGCTACAGTTGATTAGTTACAAAATCTCCATTAAAATATGCAAATGTTTATTTCTTATTACATTTATATTTTTTCAATCCCTCCTGCCAAGGCCTGTGGGTGGCCTGTGGAAAACAAATGGTAATATGACTCTACTATATTTATTGTTTAAAATGAAGATTTTTGTTCCTTATTCTTTTATATTGGTAAGAGAAATAGATAAGATGAATCATAATATGTCAGTTAATCAGTTTTTCTTTCCTTTTTTTTTTAAGATTTTATTTATTTGTTTGAGAGAGAGAGAGAGAGAGAGAGAGTACAAGCAGGGGGAAGGGCAGAGAGAGAGGGAGAAGCAGACTTCTCACTGAGCAGGGAGCCCAGTGTGTGGCTCGATCCCAGGACCCCGGGATCATGACCTGAGCCCAAGGCAGACGCTTAACCGACTGAGCCACCCAGGCACCCCTAATCAGTCTTTCTTTATGTAGATACATTTATTAGTCTTCATCTAGTCATATTGAGATTGTTTCCCTCCATGTCTTATACATTAGACTATTAAGAAAGCATAGAGTAGGGCTTATGCTTTATATAACTTTGTATCTTCAAGGTCTACAACAGTGCCTTATATATACTAGGTGCTGAATACATTTTAAGTTGGGCGCCTGGGTGGCTCAGTCGTTAAGCGTCTGCCTTCGGCTCAGGTCATGGTCCTAGGGTCCTGGGATCGAGCCCCGCATCGGGCTCCCTGCTCCGTGGGGAGCCTGCTTCTCCCTCTCCCACCCCCCCTGCTTGTGTTCCCTCTCTCACTGTGTCTCTCTCTGTCACATAAATAAATAAAATCTTGAATACATTTTAAGTTGACAGATGGACTGAAGGGTAGACAAATGAGTAAATGATTGGGTAAATGACTGAGAAAGCAGATTTGTGACATGTTAGATCAGAGCCCTGGATAGCATGGGACTGTAATACCATGATGGCTATTTTCATTTGTTCTTTATGTGTCATTGGGGAATAACTTTAAGAATGAGTGAACAAAGGAAAGAATACATGAACAAATACATTCTCCCCCAACTCCTTGGTAGTATTGTCCTACTCACCTGGCTCAGTGCTTCTCCTCTAGACGCTCATAATTGACTCTTCACACAGCCGCTGAGTGAGTTTTAGGAAACACAAATCTAACCATGCCCCCTGCCTGGGAAAGCATCATCATTAGAGTGAAATCCCATTCCCTTAATGTGGCCAAACAGACCTGGTGTGGTCTAACTGCAATCTCTCGGGCTTTCTCTTGCTCTAGAAGCTCCTTTGATGAGCCTTAGTCCCTTCTGCCTACCGCAGGGGTTTGCCCACGCAGTCCTTGTGCACACAGTGCTTTTAGCCCTACTTTATCTAGCAAACACCTACTCACTCATCCTTCAGATCCCAGCTCACGTATGACTCCCGCAGGCAAGTCTTCCTTGATTTCACTCCTGGCCAAATTTTACATGCATTTGGGTTGTTTTGATTGTTGTTGTTGTTGTTTTTGTTAATTAATGCCTGTATTCCTCATTGTGTATAGGTTCACAAGGGCCAGGACCATACATGTTTTCTTCATCCTGTAACCCAAATACCCAGATAGTGCCCAGCTTGTACTTGACAATCCATAAATACTTCTTAATGATAGTTATGATTTATGGTAAAGAAGAGAAAGAAGACATCTGTTTTGTGGTTGAACGAGTGCATTTCCTATCTATTATTTTATTTAATAGTTAGAGAGATCCTACAAAATAGATACTGTTATACCTCTATAAATATTAATATCTTAATATAAAAAAATTAGCAAGTAATAGCATCTACTATTTTTCTAGGGATTAAGTGACATCCTATAAGTAAAGCAACCAGTATAGTACCTGGCATGTAGAAAGACTCATTAAAAGCCGAGTTCCTAGGACATACTAAGCATTCTGTCTTGGATCATGCATTTTATGAGATGTGCTGCTATCTACTTTGACCACATTTCCCACACAACCATCAACTAGTTAATATCCATTTGTCCTACCCATTTCAGTGTAAAATCAGGGACTCAGGGAAGCCTCCTCTGATCCTCTGACTTCAGTTATGTTTCATTCACTATTATCTATCTTTCCCACTAGGATTCTCATAGGCCGACTACCTAACAGGGTCGGTTTCCTCATCTGTAAGATGGAGGTAATAATAAGAGCTACACTTCATTGAATATTTTACTATATGATAAATTGTATATGAGGGTTGACGAAACGAAAGGTGTCAGGAAGGCCCCTAGGGGTCTGGATGGTACAGTTGGTTGGGTCATGGTACCCTTTACAGGGTTATTTATGATAACTAGGGATTAGGAGGTAGCTACAGTTTGTGAATCAATATGCCTCTAAATATGTGGCCCATAAAGGATCTAAACTAACTTCTAGCAGTTAGAAAACCCTAAAGAATAGTGAACATAAGTAGCCTGTCCATTGAACCCAACTCATATTAGCTAAGTGTCATCCATGAACCAGGCAATGTGGCGGGTACTTGGATACTAGAGTCACAAGTCAGAAGTGACATCACTGTGCTCATTCGCTTTCGGTCTGGTGACATGTCGTAAACTCAGAAATGGTAGCTGCAATCGCTATTTGACAGAGGAGGAAACTAAAACTCAGTGACATTAAGCAACCCACTCATAGGAATCCCTGAGGTTCTGTCCTATCCCAAGGGCCTTGTCAATCAAAGATGAATGTATATTCTCTACAGTTTTAGTTACAGTGTACTGACCTTTGATTCACTGAAAATTGGTCATCGATGGTGGCCCATTGGATGGGGCTTCAGTTATTCAGAATGCCCGTTTGAATAGATGTGGCTCTGCCCCAAGTTCCTTTACAGATACTCAATGTACAGAAATTTAATATTCTGGGAGACTGCCTATACATCCATTTGGTTTTTTTTAAACCAATGTTGTTTTACTCAAATGATGGGCTTTATCTCAGTTGTGACAGGCAGAAATGATGCATATGTGCTTTGAAACAGAATTTAAGATTTATCTCTGACAATGTGTAAATTGAAAGTTTGCAAGCAACAGACTTTCTGTGTTTACTTATTTATTTTATCCATACAAGCACACATACACTGTATGTATTTATATGTGTATATATATACACACACACCTTAAAGTATCTTTTACATAGATTACGATAAATTCTCTTCTCTACCAGGGAATATGGGAGTATTACCGTTGTAACTAGTTGTTTGGGGCTCTCATCTCAGTGGGATGCTAATATGAACACAATCTGTTTTTCTCAAAACATGGCTTTCACTCAGGTTCTAATTTTCCTCTCTTCTTCTTCAATAAATCTTAAGCTGGTTCCCCAGTTTTTCAGTTCTTGAAAGTCTAGCTCAGTTTTAAAATTCAACCTCAGATTCTGTCTAATCTCATTTCTTCCCTACTCCAGGTATAGGGCAGGTTCATGATCTGGCTCTAAGAGATCTCTCCCTCTTCGCTCTTCAAAGCTCGGTTCTCCTGGAGGGCAGGGAAGAGGTAGAGGGAAAAGGGTACATGCCTCTCAACTGCACTGACAGTGGTTGTGACTCTCTCCCTGGTGGCTGATGCTGTTTCTCTGGCTGTTACCAGTTCTTGATGTCCTTTCTATGAGAGCTGATGAAAGACTGGCCATTTGGGGGAACATATATGTGAGTTCTTCAAAAGCTGTGCAGGGTATGCCCACAGCAGTATTCCCTGACTGGCTGAGACCCGAGCTCTTCCACTGCGACTCTGGATCTCAGCACTGGTGCTCCCAGCCACAGCATCTTGCTGGGAAGGAAGCTCCTGCCCCTGTCTCTGCCCCGCCATCCCTCTCCAGGTCTCTGCCCCGATAGACAAAGGAAGATGCGCAATAGGTGAGCATTGCTCTGTGTTTGAGCACTAGAATGTGAGTCTCATTTGTGCAGGTACCAACAGTCTCTCCCTCCTACATCTCACCCACTGTACTTCCCACTGGTCCTCCTCTGGGACCCTATCACTCTTTCATTCATGTCTAATCTAGTCTCTAGGTGCAAAGTGGCTCTGCAAATATGAATTCCAAATATTTCTGACTGGCGCTTATGGCAGGAATTCTTTTGAATCTTTCATTTGCCTCTGGTTGGTGGACTGGAAACGTCCCTGGGGTACTAATTGCATCGCCTCCCACCACTTTGGATCTTGATCACTATTTCTGGGGCACCAGTAAAGTCCTGCTACAGAATTAGTATTTTTGTTTTACAGATGGAGAAATGAAGGCTGAGAGAATTGAAATAATTGGTCCTTGGACATACAGTGAGAAAATGGAAATCCCAGTTTTCTCCATCCATGTTATTCAGGCTCTAAAGGCCATGTCTTTGAGCAGCGCATGATAGCTCGTCCTTTGTGCCATCACTGGCTTTTTGGGGGAAGAGAGTATTACATTCTTAACTTCTAACCAAGTGAAAACTCAGACACAGAGACTTAAAGAGGAATAGGGCTAGGAGTCCTAACTGGTATAGTCCGGGGAAGTACCTTTTCAAGAACATCTCTGGAGCCAATTAAGAAACCTGTATGGCATAATTCCCAGGGAATCCCCAGGTCAGGACCTCAGGGTGGAGACCGCCTGCCACTGGATACAATTGTTGAGGAGGAAGTATGACATAAAAGTAAGTCACTGAAGGGCATAGACAGACCTGCTTTTAAAATAATCTTATATTTATATTTGGGGGTATGATCATTCATTTGAGCTTCTAAGGTATTGTCTTGGAAGGCCCCAGAAGAAAAGGCCACAGTGATAATTGCTAATACGTCAGGCTGCTTATTATGAAATAAGACCTGTTCATCACTTTTTATGCATATATAACCCTTGAAATAGACCATTCTCTTTTCTCACTTAAAATTAATTACGCTTTGAGACTTCATTTATGTAACTTGGATTAGATCGTAGAGCCCAAAGAGGTGGTAAAGAATAATTTTTTTTTCTTTAAAAAAAGAATTTTTTCCTGTTTCAGCTAATGACAGAAATGATGATTTAACATTTTTCCCTCTATTTTACAGAGTAACCGAAAACACGGATAACACCCCAGAAAGGCAAATGCTTCTAGACCTTCAAAGATGGCAGAAATGTTTACAACAGTGAGAGGGAGATCAAAAACTAAGAACTACCCTGTAGCCAGGACTACAACTGTGTATTTTAAAGCCATTATTCAAGGTTTCTTACTTGACAGTTCCCACATGACCCTGTTGAAAATCTACAATATATGCTGCATTTAATGAAACATGTATATGTCAAACCAGAAGAAAAGAACTATAGACGTATATTGTGTAAAGAAAAAGTTCAGCAATGGAAACAGTTTCAGCAGATCAAGGAAAGATGTGTCTTGGGCATGGAACCAAAGTTACAAAGAAACATTCTCCCCCTGCTGTGCAGGGGGATCATTTTAACGTAACACCACACCCCATGGAAACAGGAGTCCTGAAATAAACATTTTCAAAAATCAAAACAAACGAAAAAACAATGGTGGGTGGGGAATGAAGCACGAGGAATACCTATGAGGAGCTATTTACAATAAAATGTTTCCTTTGAAAAGTCTGGTTTCTTACTACAGGGATTTGCTTTTTGTCTTTATTGTTGTTTAAAACTCAGGAACAGAGACGTCTGCGATGTGAATGGGAAGGAAAGCAGCCTCCTGTTTGTTTTCCTGCAAGAGGTGGGGTTTGTGGGATGCATTCCGCGGATGACAGAGGAGAAGCGGATCACAGTGAGCCCCGACGAAACTGGCAACAAGGCGGAGGACCTAGGCGAATGTAACATAAGAAACAAAAGCAGATGTGATGCTGCCTTGGCCTTCTGTCACATCTGTCTTTCTCCACGAACAGACTGATCTCAGTCATACTGAAAATTAAGAAGATGATGCTCTAAATCACAAGCTCCCTGACTTGGTTCTGTTTAGAATGCTAACATCTCTAGGGAACATGGGCCCGAGAGCATCTCTGAATCCGTTTCCAAAATACTGGTTTTCAAATGGCTGCTTAAAATTGCCTGCATAAATATGTTATATGATTTGAATAAAAACACAATAGAGGTGAAAAGTAAACTTCTACCAACAGTTGAGTTTGCCACAGAGATGTGAATACTCAACACAATTATGATGATTTTTTAAAGTATCCTGATATGCCCAGAGCATTCTGACCTCTTATCGTTTAGACTGATAACATTTTTTTTCCCCAGAGAGCTGACAGCAAAAAGACAGCTCTACTTTTTTTATATAGAAGTAACATACATTACCAATAAGGTCGTTTTCTACCAGAGACGAGTAGAAGACAGATACTTTTCCTAAGTTATGTAATACTGAGCCTTGGATTCAGCTCTGAGAGCCAATAAATGTTCCTGAAAAGCAAATTTTACACCTCATTTACTGTAGATAACAAAACAGCCTCAATTTTTCAAATTGTCAAGGTTTTATTTACAGGGCTAGATTTCCCATGCATAAAGAATGTGTGTAGGGAGCCAGAAACTCCTACAAAATGCTACGCAAATCCTTCCATACGTGAGTTCCGTATCTTATTGTTTGGTTTTTAGCACTGGCATTTTCCAAGCCAGAAAAGGAACTGAAGAATAGGCAAGGAAGCCTAGAATGCTGGGGTCTCACGTTTTGTCCTCTTTACTGCTGACCCAGGTGTCTTTGGCCCAGTCACTTAACCTCTCTGTGCCTCAGTCTCCTCATCTGCAAAATGAGGTTAAATGCTTTTTCATAAAGGTTTTTTTGTTTGTTTGCTTTTGCAATTCTGGAACAAGAGGTGCTTAAAGTAGCACAAAGTGCTTTGTAAAATGATGACTGCTATATTATTCAACTTTCTTGTATTGTTGAGAAAGAGTCCCCCATGTGATAAAATAGTGCTTCAGTTTGGTTAAATCTCAGCACTGCAGCACTGAAGCTTTTCCATCAAACTACCTGGAATATTGCTAGCAATAAATGTTGGGAGATCCAGAGCCAGGATCTCTAATAACCTATAGTAAATATATCATCTCATGCTTTTGAACAAGATAGAAGAACGTCATTTCACTGATAAGCATCTTCTAGCTCTCCTTATTGCGCATGCATGCCATGATATGAAACAACACTTCTATCGTAGGAGAGCCAACTCTGAAATTAAGGTGTGGAGTCTACGAATAGTATCACATAATTAGTCTCATCACCCCTTTCATTTCGGGGAGATGTACAGTAATGGGTCCTGCTGGAAATATACAAAATAATTATCCCGCTGGATTCTTTATTCAACTGGGTCGTTTCTTTACTCAGTATGAAGAGCACATTCATTGTGCAGGTAATGTCAAAGAAGGCGCCACTGCAGTCTGTGACCCGATCCTTTCCAATCTCCGAGTACATGGAAGAGGACCAATTACTCTTCCCTCTGACTTTTCTCTTCTGCTCTTTATTGGTCATTCCAGGGTCCATCCGAGCAAATTCATACTCCATCTGCTATAACAAACCTGCTTTCCTTCTCTTCATCTTGCTTTTTCCACCAAGAAACTTGTATGCTAAATTTTATATCCAAACACTGACTTTGATTTAAATGACTAGAAACATTTGTAAAAACAGTGTGGCTTGATCATGTACCTTATCTGCTATAAATCTGACTGTATCACACACATACAAGATCACATGAGCAATACAGGTAGGATGACCATCTACGCCGCTTTAGATGTGTTTAGGGCGAATGCAAAAAGGAGGGATTTGTACTTTTTGTTTAACCTTCAGGACATGAGCAAAGTTCTCTAGATTTTAGGCTAAAAGGGTATATTTTTACCAAGTCTTACCCCCGATCCTCAAAATTAACATACCATTGGATGAGGCTAAATATTTTTTTTTTAAGATTTTATTTATTTGACAGAGACACAGTGAGAGAGGGAACACAAGCAGGGGGAGCGGGAGAGGCAGAAGCAGGCTTCCCGCTGAGCAGGGAGCCAATGCGGGGCTCTATCCCAGGACCCTGGGATCATGACCTGAGCCGAAGGCAGACGCTTAACTGAGCCACCCAGGTGCCCCAAGGCTAAGTATTTTTGATAAGTACATCTCTATTATTCATTTCAACAATTATAAAAACATCAACAAAATTGTAAAGGTATGTTTCACTCATGGATCCACAGAAATGAATCATTTTTAAATGAATGCTTCCCCTGCATATGATGTTCAGCAATAGCAAAATGTGTCTCATGAGTAATGGAGAGGCTGAATGTGGCCCCACTTCTTACAGAGAGTACTGTGATCTTCAATTTGGTAAAAAATTTTTACCACTCTGATCTTTAATTTCTGCATCTGAACTATCCTGACACATTTGGCCAATGAGTTAGTAGTGGTCAGAACAACATTCTTCAGGGTTCCTTTACTTAATTTTTTCTTATTGAAGTAGTCATCTCTTGGAAAATAAATATAACATGATATTAAAGAATAGTTTGACATAAAAATGAAAGCCCCAATTTGGATATTTATTCAGGACAGGAAAATTTTCATGAGGAAGGAAGAACAAAATCAAAAACTATATTTGGCTATCATACTAGAAAGCCTCTGTTACTAAATTGACTGTCTAACTCTTTTTCTTTAATGCCACCTAAATTTTATTTTAGGAAACACTAGAATGTGCTGAAAATAAGCACATTTTAATGTGCTTTTAACCCATGTCATATAAATGAAATTATTGCCAGTAGTAAGGTTTTAGGGGTGGAAGAAATTTTGCTTTGATTTTTCTTCCACTCACAAATAACTGTTCACATAGGTGGCCTGGTTCTTCAGTAGGATAGACATGATGTAGAGGGCTCATGGGTCATCACTGGAGTAGAAAGGGGACATTTGTTCTCTACTAGTATGGAAGAAATAAAGTTTTGCCAAATAATTTTTGCTACAGTATTTTATTTCAACTAAATTTTTGTTTATGATAAATCTTTGATAAACTTGTTCCTTTTGCCTATTTATTGTCAACTTTTTCTGTAAACCCATTGTGTAACTCACATGTTTAATGTCTTCAATGTAATTCATAAATTCATTGTTTTAAAATGAAGTGTTTGAAAAACTGCCTAGGTTTTCATGGGAACTGTAAAAATGATATTTATCAGTTTTGTGTTGATGTTTAAATAATTGGATCACGTGTGTTATGTTACATCAAAGTAGATGGACAGCATAGACATTTTATTTTCTAAATACTTAATTGATTTTTTTGATCTGTCAAAGAGTGGCACTATATATGTATATATATATATATACATAGGTATACATAGTATATGTATGTGTGTGTATATATATATATATACACATATACATTTATCTACTATATTGAAAAAGTTCAACATAACTTCTGAGAGATCAGTAATCAAAGCAAATCTTAGATGACTTTATGTCATGAGCTAATACTTCCAGGATGGGCCTAAGCCTCTCCTTATGACTTCTACTTTCTATAGGGAAAAAAGTAGATCACAAGGTCTTAAAGGACAAAAGCTTCCATTCCGTTCAACTGCCTTGTCACTTCTATATATTACCTTGAGACTGAATTTCAGGTGTATTGGTGAGAGGATTCATAAATAATAGAAGGTTGGAGTTGATCCTCTAATTTCATTTCAGTACTGGGTAAGGAAGAGTCACATTCCTTTGCTGCCTTTAATTTTGTTCTTCCTAAATAAACCTTCTATTGTTGAAAGTCCAAGTCCAATGTTTAATCAAGTTACTAAAGATATACTCCAAGGAGTAATGTAGCAAAAACAGATTATAATTTGCTATATTCAACCTAGCGTATCGTGCTCAGAGGCGGCAGTGACTGATTGGGTAAAGGTCCCTGTTTTTGCATTGAGGTCTTTGCACCCATGCTTTTATTTCCATCCTTGTTGTATCAAAGTTCTATAGGATGGAAGTGGTGTAGATAAACAACTTTGAGTCCAATTTGGCCTACAATCAAGACTCTACAAACTTGCTTGAGTGTGGGTAATGCAATTTCCCCAAAGCACATCCCCAGCATCCATCAATAACAGCAATCACTTAGATTTGATTGACATCTCACAAAATGTGCCTATTTTCCCCCATTCACTATAGTAACTTCCTACAATGAGACAGATCAAAATCCAAACTTTTATAAATATGTAATGTACATATAGAAACATATATATTCTGTACATAGGTGATGGTTTGAGCGCTTACTTAATGTGTACTTCTGTCCTAGGATTGAGGACTTAAGGAAGGGGTTTTTCTATGCTGCTAGGTAACTCATATTTTTGGTTAGCATCTGGTGTCTGTGCTCTTCTCCTCCTTCCCTGCCTCTTCTCCCACCTCCCCTACCTTCTGTTCACTACCACGATTCCCTGTTGTTGACTGAGGCAAAGAACTGCTCATTGGTTTCCAATTACCCAGCCCCATAAACCAGTCTGGTAGTGTTGCCAGTGGTTTTCTAGGAAGAGCAACAGAAAGTCCAGTACAATCGACAGTATTAATATTACCCAAAAGTCCCATAATTTTATCAGCTAGAAATTTCATTCCAACAAGGTTCATGCATGTTTTAACCATCGAGATCCAACTCTATGGGGACTCAAAAAGAGAGCTTATGTATTTGAATACATAGTTCCCCAAAGCCTACTGTGCTCATGTAGCCAGGGGACCAATTTCTCAGAGCTTTCATCCAATCAACTGCCTCATTTGGGGTTCTTTATCTCCATCTCATTAGCATGACTCCATCTATTGGTTCAATGCTTGTTTATTAATGGGAGAAAAATATAGATTGACTGAGTTTCACCAGGATGATCCCCTGAAGTACACTGAACATGTACATGCACTGTATGTATTACCGTAGAGATTGGAATCAATTTATTGTATGTAAAGTTTTATGAACGGTTATTTTATAATTTATGTATTTAATATAGGAATCAATGAGCTCTGGTGTTTTAGTTTATATAAAAATAAAACAAGCTGCATTTTTTAAAACTTTATCTTGCATTGTTCATAGGTTTTTGCTTTTGTTTTGTTTAACTGTCTTCTTACCTACTTTTGACAAACAAGGTAAAGCAAAATCAGAGCTCTCAGTATAATGTCAGTGATCAAACTCTACATCAAGGGTAGTAAATAGGTTTCTCCTCATCTAGTCACTCTGAATTTTTTATTGTACTTGCCAGGGGCACTGTAGAGAAGAGTCCAAGGCAGAATTTACATGTTCGAGGAGAGACCTATGATCATTCAGCATGCCTGCTCTGAGTATAATTTGGGAGAGAATCTTGCCAGGTATTTGCCATCCTTATTCTAGATATTTCTTCTTTTCCTGTGTCCACCTACCTTTCTTCCCTACCATACGGAGCCACTAGATGTAGCAAGTTAACAAGTATGTATCATGTGAGCATCCTTTATGTACCCGTCCTTACAGCCTGGCATGCATAGGTCTACCCTCAAAGAGCTTATAGATAGGATTGGGGCGGAGCAAGATGGCGGAGGAGTAGGAGATCTGGATTTCGTCTGGTCTCAGGAATTCAGCTGGATAGGGATCAAACCAATCTGAACACCTACCAACTCAACAGGAGATCGAAGAAAAGAATAGCAGCAACTCTGAACAGAAAAGCGACCACTTTCTGGAAGGTAGGACGTGAGTGCGGAGAAGTGAATCTGAGGCGATATTCGGGAGGATAGATGGCGGGGGAGGGGCCTCCGTCGGCCGCTTCTGGCAAGTGATAGAACCAGGGAGCACAAAATCGGAACGTTTAGAAGTTGGCTCCGCTGAGGGACGTCGCTCCAGTGGCTAAGCGGGGAGGGACAGTGTGGTCTCAGGACCCTCGGGGTCACAGAAAGACTGGGGGTGCCTGAGTGCGGCAGAGCTCCCAGGTATCGGAGCAGGGAAGCCGGCTGCAGAGACGGAGCCGAGGAGCGGGCTCTCAGCTCGGCGTTGCCATAAACCGTGATCCGCGGCACAGTCGGGCCACTGCTCCTCCAGCAGGGACCCAACAAGCGGCAGATCCACGGAGACTCCCCTTCCTCCCCCGGGAGGACTGGCGCAGGAGCGCACCGCAGGGATCTGCTGGGTTTGGAGACTCCACACGGGGTCGGGTGCCAGAGATAGAAACGCTCGGTCACAGGCCGGGTGAGCATGGAGTGTGGCCGGAGACCGGGGAGACGGGAGTGACTGACTGCTTTTCTCTGGGGGCGCACTGAGGAGCGGGGCCCCGAGTTCTCGGCTCCTCCGGGACAGAGATTGGGAGGCCGCCATTTTCACTCTCAGCCTCCAAAGCTGTACGGAAAGCTTGCAGGGAACAAAAGCTCCCAAGAGCAAACCCGAGCAGATTACTTAGCCCGGACCGGCAAGGGCGGGGCAATTCTGCCTCCGGCAAAGACATTTAGGAACCACGGCAACAGGCCCCTCCCCCAGAAGATCAACGAGAACAGCCAGCCAAGACCAAGTTTACCGATCAATGAGAACGGCAGAACTCCAGCGCTAGGGGAATACTGCACATAGAATTCATGGCTTTTGTCCCCCTGATTCTTTAGTCTTTCAAAGTTAATTTTTTTAATATTCTTTTTTTCTTTTTTTTTTTTTTGAATTTTTCTTTTTCCCTTTTTCAACCAACATCTTATCAATCCCTTTTTTAAAAAACATTTTTATTTTTCATTTTTAGAGTCATATTATATCCCTTCATAGTAGTTACCCTTATTTTTGGCATATATATATAAGTTGTTCTCTCTTTAAAATTTTGGGATACAGTTTCTTCTAACAGACCAAAATATACGCTAAATCTCTAGTGTATGGCTTTGTTGTAGTCTCCTGCCTGATCACATTCTCTCCTCCCGCTTTTTTTAAATTTCTCTTCTTTCTTTCTTCAACCCAACTTCTTATCTTATCAATTCCTTTTATAAAATCTTTTATAGTTTTCATCTTTACAGTCATATTCCATCCCTTCATCGTATTTACCCCTATTTTTGTACATATATAAGCTTTTCTTTTTTTAAAATTTTGGGAGGCAGTTTCTTCTAACAGACCAAAATACACCCAAAATCTAGTTTGTGGCACTGATCTATTCACCAGCCTGATCATATTTGATCATATTCCTCTTTTTTTATCTTTATCTTTTTCTCTTTTTTTTTCTTTTTTCTTTCTTTCCCTTTCTTTTCCCCTGGTTTCAGGTCTCTTCTGATTTGTTTAGTGTATATTTTTCTGGCGTCATTGTTACCCTGTTAGCATTTTGTTCTCTCATTCATCTATTCTCCTCTGGACAAAATGACAAGATGGAAAAAAATCACCTCAAAAAAAAAAAAAAGAACAAGAGGCAGTACTGACTGCCAGGGACCTAATCAATAAGGACATTAGTAAGATGTTGGAACTAGAGTTCAGAATGACAATTTTAAAGATACTAGCTGGGCTTGAAAAAAGCATGGAAGATATTAGAGAAACCCTTTCTGGAGAAATAAAAGAACTAAAATCTAACCAAGTCGAAGTCAAAAAGGCTATTAATGAGATGCAATCAAAAATGGAGGCTCTAACTGCTAGGATAAATGAGGCAAAAGAGAAACTAGTGATATAGAAGACCAAATGATGGAAAATAAAGAAGCTGAGAAAAAGAGATAAACAACTACTGGATCACGAGGGCAGAATTCCAGAGATAAGTGATACCATAAGATGAAACAATATTAGAATAATTGGGATCCCAGAAGAAAAAGAAAGAGAGAGAGAGGCAGAAGGTATATTGGAGCAAATTATAGCAGAGAATTTCCCTAATTTGGGGAAGGAAACAGGCATCAAAATCCAGGAGGCACAGAGAACCCCCCTCAAAATCAATAAAAATAGGTCAACACCCCGACATCTAATAGTAAAACTTACACGTCTCAGAGACAAAGAGAAAATCCTGAAAGCAGCTCGGGAGAAGAGATCTGTACCCTACAATGCTAGAAACATTAGACTGGCAAGAGCCCTATCCACAGAGACCTGGCAGGCCAGAAAGGACTGGCATGATATATTCAGAGCACTAAATGAGAAAAATATGCAGCCAAGAATACTATATCCAGCTAGGCTGTCATTGAAAATAGAAGGAGAGATAAAAAGCTTCCAGGACAAACAAAAACTAAAGGAATTTGCAAACATGAAACCAGCCCTACAAGAAATATTGAAAGGGGTCCTCTAAGCAAAGAGAGAGCCTAAAAGTAACATAGACCAGAAAGGAACACAGACAATATACAGTAACAGTCACCTTACAGGCAATACAATGGCACTAAATTCATATCTTTCAATAGTTACCCTGAACATAAATGGGCTAAAGACACAGGGTATCAGATTGGATAAAAAAACAAGACCCATCGATATGCTGTCTGCAAGAGACTCATTTTAGACCCAAAGACACCCCCAGATTTAAAGTGAGGGGGTGGAAAACCATTTACCATGCTAATGGACATCAAAGGAAAGCTGTGGTGGCAATCCTTATATCAGACAAATTAGATTTAAACCAAAGACTATAATAAGGGTTGAGGAAGGACACTATATCCTACTTAAAGGGTCTATCCAACAAGAAGATCTAACAATTGTAAATATCTATGCCCCTAACAGGGGAGCAGCCAATTATATAAGCCAATTAATAACAAAATCAAAGAAACACATCGACAACAATACAATAATAGGGGGGGACTTTAACACCCCCCTCACTGAAATGGACAGGTCATCTAAGCAAAAGATCAACAAGGAAATAAAGACTTTAAATGACACATTGGACCAAATGGACTTCACAGATATATTCAGAACATTCCATCCCAAAGCAACAGAATACACATTCTTCTCTAGTGCCCATGGAACATTCTCCAGAATAGATCACATCCTAGGTCACAAATCAGGTCTCAACTGGTACCAAAAGACTGGGTCATTCCCTGCATATTTTCAGACCACAATGCTTTGAAGCTAGAACTCAATCACAAGAGGAAAGTCAGAAAGAACTCAAATACATGGAGGCTAAAGAGCATCCTACTAAAGAATGAATGGGTCAACCAGGAAATTAAAGAAGAATTAAAAAAAATTCATGGAAACCAATGAAAATGAAAACACAACTCTTCAAAATCTTTGGGATGCAGCAAAGGCAGTCCTAAGAGGAAAGTATACAGCAATACAAGCCTTTCTCAAGAAACAAGAAAGGTCTCAAATACACAACCTAACCCTACCCCTAAAGGAGCTGGAGAAAGAACAGCAAATAAAGCCTAAACCCAGCAGGAGAAGAGAAACAATAAAGATCAGAGCAGAAATCAATGAAATAGAAACCAAAAGAACAGTAGAACAGATCAACAAAACTAGGAGCTGGTTCTTTGAAAGAATTAACAAGATTGATAAACCCCTGGCCAGACTTATCAAAAAGAAAAGAGAAATGACCCAAATCAACAAAATCATGAATGAAAGAGGAGAAATCACAACCAACACCAAAGAAATACAAACAATTATAAGAACATATTATGAGCAACTCTATGCCAGCAAATTAGACAACCTGGAAGAAATGGATGCATTCCTAGAGATGTATCAACTACCAAAACTGAACCAGGAAGAAATAGAAAACCTGAACAGACCTATAACCACTAAGGAAATTGAAGCAGTCATCAAAAATCTCCCAACAAACAAAAGCCTAGGGCCAGATGGCTTCCCAGGGGAATTCTACCAAACATTTAAAGAAGAATTAATACCTACTCTTCTGAAACTGTTCCAAAAAATAGAAATGGAAGGAAAACTTCCAAACTCGTTTTATGAAGCCACCATTACCTTGATCCCAAAACCAGACAAAGACCCCATCAAAAAGGAGAATTACAGACCAATATCCCTGATGAACATGGATGCAAAAATTCTCACCAAAATACTAGCCAATAGGATCCAACAGTACATTCAAAGGATTATTCACCACGACGAAGTGGGATTTATCCCTGGGCTGCAAGGTTGGTTCAACATCTGCAAATCAATGTGATACAATACATGAATAAAAGAAAGAACAAGAGCCATATGATCCTCTCAGTAGATGCAGAAAAAGCATTTGACAAAGTACAGCATCCTTTCTTGATTAAAACTCTTCAGAGTGTAGGGATAGAGGGTACATACCTCAATATCATAAAAGCCATCTATGAAAAACCCACAGCGAATATCATTCTCAATGCGGAAAAACTGAGAGCTTTCCCCCTAAGGTCAGGAACACGGCAGGGATGTCCACTATCACTGCTGCTATTCAACATAGTATTAGAAGTCCTAGTCACAGTCGGGGCGCCTGGGTGGCTCAGTCGTTAAGCGGCTGCCTTCGGCTCAGGTCATGATCCCAGGGTCCTGGGATCGAGCCCCACATCGGGCTCCCTGCTCGGCGGGAAGCCTGCTTCTCCCTCTCCCACTCCCCCTGCTTGTTCCCTCTCTCACTGTGTCTCTCTCTGCCAAATAAATAAAATATTTAAAAAAAAAAAAAAAAAAAGAAGTCCTAGTCACAGCAATCAGACAACAAAAGAAATAAAAGGCATCTGAATCAGCAAAGAAGAAGTCAAACTCTCACTCTTTGCAGATGATATGATACTTTATGTGGAAAACCCAAAAGACTCCACCCCAAAACTGCTAGAACTCATACAGGAATTCAGTAAAGTGGCAGGATATAAAATCAATGCACAGAAATCAGTGGCATTCCCATACACCAACAACAAGAAAGAAGAAAGAGAAATTAAGGAGTTGATCCCATTTACAATTGCACCCAAAACCATAAGATACCTAGGAATAAATCTAACCAAAGAGGCAAAGGATCTGTACTCAGAAAACTATAGAATACTCATGAAAGAAAGTGAGGAAGACACAAAGAGATGGAAAAACGTTCCATGCTCATGGGTTGGAAGAACAAATATTGGGAAGATGTCAATGCTACCTAGAGCAATCTACACATTTAATGCAATCCCTATCAAAATATCATCCACTTTTTTCAAAGAAATGGAACAAATAATCCTAAAATTTGTATGGAACCAGAAAAGACCCCGAATAGCCAAAGGAATGTTGAAAAAGAAAAGCAAAGCTGGTGGCATCACAATTCCGGACTTCCAGCTCTAGTACAAAGCTGTCAACATCAAGACAGTATGGTACTGGCACAAAAATAGACACATAGATCAATGGAACAGAATAGAGAGCCCAGAAATGAACCCTCAACTCTATGGCCAACTAATCTTCAACAAAGCAGGAAAGAATGTCCAATGGAAAAAAGACAGTCTCTTCAACAAATGGTGTTGGGAAAATTGGACAGCCACATGCAGAAGAATGAAACTGGACCATTTCCTTACACCACACACAAAAATAGACTCCAAATGGTTGAAAGACCTAAATGTGAGACAGGAATCCATCAAAATCCTAAAGGAGAACACAGGCAGCAACCTCTTTGACCTCAGCCGCAGCAACTTCTTCCTAGAAACATCGCCAAAGGCAAGGGAAGCAAGGGCAAAAATGAACTATTGGGACTTCAGGATAAAAAGCTTTTGGGGCACCTGGGTGGCTCAGTCGTTAAGCGTCTGCCTTCGGCTCAGGTCATGATCCCGGGGTCCTGGGATCGAGCCCCACATCAGGCTCCCTGCTTGGTGGGGAGCCTGCTTCTCCCTCTCCTGCTCCCCCTGCTTGTGTTCCCTCTCTCACTGTGTTCCCTCTCTCTCTGTCAAATAAATAAATAAAATCTTAAAAAAAAAAAAAAAGATAAGCTTTTGCACAGCAAAATAAACAGTCAACAAAACGAAAAGACAACCAACAGAATGGGAGAAGATATTTGCAAATGACATATCAGATAAAGGGCTAGTATCCAAAATCTATAAAGAACTTATCAAACTCAACACCCAAACAACAAATAATCCAATCAAGAAATAGGCAGAAGACATGAACAGACATTTTTCCAAAGAAGACATCCAAATGGCCAACAGACACATGAAAAAGTGCTCAACATCGCTTGGCATCAGGGAAATCCAAATCAGAACCTCAATGAGATACCACCTCACACCAGTCAGAATGGCTAAAATTAACAAGTCAGGAAACGACAGATGTTGGCAGGGATGCGGAGAAAGGGGAACCCTCCTACACTGTTGGTGGGAATACAAGCTGGTGCAGCCACTCTGGAAAACAGTATGGAGGTTCCTCAAAAAGTTGAAAATAGAGCTACCATACAACCCAGCAATTGCACTACTGGGTATTTACCCCAAAGATACAAATGTAGGGATTCGAAGGGGTATGTGCACCCCAATGTTTATAGCAGCAATGTCCACAATAGCCAAACTATGGAAAGAGTCAAGATGTCCATCGACAGATGAATGGATAAAGAAGATGTGGTATATATATACAATGGAATATTATGCACCCATCAAAAGGAATGAAATCTTGCCATTTGCAATGACGTGGATGGAACTGGAATGTATTATGCTGAGCAAAATAAGTCAATCAGAGAAAGACATGTATCATATGACCTCACTGATATGAGGAATTCTTAATCTCAGGAAACAAACTGAGGGTTGCTGGAGTGGTGGGGGATAGGAGGGATGGGGTGGCTGGGTGATAGACATTGGGAAGGGTATGTGCAATGGTGATCGCTGTGAATTGTGTAAGACTGTTGAATCACAGACCTACACCTCTGAAACAAGTAATACATTATATGTTAAAAAAAAAAAATGATAGTAGGAAGGGAAAAATGAAGGGGGGGAAATTGGAGGGGGAGAGGAACCATGAGAGACTATGGACTCTGAGAAACAAACTGAGGGTTCTAGAGGGGAGGGGGGTGGGAGGATGGGTTAGCCTGGTGATGGGTATTAAGGAGGGCACATTCTGCATGGAGCACTGGGTGTTATATGCAAACAATGAATCATGGAACACTACATCAAAAACTAATGATGTAATGTATGGTGATTAACATAACATAATAAAATTAAAAAAAGAGCTTACAGATAAATGTGGGAAACAGTCCATGTATGCATGAAACAAAGAACCATGATGGCACAATATGAGGTGCAGTTTTGTAGGTCATTATTAAGAACTACTAAAAATAAGGGTGCCTGGGTGGCTCAGTTGGTTAAGCATCTGCCTTTGGCTCAGGTCATGATCCCAGAGTCCTGGGATTGAGCCCTGCATCGGGCTCCCTGTTCAGTGGGGAGCCTGCTTCTCCCTCTGCCTCTCCCCCAGCTGTTTCTCTCTCTCTCTCTCTCTCTCTCTCTCAAATAAAATCTTAAAAAACAAAAGAACTACTAAAAATAATATTAGTATTTGGGGGTGGGCTTGAAAAACCCACACTAAGACAATTTCTTCTTTCAGTTGTACCCATTTATCTTTAACTTGAACACTTTAGTTAACTTAAGTGTTTTAGCAAAAAGCATTGCTCATCAGTTCATTACAACCTTCTGTTACTCGTTTATAGGACCATCTGCGTGCCAAGTCAAATCCTCAAAACAGAGAAGAATAAAACATAGCCGCAGCCCTCAAGACATCACAATCGACATTATCTGATGAAGACTTACAACTGACTGAGCCTCTCTGAAAAAGGTACCGAGCATATCAACATGCCCTGAAATAGGCAGTTACCATTATGGGTTCTATCTCATTTTATAAATGAAAAGCTGTTCTGATGAACTCTAATTCTGATATGTAACTCAAATATGCCATCATGTCAGCAACTCAACTGACTTCTCCTAGCTCAAGAAGAAAGGACCCAGCCCCCATCTCCTGGAGACAGTGAAGGGGATGGGAGACACTGCCTCCCACAATGCCAAGGGAGAGGGGTCCTGCCCTCACCTGAGCAAGCAGTCACAGAGGGGCAGAATACGCAGTCAAATGCTTACCTACCTCATGGTAAAGATTTGTGCCACATGGCTGATGAATCATGCTTATTTTATTTAAGCAACTTAGTAGTTCCATATGGATTGTGAGGTTGTAGTGCTTTTCCTCACTGAAAATGCCCCACATAAAAATCTGTTTTGAACAGATACATTTTTTTTTGCATGCAGACGCACTAAAAGTATGAAGTCATTGGTTTTGATCAAAAGGGTCTGTAACACATAATCACTGATAATCTGTGCCTGCAATTACTATAAAATGCTGAGAACAAGGGCTACTACTTCTCTGTCATCTATGTGAAGTTCCATAGGACACTTTTTTCTTTTTAGAATTTTGTAGTAGGAGGAAACACAAAACTAAATCAGAACCACCTCAGGAACAGGATTTTTATTCCGTTATAATACGAGAAAATTTACTGTGTAAATTATTTTGCCACTGACTACTTAGAAATGCACAAACAAATCTAAAATTTAATTATGGCTTCCTATCAATTCTTTATTTTCTCTTTACTTCATTGACTTTATTGTTTTGCTTTTAATTTACTTTAATTTTGCCTGTAATCTATACCACCTCAAATCTATTTTTATACAGCCCGGGATATAAATTGAAAATTGTAAAAATGCACAGTAAGTATTCCTAGAGCTACTATAGGAAAGTATGTAGAAAAATACGCTAAATAAGATAAGACAATATTATGAGTGTGTATCTTTACAAGTTCACTTCAGAGGGGATTTTTAACACGCCAGCTGGAAAGTTATCTGCCCCAGGGCAAATGCAATAATTGAAGAGAGCCCCGATGTTTCATGGCCTGGTACGGTTAAAGACCAACTTACAGAAAGTTGGTAAGGTGTGACCTGTCTTTTTTGTTTTTTTTCTGCTTGATAGAAAAACCCAAAGATTAGGATTTTGTCCTGTGTGCAAATTAACCCATCTGGTTTCCCACATACTGCCTTGAGTTCAGCCTATCTTGTCCTGTTCTTCAAACCTTTTTGAACCAGCTTAGTTGCTCTCCTGGTTTCTTGAATTAATGAGGTACATAACACTTTGACATATGTTCACTTATTTGTATAAGAATGACATTGTTAATAATTTCATAAGAGTACTTTTTCAAAAGGCATTTTAAGGAATATTGAGACAAGATAGACTCCTTGCTCTCAATGAACTTATAAAGTAAGACAGATCAGGCCTGGCAACAATGAAATAGAACTCAATCCAGGGCGCACCTGGGTGGCTCAGCGGTTAAGCGGCTGACTTTGGCTCAGGTCATGATCTCAAGGTTCTGGGATCGAGCTCCACATCAGGGAGTCTGTTTCTCCCTCTCTCTCTGCCCCTCCCCGACTCATGCTCTTTCTTTCTCAAATAAATAAATAAAATCTTAAAAAAAAAAAAAAGGAATCAATCCAGGATGACTAAAAGCCATGATGATACCACAAACCACTAAGTATCCTGAGTTAATTTTTCATTCCAGACCTGCTTCTTCTCCTGTTCCCCTAACTCAGTGAGAGATAGATTATCATGAATTCATAGCCCTCATTCTCTCCTGCTTTTCCCTCACCTTCTGCATCCAGTCCTTTACAAGGACCAGTGACTTCAGCTCTCCCATCTGTTGGTCTTCTCTTCTTCATCACGTCTACTAAGAGCTTCTCACCTGAATTCTTGCAGCAGCTTCCTGGTAAAATAACTGCTTCCAGCTGAGCCCTATTTGAATCTGCCCTACAGGGCCACCTGGCTGGCTTAGTCGTGAAGCGTGTGACTCTTGATCTCGGGGTCGTGAGTTCAAGCCTCATGTTGGGCGAAGAGCTAAAAGAAAATCTAATAGGGGGCACCTGGGTGGCTCAGTCGGTTAAGCGGCTGCTTTCGGCTCAGGTCATGATCTCAGGGTCCTGGGATCGAGTCCCGCATTGGGCTCTCTGCTCAGCGGGAAGCCTGCTTCTCCCTTTCCCTCTGCCTGCCCCTCCTTCTACTTGTGCTCTCTATCTCTCTGTCAAATAAATAAATAAAATCTTTAAAAAAAAACTAATAGAAAAATAATTTATATTCCCTACTTGTTGTTTCCAACCTGACTTAATGTGCAGATCAGACCAGGTTGTTCTCATCGTTAAAACCCCTTCTTGGTTTCCCATGCCTACCTGGGGTTAATTCTCAAATGCTTATTGAACTAAACCCGTAACATAAACATGGAAGTGGGAACTGGGTTAAGACACTGCAGCCAATACAAGGCCGCTATCTGAGCTAACTCCAGAAAACAAGGCTCACATTCTCTCCTTAGTATGGCCATTGATGTCCCGGATAACTCTTATCTTTAGAGATTCAGCTTAGGCATCACCTTCTTCAAGAGTTGAACAAAATACCCTTTGTTCTCCCAAAGCATTTGTGTGTACCTAGCTTGTCACTTACCATGTATATTAAAATCACTTGCTCTGTTCAACCCCATCATCCCGCCAATTAAATCTGAGTTATTTGAGGGCAGAGAATATGCCTTTGTCAGCTTCCAGTCTTGAGCATGTTACGTAGTCCCGACTACCTAGCCGAGTCTCACTAAATTATTCTGATGATTCTGTTGTTTATGTATGGGGCTGTGGAGGGAGGAATCACTTCTTGTTGAGGTGATAAAAAAAGCTCCATGAAGGTAGAAATAGGCAAATTGGGCCATTTTTTAGAAAGTTATTTTGTTGTTTCTGGGGTTTTATTTGTGTGTTTTCTTATTTCCTTCCTCTTTTTCCTTTTGGTTTTTTTTCTCTGTTCCCTCTCTTTCTTTTGGAAGGAGAGTTTTATTCTGTCCACCAAAAGCTCTTCAGAAAATATATGCAAAAAAATATACATCCCCTGCTCGCTTCACCTTATCCTGGTTCAAGTTCTCCATCCCCCTGCATTTTACTATCTGACCACAGGAGGGGAGCATTTGTCCAAAAGTCCAGGAAAAAATGTTAGCTCAAGGAAAATCTGAAGCTGATGTTAGGTGGTATTTTGTGTCCCTTGGTTTTGTTTCTTTTCCTCACACCCATGTGAAAGCAATAATCTAAATAGAGGCACCGCCTCTCCCACTCTCCTACTATGGTTTCTCACAATCCTGGTTTTTTGCAGCCTGTCCTTTACTTCAGGGAGGCTGAGTCGTCTTTACCCAGGCAGCAAATTCATTTGCAAACACAAAAGGCTCAGAGAAACTTAGCGACCAATTACACAGTCTCCAAACATTCCAAACTCGCTCAGATGCCAGACAAAAGGGGTCAAAGCAGTTCATCAGATTCACTCCCTAATTCTCCACCTCTGAAGCAAGCTCTCCCCAGGGTATTGTCGAGGGAAGGTATGTTATTGTGTCTAGAGTTTCTCTATGTGAATACACTTGAATTTTTTTTAATAACAGTATTATGTTTTAAATATCTTTGCCAAAACATATTATGTTTCTTAAAGGAATTTTTGAAGAAAAAAATAGGGGATTTGTCCTTAAAACACATTTACCTCCCAAGAAGCATGAAAAACAGCAACAATTTCTTGTTGTTTGCACAAAACATTGGCTAAGTATGCTTTTATTCCACTAGTTTGCCATTCTTAACCATAAACAGCATTTTGTAAGTCACTGTGTAATTGACAAAGCATCCCTACTTCTTAGGACTGGTGTCTCCCTGGTTGTATAGGGGCTGCTATGGGAAAGCACGGTTCAAAATAAGCCAGGTGCTCCCATTTTCTTATAATTACTGATGAAAGTAAAGCAGAGACACAATCATGTTGGTCTTTTCTCTTTATGACCTATTTATCTTTTTTTCCTACTATGAAAGACATTATGTGTCTGGAAGACTGGCAGACTGGGCCCTAGCCCCACCTCTGCCGTTAGGTATGTGGTATTCAGTGAGTCACTGACTCATTCCAAGCCTCCCTTTTTTGTAAAATGGGGGAATAAAATCATTTTCCTTGCTGGGCTGTTGTCAGAATTACATGAGACATGTAGCAAGATGAGTACCAAAGTTTTAATGTGTGACTGGTATGCAAGGGCTCAGTCATTGGCAGGCTCCAGAACTCACATTTTTATTATTTGTGAGGTTTGAAGTTCATTTGTGAGTGTGAAAGGGAGAAGTACAAAGGATAATACAAGAGCATAAAGGATGAAAGAACAGTAGTACGACATCCTTGCCTTCACAGTCCTTCCCTGACTCCTGCCATTCCAACAAAACCAAGAAAAACATATGCAGCCGGAATATCACAATGTTCAGTGAATAAGCAGTGATTTATGTATAGGACCAAGCAGGACTCTTCCTGCTTGGGCAAGAGTTAATTGGCTGTAGAGGGGGAGCAAGCAAGTAGCTGGGCAAATCCCTGGCAACATACCAAGGATCAGGCATGGCTGGGAAGCCTGCGCAATGCTCTTGCAGTACCTCCTTAGTACCACAGGGAGGCACTGTAGGGATCCTCTGTGGTCTGTGCATCTTGAGCTCTTGATGTCCCTGACCATTTTTCTTTGTGTACATCACAAGGAGAGTTGCTTTTTAAGATCCGGCAGAGACCTTAAACATTTATTCATTTGCTTATTCATTTTTTTATTCCTTTATTTTTCAACATTTATTGAACAGCTACCATGTGGCCCGCATGCCTGTGTGTAAATGAGAATACTTGCATGACTTGCCTATTGGCAGAAGTAATAAATAGCAGAGCCAAGACATGGTTCAGATAATCTGATTCCAAGTTTAGTGAACTTTCCCCTCAAATATATATATATTAATTCATATAATTAAGGCATCGTATGATACATTATAGAACCCTCTATAATATGTATATTAATATCATCATCAATATAACTAACATTTAATTAATTATAAATTAAATGAATAACAATATACAATGGCTAAGTCCCTACTATGCGTTAGGAATTTTTATGCACTTTTTCATATGCTATATGGCCTCTAGAGTGATCTTATGAATCCCAACACTGTTCCCCATTAGCTCTATGACCTTAATCAAGTTAGTGAATGTCTCTGGGGCTCAATTTTCTCATTCGTAAAATGGAACTAATACAACTTACCTGGCAAGGTTATGATAAGGATTAAATTAAAGTGAAATAAAATAAAACGTTATTAAGATACATAAAATACCCCATACATAGGGTACTCGGCTGGCTCAGTAGGTAGAGCCCGCAACGCTTGATATCAGAGTTACAAGTTTTGAGCCCCATGCTGGGTGTAGAGATTACTTGAAAAACTTAAATCTTACAAAAAAAAAAAAATGACCCCTACAGGGTAGGGGCTCATTATTATCATTCATGATCTTAACAACTTTTCATTTACTAATGAAGAAACTAACACATTAAAATTTGGTAATTTGCCCAAGTTTATTCAGTTAGCAATTGGCTGAATCAGAATTTGAATCCAGATCTAAAGTTCAAGTTTGTGTTCATTGCACTATACTGTGCTGCCAGTGTGTTTTTGCTTCCAAACAGTTATTAGGCCTTTGAGGTGAGAGAATATTTACTCTTCCCCCACAGTACCTGGCTTAGGCTATCCATAAAGCATGTTGGGAGGAAAACTGTTCCTCTACCCTTCAAGATTCTTTCGGCTGCTCTAAGAGTTAAATTGACATGAGACAGATTAACAGGAGAAAATCAGATTTAATTACTCACAGGGGCATCATAAAAATAGGAGGCCCACAGGCAGTCAGGCCATTGAGGCTTATATACCACCCAGAACTAAGGAGAAGAGGGTGGAGGTCTGGGCCTTCAAAGGGAAGGAAGACAATTCACAGAAAGATGAGAAAGAGTAAAGGTTCGGTAAGCAAATGTTTGCTGGGCCATATAAAAACAGTGGGGCATAGAAAGAAATGTTAACAAAGGTCCTTTGCCAAGTTCCTCCCGGTCTACCACACCTAGTTCGTATTGTACGGGACTTATCTGTGGTGCTAGTTCCCTTTTTGAAACAGGAACCCTATCTAAAGTCTTTTAGGTAGTTAGGAGGAAAGTCAAAATTTCTTGCTGAGTCTTTTGGTTCTTAGAAATAATCAGTCCCAAGTAATCCACATGCCAAAGAGACACATTTGAGGTGGCAAATTTTGCTCCCCTCCAGCACGTAGTCTTCAAATGTCTGTTAAATGAGCAACATATGGAGACAAGGGGAGACTACAGAATAGAAAAGTTAAAATTTTGTTTTTACTCTTTTTTTTTTTTTGCCTACAATTAATGTACTATTAAAAAGAAAACCACAGACCCAAGATGGAGTCACTTATGCTAGTCCAGGTCACCAAACAGGGGCTTAATACCTAACCTAACTACAGTTACAACCTCCCGCCAGAAGTGTAGCCTTAACACGGTCAGTCAGGAATTTTCTGGTCAGCACCAATGAGGTAATCTGTCATGTGGGCCTTCTCCATCCCCACCTCCACCCCTCAAAGGAAGATGAGGTCATCTGCTTGATAAGACTCCCTGCTCTTCCCCCTAATGGAAAGTGACCTTGCCTGAAACAATCCTTCCTTTCTCTTTGCCAATAACTTTCTTGCCCCACCCTCTTTCCTATAAAAGCCTTCCATTTTGTACAACTTTTCAGCACCCCCTTCTACTTGCAAGGTGGGATGGTGCCTGATTCATGAATCACCTTATAAAGTCAATTAGAGCTTCAAATTTAGTTGCTTGAATTTTTCTTCTTTACCAATACTAAGAGTTAAGAGGAAACATAGGTAACGTGTTAATTAAAGTTGGAAGGATATGGCCCTTCACTATATAAAAGCTTCACACTGTTACCTGCAAAGAATCTCTTTGGCTTTCTGCCTCTTTTGAAGTATCAAACACACGGTTCTCTTCCCCATTCCCATCACCTCCCTTAACAGAGAGGGCCCAGTGACTCCCTGCAGCTCCCCAGAGAGAAGGATGGGACTGGGGCAATGAAGGCGGTGCTGTCCCTGTGTGTGGGTGAAACCCACAGCTGCCTGCCCCACTGCTCCTTTCTCAAACACCGTTTCTGCTGCTTATCTTTCACATGCCCTCCAATGTTCTCCTGAGTTAAAAATAAATATATATTCTAGAACGTCTCTGGGCAAAATGGAAGTGAGTTACCCAGAAAGACCATATATTAAAGTATTAGAATCCATTAACAGAATCATGGAACACTATATCTAAAACTAATGATGTAATGTATGGGGATTAACATAACAATAAAAAAATTGAAAAAAAGAAAAAAAAAAAAAAGAATCCATTAACAGAAAACCTTTTTGTTGGATTAGCTAGCTGCCCTGTTTTACAACCCTGAGGGAAAAAAAACCATCATGAATGATAAGGGACTGTCCTACCAGGGAATAAGGTTTTACAGAGAGACCCAGATGAGAAGAGGTGTATGGACAACTAGGATTAACCAAGACAAACTGTAAATGCCCTGCAAACAATGGTGTGCTGGTAAGCAGGCTCTCAGAAGAAAGGGGAAGCCTTGAAGATCTCTTGAAGATAAACATTTCTACCGTGGCTGATTCAAGCTGCCAATGACAAAATTCCAGAATATTTAACAATTGGCCTTCAGAGTTGGTACAAGCCAACCCAAGACTTCATTACCTGTAATTTTGGAAGGAAGAGATAACTTCCTGCCAATTTGTTACTATGAGTGATAAGTGATGTGATTTTTCAAAGCAGGTATGTGTTTATTCCTATAAAGTGCAGTGTGCTCTGTACTCCACCCCCCATAATAGCAGCACTTGCTGAGGAATAAACAGAGTTAAGATAGACAGTTGCAGCAAATCAGTACATGTAAAAACTGGTGACCTCTGAATCAAGTCTGTAGTTTGTACTATACCAATGGTAAAATTTCCTGGTTTTGCCATTGTACTATAGTTATAGAAGTTGTTACCATAGGGATGCCTGGGTGGCTCAGTCGGTTCGGAGGCCGGCTCTTGGTTTTGGGTCAGGTCATGATCTTGGGGTCTTGGGATCGAGCCCCACACTGGGCTCCGTGCTCAGTGGGAAGTCTACTTGAGGATTCTCTCTCACCCTTTCCTTCTGCCCCTCCTCCTCTCATGCACTCTCTTTCTCAAATAAATAAATAAATAAATCTTAAAAAAAAAAAAGTTGTTATCTGGTGCCTGGGTGGCTCAGTTGGTTAAACAACTGCCTTCGGCTCAGGTTATGATCCTGGAGCTCCAAGATCGAGTCCCGCGTGAGTCTCCCTGCCTGACATGGAGTAGGGAGCATGTTTCTCCCTCTGACCCTCCCCCCTCTCATGCTCTCTCTCTTGCTCACTCTCTTTCTCAAATAAATAAATAAAATCTTAAAAAAAAAAAACAACTTGTTACCATAAGGAGAAGCTACATGGGACTCTGTATCAATTTTTCAACTTCAAATTTATAATTTTTTTAAGTTGGGGAAAACCCCTCAAACAATATAGGAAAATAGAAAATGACAGTAAAATTTAACCCCAAATTGTACCACATAGAAATTATCATCATCATCAATACGTAGACATCATCCTAGACATCTTTCTGTGTATACAGGTGTATGGGTAAAGGTTGAGGCTACTTTTAGGGAAATGGAGTTCTATCATAGATCCTATTTTTAAATACCCATAAATAATTATACTTGAATTTAACAAAACAACCTGTAAACAATAAGAATCAGTGAACTTGACTTACCATGATGAGCACTGAGTAATGTATAGAATTGTTGAATCGCTGTCTGTATACCTGAAGCTAATGTAACACTATACATTAAGTATACTGAAATTTTTTAAATTTATTTTTTAAAGATTTTACCTATTCATTTGAGAGAGAGAGAGCAAGCATGAGCAGGGGGAGGGGCAGGCAGAGGGAGAAGCAGACTCCCCATCGAGCAGGGATCCTGACCTGGAGCTCAATCCCAGGACCCTGAGATCATGATCTGAGCTGAAGGCAGACACTTAACTGACTGAACCACCCAGGCACCCCAAGTATACTGAAATTTTAAAAATAAATAAATTTTAAAAAATCAGTGAGCTTGAAATAAGTTTACTGTTACCATACACACACACACACACACACACACACACACACACACACAGAATGGAGTATCCTATTTCTTAAATGGCCAGAGCCTGTGGGACCATTTCTTTGGCCTTAAAATTAAGGCCCCTAAAATTATAAGTTGAGTTCTATTTCCTGTTCTCAAAAATAATACCACCAAGAAAGGAAGCATCGGGAGAGCCAGCCCACCAAGGTTTCAGAAAAGAATACAAAAAAACACTGAGCATTAATTAATCCTTCAGAACATCTTAGGATCTTTTTTTTTCATCTTAGAATCTTGACTGGCAACTATTTTTTCTGTATTTGACTCTTTGCTTTGTTTCATAGCTAAAGCTTTTTAACTGTACTGTCCACCTTACATCTCTTAAGGCTGTCAGTACTGTAGTATAACATTAATGAAAAATAACAAAAACCATTTAATATTGGTGTTTTGTCACAGAATTCACTTTGCTCCCTATTCCAATAAAATAATAAAATCATCCTACAGATGGAGCAAACTTTATCCTTTTAAAAGTTCTTCACACTTTTTTTTTTTTTTTAAAGTAGACTCCATGCCCAGCATGGAGCCCAATGCAAGGCTTGAACTGACAACCCTGAGATCAAGACCTGAACTGAGATTAAGAATTGAATGCTTAACCAACTGAGCCACCAGGCGCTCCACCTCCTTGGAATGCTTGGAATGCTTTCTACCTCCTTGGAATGTCATAGCTACTCCATACAACAGTCCAGTCTGATATTTCACCCCCATTTTACAAGCAGTAACAGTGAGGCTCACAGGTGAGGAGCTTGCCTATAATCATGGGAATAAGTGGAAGAGCCATTAGAGCTTTATAGATTTTTTAGACTTTTGCCCTTACTTTTTTTTTTCTTTCTAGAGAGTGAGAGAGCGCACGAATGGTGGGGAGGGGCAGAAGGAGAAGGAGAAGCAGACTCCCTGACGAGCTGGGAGCCCGAAGGGGGGCTCGATCCCAGGACCCTGAGATCATGACCTGAGCCGAAGGCAGATGCCCAACCAACTGAGCCACCCAGGCGCCCCAAGGACTTTTGCCCTTTCTGTCACGTATCAATAGAGACTTAGTATGGGGCTGCCTAGTTGGTGCAGTCAGTTAAGCGTCCGACTCCTGGTTTTGGCCCAGGTTGTGATCTTAGGGTCGTGATCTCAGGATCATAATCTCAGGGTTGGGAGACTGAGCCCCACCTTGGGCTCTGTGCTCAGTGAGGAATCTGCTTAGGACTCTTTCTCCCTCTCCTACTGCCCACCCCCCCCTAAAATAAATAAATCTTTAAAAATGAAAAAAGAGGCTTAGTATGACTTTAGGACCCTTAAGATCCCCAAATGGTAAATGTAATTTAATATAGTTTGTAATATATCAAGAAATTAAGCATAAACTGAATTGAAATCTTCTCAATTCCTCCATAAGAAAAATATTTCAAATTTAGTAAGAGGCTGGTAGGATTAAAAATCATATTAGTAGGTTATCCTATCTTATAGAGCAGGATCCAAGGAAATGGAACAGGGGACAAATAAGTTTTTTATTCTGGATAAGGAAAATAATAATAATAGATAATATTTTAAAGATGTCACAGCACTGTGCTAAGTATTTATTTGTACTCTCTAATACTCACTGATCCGTTGAGGTAGACATGATTATTATCCCAGTTTTGCTAATAAATAAAGTTTGAAGACATGGAACAAGTAGGAAGTAACAAAGGAAATAGCAAAATAAAGGATCTGGGATTCGAGCCCATGTTTGTCTGATGCAAAATCCTGCATTTTTAACCAGAGTGAGGCTATATTATACTCTGTGAAGAATAGAGGGAGACCAAACAATCAGTCAAAACCCAAGACTAATTAAAGTACAACTGAAAAGAAGGAAAGTTGATGGCTGGGATTGTCTTACATTCTCTGCCTCTTTGTCCTATTTCCCTTCCCCCCTCCAGTGATCCAAAGCCACTGGACTCTCTCATCCCTTTCTAAAGTTGCTCTCTAAAAAGTCTCTGGATCTCATTTAAGATAAAGGATGAATGACTCTCGACAGCTTTGAAAGTTATTGCTCCTGGAGCTTTAGATCAAGCATTAGTTCATACTTTGGAGGCTTAAATTGCTTAGTTCTCAGGAACTGGAGATTTGGGATAGAAAAAAAACAACTCTAAAAAATATGGCATCCAGTCAATTCATTTTTTAAGAGTGCCAGGACAATTAAATGGAGGGGAAACAGTCTTTTTAACAGATGGTGCTGGGACAACTGGATATCTATATGTAAAAGAATGAATGTGGGAGTGCCTGGGTGGCTCAGTCGCTTAAGCATCGACTCTTGATTTCAGGTCAGGTCATGATCTCAGGGTTGTGAGACTGAGCCCCTTGTTGGGCTCTGTGCTGGGCATGAAGCCTGCTTCAGATTCTCTCTCTCCATCTCCCTCTGGCTGTCCCCCCCCCGACCCTCTCTCTACCTCTCAAAAAAAAAAAAAAAGAAGAAGAAGAAGAAGAAATGTGGACTCTTAACACACACCATAAACAAAAATTAATTCAAAATGTATCATTGACCTAAATGTAAGAGCTAAAACTCTAAAACTCTTTGAAGAAAGGTTTAAACCTTCACACTTTTGGATTAGGCACTGAAATATGAGCACAAATATGGATATGGCACCAAAAGCATAAGCAATAGCACAAAGAGATAGTTAAACCGGAGATGATCAAAATTTAAAACTTTTGTGCCTCAAAAGACACTCACAAGAAAGTGAAAAGACAACCCACAGAATAAGAGAAAATTTGGAAAATCATGTATCTGATAAGGGACATGTATCTAAAATATATAAAGGAATCTTCCAACTTGGAAATAAAATGCAAATAGCTTAATTAAAAAGAGAGCAAAAGCTCCAAATAGTTCACTAAAGAAGATATATACATGGCCAGTTGGAACACAAAAAGATGCTCATCATCGTTAGACATCAGGGAAATGTAAATCACAATGAGATACCACTTCATACCTAGTAGGATGACTCTAATCAAAAAGAAAAATAACAAGAACTGTTGTCAAGAATGTGAAGAAATTGGAGCTTTTATATACTCCTGGTGGGAATGTAAATTGGAACAGCCATTTTAGAAAACAATATGCAGTTCCTCAAATGGTTAAACATACATTACCATATGACCTAATGATTGGTGTATACCGGAGAGAATTGATAACTTGTTCACACAAAAATGTGCATATGAATATTCATAACAGCATTATTTATAATAGCCAAAAAAGTGGATCCACCCAACTGATGAATGGATAAATAAAATGTGGTATAACCCTACATTGGAGTACTATTTGGCAATAATGAAGTAGTAACACATGCTACAAGATGGATGGACTTTGTGAACATTAAGCTTAGTGAAAGAAGGCCATCACAAAGGACCAAATACTGTATGATTCCATCTATATAAGAAGTCCAGAATAGGAAAATCTTTAGAGATGATAAATAGATTAGTGGTCTCCTAGGGCTGGGGTGGGATGGAAGGTTCGAGGGTGATGGTTAAGAGGCAAGGAGTTTCTTTTTTTACAATTTATTTACTTATTTGTGAGAGAGAGAGAGAGTGGGCACATGCGCGCGCACGCAGGCAGGGCAGGGGCAGAGGGAAAAGGACAAGCAGGCTCCTCTCTGAGCGCAGAGTCCAACACGAGGCTCAATCTCAAGACCCTAAGATCATGACCTGAGCTGAAATCAAGAGTCTGATGCTTAACCAACTGAGCCATCTAGGTGCCCTGAGGCAAGTAGTTTCTTTTGGGGTAATAAAAATACTCTGAAGTTGTTATGGTGATGGATGTAGTACTCTGTAAATAAACTGAGAGCCATTGAATTGTACATTTTAAAAGTGTGAACTATATGGTGTGTGAATTATATCTCAATAAGGCTATGTAAATATGGCAATGCAGCTGGTGGGAATACAAATTAAGACGATGATAACATGTCATTACATACCTATTAGGACAGTTAAAATGAAAAATGGTGACAATACCAAATACCATAAGAATGTGGAGAAATGGAATCTTTCATCTGATGGTAATAAAAATGTAAAGTGGTAGAGCCACTCTGGAAAATTGTTTGGAACTTTCGTAAAAGAAAACTATACATGTGCTTACCACACAACCAACAACCACCTTCCTGGGCATTTACCCCAGAGAAGGGAAAACTTACATCCAAATGAATCCTGTACATTATTGTTCATAGCAGCTTTATTTATAATTTCCAAAAACTGAAAATCCTTTCAAAAGGACAATTTGCTTAAACAAACTGTGGTACAAATATGCCATAGAATATTACTCAGCCATGAACAGTAATGAACTACTTACTGATTCGGATGGATCTCAAGGGCATTGTGCTGACTGAAAATGGCCAATCTCAAAAAGGCACCTACCCTGTGAGTCTATTTATATAACATTCTCAAAAGGTCAAAATTAGAGAGATGGGGAACAAGTTAATAACTATTAACCAGGGATTAGGGATGGTGGATGGAAAGGGATGGGTGTAAACATGAAGGGATAGCATAAGGAAAATCTTTGTGGTGAGGGGATAGTTCTGTATCTTGGGTCAGGCAGTCATCACATCAACCTGTACATGTAACAAATTAGATGGAGCTGTACCTTGTCCCCATGTCACCTTTGTGATTTGGTATTATGCTACAGTTAGGCAAGATGTAATCATTGCAGAAAATGGATGAAGTGTACACAGGAAACCAGTCTTTACTATCTTTGTAACTTTCTATGGATCTATAATTATTCCAAAATAGAAAGTTAAGTATATGCATGCATGTGTGTATGTGTGCATATGTGTGGCAGTGTACATAAATACGTTGCCATAGATACACATGTTTACATATGACAATGCAACTCGTGGACACTCAATATCTCATAACAAAACTATTTAGGGGATATGTAGAAATGTATAAAAATGCAAAAAAATTCATTAAAATTAAGCACATTTCTCCTTACCCCTTTCAGATAACAACACCCAAGATAAGAACCAGGAGAAATGAGTAATCCTCTGGAGAAGTTTTAGGACCTTAGATGCTTGTCTACATTGAAAATGTGTGCTTCCTAAATTTTGCCAACTTCTAAATACTCATCATAATTGTGGATTTTAGTTTCAAAAGATATGTAATTAATGACTCCAGTCCCCCAGTCTGGGGGAAATGCTATGCAGCAAGAGCCATGACCTCATTTCCTTCCATAGCAATTTCTCCCTTCAGGTTCCTGCCCATGTGAAATCCCCTCCTCATACACTCCATTGGGTAGCTGGTTCCCAGGCTTGGAGCAAATTCAAAAGTTGTGGTTCAGAACATGCCAGCAACTGCCAGAAGGGTCCTAATCTTTCAGTTCTTGGACCATTGTGAGAAAGGGTTTGGAGCCAAGGTAATCAGAGACTGACCGCACTTCTCAACACAAACCAGACAGCCAGGATGGAGGGCGTCCCCTCAGGCCTGGCTCAGCTTTTCATCCATACAGACGGCTTTCACAGGGTCTCAGCTGCATGAACCTTTTCCCTCATTGGTCATTTCCCTCCCCCTCAGGACTGGGGCAAAGCTCTGCAAACATGGTGGCCAGAGACAAACTAGGATTCTAGCTCTAAGGCCCCAGGGCCCACCAGGCCAGGATGGGCTCAACAAAGAGGCCCTCACCAGATTGGAACCCACCTACAATCATCTTTTCACCTCTAATTATAATCTTTCAAGCCTTCCACACAACTTGGAACCCACCACCCAGACTTCCTGCTTCACTTCACATGGTCTACGTATTTTCTCATTTCCCGGAAGGACTCATACAATGCACGGCACAGTCCAATTACTAATGTTAACATTATTACTGACATCACCTTTTCACAAAACCTTACTGTGTTCCGCGAATGTACATACAGCATTTAATTTAATAACGACAACCACCATAAAAGTTAGGCTCAATTATTGTCCCCATTTTCTAAACAAACTGAAATCAGCAGCAGCAACAACCGAGATCTATATGTTTCCAAAGTCTTGTTTTTAATGTTGCCACCTTACGATCTCCCGGCTGTACTGAGGAGCTTGCATTTCCATGGTCCATGTTGTGACCATGAGACACCTGGGCTTGAACCCAGCTAAGTGACTCTCTTGCTGAATGGGGCTTGCGTGGCACGCGGCCATCTGAGCTTCATTTGCTGACTTGTGAATTAATGCCTGTTTCACTAAACTGTTGTGTGAATTAAATGAGATAATGAAGCATTCAAAATATTCAGCATGATACCTGACAAACAATGGACCCCAGTGAATGTCTGTTAAATGAATTAAGGAATAAGCCTGTAGAAATTACATCATGAATAGGGGACAGAAGAGACACAGAAAATGCCAAACAATGACTAACAGGAGATCAGTAGTATTTGGCTGTGTGATGCAGCCAGAGACATTTGGAAGAGAAAGCCCCATGGCTCTCTCCCAATTCAGCTGGCTGTTCTGTCTGCAGGGCTCAGCGCTAATGAGGCCACACCTTGTGAGCAGGTCACTTTATTTGATTCCATAGGCGCCAATAACATCTTTAAGGCAGCCATTCAAAACACTGTTTTTGAGAGGGACTAATTCACAAATACTTATATCTGAAGAGCTCTCTCTCCTCTGTTAGAGGAGTAACTTCCTACAAGAGGCGAAAATCATAGGAGCACTCACGTCTATGCTGGGTCCAGTGTTTCCATGTCTCCACCTTAGCAGCTCTGGGACTTTGAGACCTACTAATAAAGATTTATTTTTTATTTATTTTTTATTTTTTTAAGGAATCTCTACACCCACCATGGGGCTCGAATTCACAGCCCCAAGATCAAGAGTCATAGGCCTTACCAACTGAGCCAGCCAGGCATCCCGAGATTTTACCAACTAACAAAAGAGGGGCGAGGTGGCGCCTGGGTGGCTCAGTCGTTAAGCGTCTGCCTTCAGCTCAGGTCATGATCCCGGGGTCCTGGGATCGAGCCCCACATCGGGCTCCCTGCTCTGCGGGAAGTCTGCTTCTCCCTCTCCCACTCTCCCTGCTTGTGTTCTCTCTCTCGCTGTGTCTCTCTCTGTCAAATAAACAAAAAATCTTTAAAAAAATAAAAATAAAAGAGGGGTGAAAATAAGGAGAAACCTCCAAAAAGTATTTTATAAAGTAAAGGAGATTTTAAGCCAAAGAATAGAAAGAACTCACCTCCATTTTTAAAATTGTACAAAATTTGATTAACACTCATCACACTCATCTTACTTTCCTTCTTTTACCTCTGTTATGGAACTAGCCCCAGTATATGGATAGGTATTTGGGAATGACTGCAGTATATTATTTTGTTTCATAAAAACCCAGAAACAAAATTATTACTTTCAGTTTACAGATGAAGAAACCAAGGAATACATAAAGAGATTTCCCAAGACCCAAGACATTAGACTGAGTGGGTGGGCTCAGACCCAAAAAATTCAGGAATAGGAAGTTCTCACGACACAGCGCCAGCAACCTATGAGATGTTAAATAATTCATAAAAGCTTAGTCATAGCAAATTTTAATCTACAGCAAATTTTAATCTATAGCTGTAAATACATTTAAAACATTGAAATTTTCATCAGTTATCTTTAGGGTTTTTCCACTCCCTCAAAACCCAAATTACGTTTCTAGATAAATCTAAAAGAATGGCTACTGATTTGTTATAAGGATAATATTTTAATCTATATATATGGTGCATGTATATACTCATTGTCTCAAATTCTCTCAAATACGTATATACATATATATTTGTGTGTGTGTGTGTATATATATATATATATATATATATATTTTTTTTTTTTTTTCCCTCTCAAACTGAGAGATCATGGCTTCACCATTCTCTTTCCCTGGCTTCCTTCCTTGCCCCTTTTTCTATTTCCATGTCTAACACATACTCCACAACATTCTCAGTTCTACCCAATGCCCTGACCTTCCACACACTCTGTATACTACAGTAGGGAAGAGTTGGAGAGGGTAAAGTTTTTGAATGTATTCAGAAGCAAGTTGATAATGGAAATATCTTGGAAACTCAGCTAATTGAAAGTCATACTTTATTGTGAGGTCCCAATATCATGATAGAGTACTTGCCCCTATAGGTTCCACCCACTCAGACTTCTCAGCTCCTGAGCCTTCAGAACTACTGCCCTTTAGAGCCACCATTTTGGGGCAATGACTGGTGTCACGATAATTGTTGCAAAGAATTTTTTTATTTAAATGGAGAGAACACCAGCCAGCCGGGGTGGGGGGAAGAGACAGAGAGAGAGAGATAGAGAATCCCAAGCAGGCTCCACACTCAGTGCAGAGCATGACCTGGGGCTTGATTTCACAGCCCTGAGACCTGGACCCCAGCCAAAATCAAGAATTGGATGCTTAACAAACTGAGCTACCCAGGCTCCCTGCAGAGAATATTTTTTGATGGACTAGATGCCCTGCTTTGCTAATGCTTGCTCTCATGGTACACATCTGGGTGAACCAGCTTACAGCCAATTCCATTCTTGAGAATAACCAGAGGACAGAGCTCCCAAATGCACGTCTCACAGACCTGTGTTCTTCAGTATGTCAGTATGATGAGGGAAACAAAGGCAAAAGAAAGAATTAAATTCCCTCACTACTTACAGCCCACTGAAAGTCCTTGAAACAAGTGGAGTGACTTTCCTCTGGGAGCATCTTAATTCGACCACCCAGGATCCTGTAAGTCTACTTTAACATATAAATTCCACTGGAAACTTCCTTTATCTCTCTACCTTCCCCCCACCCCAAGATACATTTTACCAATCATCCCCCAAACATAGGGCCCACTGATAGACATCTGAAGGGTCTCATGATTGAGGGCTTACTAAACAGTAATAAATGACCTTTTCCTAACAATAGCTAGCCCCCTCAGGATCTTGGAAACCTTGTTTCCAAAATACCCTGGAGGCTTATTCTCTCCTTAACCCCCCCTCCCAATTTGAAAATATAATGGGCCACTCCTCACGACCCCATTGCAGCTCTTTCTGCCCCCGGGGCCTGTCCCTGTGCTTCAATAAAACCATCTTTTTGCAGATGTGGCCTGAAGATGTCTCAAGAATTCTTTCTTGGCCGTCGGCTCCAAGCCCCAATATCTTTCCTAGAGCAAGTATGTGCACCCTTCTACTTCCTGAAACCGAACAAGAGAGACAGCAGTAGAAGCAACATATTCAAATTTATTTGGTTAATGCTGGATTATGTTCTTTTCACGTAGGCCTGCTCTGAGCCTTTATCTTACTGTTGATCAGGAATTGCCAAATATGCTGAGTTTTTCCAAATACGTTCAGTGAAAGAATCCTTTATTTAAACAGGGTTCAGGGAGGTAACTTAATAAAAATATTCCGTACTATAATTCTGTTGGAACGTGGCTTGAGCAATTATGCTCAAGGGTCAGTGTGTTAAGCCAGTGTAGTTTACCTAAGACCTTTCAGGTGAGTAAAATTCTTACTCACTTTGCACCTGGAGTAAAAAGATAAATTGCAGATGTCTTTATTCTCCCAAGCCTGTGATTTCCTAGACTTGGGCCTGAAATATTCTATAATTTTTCTCCTTTCTAGGACCCAAGACCACCTCCCTCCATAAATCTACCCTCAGCTCTAATTATAAAAGTAAGAGTTTAATAAAAGCTCAAAATGTGCCAAAAAGCAAGCTACATAAAATATTTCATTTAGTCCTCTAGTCAGTGCAATGAAATAACTATAATTATTGTCCCCATGTACAGACAAAGGGTCTAAGTCTCGCTAGGTTACGGCATTTTTCAAAATCACTTGGATAATTATTGAAGCAAGGCACACAGTCTCCAGAGCCAGCATCTTTCAACACCTGTTTCTTCTCTGCTGTGTAAGTCTGAGCACCTACATGGATGTACCTCCTTGATACTTTATCAAATCTGATCTTGTAGAAAGCCTGCACATTACTCTCCATTTTTGCGGCCCCAATGCCTGAAAAGTCTGTTAGTTGTTTCATCCCCAGTTTTTTATTTGAAAAGAGACAGAAAATCACCAAAAGGATCAAGACATCTGCAAAGGGGCAAAGGGGACTGATTGGATGTCCCACCCCAGACAAAAGCTGTGTCCATCTCATTCCTTTGTGAACTGCTCTACACTTGAGGGATCCTCAGGGCACACAAAAGACTTGTGAAAAGGGAAGAGCAGTCCAGCTGACTGATAAAAAGCCTTCTCTGTGTCCCGTCCCTTGGACTTGGACCCTAGTGAATACCATTTGTTTAAATAATGATCAGAACATAATAGATATGATGAGGTTGCCAAGAGCCTGTCCATTCAACTCTGCTTGGCTAAGGGGAAAAAAGAAAGAAAAAGAAAGAATGAAAAAACCCACCCTGACGTGGCCATGACATGCTTCATTGGGCTCAGATTTTTCCAAAATGAAGTTTAAACTGGAATCCCAAGACCTATCAGTTCTAAAGAATAAAGAAGTTGGCAGACAGACAGGGCCTCCTCCCCCTCTCCAAACAAAACAAAACAACCCAAGTGGGTTGGAGAGGGCTGGTAACTACTTAGGAGCAATTATCAGAGCAGTAGACCTTTGTGACGCTCCCTTCCCATTACTCCCTGCAGCTGGGAGTGGGGTAGTACTGGGTGATGGATTCTGCACTAGCAGAAGTTGCCTTACCCTCACAAGGGAAAGGAATAGGACCTCTGGTGTCCTTGGATTGAAGTTTAAAGCCTAGCTCTTCTTTGCTCAGATGATGTGCTCTTGATCAAGTTAATATTGCTTCTTTGAGACTTGGTTTCCATAGTTGCAAAAGTGGAAGAAAATGCAGTCACTAAGTTCTATGAAAATTAAATGACCGACTGTACCTAAGGACTGTGGAATGGAGAAATTGTGTTTGTCCTGGGAAGCAGAATCACTACCATCAAAGCCATGGATGAACTTGAGTCTCTTCCCAACCCCACTCTAACCCATGAGTCCCAAACTTTCCTCCTTATTTGACCACAGGCCATCTACAAATTTTAAAACGGAGCAGCTTACAATCCAGTATAATAGATAATATGCTGGTCGAGGCATTATGTTTTGAGCAATTCGTGAGAATTACAATCATTTCCAGGGAAGAGAAGGGGTGATTGTTGCAACTCATTATATACCAAAATTCACAACTTCTCTGGGCGGGAATGCTGTAGCCCAATTAGCAAATCCTGTGTCTCATGGTGTTGCCAGTTGTACTTCCCTTCAACCAATTCTGTGTCACCAAGGGTAGGTACCAGATGGTGGTAATAAACTTGCCCTGCACACCTAAGAAACATTACTATCTGCATAGCAAGTACTCAATAAATAGAAGCCACTTTATAAATATAAAAGGTGACCAGCGAGGGGAGAAGCTTCTTTCCAAAATGGGAACAACTTATCACAATGTGTAGAGTATCATCAAGGTGAGTCCAAGATATTATCCTTACATTCCCAAAAGGTCATGTAATCTTCATTAGTTTTGCTCAGTCTTTCATTTTCTTTAAATTCAGTCTCCTTGACCTGGTTCCTAATTGTTACTCTCCAAAATAGATACAAATATCTTCATTGTTAGCTTCCCCCTATTGCTCCTGCTGTAGGGGAGGGGAATATTTTTTCCTCTACCATTCTAGGTTCTTGGCTGAGACCCCACCCTTAATCCCACTCCCATAATAAAAGATTAACAGAAGAAAAACAAACAGTTTAGTTACATGTGTACCTTCTATCTATATGGGAGATAGCCAGCAAAACTGAGTAACTCACCAGAATTAAATACCTCCAGCTAAAGACAAAAGAAAGATGTTTTGCCTTGGGGCTGAGGGTGGGAAGACCAGTTATGGGAGGTTTTCAAGTAAAGCACAGCAAAGGAGGGTATGGTTATTATGCAGATTTAAGTCCATGCCTTCTCCACTGATGAGAGTTTCTAGAGATTTGGTCATCCCCCTCTTCCAGGTATAGAGAGGGAGACACCCTTACAAGTAGAGATTTCCCTCATAAAAGTAAATGTCTCTTTCAAAAGGGTAACTTCTATGTGGTTTTCACATTCTTCTGTGTCTGCAGCCTCTCAAAAATAATCAGCTCACAATAATCAATATGCCAAAGAGGCATGTTTTGAAGTGGTATATTTTGTTTCCCTTATTCTCTTTTCACTCCCACATTACCTCCCTTCTATAAAAGTGGACTCTATATCAAAAATATATTCAGTATTCTAAAAAGGATTTGAGCAATCTCATCTGTATTTAAATTAACCCTAACTGCCCCCCCACACACACACCACATACAGGTACAAAAAATTATTATATCAGGAATTTGCAAAAAAAATAACCAGGTCACAGCAAAGAAGCTGTCCTTCTGCCCCTCCCCCACTGCTGTGTGCTTGCAGAGAAGGGTTTGCAAACCCTGGTGCTAAGAAGCCTGAGAGTATGTTAGGCTCCATGGGAATAAACAAAGAATAGCATTTGCTTATTAAGATCTGGACAGTAAGCCTCAGAAATTTTATCTTGGCCTGATTTGGTCAATTAATAAAACTATTTAAGTTCACTCTTTTTCTTCGCGTAGCTCTGACTATCCACAAGCTAAGCCCACCCAGGGTGGTATTTCAAGAGAACCTAATCCCCCAATTTTCATCTCAGTGGGAGGCCTTCAGAATTTCATTATAGGAGTCAAGAATCAAACAGCACCTAAGAATTAGCTCTTTCAGTTTTCATTAAAAGAAATTCCTGGGACACAGGCAGGAACCAGACCTACTCAGCCTGGCATCTACTCCTCCTCACGAAGCTAGATGACCCACCAATAACCCTCCAAGTGGCTCCCCGAGCAGGTGGAGGAAGTCCTTTCTCCTGGGACAGACCTGGCTCCCTCTCTTCCTACCTTTGTCAGGGAGGCCAGAGTCTGTCCTTGTGTTTAAAAAAAAAGTGTCAGGAATTATAAAATGATACAGCTGGAAAATTCCATAGATGGGAAGACAAACACAAAGTCTAATTCTATATTCCTTTGCTTTTGAAGAGTGAAAAAAAAAAATCAAATTCAATGATGATGGCAAGAAAAACACAAGGTCCCACTGGACTCCTGGAGAAGTGCCATTTATTGAGCAGAGAAATGCATATGAAGATAAAAAACGAGAGAAGCCAAGAACTTCATAAGGAAAGGGATATGGAGGGTCCAGAGGGGAAGATTTTGGAGGGAGAGGAAGTTGAAGTCAGCAAGATGGGGAGGCCACGGAAAAGGAGACTTGGGGAAGAAGAACATGCCTGGCACCTGGACAGAAAAAATAGACAAAGAATAAATAGGAAAAGTGGATTTTATGCAGTTTACACATCTATTTGTGATGTTAGGATATTTGTAAGAGAAAACGAATGAACCCGCAAGCTGCTGATGGGTGAACAGAGGCTGTGCTGGGGCATCTGGTCCCATTGGGTTATAGATTGCTTTTTTATCGAATGCTTTAAGAGAGAGTTGTGTTTCTCCTTCAAGTAGCTTTTCTATGATGATCTGTGTTTGATTCAACTGTACTTTCATAGTTTAACTATACACACATATAACTAATCTGTACAGCTAAATCCATATTTTGAGCCAAGCATTTTCAGATTGTTATGAAATGAGAACTTTATATAAGAGAACTCAAGTTAAGACTATCCAAAATTCATGACCAAAATTTGGACACATGTTTTTTACTCCGAGATTGGAGTTTTTTCCAGCACACTTGTACGTTTCTCAGAGTGCGGACCACAGATAGCTACATCAGTGTCACCAGGGAACCTACTGGAAATGCAGAACCTCAAGTCCTACCCCAGACCTCCAGAATGAGAACCTGCATCTAACAAGATCCCGGGGTGAGTCATGTGCACACTTCAGTGTAAAAACCTGGCATGCCACCTATCACTAACTCCTAACTAGAAGGCCTTCAGTGCTGCATTCTCTGGGTATAAAATAGCTGAGAAAAGTTCTGTATGAAATTTGAAAAAATTTATGTTGTTAAGACACCATATGGGATGAAAAAGTAAGCTGCAAAGCAGTGTGTATAGAATAATTCCATTTTAAAATACATTTTATATAAATACTCATGGATATCCACACAGAAAATAAAGATTTGAAGGATTTAGATGAAAATGTTCTCTCTGGTGATGGGATTATGGACAATTTTGCCTTTTACTTTTTTGAGTTTTCTTGAAGAAACACCTATTCATTTTCAGAAGTTGTTTTTGTTTTTGTTTTTGTTTTTTTGGTAATTTTCACTGGATCTGGCCAGGCAAGGGGAAAGAAAAGTAAGGTACAGGAAAACCATGAATTGGTATAGAAGAGAATAGAATGTCCCTACGGAAGTTTTCTGGGGTACCAACCAAGCACAAGGGGCTCGCAATCATCCTAGCCCATCAGGGGCGCCACTCCCTGCGGGGAAGGGGCTCCTTTTTCCAGCCCCCAGGGGGCAGCCCTGTGTAGGTTTACAAGCACCAGCTCTCCTGCCCAGTGGCGTGAATCATCAGGTGTCATGTTAGCCGTAACTCATCTACACAGAGGGTCTGAAAGATTCTGGGCACTTTAACAACAATACTACCACCAGCAACAAATACTACAGACAGAGAGAGGTCATATTTTATAAATAGAGGCAAAATCCCCCAATAAACAGAAAAGAAACAGAACACAAATCACCCACAATGTTCAGCCAAAGCACCAAAGAATTTCTAGATTCATTGATATCTTGTGTTTGTGGAAAGGGGGAGAGGTGGGAAGCATAAACAATAAAGACACCAGACAAAGTTCAGATCCTTAAGCAAAGGGCTTGCTCTACTTCTTACTAGCTGTTCAAGTTTGGGCCAGTGACTTAACTGCTCTGTTCCTCTGTTTCATCCCATTGTCAGTTTCCCAGTCCTTGGCTTTGTGGACTTAATGAGTGCTTTGAAAGCCATGGAGTGTACAAATGCACGAGTTTCCCCGTTGGCCTAATCCCGGGGAAAACACTTCTATGTGTCTTCTCTGCTCTCACTTCTCTACTGCAACACTATTTCACTTCTGACACCAGACCTGTGAATTTTTCACATATGTAGCCATTCTGCAACATCAGCTAGGTGTCCCACGATTTGATTGAGCTCTGATACTATCCACCTAGAGGTAGCGTCAGATTCCAGCTGTTCAGGGCCCAGCCCAGCCAGGCAGCCCTCCCCACCCTCAGATGCCGTCTGGAAGTCTGTTACTTCTACTTCTGACCAACCTGCTATAAATTGGAGGTTCCACTGATTTGCTAGAGAGGCTCACAGAATCAGGAAAGCATTTACTTATTAGATTACCGGTTTAGTATAAAAGGATATAACTCAGGAATTATAATTGGTTAAGTATAATAGAATATAATTCTATCAGCCAGATGGAAGAGTTGCATAGGGCCAGGTCTGTGGAAGAGGTACGGAGCTTCCACACCTGCTCTGGACAAGCCACTCTTCAGCACCTCCGTGGGTTCCTCTGCTCGCAAGCACATCAAATCTTGCTGTTCAGGAGTTTTTCTGGAACATTACTCTCCCTTTATCTCCCTCTAATTTACTTACTTTTTCTGAGCCCATCCTGAGCCTGTATGGGGACCTCACCCGGAGCCACTTCATTGACATAAACTCAGGTGTGATTGAAAAGGCTTGTTATGCATCACAAAAGATACTCCTATCACTTTGGAAATGAAAAGGATTTAAAGAGCTTTGTGCCAGGAAACCAGGACAAAAACCAAATATATTTTTTGTTTTACCACAGCTGGTTATCCAGCATTTGACCCCGTAGATCCAATCTAGGTCCTTCTCCCAGCTAGACTGTGACTTGAGATGCTTATGTCTGTCTCCCTCTCTCTTGCTGTTCTCTTTTGCTGTTCTTTCTATCTTTGGTTCTTCACAAGCTGTTCAGTTGGCCCTCAGTTCTTCTTCAGGAGGAATTGTCCTATAAATGGGTGTAATTTGGTGTGTTCTCAGGGTCTTCCTACATCACCATCTTGGACAAGAATCCCTGAGATCCTGCTATCTTTGGACTCTATTGTCCAGACACTCTTGCCCACAGGCTTCTGTTGGGGTTGGCAGATGGGAAGCAACAACAAGAAATGAGAGAACAGGAGGAGACAGAGGTAGAGGTGAGGGTATTTACTCCCTCACTCCTGCTTCCTCCTTTACAGATATCTATGTTACCGAAAAGAAGCCTCTGAAGTGTACATGCCGCCATCTTTACTGTGCAAAACTGAAGACCGGAAGACATTCTTGAGACTTCGCAGGCGTCTTGTGCTAATTATTAAGGATTAGATCTGCTGATTCACCTTATTGCCAAACACTGAGCTTATGAACCTCAGACTTTTACAATAGGGAGCAACTTGGGGGTATGATTTAGCAGCCTAGTAGCTCTCAGATTGTGGGTGACAGCCCCTTGGTATTTGAGGAGCTATGGAAGAAAACACCAAATGTGTGCCTTTGACTGTGGTGTTCTCTGCAGATGGAATGACTCATGCATCCAATACAAAAACTCCCTGTTATTTTCCAAGTATATGTAGATAGAATCACAACAAAATACGAAGCCTTATAAAGGCATGACTGAATCCACAAGGGCTTGTATATCATTACATACTTTCTCAATATAATTAAAAGTACAGGCACTGTGGAGGACCATTCTTTTAGTATCAAAATTTGAGAAAGAATTCATCTTGGCTCATTTTCAATGTATTCACTTTTTTTTTTTTTTAATGTGTGTCAAACTAAGGGTTTTGTTCCTCCTGTTTATTGCCTGAATTCACTCTTTTTATTGTTTTGGTTTATCATCTTGAGTAAATTTTTCCCTTTGACTCATTCAACAAAATGAATTGAACTCATATAAATTCAATATTGAAATAAACATTTGGATTCCTTCAAAAAGTGATAGGACAAACCCCATCTCATGGACCTTATGTACTAATGAGGAAGGCATTCATTATACAAATTATTACCCAAATATTTATTTAAATTGCATTTGTGACAAATGCTATGGATGAAAGTCATAGGGTCAGAGTGGGGATAATACCAAGGGACATGGTACGGTCTAAAGTGTCAGGAAAATCCTCCCCAAAGAAGAAAGATTTAAGTTAGGGCTTGTTACTATTCTTGAAGACAACAACCTTACCACACTTTGCTCTTGAGTAAGTCAGTGAACACCACTCAGGACTTTGCCACCAAGTCTGTCTTATAACTGGCATGATGGAAATTTTGCAGACACTCCCCAGTATCTTGTACGTAGGCAGGAAAGAACTATAAAATGAACACTTTAAAATGTTCAGTTTATTACTTTGCACTCTTGTTATAAATGAGCATTCTCCTTCTTGCCTTGCATATATTTTTGAAGATGTTCATTTTAAGGCCCCTCATGCTAGATTGTAAAGGAGGGCAGTCGAGTAGTTCTTACTGTGATTTGCAAACATTCTTCTTTATTATTGGAAAGTAACCTGGAGTGGATGGTGTGAATCTATTTGTTTAATTTATCTTAAAAAATATTCTGTGTTATATTGAAGTTTATTAGTCTTTATTTATCGGAGTAGTTTCTTTTCTTCTGATTTTAAGTGTATATACATCATGTTGATTCAGAAATCAGTTCCAGCTTGTGCTAGATATAATAGATACTGTGGTTTTATGAGGTTATCACAGACCAGGAGCAAGGGAGCTCTTATTCTGTTAAATACAAAGTTATCAAGGCTATGAGATTTGAACTTAACCTACTTTGTACCGGATTTGGAACAAGTCTTGAAATCCTCTAATGTTATAGGAAAAGAACACTTTATGCACATCGAATAAAATAAATCAATACTAGCAAGGAGCTCGACAATACCATAATGAGCTTGAGTGAATGCAATCACAGAAAGAGTAGGGAATTGGGGCGCCTGGGTGGCTCAGTCGTTTAGCGTCTGCCTTTGGCTCAGGTCATGATCCCAGGGTCCTGGGATCGAGCCCCGCATCGGGCTCCCTGCTCATCGGGAAGCCTGCTTCTCCCCCTCTCTCTCCCCCTGCTTATGTTCCCTCTCTCACTGTGTCTCTCTCTGTCAAATAAATAAATAAAATCTTAAAAAAAACACACACACACAAAGAGTAGGGAATTGATGAAATAAGATTCAGCCAGGGCAAAACCTAGCAGTTGTTGAAATGGAGTTATATATAAATATATTTTTTAAGTTTTTTTATTTATTTAAGTAATTTCTACACCTCATGTGGGGCTCGAACTCACGACCCTGAGATCAAGAGTCGCATGCTTCTCTGACTAAACTAACCAGGTGCCCCAGGATAGGGTTTTTTAATAAAGCAAAGCATGAAGATAGACTGTCCGGGGTGAGAGACTGAGGCGGACCTGTGAAGGGGAGAAAAAACTCTTCCTCTATCCTTCAGGGTCTTACGGCTGGACTAAGAATTAAATTTACCTGAGACGGATTGATGGGAGAAAAAACCCAAAGTTTTATGGTGTGTGTACGGAGGCCCATTAATGACACTGAGACCTAAAGAAATGCCCAAGGCAGGCGGTTTTTATACTTTTTAGACAAGGAGACAATAAATTTGTGATGAGTGGACAGGGCAAAGAAAATTTAACTTTGGGAGCTTCAGTTAGTAAGGAATTCTAAACAGATATTGGGCTGGGGTAGTAAATTAGTCAAAATAACAAAGTTTGTTTTTTGGTGGGGTTTCTTTTTTATTTAGTTATTTATTTTTAGAGAGAGTAGGGCTGGGGGAGAGGGAGAGAGAATCTTAAGCAGACTCAATGCCCAGCATGTAGCCCAAGGTGGGGCTCCATCTCAAGACATTGAGATCATGACCTGAGCCAAAATCAAGAGTCGGACGTTTAACTGACTGAGCCTCCCAGGTGCCCCACAAAGGTTGTTTCTACAGATTACTCTGCTCTAAATTTCCCATCTCTGGTGATAAGGATGCTTCTTTACCTCCCAGTATAAAGTGAGCACCTTTCACGTGGGAGATTTGTTTCCTGCTTTTCGGGGACGGAGGAGGGTCTGAGTGTTTTTCTTATACAGGCTGTCTGGTATGTAACTTTTATTTAAAATAATATCCCCCCCCCGCAAAGTAGCCGGTTAGCTCAGTTGGTTAGAGCGTGGTGCTGATAAAATAATATCCCCCCCCAAAAAAATTAAAATAAAATAACATCCAAAGCCCTTATTCCTGTTCGATTCTCAGCAGGAATGGTTCTGTTACCTGCCGTGCTGACGTAGGGCTTCTGGTACCAATTCCAGTGTGGGGACGGGGTTTCCCCCACACCACCTACAAGGCTCCAGACACCAGCTGGGTGTCCTAACAATTCAACTCACTTCTGACACTATCGGGAGATAGCTTCTGACCCTCCTGGCTAAGGGTTCAGCCCTACAAAAGCACCCTCGCACACATACTCGAGATACCAGTTGCAAGCCCCAGGCTGACAACTCTGCTTCTGACCGACTGGCTATAGGTCAGAGGTCCCACACCCTCTCCTCAGGTTTGGTCAATTTGCTATAGCAGCTCACAATTCAAAAAGCCCACTCACCTACTAGATCGCTGGTTTACTGTAAAAGGTTATTAACTCAGGAGCAGGCAGGTGGAAGAGAGGCGGAGGGGTGTATGGGGATAGAGTGCGGAGCGGCCATGCTCTCTGGAGTGTGGCTTGCTCTGACTGCACCACTCTCCATGGATTTCCACAGATTCACCAACCCAGAAACTGTCCACACCCTGTCCTTTTGGGTTTTTCCACACCCTGTTGTTTTGGGTTTTTATGGAGGCTTCATTCCCTAGGTACGCTTGATGAAATCATTGGCCATTGGCAGTTGGGCTCCATCGCCAGCCCCTCTCCCCTTCCCCAGAGGTCGGAGAGTAGGACTGAACGTTCCAACCCTAATCAGAAGCAGGGCTCCACCGGCAACCAGCCCCCATTCTTAGGCTCTTTCCAAGAGTTGCCTCATTAACATAACAAAAGATGCATTGATCCTCTCAGCACTTAGGAAATTCCAAGGGTGTGGGGAGCTGTGAGCCAGGAATCATGGAGGAAGACCAAATATATATTTTTCTTACAAATCACAACATCCCAGCTGTGAAGGATTTTAGAGAGCTATTTGGTCGAAGGCATTAAGGACTAATCATCTGTATCTGACCCTTAACCCCGAGGAACACGGTGTCTCTGCTCTTTCAGAGTGCCCGTGGCCCTTCTTTTAACTTCTTAAATCACACCACGCATAACACCATAATAATCGGTGCATTTCCGTGCCAACCAATGAAGCCCCAGCTTCTTCGCTTATGCAAGTAGGAGAATACTAATACTTACTTTGTATGATTGCTGGGAGGTTGAAGGGAGGCGGTGCGGGTAACGGACGGACCACAGTGGCATGTGCACGGCAAAGATGAAATCGAACTGACCGTCCTTATCCGTCCGGCTCTGACAGCAGTTAGAGAAGGGGCCGGCTACTCGCGACTGTATTCTTAGCACCTACTACAGGGTCTGGCATTTGAAAGGTGCCCAAAAGCTGTGAAATGAGTAAAAATATTATCAAAAATCTAGAATGTCCAGGGTCTAGAATTCAGAATGATGAGAGGTCTCCTTTAAGGTTTTGTTTTGTTTTTTACCCTCAATCCAAAATCCAGTTAGAGAACACAACGTTCACTTTACAGTGATACGAAGGAAAGTGAAAAATTCTTGGTTTTATCCTAAACAACAACGGAAAGAATGTGTTTCTAATTAGGGGGGAAAAAAAATACCTTGACCACCAGCTTCCAAACACTGACTTCCTGAAAAAAAGTGGAAACATGCAAATCTAAATAGGAATCTGCAGCTTCTCCAAGAAGCCATGCTCAGGGCCATATCAAGGAACACTCCAGGAGGCCGTAGTTTGCATCAACCAATGAAACTAGCTTCCCTTTTGCAAACCCCCTTTTATAGGCAGAATTCCTTTATCCATTTCCTTGGGGTTTTATTTCACTTTGTGGGCTGCTTGCAAGTTTCTGGTTTGAGAGAGCAAACGGGGAGACAGGGGGCAGAATGCAGGATGAGTTCCTCCAAATGTCAGGCCGGGTAGTGCCAGGACAGCTGGGCCTGAAACCCCGCACCCGAGGAGGGGCACTGGTGTGGCCTGGAAGGAGGTGAGCTCAGCCTCATCTGGTTTCTCTTACTGCTCGCTGCAAAGGGCCTGAGTTATTGCATTCTTTCTCGATGTCTTACATAAAATCAGATTATTAAGTACAGAGACAGTGGACTGTTTTCTGTCCTCCTGGCTAGCATTTTACATCCCCATGGCAATGTCAATAAACAGAGAAGTAAATTGACCTCTGAAGGAGAAGTCTGCAGGCTTTATACTGTCCAAATTGCTCTGACTTTCCCTGCTCGCTCACACACACACATACACACACACACACACAGTTGTCGTTGTGATTGTTATCTCTGTGCATAAGAGCACAGCTTGGTTCTTGTCACCCTTTTCTTTAAAGACCCTTCAGTTACTTCCCCTTGCCTACAGAATGAAGTCTGATTTCCTTGCCCGGTGTTCAGAGTTCTTGATCTTTTTCAAAGCCACATCTCCACCATTATTTGTCAGTAGGCTCCTTCAGCCCTTCAGGAAGAAAGAGGTCTCATTTTTTTATCAGACTTTTACTTGCCTCACCTTGGTATTTCTGTCCGTGTTCCCAGCGGTCATCTGAGCACAACCAAGGCAACCTTTAAGTCCACCCCCAAGCCTGGGAGGGAATCCCAGGCTTGCCCTCCTCTCTATTTCTCCTGCCACCAGCCGGGGCTAAACAATCCCCAAGCCCACCCTGGATGACCCAACAAGGGTCCCTGAACTGGGCGCGGTGCTGCTACTTCTGGGTTGCCTGGTCTGTTTTTGAAATGGCAAATGTCAAAATGTCAGAATGATCTTTTAGAAATAGAAATCAAATCAGTGCATTCTCCAGCTTAAAATTCTCCTGTGATTTTCTAGCACATAGATGTGGTCCAAAGGCCTCACGCTGCCTGCTGGGTCCCACATGACCTGGCGCCAGCCCATCCATCTGACTCCATTTCATCCCCTTCTACACCTTGGCTCTTACTCTCTTCAGTCACTGACATTTCCATTCCTAAACATGCTGAGCTCTTCCCTGTTTCTGGCTCTGCATTTTCTCTTATCCTGGAATAGTTACCTCTGATTGTTCTGGGGCTGACGCCTTCCAACATCATTTAGGTCTCACCCTAAATGTTTTCTCTGTGGAGAATTTCTTAATCACCCCTGTCTGCAGTTACCCCATCTTATCTCAGCATCCCATCCAATGGTCCTGTTTTGGTTTTTTGATTGCACTTAACACTCTCCGACAGTATCTCGCTTATTTAATTGATAAATTAATCGGTAACTCTGAGCCTGTGTCTCTCTGTTAGGGTGCAGATCGTGGAGGGACTATTTCTGCTTGCTTGCCACAGAATCCCTAGCACCTGGTAAAATGCCTGCCACACAAAAGGCCATCAGTCAATATATTTTGAATGAATAAATGAACATCATTTTTCAGGATGTATTTATATGCAACCATTTTCATGAAGCCTTTATTACCCATTACTAGAAACTTCCTCTCCCTCCTATACACATCTCCTACACAGCTCTGATCATTTCCTTTCTTTCAGATGAGTGATTTGCGTAGCTGCTGTATCTATTAAACCGCTACCTTCTTAAGGATCGTCTGGTTCATTTTCCTAACTTCCCGAACATAGCCTTATGTATCAGAGGTGCTCGATAAAAGAATGTAAGTGTCTTGCTTCTTACCCTGAAGACATAAGCCTGGCCCTACAGCTGGCCCTCTGGTAGATGTTGAGGCAGACATTGTTTATTTCTTGGTTACTAATTATAGCAGACACTTCTGGTGGCTCACATCCCATTCCTGGCCCACATGCGATGGGTGAGCTGTTGAGCACAGGTCTTTGCAAGCTGAGGCATGCTGGCCATTGTCTCCCAGTGGGAAGCACACATAAGATCTTCTTCAAAGTCCAGCAGGCCACGCCACCCACACATCATTTAGGAGCCTTTGAAGCTGCCAGAGGATGGTCTCCTGTCTACCTAGAGGTAACCCTCAGACAGTGGAGACAGAAACTAGGGGTAAGTGTCTCATTTTCCTCTTTTTTGAGGGTCATTTTGGGAGACATTCCAGGTAGTTTTCAGATGTCCTGATGGAACTGAACTTCTGTCAATAATGGCAGCAACCTCCACAATAGACCTTTTTACTAGATTTTTATCCTTTTATGTGTCATTTGCCCCTTTCCCTCATTCCTGCTGCCTGAAATCACCTTCTAAATAAGTTGTCAATAAGTTCTTGTCACAGGCTCTGCTTCAAAGGAACTCAAAATAAAACATTAACTTTTCCTTTAAGAACTTGCTTTGCTTTCAACAAATGGTGTTAATAAAACCAGATATCCACATGCAAAGAAAATGAAGTTGGATCCTTACCGTGCACCATATATAAAAATAAATTCGAAATGCATCAGAGACCTAATCATAAGAGCTCCAACTATAAAACTCTTGAAGAAAACACAGGGGAAAATTTTCATAACATTGTATCTGGCAATGATTTGTCGGATGTGACACCAAAAGCACCAGAAATGAAAGAAAAAATAGATAAATTAGACTATATTACAATTTAAAACATTTTTATTATTCTTTAAAGGTTTTATTCATCGGGCACCTGGGTGGCTCAGTCGGTTAAGCATCTGCCTTTGGCTCAGGTAATGATCTCAGGGTCCTGGGATCAAGCCACACGTGGGGTTCCCTGCTCAGCCGGGAGTCTGCTTCTCCCTCTTCCTCTGCCCCTCCCCCTGCTCATGTGTGCTCACTAAATCTAAAAGATTTTATTCATTTATTTGAGAGAGAGAGAACATGAGCAGGGAGAGGGGTAAGTGGTAAATTCACCTATTGATGGACAGTTGGGCTGCTTCCATAATTTGGCTATTGTAAATAATGCTGCAATAAACATAGGGGTGCATATGTCTTTTTGAATTAGTGTTTTCATATTCTTTGGGTAAATACCAATAGTGGAGTTGCTGGATCATATGGCAATTCTATGTTTAATTTCAAAATTTAAAGCTTCTATGCATTAAGGACTCTATCAGCAGAGTAAAAAGGCAACCTATGGAATGGGAGAAAATATTTGCAAATCATATATCTGTTACGGTATTAATATCCAGAATATATAAAGAATTCCTACAATTCAACAACAACAAAAAACAAACAATACAATTCAAATATGTGTAAAGGAAATAACATACAAAAACCAAATATGGGTAAAAGGACTTACATAGACATTTCTCCAGAGAAGATATAGAGATGGCTAATAAGCCCATGAAAACAGCACTAATCATTAGGGAAATGCAAATCAAAACCATAATGAGATACTATTCCAGAACTGTGAGGATGATGGCTATTATGAAAAAATATATATATATCAACTGTTAGCAAAGATGTAGAGAAATTGGAACCTTTTTGCATTGCTGGTAGGAATGTAAGATGGTACAACCTCTATGAGAAACAGTATGGCAGTTCCTCAAAAAACTAAACATAGAATTATCATATACTCCAGCAATTCTGTTTCTGGGTATCTGCACCAAAGAATTGAAAGTAGGATCTCAGGGGCACCTGGATGGCTCAGTTGGTTAAGTGTCTGCCTTCAGCTCAGCTCATGATCCTGGGGTCCTGGGATGGAGCCCCGCATCGGACTCCCTGCTCAACGGGAAGCCTGCTTCTCCCTCTCCCTCTGCCCCTCCCCTACCTATGCTCTTTCTCCCACTCTCTCTCTTTCTCTCAAATAAATAAATAAAATCTTTTAAAAAATAAAAAATAAAAATAAGTTTTTGAAAAAAAGAAAGCAGACTCTGAAACATATATTTGAACACCTCTATTCATAGCAGCACTATTCATAGCCAAAAGATGGAAGCAACCCAAATGTCTATTGACAGATGAATAGATAAACAAAATGTGGTCTAGATCTACAATGGAATATTATCCAACCTTAAAAGGGAGAAAAATTCTGATACATGCCATAACATGAATGAACCTTGAAGACATTATGCTAACTGAAGTAAGCCAGTCATAAGAGAACAAATACTGTGTGAATCCAGTTATATGATGTATCTAGAAGAGTCAGATTCTTAGAGAAAAAGTAGAATTGTGGTTGCAGGGATTGGGGGGAGGGGAATAGGGAATTATTGTTTAATAGGTACAGAGTGTCAGTTTTGGAAGATAAAAGAAGTTCTGAAGATGAATGGCAAGATGGTTGGAAAACCACATCAGTGAATGTGCTAATGCTACTCAACTGTACACTTAGAAATGGTTAAATGGTTGAAAACATAACAAAACAAACCTTCCTTTGCTACACATCTACAGTAAGAGAGATGGATTAGTGGTTGCCTAAGGCTGGAGGGGTTGGGGAAAATGGGGAGTAAATGCTAATGGTAAAATGTTGCTTGAACGGGTTGATGAAAATGTTCTCAAATTTATTGTGGTGATGGTTGTACAACTCTGAGAAATCCTAAAAATCTTAGAACTGTATACTTTAAATAAGTGATTTATATGGTATGTGAATTATATCTCAACAGGTGGTTATATTTAAAAAAGAAAAACAAAAACAAAAAAGAAACTTCCCTTGGCATTTGACAATCCCTTTACTTAGGCAACTAATCAATGATCTTGACTCTGCATGACATTCCTTCTCGGATCCCCAAATTCAAATTCCTTCCTTCTTCTCCATCAAAAATTATCCTCTGCCCATTTTTTTCTCAACCTTGTATCTAAAACCTAATATGATACACATCTATGTTTTTAAAAAGGCCTTGGGGAGCCTGGGTGGCTCATTCAGTTAAGTGTCTGATTTTTTATCTCAGCTCAGGTCTTGATCTCTGAGTCGTAAGTTCAAGCCCCATGCTGGGCTCCAATGGAGCCTACTTAAAATAATAATAATAATAATAAAAATAATAATAAAAAGGTCTAATGAGTATCTATGAATAACCACATTTGGTAAAGAGCTGCTGATTGAGAAATTCCAAAGATTGAACTGTTGTGGGAAGTCTAGGAAACCTGGCACACCAAGGAGGATAGATTTAGATGACGTCACTGCGAGCACACTAAAAGCTGCCCATAATCTCTTCTCTTTTTGCTGCCAAGAGGAATAGAAACTATCAGTCACAGGGTTAAACATTCACTTTCCAGAAAGGAAAAAGAAAAAATGGAGCAGAACTTCCCAGCAGACTGAATCACTGGACTCAGCAACACAGCGGTGTTCCAGATTGCTTTTGGTACCTACCCCACTCCCCCACCAAAAAATCCTGGGATTCGTTGAAAAGCTCAAGATTAGAAGGGCTCTCTGGGTTCTAGAGGAGCCCTGTTTTGTGTCAAAGAGAAACAAAACCAGACACTGGTGAGGGTGGTAAGACAGATTTTCATCATAATACCCTATTGCAGTAGGAGAGGAGTCCGGCATGAAGTCAACTCAACTTTGATTTGTACAGGCGTGACTGGGAGAATGAGGGAGTAGGGAGAGGGGTGAGCAGGCGCTCAGTAGAGTTGGTTCATGTGAAATCCATCTGGTTTGTTAACCAGCCTTTAGGGAAGTTATTCCCCTCCCCTCCCACAGAGGCTGGGAGACAGGGGCCCTGTCTTCAGGTGCTGGCTGGAACCGATTAAATTCTTTTGGCAACCTTGAGTTTTCTCAGACAACCACTCTAAGGGGGTAGGGATCATCCTAGGGATGAAGCCTTGAGCTACTAGAAACTATGTTAGTGTTTTGTTCAAGTCTTTCTAGATTAAAATTGAAGTCTAGTGCTGATGAAGACTCAGAGCTGCCTGGCTAGGGTTTGGTCTGGGAGAGGGTGTCATCTCTCACTTACCAGCTGTGACGTCCTGGGTGACGCACTTATTATCTCTGACCCCTAGTTTCTAAGATCAAAATCAAATTCTTCCAGGCCCAGGACCTTTACCAATACCTCACCTCTACCAAAGACACCTACTGAAAGGCAGGGGGCTTGGGTTTGAGTCTCATTTCAGCATTTACTAGGTATGTGACCTTGAACAAGTCATGTTGTAGCAGAGCCTCTTAAAATGACAACACATGATCTTTACCAAGTTTGGAATCTATGACGTCTGCTTCATTACATTTCCTTGAATATTTCAAAGGTGGATTTAATCTTAGTTGGGACTTTCACTATTTTGACTGGTAAAATGAAAATTAAAAAAAAACCCAAATGTCCTTCAGTAGAAAACTGGTTAAGTGAACAGCACATTCATACAGTGGAATCCTAAGCAAAAAAAATTAACCATTTAAATTCAATTTAGCTAACATATACTGCATTATTAGTTACCAGGGTAGAATTTAGTGATTCATCAGTTGCATATAACACCCAGCACTCATATCAAGTAGCCCTCCTTAATGCCCATCACCCAGTTACCCCTTCCTTCCACCTCCCCTCCAGCAACTCTCAGTTTGTTTCTTAGAGTTCAGCATCTCTTATGGTTTGCCTCCTTTTATATTTTCATCTTATTTTATTTTCCTCCCCTTCCCCATGTTCATCTGTTTTGTTTCTTAAATTCCACATATGAGTGAAATCATATGATATTTGTCTTTCTCTGACTTATTTCGCTTAGCATTATACCCTCAAGTTACATCCATGTCATTGCAAATGGCAAGATTTCATTCTTTTTGATGGCTGAGTAGTATTCCATTGTGTGTGCCTGCGTGCGTGCGTGTGTGTGTGTGTGTGTACCACATTTCCTTTATCCATTCATCTGTCGATGGACATCTAGGCTCTTTCCTAGATTTGGCTATGTGGACATTGCTACTATAAACATTGGGGTGCATCTGCCCCTTCAAATAACTATATTTGTATCCTTTGGATAAATACCTAATAGTGTAATTGCTAGATCATAGAGTAGCTCTATTTTTAACTTTCTGAGGAACCTCCATAGTGTTTTCTAGAGTGGCTACACCAGTTTGCATTCCCATCAACAGTATAAGTGTGTTCCCCTTTCTCTGCATTCTCCCAACATCTTTTTTTCCCTGAGTTGTTAATTTTAGCCATTCTGACCAGTGTGGTGTGGTATCTCATTGTGGTTTTGATTTGTATTTCCCTGATGCCGAGTGATGTTGAGCATTTTTTCACGTGTCTGTTGGCCATTAGTATGTCTTCTTTGGAGAAATGTCTGTTCATGTCTTCTGTTCACTTCTTGACTAGATTTTTTTGGGGGGGGTGTTGAGTTTGATAAGTTCTTTATAGATTTTGGATACTAGCCCTTTATCTGATAAAACATTTGTAAATACTTTCTCCCATTCCGTAGGTTGCCTTTTAGTTTTGTTGACTGTTTCTTTGCTGTGCAAAAGCTTTTTGTCTTGGTGAAGTCTCAATAGTTCATTTCTGCTTTTGTTTCCCTTGTCTTTGGAGACATGTCTAGCAAGAAGTTGCTTTCGCTGAGGTCGAAGAGGTTGTTGCCTGTATTCTCCTCTAGGATTTTGATGGATTCCTGTCTCACATTTAGGTCTTTCATCCATTTTGAGTTTATTTTTGTGTATGATGTAAGAAAGTGGTCCAGTTTCATTCTTTGTATATGGCTGTCCAATTTTCCCAACACCATTTGTTGAAGAGACCGTCTTTTTTCCATTGGATATTCTTTCCTGCTTTGTCAAAGATTAGTTGACCATAGACTTGAGGGTCCATTTCTGGGTTTTCTATTCTGTTCCATTGATCTATGTGTCTGCTTTTGTGCCAATGACATACTGTCTTGATGATTACAGCTTTGTAATACAGCTTGAAGTCCAGCTTGAAGCCACCAGCTTTGGCTTCCTTTTTCAACGTTACTTTGGCTATTCAGGGTCTTTTCTGATTCCATACAAATTTTAGGATTGTTTTTCTAGCTCTGTGAAAAATAATGATGGCATTTTGATAAGGATTGCATTGAATGTGTAGATTCCTAAGGAAATATTTTTAAATAGATCTTTATAATAGACTGAAAATAAAGTCTTAGAATCATGAAGTGGAAAAAAATCAAGCCTTAGGACAGGATTGTTATTAGATCTCAATTTAATTTCTGCTAGATCAAGCATATAAATAGGTAGTATATGTACATGAGCATGTACATGTTTGTGTGTACAGGGATAAAAACTTGGTAGAATATACACCAAGCACTAACATTGCTGGAGTGTGTGTGTGTGTTATATGTGTCTATGGGGGTATTGGGGAGGAAGGGTTCAGATCAACAAGATGATCCATCAGCGAGGATTTCACTTTTACCCTTGTAGATCAGGTAATTTGTGCCAGCCTACTCTGCTAAGCATTTTACATTCAGTAGTTCATATAATCATCCAAATAATCTGAGAGGTTATTAATTATTATTATTAATTATTATTATTTCTGTTTTACAGATGAGGAAAGGCAGAGAAAGTTTAGGTAACTTGCTCAATATCACACTACCGTAAAGTCCCAGAATCAAGATTCTCTTTAACGAATCTTTAGCTTCTCAGCTAATTGCTTTTGAAATAAAAATAAAAAATAAATATTTATCAGCAGAGTAACCTCTAATTCCAAGATGGTTTTTCTTTCTTCATCATGAAGATACCATGCACAGATTCTCCCATTTTTATTTCATATGGGGAATATTTCCCACTTAGGAGCATATACGGGTAAAGAAATACCTGTCCATATTACATTGATATCATCAGTAATATTTGTTCTTATCAACATGTTCAGAATCTTCAAACTATCCCTTTGTGGGGTCCCTGGCTGGCTCAGTTGGTAGAACATGCAATTCTTGAACGTGGGGTTGTGAATTCACCTAAAAAAAAAATCTTTAAACTATCCCTTTGTTTTCCCTACCATTATAAATAGTCAAAAATTGAATGAGGGCAAAAATCTCAGTATACAAAAGTCAAAAACTTATCCCTCCCCATGTGCGTCTGCTTCCTGCCCCTGCCTCTAATAATCTGAGGAAGAATGAGCATCTGTAGATAAATCTCTTCAGATACATCCATAAGCCAGAGAACTCACTGCCTGAGTGTAGAAATGGGAATGAGAAACACTGAAAGGTTTTCAACCACTTAAAGACAGAAAGAGTAATTTAATTGGAACACAATTTGCCAGTTTTCCAGCCTGTTCCAAATGAAAATAGTTTTGGAAGATGGAGGGAAAATGTCAGTTTTGGACCAGTGCAACCAGCTTTTTTGGCAAAGAGCATGGAGGTGGGGTTAAGCAATGGAGGGGAAAGAGGGGGATGGCAGATCAAGCATAACACCCCCCACACACACACACATATACAATTAGCAATTACATGAAATGAACAAGGAAGTCCGCATTCTTGTCCAGAATTCCTTATTGGGTGACTTCTGCCTTTTTGAAATTCCCATTTCCCCCATCTGTGAGATCACATCCTTCCTATTTTCTCTCTCACAGGAAACAATCGCCAAGTATCCATTCTTTGTTGAGTGCTTTGAACTTGGAGGATTTATAAATAAAAGACATGATCAAGGCAAAGAAATACCTTGGGACTGGTAATGCCGGTAGACTGTTTCTCTTTTCCCTCTTTTCCTGTCTCTGATCCATATGAACCTTGGCCTCTTGCTTGTCCTCCTTTCCTGGTCCCATTGCATCTGAAGCCACTCAAAACCCATATCATAGACACATTCCCTTTTCTATGTTTAATTGGACATATGTACAAACATGCCAAAATGACAGAAACTATTTTTGTTGCAATCATTTTGGTGTAGGAAGCATGGGAGAGATGGCACAGTTCATAACAGGAAAGAACAGAGTTCCATCCTGGTCAGGCCCAGAGACTACACTAGCCTGTCACCAGACCCATCCACTCTTCCTCTGGAGCCCACAGCCACAGCACGTGTCCCAGATTGCCTAGTGGTCAGAGGCAGTTCATACACAGCTCCCAGCTCTGGTCCTCCACTCTCATTCTCCTTCCCAATTTGATATGAAAAAAAGACAGAAATCTGAAGAGCTATGTGTTGAAGGAAGCAGAGCCAGGTAATGGAAGGAATCGAGGCACCTGCATCACCCTGTGGAGGAGAAAAGCTCGCCAATCCAGAACACCTTGTATGGGTTTCATATGGGCAAGAAAGAAACTTCGATTGTACGTGAGCCATGATGCATTTTGATGTGGGTTTGTTATAGCAGCTCTTTCCCCTAACAGATAGAAGTTTTTTTCCCACCAAAAGAGAGACTGGGATGAAGAGGCCATGGCTAAGAATTTTATAAGGTTGATAGAAAAGGCTACAGTGCAAAACACCATGGTCATCCATTTTGGTTGAGAAAATGGAGACCATAAGAGAGTGACTGAAAGGCCAAGAAATCAGATCAGAAGAACTTAAAGAGTTCTGCAAAACAGAGCGAGATAGTTCTTAATAGTTTTCTAGAGCAATCCAAGAGGCTCTACAATGCACATTTTGGGGTTGAATTTATACTTAGGAGAGATGAAAGGAAAATATCAAAGAGAGAACGAACTGGAACAAGAAAACGGCATCAGTGAGAGAAGCTGCAGAGAAACTGGCCAGTGGCACATTGTTCAGTAGGCTGCCGGGCAGGAGGATTTTAAGAACATGAAAACCTTACATGAAATTTTATATCATTTACTTTGTTATGATGTGATGTAACTGTCTTATACTGATGTCATGTGTTTCCTAGTATTGGGATATTTTAAAGGAATCAAGGAAAAGATGTTGCAGGCCACACCCAGCCTTTGGGAGAATAGGACAAATAAATAAGAGTGACAGTAATTTCTTATCAAAAGCCAGAAATATGGGGGGAAAATGAATAGAACAATGGAAGCCTCCCAGAGCTCTAGGAGATAATGATAGGATGCTCGATTTTCTACTAGTGAATACATAGGAACATAAACTGTTTTTACACACTGGTTCTGAGGTTGGACTGCTTATGACTTAAACCAATTGTCACCAGTTACTAACTGTGTGACTTTGGACAAGTCAGTGTATTTCTCTGGGCCTCAATTCTGAACCCTATAAAAAGAGGATAATACTAGAACCTATCTCTGAGTGGTGTTATGAGGGATGAATTAATTAAATGATGTTAAGATAAATGAATATAGTATCTGGAATACTGTAAGCCTTCATCTATTATTATTATCATTATTATTACTATTCCACGTGGAAGATAATCTAGTAAAGTCAGGAACTGGTGAAGACTAAAGCTATTAGAGTATGTAGTTTTATGAGATGATTTATGATGAGGTGACATTTATATACAACTATTATAAGTGAAAGTAAAATTAGCTGACAGAGCAAAAATGCCTAAAGAAACATTATTAAAATGAGGTTATTTTCTGCCAACATGGCTAAAATTAAAAGGATTGATCTTTCTCGAATTCAAATGGAATTCTTATATATTGCCACTAGGACTGAAAATGGGAGCAGCCACTTTGGAAAACTGTTTAACATTATCCACTCCTTGATGTTTAGCATTATTTCACTCCTAGATGTATGCTCAATAGAAATACATATATTCACTCGCTAAAAATCTTTAGAAGGATATTTATCCCAGCATTTTTCTTGATATCTTCAAATTGGATACAACCCCCATGTCCATCAACAGTAGAACAGATAGATAAATTCATACCATGGAATGCCACATAACAATAATAAAAAATAAACTCCTGCTACATGTAAAAACATGGACAAATCTTACCAAAATAAGACTGAGAGAAATAAAGCCAGACACAAAGGATTAGATACCACTGGTTCATTTATATACAATGACTATATATAATTATGGATATATAATGAATATACAGAGTTGCATACTATATAGTGAGGTGAAGGTATGGTGTTATGTGTCAGGGTAGTAATGATCTTGGAGAGGAAAGAATAGTGATTGGGAGGGGACATGAGGAGGATTTGTAGCAGTGTTCTAGTTCTTTCCCTGGGAAGTGGTTGCACAGGTATGCTTACTTTGCCACAATTCTGCAAATTGTACACTTAGGATTTGTGTCCTGTTATACTTCAAGAAGTGTTTTTTTTTTCTTCAAGATTTTTATTTATTTATTTGACAGCGAGAGAGAGAGCACAAGCAGGGGGAGCTGCAGGCAGAGGGAGAAACAGGCTCCTTGCTGAGCAGGGAGCCCAATGCAGGACTCAACCCTAGGACCCCAGGATCATGATCCAAGCTGAAGGCAGACGCCCTGAGGAAGACATTTTTTAAAGAGGATCCTTTTTTTTTTAAGATTTTATTTATTTATTTGATAGAGAGAGACACAGCGAGAGAGGGAACACAAGCAGGGGGAGCAGGAGAGGGAGAAGCGGGCCTCCCACAGAGCGGGGAGCCCGATGCGGGGCTCGATCCCAGGACCCTGGGATCATGACCTGAGCCGAAGGCAGATGTTTAACGACTGAGCCACCCAGGCGTCCCTTTAAAGAGGATCCTTGATAAAGGTTGGTTTCAGTGTTAGTCCCGACTGGATCCAAGATGGTACTTGTTCTCTGCTCCCAGGATCACAAACTTTTAGTCTCCATCCTTGCTCAGGGATGCAAAACCGGATGGGAAGTTGCCAGAAGGGACAAGATGATCAAGAATGGCAACATTATGGCTGACCTAATCCCTAGTCAATCAGCATGATCCAAGACCCTGAGACCTTACCCTGAGTTTTCACTCTTTAAAAACCCCTGCTTGTAAGCCATCAGGGAGTTTGGGATTCTGAGCATGAGCTCCCTGTTCTCCTGGGTGGTGCCACACCAATAAACAGCCTATCTTTCTTCACTGTAAATGCTTGATATTAGTTTTTATTGGCATACTGTGCATTGTGTGGATGAACTCTTATTTGGTTCAGTTACAAAACCATAGAAAAGACTCCATCCTTACCACAAAATCACCTAAAATCAAGGAACTAAGGAAGTAAGCAACCAACCACACATTCCAGTCAGTTCCCCACAAGCTAATAGTTCCGTTCAAAATTGCTCCCAAGCTCAGAAAAATGAAGAAAGACGTTCTATTTCCACAGGCCAATTTGTCCTGCCATTTCCATTGCTCTGCACAGCAGGAATTTACTTTCTTTCTTTTTTTTTTAATTAGCTATTTTAGATTCAATGTTGAAATGCATTTTAGTAAGGTTCTTGCAAAAAAAATAGTCATCTGTGAGTCTTTTGGTAGAAAAGATTCAAGTTCACTCACCCAGTCATTCCTACATCTGGTGATGCCATTTTGCCCCCCAAAATATTTCATCATAAATGTAATAATTAGAAATCCCAACTACCAAAAACCTTATCTTCATCTCTACTTACACTTGCAGTGACTTATTGTGTGTTGGCTTCTTTCATTTGTTTCTTACTCGTGGGACTGTAAGCTTCATGAGGGCTGCGATTAAATCTTTGCTGATTCCTTTGTTAGATATTTGGTACCTGGAAGATAGATGAATAAATAAATCATGGAATATTTTTATGATCTACCGAAGTCAATATGTTGTCAACATTTTTAGGGAAGCAGCAATCAGTAAAATCCTGTGCAGATCCTCGATACATCAAGTATATAAAAGCGAAGCCATGTTGCAGGATTGTCTTCATGTATTTCTATGCAATCTGAAGGGGCCTCACAGAACAATATGAAAACCATGTGACTGCCTAGATAAACAATTATATAATTCTGTGTACTGGGTAGAACTATTCACCTATTTAGCTAGCAGGAAGTTTTCCGGATCCTTCGGCAGACCTGCAGATAAGCAAACCAAGGTAGAGCAGAATTGGACCCCTGGGAAACCACCATCATCACCCTCAGTACTTCTTCCAACTCTCTTATTTTGTGTGCACCCTCCCTTCACATCCTTCAGCATTTTGTTCAGACCTGTGAAGCTATCAAGAGAATAGCAAGGGGCGCCTGGGTGGCTCAGTCATTAAGCGTCTGCCTTCAGCTCAGGTCGTGGTCCCAAGGTCCTGGGATCGAGCCCCGCATCGGGCTTCCTGCTCGGCAGGAAGCCTGCTTCTCCCTCTCCCACTCCCCCTGCTTGTGTTCCCTCTCTCACTGTCTCTCTCTCTCTGTCAAATAAATAAATAAAATCTTTAAAAAAAAAGTAGAATAGCAAATATAGATCCTACTTATTGAGCAATTACTCTGTGCTTGTGCTATTGTAAGCACTTTACGCACATTATTTTATGTGATCCTACTTACTACCATTTTGTGGCTGAAGGAAGTAGAGGGTAGAAGAGATTAAAAATTGGGCAAAATCACACATCTGTTAAATTGGGATTTGAATACAAATTATTGGTTCACTCATTGATTCAGCAAATCTGTTATTTTTCCTTTGTTTATTTTATTTTTTTTTGAGTGCCCACCTTGTTAGATCTAACTCCTGTTTATACCTAAACAACTTTACTATACCACCAACAAATAAATGCCTTGTGTCAATCTGTCTTGGCAAGATACTTCACCATACCTCCATATCCTTTCATTCTTTTTTCTGCTTATCACTAGGCTGAAGGCTTTTAGCTTACTATTTTAAAAAATTATTGCTAATTCTTCTGAGAGACCCTCAGTATTAGTCCTAGAAAGGTATGTTTGCCTTGTATGCCACGCATCTGATTCTATTGCCAAGAAGTCTATAAAGGAGCTAGCATTCTCCCAGGTTAGAGAAAGCATGATGGTCACCTTGACCATGGCCTTGACCATGAAACTTGATGGAGCAGAGATTGGGCGCTGGATAGAACCGTATAAGAGAAGTGAAACACATTGGGCTCCCAGGCGTCCATCTGTGGTTCACTCTTTGGGAACCAAAGAGTGATTCAGGGAGAAGCAAAAGGCCTGTTTTCCAACCATTTATTATCTACATTCCATGTGTGCTTATCATCAGCTTATTGTGCAGATGTTTCTTTTCTGATCTCAGATTGTACTTACATTCCCATTCAGGGTGCCATTTCATCTGAAAATCTCCAAAGCCTTTACCCAGAATTAGGTGTTTTTCAGATGGGGAAAAAAAGACAATATAAAATTTAGAGGCTATATCATCTAGCTCTGCAAGAAACAATTTAGAACCCTCCTCCAAACCACGGTTTCTTTCTTTGTTGGGTCATACGTTAAGTTAATTAGGAAGTATGATGTTTCTGTTATTTTCTTTGTTGACTTGGAGAATTCACAGACATACCCAGAGTTGACTCAGGTTTGAGTTTGGGACATACACTATATTGCAGGGTAAAATTAGCCCGGGGAGATATATCATGGCTACTGAAGACCACGTCAGAATGGAAATGTGAATAGGGGCATTGGCTTCATCAGGAAATACAGCTCTAATCTCAAGGGAACTAGGTGACTTCTGAGAGCTGAGAACATATAGGAGACACAGATTAGCTCCCAATAAACTTCTAACTCCACACAAGAACGTCAGTGGTGGTCTGTGACTCTGTTCCTCCTTGTGGTTCATATAAAGTGTATAATGTAAAATGCACACATTTTAGGGTTTTTTCGTATGTGATATTTTATTTGCAAGAAGCTATTCAACAGCTCTTCAACATTGTGAAATATTTACTGAGAATCACCATAGGTGATAATGTACCCTGTAGAACATTAATACAAAAGGCAGACAGGGTGACTTCACTGTAAAGGTAGTTAATTCTATCTATACTCTCTTGTGTAAACTTGCTCATTTATCACTTAATGAATTCAACAAACATTTACTGGGTCACTACACATGTGTCTGGCACTTTTTAAGTCACCAGGTTATATTAATAAAAAAAATAAGCAAGATCTTTAGGTCCTGAGGGAGACAGATATAAAATAAGTAAATATATTAAAATTACATTAGAAAGGCTTTTAGTATTGTGGAGTAAAATAAAGACAGGAATAGGGATAGAGAGTGAAGTGGAAAGGTTATAATTTTAAATGGGAAGGTCAGAGAACACCTCACTGAGAAAGTGGCTATATTAGTCAGGATTTACCAGGGAAACAGAACATAGAAAAGATTAGATAGATAGATGATAGATAGATAGATAGATAGATAGATAGATAGATAGATAGATAATACATACATACATACATACAGAGATAGAAAGAGACATTATGAGATGCTGGTTCGCACCATTGTGGAGGTGAGGAAGTCCCATGATCTGCTGTCTGCAAGCTGGAGGTCCAGGGAAGCTGGTAGCATAGTTCCCATCCAAGCTTGAAGGCCTTAAAACCAGGAAAATCAGTGGTGTGAGTCCTGGTCTAAGTCCAAAGGCCTGAGAGCCATGAGTTGTCTATGTCCAAGAGCAAGAGAAGATGGATGTTCCAGCTCAAGCATCAAATTTACTCTTCCTCTCCCTTTTTGTTCTATCCAGGCCCTTAACAGATTTGGATTTTGCCCACTCACATTTATTTGGTATACTGATTCAAACGCCAGTCTCTTCCAGAAACATGCTCACAGACTGCTAATACAAATAGTGTATTAGTAGCTCTCTAGGCATCTCTTAGCCCAGTCAAGTTGACATGTAAAATTAACCATTAAATTTACATTTGAAAAGGCTTGAGTTCAAAAGAAGTTGAGTGTGGAAACCAGGAATACAACTATAAAAAGAGTGCTTCAGGCTCAATGTCCAGTTCAAAGGTCCTGAGATAGCAGAGTGCTTGTGCTTGGAAGAACAGCAAGGAGGCCAGCATGTATAGAATAGGGCGAGCAAGGGGGAGAGTTGTAAGAAATAAGGTCAGAGAAGTAATAAGGGGCCACACCATTACTGATACTTGGAGCAGAAATAGATTCAAATAATCAAAACTCAGCAGTTTTGGATATATCTAAGGCTTATTGCTAGGATCAGTTATCAGAACATAGGAGTAGATATTATTTGATGAATAAGTAAATAGTAAATAAAAAATTAAAAGATCTACTCTTTGCAAAAACATTCATGATCCAAGAAAATTTGATGGATGGGATATATTTGAATCAGTTTATGACAACAGGGAACATTATGGAGACCTCAGAAAACGAATGTTAAGACTTTTGAAGAGATCATCCTAGATGAGCCTAGAGGTATCTCTGTACTGTAGAACCAAGATCTTGCTGAAAGGGTGTCTCAGAGTATTCTATATTGTAGGTAATCAAAATGCAATTCATATTGACTTAACTAATGAAGGAGATGTATTGCCTGTCATAACTAGAAGATTCAGAGTTAGCAATGGCTTTGGAATCGGTTTGATTCAACAACTCAGCAGTGTCATCAAGAAGCCATCTTTCCATCACTCTACTCTACCTTACACGCTGACACCTTATTCTGAAGAAGGCTACCCTCATGACAGGGTGGCTGCAGCAGCTCCAGATTTCATATCCTCATGCCATATCATGCAGAAAATGAGAAAAGGTGTTTTTTTAGAAGCTGTCTCAGAAAAGTGAGCAACTTCCAAAATTACTTGGAAAAGATTTTCTTCTCATTGACCTTAACTGAGTCACAAGTATTTCCTGATCTAAACTCTCAGCTGGGTTAAGTCTATGCACTGATGGCAAAGACTAGTTTACAATGATTCATTCATTCATTCATTCATTCATTCACTCATTCATTAGATATTTGAGTGCCTATTATGTGTCAGGCATTGTTCTAAGCATTTGGAACACAGCAGTAAACAAAATAAAGATCCATATCATAGTGGTAGGGGGAGATAGACATTAACACAATAAATAAGTGAATTATATAGTTTAGAAGGTGATAAATGCTGAGGAATAAAAAGAAAAGGCAGGGGAAAGGGGAATTGGACGGTTATAAGTTGAAATAGATGGTTTCAATTTTAAATTAGATGGTTAACATATGACTCATTAGGAAGACACATGTGAACAAAACCTTCAAGTAAAGGAGGGAGTTATCCATCAGATTATCTTCACAAAAAGCTCTCCAAGCAGAGCACATAGCTGATGCAATGATTCTAAGGCATGAACAAGCATGGCACATTCAAAGAACAGCAGTGAAGCCAAAGTGGTGTGAGGGTAGGATCAAAAAAGCAAGATGGGGTCAGAGACATAATAGAACCAGGTTAGGTAAATCTTGTGAGTACTTGAAAAGGCTTGACTATTATGTGGAATGAGAGGGGGATCTGCTGCTGTTTTTTCAGCTGAGAAATTTCATGATTTGACTTGTTTTAAAAGGAACCATCTAGGGGCGCCTGGGTGGCTCAGTGGGTTGAGCCTCTGACTCTTGATTTTGGCTGGGGTCGTGATCTCAGTGTCATGGGATGGAGCCCTGCATGGGGCTTGAGCTCAGTGCAAAGTCTGCTTGTCCCTTTCCCTCCTTCTCTGCTCTCTATCTCTAAGATAAATAAAAATAAAAACTAACAAAAAAATAAAAGGAACCATCTAGCTGATGAGTTGTGAATGGACTATAGGGGGACAAGAGTTGAAATAGAGGGTCCAGTTTGGAGGCTGTTGAAGTAATCCAGGTGAGAAAAGATAGCTTCTCAGCATTGGGTGGTAGCAAGAAGTGGCGCAAAGTAGATTCAGGACATGTTTTGAAAGTTGAGCTAAGAAGATTTTCTATTGAATTAGGTACTGTAAGAAAGACAAGACTCAGGGATGATTCTAAGTTTTTTGGTCTCAGCAACTGTAAGAATGGTGTTAACAATGAATGAAGAAGAGGCTATGGGAAGAGTAGGATTTCAGTGTAAGATCAGGAATTCAGTTTTGACATATTAGTTTGAGATGATAAGAGGATAGTTGAAAATACGAGTCATAGTTTGCAAGACAGGATTGAGCAGGAATATAAATTGTGGAGCCATCAGTTAATAGATACTATGAGATCATCAATGAAGTGAGAGATACTGCTGTCAAATGAGATTACAACTGAGAATAAATCATGGGATTTACAATATGGAGATCATTGGTGATTAAGATAGGAGCAGTTTCAATGGAGTGGTAAAGAGAGGAGAAAATGTGGTAGAAAGTCTACAAAAATAGTCTCCATCCCTTTCTTTCCTCTTTGTAGGGAAGTATTTTCCCTCATATTAAGAGGGAGGTCTAACACTCCTCGCTTTGAATTTTCATTTCTTGCTTGACCAAAAGAAGTGATGTTCTGAGAAGTGACAATATGCCCAGGTCTCTTCAACACTTATGTTTGGAATGGTCCCACTTGTAATCCAACTACCATGCTGAGAGAAGCCCAGGCCACATGTAGAGACTATGTGTAGACATTCCAACTGATAGTCCTGATTCATAGCATCAAATGTCAGCCTTTTGAGTGAGCCATCATACATGTCCAGCCCAGTCAATCTGTTAGATGACTCCAACCACAGCCATTGTCTGAGTGCAACCATGTTGTAGGTTGAGTTCCCCAGGAAGCAGATTCTGAGAGAGAGGCGGTTCATTAGAGAGTGCTTTGGGGATGAAAACCTGTTGATGGGAAGGGAAATGAAGGAAGAAGGATTGAGAAATCAGACTCTAAGCAATTTCATCAGAAGTCTCAACTGACTCCTTTAGGGAGTTCTGAGGATGGGATAATCCCTTATATGTATGCTGAGGTGGGATGAAAGTATTGGACTTTATGTTCGCATAATCTTCAGTCATTGGATATGGGCCACTCTGGGAAGAGTGTGAGACCTTGGGTGAGGCGACCCTCAGAGGCATTCCCTGAATGAGACTGATAGCAGAAGGCTGTCAGCCACACTCCTAGCAACTGATGTAATATGTCCTTCATTCCTAAAATAAGATCTCACTGACATATCAGTGTTCACCATAAACTTCATGATAGATCCCAAGAGAGAATTGGCCAGCTGAGCCCAGTCAACCCACAGAATCCTAAGAGGTGACAATAAATTGTTGTTCTAAAGAATTTAGGGTTGACGGAGTTTGTTAAGCATTCGTAGATAACTAGATAACTAGAAGAAAAGAGGGAATAAAGTGCTTTAGAGCAACTGTATATTAAGAGTACATGAAGAAGAGTAGAAGCCAGTAGAAAGCCAGGGAAGGAGTGACCAGTAAATAGGGGATAAAGCTAATCTCTTGTGCCCGACTTGGCCCTGTGATCCTCAGTCCATCCCACATCCTTCCTCCACTTGACCCTTTATGGCAGTGGAACTGACCAGTGCAGCCTGCTTTTCCAGGATTCTGATATTAGTTGGTTTCTAGCTGGGATTAGCTCATGAAGGGCAATGACGGAAAATAGCAGTGAGGAGAAAAAAGGAGAAAGCAGGGACGTTCTCTCCTTCTCTGGGGTGATGTCTCTGGTAGTGGCTGTATCTCTTCCTGGGCTGTGGCTTCTGCTAGACAAATCCTGCATAGTTGTAGCTTCTGCTGCTTCCCCCCAAAGCCCATGGACACCTTCTCTCCTCTTCCTCCAGCCTAGGTTGGTACTGCTTTTCTCCTGTTGCCAACCCCTGCTTTCCTCACTCTCTCCTATTTGGCTTTTCCTCTTCTGTCACCTGTGTCATCAAGTTCCTGAATTAAATTCCTTCTGTTGAAATACTAAAAAAGAGTTTCTGTTTTCCTGATTAGATCCTGACTGATTAGGTCCTGGAAGCCAAATGAAGAAAGCGTATCAAGGAGGAAGGAGTAATTAACTGTGCTAGCTGCTGCTGACAGATCAAGGTGAGGGCTGAGAATTGATGAGTGGATTTAACAAAACGGAGATCACTGGTGACATGACCAGAGCAGTTTTATTGGAATGGTCGGCAGGTGAAAGATCGATTGTGTGAAATCAGAGACCACTGCTGCAGCTGTGGTAGGGTCAGTTTCCCAAAGTATTGACATACAGAGAGCCTGGAGTGGATGTGGGGCAATAACCACAGTATCCAGTCTCACTAGGAGAGAGGAGGAAAACTGAGGTCACAAGAGGGAATTCATCTAGGTGGAAAGAGCCAGTGGTCAAAGGCAGAGCTTTCCAGTGAATAGACTCAAGGACTTAGGTTCATGGCAGAAACACATGCTGTAGCAGGAAGGTAAAGTCACATAAAGAAAATTTTAGAAACTTAGTGTAAACCATCCCCTTTGGGGAATAGTGACTTTCTGCTTTCCGAACTTCATTTCTGGAACGGGACAAACGTATTTCAAGAAGTTAGTATTATAAGGCAGTAAAATATGTTTATCCGCAAGAAACTTCAGAATACAACATTTTTGAGTAGTGATTCCATTTGAGAGACTCTAACCCAAAGAAATAATCCTAAAAAGGAAAGTGTTTAGGCATGAAGATGAATACCAAACTCTTATTTATTAGAATAGAAAAGTTGGAAACATATTAGCTGTTTAGGAATCCAGAAATAGGTAGTTAACTATAGAGCATCCACTCAGAAGACTATTAGGAAAACTATTATGAAAACTACTAAAACTTATGGTTCCATAAAAAAAGTAGACAAAGAAAATACAGGCAGTTTTATGCTCAGTTTTTAAAATGAAGGATGCAGCATTTCTATGCAGAGTATAGTTATAACTAAGTAGATGTGTGCCAACATTTAAGTAGCAGCGTGAGGGGTAGGTAAGTTAGAGAGCCCCGGTAATCTTCCTTCTGTTCTATACTTTATTCATTGATCATGTATATTTTTTAATAGTAGAAAAAATAAACTCCTTAAAAGGAAAAAAAAATAGGTGATAAGAAACAGCTTCCCTATTAGAGAAATTCTGTTTAGTAAGAGGCAGAGTAGAGATGGTTTCTTTTAATATTAAGGTAGATGAGGGGCACCTTGGTGCCTCAGTCAGCTAAGCATCTTCTTTTGGCTCAGGCATGATCGAAGAGTCCAGGGATCGAGTCCCGCATTGGGCTCCTTTCTCAGTGGGGAGTCTGCTTCTCCCTCTCCCTCTGCTCCTACCCCTGCTTGTGCTCTCTCTCTCTCTCAAATAAATAAATAAAATCTTTTAAAAAATATCAGGATAGACGATATCTTAGCTAATCGAAGTCTTAATCTGAGTTCTAACTTCTTTCATTGCTTGCGATTAGCACAATATTTATACTTGTGCCAAAGCTCCCTCCCTTTCTTATCCCATTACTAAAGCTTTTATTTATTTTTTATTTTTTATTTTTTTAAAGATTTTATTTATTTATTTGAGAGAGAGAATGAGAGCACGAGAGGGAAGAGGGTCAGAGGGAGAAGCAGACCCCCCCGCCGAGCAGGGAGCCCGATGCAGGACTCGATCCTGGGACTCCAGGATCATGACCTGAGCCGAAGGCAGTCGCTTAACCAACTGAGCCACCCAGGCGCCCTTCCATTACTAAAGCTTTTAATTCACATGTCATAGCACAATGCTTGAACTCACAAAATTGCATATATGCAGATGTCACAGCCAACTGCTGCAAGTTTCTGGGATCCTAATTATATAGATGAAAGCTTGTGTTGCATGCAAATGGACTGAAAATCTTCACAGAGAGAGGAATAAAAAAATATGCTGTATTAAAAATATCTTTAACACAATCCTTAGGAGAAAAAAAATGGAGGGTTGAGTCTGAGATAAAATTATGCCACTCAAATATATTATGAGTTCTCAGTCTCAGATTTAAAAAGATTTGCCCACAATCTCCCCATCCAGAACCAACACGTTTTTCAAAGCCCTCTGTTATTTCAGAATCTAAGTGGATAGCATAAATGTTAGGCTTTCTTTATATTGTTGGGGACTATATGGTGACAAAGATAAGGGAGCTCTCAGACCTGAAGATAAACTGAGAAGAATGTCAACGTCAACCAGTGTGGTAATTCTAGCAAATCCCAACAACAAAGAAATATTTGGGATTCTATCGTAAATGAGGAGAATTCAGCAGTTCTTATTGCTTCTTCTTGAGGTTAACCAAGAAGCATCAAGCAACATTATCTGCTTGGCTTTGATCATAGCAACAAAATATTCCAGATATCTTATGCAGACAAGGATTGGGGATCTAAATTTCAGTTCCTGTTACATTCCTCAAATTATTTTAAAAGATGAATAAACAGCAGATATGTTGTTTTGGTAACCAAGAGATTTTTAATCAGGTGTATGAATGTTTTTTCCAAAATTTCACATTCTTCCTCCCTCAGATCAGGCACTGTGTTTTTTTCGACTCACAAAAGTTCAAATTCCTCTTTACCCGTTGAGAGATTAGAGATGAGCCTAGCATGTTCAAGTTTTAACAACACTCTGGGTCAAAAACAGGGAATTAATTATATAAGGCAATGAGTATAGTGTAGTTTTAAAAGCATAGGCCTATGGGGTAAAGTTCCTGGATTCAAATCCTACCTTTACCACTTCCTAGAGAGTGACCTCTGGCGAGCTGCCTCACTTCTTCGAGACCCGTGACTTAATTCATGAAATAAGGATAACAATAGTACCTTCCTCCAAGGAGTAGTGTGTGACCAGATGAATTATCCACATGAAGCCCTTAGAGTGGCGCCTGGTACATTGTGTGTATTTAATAAAGTGTTAGCCCTGATTACAATTGGCAACTTTTGTGTCCGGCTTCAGGAAATTCTTGGGAGATGATTATACCCACCCTCCCAGATAATATGGTAGGACTGATAATTAATCTCTCTAGTTCATTTAAGTGAACATCTGGTCAAGTTTTCATTCCAAACAATATCAGTCGGAATGACTCAGCCAGGGCATGACTATATAAGGCAAGCATTCTCTAATTCTACCGTACTGCTGACTGGGAATGTCTTTCCCCTCTGCATAGAGCCAGAGACAATGTTAAGGCAGGGTGGTAATTCATTTTATTTCACAGACAAGGGAGTGTTTAAGCTAAATACATGGATTCCAACTACAAATATCTGGATAAAATATATATTTTTTTAAAGCAGACACTTACCACACCATGTATATTTTCCAGGAATTTCTCCAACTCTTGGTTGTTTGGTGTCATAAGTTCTCTCCCATAGGGAGAAAAGATGGAGCCACTGTAACTGATTTACAAATGGCAATCTTCACCAGTGCTGCGTGCTACTCTCTACAACATAACACCTTCTTGTCCACAAAACCTGGATGCCCTGTGGATTCTAAAAATAGCACGTACCTCTTTATTCCATAAGAAGATAATAAGAGATAGAATAAGACAAAGAGATCTCTGATGTTGTGTCTTGTTCAACCACCCCATTTTAGAGAGGAAATCATTTAAGAGAGAAGCAAAAAAGTGGCTTATTTAAGGTCATGTGGCAAGTTTAGGACAAAATTGGGACAAGAGGTGGATCCCCTAACTCCTAAGGTGGTGTTTTCCACTGTTGTCATAAATTCCCAAATGCCATGCCTGCGGTGACAGAAAAGAGGGTGTTGGCTCTGAAACTAATAATACACTATATGTTAATTAATTGATTTTAAATAAGACAAAATAAAATAAAAATAAATTAAAAATTAAAAAAAAAAGAAAGAGGGTGTTGGTACATTAACTTTCAGAGAGATATGGCGTGGATTTCCTTCCTCTGCTGTCTCTTTGCAAACTGAAACCAAAGTTCTTTTCCATCCTGACCATCTGGACACCTTATGCGGCGTATTTGCTAGTTTGAAAAATAAAACAAGTTGCAGGGGTGCCAAAAAACTGCAGCAAGTGATCAACCATACATGGTACCTAGGATTGAAGACTCAGGATGGGCCAGGTCCTGAGCCAAATGCTCTCGAGGGATTGCTTCATGTACTGCTCACGTGAACCTTATGATATAGTTAATATTACCACCACTCTTTGCCAGATGAGAAAATAAAGACATAGGGAAGCTAAGTCAATTGCCTAGAGTCACACAGGTATGAAGTATGAGTCTAGGCATACATTTTGGAAATCTTACCCCCAAGCCTCTGGGCAAGACTTTTTCTAACGTGGAACCATCACTGCCATTCCCAGATCTATCACAATCTGATTGTTCTAGGTCTTGGTTTAAAGTTCACAAGAATGTGCTCTAGCTTTGTTGCCCTCATACGGTTTTTTCCTAGTTTTTAATTTTATTTATTTAACAAATATTTGTATAATAGTCAGCAGCCATTGTTCTATACAATCCATGTCTATCACATATATATTTATTTAATCTTTACCACACTCCAATGAGTTAGGTGAACTTAATATCCTTGTTTTTTAAATTTGAGGATAGTTGACACACAGTGTTCTATTAGTTTTAGGTGTACAATGTAGTGATTCAACAATTCTATATGTTACATTGTGCTCAGTGTAGCTGCCATCTGTCACCATATAATCCTATTACAGTACTATTGACTGTGTGACTTATTCATTCCATAACTGGAAATTAATACCCTCATTTTATAGATAAGGAAACTCAGGCATCGGTGTAATTTGCCTAAAGGGATACATCTAGTAAATGACAGAATCGACCACAACATTGCATCATCTAATGCTATATTTGTCTCTTTTTTTCTTTTTTCTTTCTTCCTTCCTTCCTTTCTTTCTTTTTTAAGAGCATACTTTGACAGAAAACTTAAAGGAGAAGTGTTCTGAGAGAGGGAAGATGGGTCAGACCCAGATTCATCTTCATTTTCCGTACTATGGTAACCTTTGGGGTATGCCAAGGATCACAAAGTGGAATTCACTGCTTTAGAATATGCTTAAATAATTTTTTTCTTCCTCACTTATTTCACATAATTGTTACCTGTTCTCAACCCAAAGGAATTGTGTAGCCACAAGCAATAACTTGCAGATGATTATGCAACCATTAAAAGGGATAATTATAAGGACTATGTAATAACATGGCAAGGTAGCTATAATGCAAGATTAAGTGGAAAAAAAGGAACACAACAGTGCATCCATTGTATGATTATAGTTATATACAAATCTATATGCCTAGACATATTTGAATGGCTATGTTAAAGCAGTGGAATTATGAGTGATTTTTAAAATTTTGAAGCTATTCTATCATTAAATTGAAAACAACACCAACAAATGACCAAAAAGAAAGAAAGAAAGGAAGAAAGAAGAAAGAAAAAAAGAAAGAAAGAAAGAAAGAAAGAAAGAAAGAAAGAAAGAAAGAAAGAAAGAAAGAAAGATTCATGAAAAAGGACATACTCTTCACCTGAAGGAAAGGTTTAGTTGTAGTGACTTATCAAGATAGTGATTCTTCTCTAGATAATGCTTTTGGGATATCTGTCTCTTAATGGTCTACTGGAATTTGGTAGATTATTTTAAGGGCATTACTTGCAAGTTAGTCAAGAGCCTGATGAAGTGAGTTAAGCCCATCCTCTTGAAACCTAATTTAGCCATTGAAAGTACTATTTATGGTCAATTTATGACATGGAAAGCAATATAATGTTTAAAAGGAAAGCAAAAGGGGCACCTGGGTGGCTTAGTTGGTTAAGGGTCTAACTCTTGATCTCAGTTCAGGTCTTGATCTCGGGGTCATGAGTTCAAGCTCCGTGTTACAAAACAGAATAAAATAAAAGAAAAAATAAAAGGAAAGCAAAATATAATGTTGGATATATGTCTTATGATCACCATTATATTTATATATTTTTAAAGGTGATACATAGGAATAATGCAGAAAAGAAATACACCAGACTCTTAAGATTGGTTATGTTGGGGAGAAGCTGTGGGGTCATTTTTTCTCCTTCTTTAATTTTTTTTATATTTATTAAATATTCTACAATAAAGATGAATTATAACAGAAAACCATAAACTTTAATTTTGAGAAGAATTCGAAATCTAAACTAAGAAAATGAGAAAAGTGAGCATTTTATTTGAGGATTTTTTTTTTTTTAAAGTAGACTCCATGCCTAACATGGGGTTTGAACTCATGACTCTGAGGTCAAGAGTCACATGCTCTACAGACTAAGCCAGCCAGGTTCCCCATATTTGAGGATTCTAAGAGCAGCAGAAATTGTTCAGAGTTCCATTTCCCATCTCTCCCTCCGTGGAACATGGGAGACCGAAGGGAATGGAACATCCTCCAGTGAACATCCTCCAGCCTAAAGATACCTGTCAGATTTCTCAAAGGTACATGGTAGCTGTTGTTTCAATCCCTGGGGTCTTGGACCAAGTCAAGGTTCAAAAGAGTATGCACCTTGTGGAATTTTAAAATTACAGCAGGCTCCGGACGCATGGGTGGCTCAGTCATTTAAGCGCCCGACTCTTGATTTTGGCTCAGGTCCTAATCTCAGGGTCGTGGGAGGGGCCCCGCACTGGGCTCCATGCTCAGCACGGAATCTGCTTGTCCCTCTCTCTCTGCTCCTCCACCCCCCACCCCCGCGTTCTCTCATTCTCTCTCTCTCTTTCAAATAATTAGATAAATAAATAAATAAAATCTTTAAAAAAATAAAAGAAAATTACAGCAGGCCCTCTTCTCAAAGAAGCCATTTGTTTTGTTTTTAAATACAGTTCAACTTTGAAGGTATTAAAAAATTAGAAAAAGAAAATAGTCTATCAGTTGCATTTTCCATTTGAACACATTTTTTCCTTTTGAGCCCAACAATTCCATTTAGGAACTATCTACACCACCTCAGATACTCCCAAAGCTGGTTATCAGAACAACAGGGAAAGCCTTTAAAAATAATAGTTGCTATGGTATGCAGGATATTAGGCCTCAGTACACAAGTGATGGGGGTCCTCTCTAGTTTATTTAAGCAAGGATCTGTAACTAGGCCAAAAAATACCATCCTACAGTGACCAATTGTTCTGATTTTCCCAGGCCTATTTTGATTTTAGCTTTAGCCCTGAAAGTCCTGCATCTCAGGAAACTCCTCAGTCCTGGGCAAACAGGGATAGTTAGTCACCCTAAATTATCTTTCCAGACACCTAATCAGAATATCCTTGAATCACTTTTAGTCATGATGCAAACACAGAGAATTGAAAACCAGAAATAATGGAGTGAAATCTTTGAAATGCCTAAGTCATCTCTTTGTGGAGCATTGAAACCATGAGAAGGGTCATATTTGAAAAAAGAAAAACCACTCAGAATTTTAATCTTCTAACTTCCTGAGTGTTTTTCTTTTCCAACGAGATTTTATTTAAAAGAACATGATACAGATTTTTAGCTGTTACGATTGCATTCTAAAATGCCTCTTAGGAAAAGGCCCAAAGAATGACAATTGTATCCAAAATGCAGGTCCAATCTACAGCCATCATGGGTAAAACACTGCCTTTGTTTTGTTTTTTTTATTTGAGTTTCCAGTGGTAAGATAATAAACTCAAACATTAACAGGAGGGCTTTCTTTCAAAGTTTGGACTGGAGTTAAAGTGTCTGGGTCCCCCGTTTCATCTGTTGAAGCTGGAGTGGGTTTGGGTTTAATTCTGTCATTCAGTTCTCTTCACCTTTTCTTCAGTAACAATAAGTTGGAGGTATCGAACTAGAACTCTTGCGCATTAACACAGGGGGGAGTGATGTTTGTTGTTATTAGAGATTTCTTCTCTTAGGAGGAGCACACGTTGAATCCTGAGAAGTTACACAGATTTAAGCAAGCCTCTTATAAATGTAGTGAAGAGAGACTTTTTGCCCTCTCGGCATCAGATCACAGTGTGGGGGAGAAAACTGACCAAACAGTGGTTTTTCAGTCATTGTCCCAAATGAAGCTATACCATTTTCCCAGTAAAAATAAAACACTGTTATTTTTACCTTCCTCAACTCCCCGTTAAGGAGAAAGAAATTACATGGAAGTTTTAAAAGATGGGATTTCATAACAAGTCCTTTTGACATTTATCCACAGTGCAGAATCTTGGGTAAAGTTGGCTTATAAAATTTTAATAGCTTTGGCTATGTTTTCAAGTGTCTTATTTACTTTAACAACAGGCTTCCTGACCAGGATCACAGAACAAGGAATCTGTGGCTAAATCCGCCTGTCCTCTGGGCTGGGGCCAAGGAAAATCAAGGGACGGCAAAGCTCTGGAGAAGCGGAGGTGGCCGCCCGGAGTCAGCAGACGGTATCTTGTCGTGGTCAGCATGCTGGCTCTGGAGGCAAATTGGCTGCGTTCAAATCCAGGCTTTCCCCCTTCCTAGCTCTGCAACCGCAGGCGAAGCCCCAGTCCCCGTCGGTAAAAGGGAGTGATGGTACCGACCCCATAGAGCCTTTCTGGGGCTCAAATGAAAGAAGCAAATCACCTAGCCTAGTGTGAGAAGTGAGGTGTGTGCTTGCTCTGTGTTGGCGGCTAATAGAAGTTTCTCTTCTTCGTTCTCCATGTTTCATCCACATGGGATATATTCGTTTGTAAAATAACTTCCATGTTCGATTTTAACTCTAGGCCTTCACAGCTGCTGTTTCACCTGCAGGAAGCTCCCCTGGCCCTTACCTGACCAACCCTGGGCACCCGCCTAGTCTCTGTTCTCCAGGGAGGCCTTCCCCGGTCACCTGAACCACCGGCTGTCATGACGTGGCCTATCATGAGCACTTAACAGATCATAATTATTTACTAACATCCTTCTCATTTAGAAACGTGATGTCATAAATCCAATACATGGATACATAGCTTTATAAAATAATGGTGTTTATAACCAATGGCTTCCCACCTCTTATTGTAAGTAATCAGATTATAGCAGAGCCTATCCTATAGCATTTGCCAGATTTCAGTAATTCTTATTTTAGCATCATGGTTTTTGCCCTATCTATACAATATCCATACTGTTTGCCTAGAATTTTCTATATATTGCTTTCTTTCTTTTTTTTTGTTTTTTTTTGTTTAGGTTAATTTATTTTGAGGAAATATTAAATTACAACCTTTCATGAGAAACTGGTGTTTGCTAACCACTAATCTACTTCATCTCTATCCTTTTCCATATCAGGAAAATGAGGCCTAGAGAAGGGAAGGAACTTTCCTACCGTCTTTTACCAGGTATATATATATCAATGGCAATAACTCAGATCTCCCACTCAGCCTGTCCTTTGTAGTATTTCGCGCTGCCTTGTGTAAGTTTCATGCCAGACAGGACCTGTTTTGGTTTGGTTGACACACGTGGAACAGACTGACAGAATAATCCATACTGATTTTGAATAACTTATAAAGCTAACTAAAGACCCACACTACTGGTAGCTGTTTCTAACAGAAAATAATGCCTTAATTCAAAGGTAATTTACTTTTCCAAAACCATGACAGACCAGTGACCTTCTTTCTGTCTCTGAAGATCCACTCCAATAGCTTCTGCTTCGTTTACCAACAAGTAAAACAATAAAGTTAATTAGAGCAAATTTCATCATTGCAGTAATGGTATTGTAATGGAAAAACTGCCTCTTCTTTCTAAAAATCTTTATTAAGATGAATTTATGTATCGTACAGTAAACTCTCCAATGTTTTTCGCATAGTCACAGGATTGTGCAACCATTGCCACAATATAATTTTAAAACAGTTTTTTCCCCTAGAAGAAACCAGGATTCATTACCAGACAATCCCCTTCTCCCTTCCTTCCTACCCCCTAGTTCCCTCGGCACTAAGTAATCACTAATCTATTTAACCTACTTTCTGTCTCTGTGGATTTGCCTAACCTGGACATTCCATGTAAGCGGAATCCGACAATATGTGGTCTTTTGTGACTGGCTTCTTTCACTTAGCATCATGTCTTCAAGGTTAATCATGTTGTAACATGTATCAGTACTTCATTCCTTTTTATAGCTGGATAATATTGCATTGTATGCATATACATTCATGAGTTGATGGACATTTGGGTTGTTTTCACTTTCTGTGTATTATAAATAATGCCATTATGAATATTCAAGTATAGGGTTTTGTGTGGATGTACGCTTTCATTTCTTATGGATATATACACCTAGGAGTGGAACACCTGGGTCATATGGTAATTCTAAATAAAGCTACTGTTTTGCCTGCTGAAAATCCTTGGCTCCTCCTAGTAACAGTCCTTCCTGCCTCCCTTCCATTTTGCTGTATAATTTCTCCCACGTTGGGGGCAGTCTTGGCAAACCTGTCAATCAGCTCATCGGGACCTCCCCTGCCAAGGGGTGAGCATGTGATCCACATCCTACCAATCACCTGCCCTCTCCCTAGAATTTGATTCTTTGGCAGAGGGTCAGTGAGGCTGAAGGGAGGAGGGACTCATCCATCGCCGTCCATTCGTTTCCTAACATCTACATCTCAGAGCTGCCCTTACACGTCAACTTTTTCAAATGTTGAGTTCTACCACATCCTTCCAATACATTCTTTGATTTTGTTTTTGCCCTGAGCAGGTCAAAGATGGTTTCGTTGCTTGCATCCACCTTTAGCCTCATCTGGAACACTTTCTTTGGATCAATCAAAATGCATGCATATTTATTATACCAAAGTGGTCTTTCTGTTGATGCTATCTATAATTAGTCAACTCAAATCTTCTCCCCCATCCCAGTCTATCACACAAGAGGGAAAGGAAAAATACCCTCTGTTATATGCCCGATCCCAAAAATGTGGAATAGAAACAAGGTCCTGAATTCACCCTGTGTCCCAAAGACAAAGATGTAGATGCCAGAGCTACAAGAGATGGTTCTTCCTTGGTCAAGTTGTAATCTGAGGCTTTCAGAGAGCATGAGCCCTGCTTCATTTATATAAAAAGGATGCAGTTAAAACAAACGAACGGTTTGCATGTCTTCATCCTGTCTTAACCCACAGACCCTCAGAAGTGTTCTTCAAACCCAGAGATTAGGTCTTGAACCCTCTTCTTTCCAACTGTGAAAGATACAATGCACAGGATAATTAAAGAGATGATTTTATTCAGGCTAATGCAGTAAGGAAAATGTTCATTAATGCAGAGTATCTCAAAGAAAACCTGTGGTTTTATAGAGAGAAGTAAACAAGGGAATCATGAGGCAGAGTGGAGGTGGGTCTTAACTGAGTCATATGGAAAGAGTGGTCCTTTGTGGTTAGCTCTGTCCTGAAACAGTAAAGCCAGGGGAATTCCTTTTATGGTAGAAGAACTTTTTTGGAGCAGAGTACTTAAGTTCAGTGTCCTTCCCTTCCTTCTTGCCTTCCTTCCTTCCCCTTTTCATACTTTTGTTCATTCTGGAAATACATATTTAGTACCTATTTTTATGCTGGCACCAGGGCTGTGGCCTTAGGAGGGGAGTCTGATCAAGTTCCCTATGAAACAAAACAGAGCTTTGTAGATGCTAGACCTGCACAGGCTGAGGAAACACTGGGTTTTGAGGCAGACTTTTTTTTTTAAGAGCTTTTTTAAGTAGGTAGAAGTGTTTGGTTTTTTTTAAAAGATTTTATTTATTTATTTGTCAGGGTGAGAGAGAGAGAAAGAGAGCAAACATAAACAGGGGGAGCGGCAAGCAGAGGGAGAAGCAGGCTCCCCGCTGAGCAAGGAGCTCCACGCGGGGCTCGAAGCCAGAACCTGGGGATCACGACTTGAGCTGAAGACAGACGCTTAACCCACTGAGCCACCCAGGTGTGGCTTTTATCTGCCTCTTCCCTATCATTCCCATTTCTACCTTCCCTCCCCTCTTTTGGTCTCTGTACCTTGGATCAAGATGCCCCTCTGCATACCACCTCTACATTTTCCTACTCCCTCCCTGGTCAATCTAAGTGCCTTTCCTGCAAGCAATTTTTCTAGATTTCCAAGGGAGTACATGAGATGGCTTTGGGAGGCTTCTGTGGTCCTACTAAGCCCCATGGCATTCTTTTTTTTTTTTTAAGATTAATTAATTTATTTTAGAGAGAGAGCGAGCGAGCAGGGGTAGGGGGGCAGAGGAAAGAGAGAGAATTCTCAAGTAAACTCCCTTCTGAGCACGGAGCCAGAGGCCTGAGGAGAAACCAAGAGCCCACGCGCCCTGCCCCACGGCAGTCTTTAATAGAGATGGCCTGCTTTTTCTTGGTTTTATGTGGTTTCTAAAAGCAGCTTTGGGATAGCCTCTAGTCCTCTCCTGCAACTGGATTGTCTCCCCTAAAGGCCTCATATAGAAATTCTAATAGGTTCCCAGAGCTGAAGGAATCTTGCCTTCCTTTATTTATATTCTTTAACAATCTGCCTTATTAAAATTATTTATAAATGTCTATTCGGGGGACCCCTGAGTGGCTCAGTTGGTTAAGCGTCTGCCTTTGGCTCAGGTCGTGATCCCAGGGTTCTGGGATCGAGCCCTGCATCGGGCTCCTTGCTCAGTGGGGAGCCTGCTTCTCCCTCTCCCACTGCCCCTCCCCCTGCTTGTACTCTCTCTCTCTCTCTCTGACAAATAAATAAATAAAATCTTAAAAAAAATTAAATGTCTGCTCTGGTAGTTTGTAAAACACTTTTTATTCATTGACTATCTCCCAACATGCCTTCCACACTTCTCTGGTGTAAATGTGAGTTTGAGGAGTGAGGGTGAAGTGTAAGTATTATACAGAACAACTAGTACATCAGTGGAAAACCATGCATTGTCTGTAGCACATCCTCTGGTGTTATCTTACTCTGATTACATGGCAGCCACAATTCTGTAAGCTGTAAATAACTGACAGCCATGGAAAATAATTCTTGTCCCTAGATGTGCAAACTCTCTTCTGTGGACTTCTGTTCTCCATTGTGGAGAAGTTCAGTTTTGCCTCCTCTTCATATTCACTTCAGTATTCCTGATCTCTAAATGTGTCTCTTTTGTGTATGTGTGGTTTTAGACATCTCTAGTTTCCTCATTAATGAGTTAATAACAACTTTGACACATGGTCCTATTTCTATCTATATGAGAGTTATGATTTTACTTATTTTTGAAAATTATATTTTAACAAGATCGAATTGCACTAAATTGCTTGGATCATCAAGAAGGACTGAGGAAATGCCCAACAGGCCTGTGAACTCAGGGGTAATAGAGTGTAGTACTTAAGAGGATAGGATTTGCAGCTAGACTCCCTGGGTCAAGCCCTACCCAGATCTACCAGTTTAGTTTTTTTGTTTTGTTTTGTTTCCCTTAAGCTCTGTGACCTTGGCATGCTACCCTTTTAGTGCCTCCGGTGAAGATAACACTACTTATTTTATAGGGTTGTTGTAAGGATTACATGAGCTCACCAAACAATGTGTGACATATAGTAAGGGCTCAGTAAATACCAGCTATTCATGTTATTACTTAATACGGAGACATATAAGTAAATCCTGGCCCCATTAAATTTTAGCAGGTTAAAGATGAAAAGCACAATTTTACCAGTCATCTGTCTCACATATTCACAGCCATGGTTCCATTTACAGGAGGACAAGTTGAGGTGATAGAAAGAGGTAGACTCAAGCTCAGTTGCGATACTATTCCACAGTCTTGTCCCACTTACAAACAAAGCATTAAAATGTTAACCCTGGAATTTTCAAAACAAGGCCACTTAATTGACAGACAACAGACCTTTTCTGTTTTTCTCTCTCTCACTTTTAGACACAATCTCCCACATCCTCCCTCTCCCAGGATTTCTTAAACATCTCCCCTCTGACTCAAAATGGAAAATGGGGCTGAGGCACAGTTAACAGGGTCTCAGGAAGCCCATTTTCAAGGTACCCATTTAGAATCCCTTTCCAGCCAATTCCTGTTAAAGTATTTTCTGGGACATTATTAGGTCCTTCATGACCTCTCATTTTATCATCTCCCTTTTTGGCCAGATGATAGCAAAGCTCCTTCATGGCTGTCTCTGGGTGTCTGGAAGATAAAGATAAAAAAGAGGATGAAGATCCCAGAAATGGTAGCAGTAGGGAAAGGGAGTGTCTGACTGACCTGGGAAGCCAGACTGGGAGAGGCAGCCTTATCTGCACACACACGCAAACACACACACACACACACACACACTCATAGGGCAGTCTGTGCACTGCACTCAGGAGGAAGAAATTATATCTCAGGGAAACAATCGCAGTGCTTGGGGGTTTTTGTTTGTTTGTTTTATTTATTTTATTTTATTTTTACAGGGAAGGTGTGTTTTCTTTAGCTGCGTTTGTTTTGTCTATATCAGAACAAACTTTTAAAAGATTCTGATGCATAGCTTTGCTTTGCATTGTCTTGTTTTCAACTCTCTGCCTATCTCCATAGGTAATAGATGAAAACCATATTTATTTTTTTCCCATAGTATCATATTTCTTAATTATGAACTTATGGACCCTTCAGAGGTCAAGACAGGTAAACATTTTGAAACATATATATCTTAATAAATTCTCCCAGGGACCTTAATTTTGTTAGCTACTTAAAAGGGCTCAGGATTAACCCAAATTTAAGACTCACTGCTTCAGAGGATTTTTTAAAAATGGAATAATTTTATAATTTCTTCTAGTCAGTAGGCAATAGGGACATGTAAACAAAGAAGGGATTTTGACTCAGTCTTTGTTCCATCTCTCCTCCAAGGCCAGCACTTGATGTGAGTGTAATTCAGAGAGGGAGAGAATGATTGCCAGGAGCCAGAGGATGTGATCATTGCAATTTCACAAAATAATAAGAGACCACTTTTCAAAATTCTGGTCTATTCAGTGTCATAAAAAAAGGAAAAATGGGTTCATCTTTCTTTTGGAGAAGTAAGCCTTCAAGTTCAACTGGTTAAGTGATGTGGCCCAAGTTCATTCAAGTGTTAGATAATGTTCTGATTATTTAGAATGTTTGGAGAGATTTGTTCTCTGATGAGCCTGAAAAGGCACCACATTAAAGCTATCAGTGACTCATCAAAAACTATTCCCCCCACCCCACCCGCCAGTACAGCATAAATGGTTGAATTCATTCTCCCAGCTTTCAACCTGCTTCTGAAATGCCCTGAACTGGATAAAACAGAGGGTGATGGAGAGAGGGGGGAGTCCATTTATTGTCCAGTTTGATTGCTCAGTAGACAGCACAGACATATTTAAAAAAATTTTTTAAGTCATGTATTGAGCAAGCCTGAAAAAAGGAGGTTGCTTTTGACCAAGGAATTTTATATTTAAGAATTGCTTGCCCTTGAACAATTCAATAGAATCTCTAGGGCTGGGCCCTCATCATCATTAGTTTTAAAAAGTCCTCCAAATGATTCTAATGTGCAACCAGAACTGTGAATTGTTGGAGTCAGAAAAGTCTGGATTTTTAAACTTCATTTCACTATAAATCACTTGAAACTCAAAGCCTATTTCCTTATCTGTAAAGGAACAAATATTATCCTAGGCCTTAATAAATATGGAAAAAGAAGAAAAAGAAGGGCACACTCTTAAAATTATATGTTAATCCTTTCCCATCTTACAATAGACACTCTCCCCCACAAAGAGTTATAAAAGTGACAAATGTCTCATTACCATATTCAAATGTAATGAATCTAAAATTACTGGGTTTTTGGAGATGATTAATTCTGACCAAGCATCTTTTCCTCTTTGCTGAGTGAATAATAATAATTAATTTACAGTAAGCAGGTGATTCACATTCTATTCACACTTAGACATTTCTTGGCTAGAAGCAATGCAGAGGACCAAGCCATCCTGGCTGGCTGCCTATTCATCCGTGGGATTATTCTTCTTTGCAAACAGACCCGACCACAGCAAGACGAATTCATGCCCAGCTGAGACAATTGTCCTTATCACCATGCATCTTCTGGGAATGTTCCCCAATCCCTGCCACATGTCCTATGTCTCCTTTTGTAATGAGACAAGCCACCATTTTTGAGTACTTTCTCTGTGCCAGTCAATTTGTGCTAATTATTTTCCATATATTATTGCATTTAACCCTCACAACAGCTTTGTGAATAAAGCACATTATCTCCATTTTACAGACGATGCAATAGGCGTAGAAAGGTTAAAAATTTGCCTGTGGGCACAGAGCTAATATGTAATATCTGGATTTGAATTCAAATCTGTCTGGCTCTTAACCATAACACTAAATTCCTTCTCGACCCACCAAGATTCTGCCCTTTGTTCTGGCTCCAAACAGAGCAAATAAAGTCTCCATCCCAGAAGATCTAAACTTAGCATTTCTATTACTATAATAGCTAACATTTGTTGAGGGCTTACCAGGCACCACATCTTTTATATGCCTGCTTCTTTCCTTTGAACCACTTCCTCTAGAGTTTCCACATGTATTTTTTATTTTTATTCATTTATTTTTATTTTTTATTTAAAAAATTTTTTTTAGGTAGGCTCCATGCCCAGGTGGAGCCCAACACAGGGCTTGAACTCACGACTCTAAGATCAAGACCTGAGCTGAGATCAAGAGTTGGACGCTTAACCGACTGAGCCACCCAGGCGCCCCTATATTTTTTATTTTTAAACTAATGAAATAGTTTACATATTCAAAACTTTGGGCATGTCCTTACATATATCACATCTACCCACTTTATTTCTTACATTCTTTGTCCCTCCCCCACTGCCCATAAGAAACTTGACAAGAACCAGCCTCTGTTGCCTCTAGTCTTTTGCACATACCATTGACCCTTGAACAACACTGGTTTGAACTGCATAGGTCCACTTACACACAGGGTTTTTTTTTTCGATGAATACAGCACTGTAAATGCATTTTCTCTTCCTTATGATTTTCTTTTCTTTTAAATTGATTTTATTTATTTGTCAGAGAGAGAGAGAGAGAGCACAAGCAGGGGGAGTGGCAGGCAGAGGGAGAAGCAGGCTCCTCGCTGAGCAGAGAGGCTGATGAGGGACTCGATCCCAGGACCCTGAGATCATGACCTGAGCCGAAGGCAGACGCTTAACCGACTGAGCCACGCAAGCATCTGATCTTCCTTATTATTTTCTTAACATGTTTTTTCCTCTTCCTACTTTTCCATAAAAATATAATACTTATTACCTACAGAATATGTGTTAATTGACTATGGTACTGGTAAGGCTTCCAGTCAACAGTAAGCTATTAGTATTAAGTTTTGAGGCAGTCAAAAATTATACACAGATTTTTGACTGTGTGGGGGGAGGGGAACAAAGCCCTGCTTTATTCAAGGGTCACCTGTAATCTGTTGCATGCCCCTTCAACACCACTTTCCTTCTCCCTATTCATTGTTTAGCACTAACCTGGATTCCCTTACCTTCTGAAGATGGCTGTGTGTGTCCCATAACTGAGCTGATCCTTTTTTTTTTTTTAAGATTTTTTATTTATTTGAAAGAGAGAGACAGAGATAGCGAGAGAGAGAGAGAGCACAGGCAAGGAGAAGAGGGAGAAGCAGGCTCCCTGCTAAGCAGGGAGCCCTATGTGGGACTCGACCCCAGGACCTTGGGATCATGACCTGAGCCGAAGGCAGACGCTAAACCAACTGAGCCACCCAGGCACCCCGTGAGCTGATCCTTTTGATAGTACTTATGTTTTCTTTTCATTGGCAATTTATTTGTTTGCCCCCCCCCCCCCCCCCCCCCATACCACAATGACTGATGCATCAGCTGTATAGAATGTGTCCACATATGGTAGATTCAGGACATTTTTTATATAAGGGAATTACATAATTCCAGTTTTTGTGATCCACACTAGACCACCTAGGCTGCAGCTCAACATGTCATATTTCAAATCCCTGTATTGCCAGTCTCCTTGAAATGGAACCAAAAGCTATTTGGTACAAAATAGTAAAAAAGTGTAGAACTGTTTTATGTGATCAATGACTTCCTCTTTTTTTTTTGTTTCAATTATTAGATTTTTCTGGACCATTCTCAAATTTTATCTTTTGACAGACATAGAAATATTAGCTAGGATATCAGTTTGCTTCAGATATAAAAACGGCAATAGGGAGCAGTTGGATTAATTAATTAAATTGTTAACCTCAGTCCAGATTTTTTTCCTTCTTGACACATGGCACACAATTTCAGCTCTTTGAAATGAATGTCAAAATTTAAAGCAGAGTGTTTCAGCTTCAAACACAACGGAGCCAAAACAGGGTGTTATACCGTGGGGGCTATGGGCGGAACTTTTTTCCTGACTATAAAACTGTTAAATGTTTGCTTCCCAAAAGAGAGTTAAAGCACACTCTTCAAAGAAAAAACCAGCCAGGGCATTCTAATGTGTTAGAAAAAACCCAAATCGTCTGATTTGCAGTCAGTATGAGGCTGTTACCATTTAACATGGAGAATTCTGAGAGTTGCGAGGATTTGCTCTTTGAATAGGGACCCCTCCTCAGTTCCCCGTCTGCATTCAGGTGAGGGAAGGACCCTTGAAAGGACCTGTGGGGTGTGGTGCTGAAAGAACAGTTCCTACAGAAGCCTTTTCACCTACACCAGCGCACACAGGGAAGTGAGACCTGGGTCTTCCCCCAAGTTAGGAAGTGTCTACACCATGTAACAGAAAAAGAGTTTCAATAGAAGTGGTCTCAGAGACACAAGAGAACACTATTTCAGACAATGTGCTCTGACTGAGCACCATTTGCAGCAGAAATACCGGGCAGATACATCTTAACATGCAAATTTCTTGAATATGTTCAGACTCTTTTAAAAAAAAAAAATTTAATTAATTTATTTGAGAGAGAGAGTGTGAGCAAGAGAAAGAGCACAAGCGGGGGTACGGGCAGAGGGAGAGGGAGAAGCAGACTCCCCGCTGAGCAGGGAGCCCAACTCAGGGCCTCGATCCTAGGACCCTGAGATCATGACCTGAACCAAAGGCAGACACTTAACCGACTGAGCCACCCAGGCGCCCCTCTATGTTCAGATTCTTGATATGAATCGTCAAACTGTCCTTTAAAATCACTCAACTTGGGGTGCCTGGGTGGCTCAGTCGTTGGGCGTCTGCCTTCAGCTCAGGTCATGATCCCAGGGTCCTGGGATCGAGCCCCGCATCAGGCTCCCTGCTCAGCGGGAAGCCTGCTTCTCCCTCTTCCGCACCCCCTGCTTGTGTTCCTTCTCTCGCTGTGTCTCTCTGTCAAATAAATAAAATCTTCTAAAGAATAAATAAATAAATAAATAAATAAATAAATAAATAAAATCACTCAACTTTATAAACATTCCTGGAAGCGACGAGAACTTATTTCGCAACACATTCACCAACCTCAAAATGGTATAGATCACGGGTCGGCAAACTTCTCCTGTAAAGGGCCAGATAGCAAAGATTTTCAGTTTTGTGGACAGTGCAGCCCTTGTTGCCATTATTCCCCTCAGTCAGTGTGAAAGCAGCCATAGGCAATATATAAACAAACAAGTGTGACTGCCCTATAAACTTTACTTATGGACATTGAAAATTGAGTCATCTGATTTTCACACATCATGAAATCTTTTGATTTTTCTCAACTATTTAAGAGTATAAAAACATTCTTAGGTTGTATGCCACAGAAAAACAGGCATTGGGCTGGATATGGCCCAGGGACTGTCATTTGCTGACCCCTGGGATAGATGCCATTAAGTCAGTTGTGGTAGGAATTACATAAATTACTTTTGGATTAGCGCTTAACTTTCACAACATCTATAAAGGGTAGAACTCCCGAATCTTCCCCGATGCAATGCCATCATTCCCTTTTAACAAGATACAGGAAGAGAAGAAACTTCTCTTTCAACTCAATGGAAAATGCCTTGGAAGAACATCTCCTACAGAGCTTGCAGACTTAGCCATTTGCACTCAAATTACGTTCTCAAGGCTCCAACTATAACAGACCACTTCTGAGCCTTACCATGAGAACGTCTGAGGCCACCTCAATTGGAAAGGGGCTGCTGAGGCTGCATCTGAAGGTTACATTGCTGATAGGACTATTTTTTAAAAGATTTTTTTATTCATTTATTTGACAGAGAGAAAGAGCACAAGCAGGGGGAGCTGCAGGCAGAGGGAGAACCAGCAGGGAGCCCGATGCGGGGCTTGATCCCAGGATCTGGGATCATGACCTGAGCTGAAGGCAGATGCTTAACGACTGAGCCACCCAGGCGCCCTACTGGTAGAACTATTTTATTGTGACCGCATGATGTAAGAGTCTGCCACTGTTCTGGCTCACAATATTTGACTTCTCTGGCTTAAATATTTGGGGGGCCTCGCCCACCTAATAACTCATCAAGATTTTGCCTAGGAATTTGTCCCTAAATTTTATATGAATTTCTACATTATATACGTTTCTACAACTATTATCACTTCATCCTTACAACAGTCTTGCTCGATAGTTATAGCAACATTGCAAAATAGGTAAGTCTGTTAGGTTTATTGTCCCATTGTAGAAACTGTAGAGATTCAGAGGACTGGAATGAGCTGCCCGAGAGCTGTCTGCTAGTAACAGATGCTGGCTGAACCAAAATCCAGATCCCGTAATGCACTCTTCCACTGTCCCACAAGGACTCTCAAAAAAAGACAAAGCATTCTATTTAATTTGGTATATATACACTATTGCAGATTACCAGGCACTGTAACATCGTTTTGTGCATTTGTGCTGGTACCCTGTAAAATTCACCTATTAAAATAAAATTTTGAATCATATAATCATAACCATATCCACATCCTCAAATATTACAAATGTAGTTATTTTAATTCTTGGTAAAATTCTAAGCACCGAGTACTAACAGTGGAGGGATTTGTAAAGACATATAAGAAATGGCTGGGCTGGCCCACTTTTAACAACTTTCTCCATGGAATAAGAGCATCAATATGGGATTCTCACCTGTTAAAAATTGCAGCATGACTCTGTGACAAGCAGAATTCTGAGATGGCCTCCAACAGTCCCATGACCCTGGTTGTATCTACCTCCTCCCGGTTACTCAATCAAACATTAGTCTAGGTGCTGCAGTGATGTTGAAGATGTAATTAAGGCCCTTAATCCATTGATTTTAAGTTAGGGAGGTAATCCGGGGTGGGCCTTACCTAATCAGATGAGACTTGAAAAGAAATCAGAGACTGAAAGCAAGAGACTCTCCTGCTGATCCTGAAGAAGCAAAGAGCCATGTTGTGAATTGCCTATGAAAGGGGTCTCATGGCAAGGACACGAGGGTGCCTTCTAGGAGCTGGGAGTCACCCCGGGCTGACAGCAAGACAATGCCTGGCAGTCTTGTAACTGCAAAGAACTGAATGCTGCCATCAACCAGTGAGCATGGAAAAGGACCCCAACGTGGAGATGAGATCTCAGCCTTGTCAAACACCTACATTTCAGCTTGGTGAGACCTGAGCAGATGACCCAGTTAGCCTGTACCCAAATTCCTGACCCATGGAAACTGTGAGATCACAAATCTGTGTTGTTTTAAACTGCTGAATTTGTTACACAGCAATAGAGAACTAGTGCCCTCTCATCCATGGAGAATGAAAAACTTTCTTCAGTGCCTCTTATTTAATCTTACATTTCTTAACCCAGCCCCAGTCAAGTGGACATCTGCTCATCTCATCAGTCACAGCTCTGAGCTTTCCGTACTGCTGTGGAATCTCTGGTTTCCCAACAACTGCTCTCCACCCGCAACCCTGGACGAAAAGAGATCACCTCTCATTGTGAACACACTGCAGACTCATTTAGAAACTCGCCCCTTCTGGGGCGCCTGGGTGGCTCAGTCAGTTAAGCGTCCAACTCTTGGCTTTGGCTCAGGTCTGATCTCTGGGTCCCGGGATCGAGCCCCACGTCAGGCTCCTCACTCAGCATGGAGTGTGCTTGAGATTCTCTCCTTCTGCTCCTCCTGCTCATGCTTTCACACACACACACACTCTCTCTCTCTAAAATAAATACATAAATCTTAAAAAAAAAACAAAAAAACAAAAAACTTGCCCCTTTCTGTGGTGAAAATTTGCTTCCCGATTCTAACCCCTTCTCCAAACACTCCTTGCACTGCATGTTGAGATTTCACGCTCTGACGTTCTCTGTGCCTTCTGAGCCCACTCAGGGAGGGACAGGAAATCCAGACACTGACGGCGGCAGGAGGGCTCACTCTCAGAGCATTTATATCTACAAAAGCGTTGATGTCTTGAGTAATAGCACAGAGGGCCTAAAGATGATTTCAGACAGCCATACGCAGAGAGAGAAATTTGGGCAGAGGGCAGATGCTGATATGACTGCCACATCAGAAATCAAACCCAGGGACTCACAGCTGTAGGTGAGGTAAGTTTTTCAAAGCAGATATGGCCCAGCGTTTAACTACTTCCCTAACTGAAAAGTTTCTCGCTTTTCATTCAGGGTCCCCCCACATTCAAGCCCTGCCCAATCTTCCTGGCCTTATCCCTTACTCCCCTACAAGCATTGTACTTTCCAGCCAAGCAGGCCTGCTCACTGTTTCCCATTTCTCACTCTGCCAGGAATGACCTCACCCATCTTCCTCTGTCAAAACCCAACTCACCCTTTGTGACTTGTGGTTTGCTTTTCAGAAGGTCTTTGCTGATCTGTAGTTCCTTTATCCTCTTGCAACACTTATGACAGGCAAAGCAGCATGAGATTTCCCTACTCGTCTTATCACCTATGTTGTAAACTCCCACCACACCTTGAATATTCCCTGGCCAAAAAAATCAGTACTCAATAAATATGTAATGAATTGAATTGATTAAGCAGACTGTTTCTCTTTTGTTACTCCTGCAGAGTTCTGCTCTCCCTTGGCTGAGGGAGAATGGACTTGGCTCAGATTTTGTCTCTTCTGCATTTGAATTATTTTAGGACAACAAACAGAACTGATCTTTGGATTTAAAAACAACAAAACGAATAAGGCTATTTCAAAAATTCATAGTTTTTCTTTTTACAAAGACGAATTTCAAAGTGGTTCCTGAGACATTATTCACTGTCTTCAAAGGTAAACAAAACAAAACAAAACAATGAACTTGATTTCTCTATCAAGTATACTAGAGCTTTGGGAAGAGTACTTAAAGATCTACAGGAATAGTTATATTTCTAATAAAATTGGATCTGCCTTCCCCACGGGAAGTTTTCATTTATGCCTTGGCCTGAATTAAAGACTTCTCAGGATCCAGATGTAAAAAGTACTGGTAAATATCTACATGGTGAAAGTAATCATCATGGTATGATTTACGCTTATATTTTAATGACTGATTACTGAATTTTTAAATAAATAATTATGGACTTGCCAGCCAGTGTCAAAAATTATATCCATAACAATGAATAATCCAGCTCACTAACATTATTACATCCTTACTGTGTTTTGTTAAAAGGGTAATTTCCATGTTCTTCATTTACCAGACTTATCAACCACAATACTATAGACATTTTATAAATCCTATCCATGTCTTAAGTCACTCAAATTTTTTAGTTTAATAATTAATTAATAATTAATTTTTAGATAAAAATAAGCCATAAAAATAAATTAATATATTAAAAATAAAATACTTCATCTGATAATTAATCTACTATATTTTTTGCATAGTATTTAGCCTCAGATTTTCTTTTGAAAATTCTCTTAATTTATGTATTTGATAAACATACGGTTTTGAGAAGTTTAGATTAGTTCATCTTGATATAGTCTAGTTATTCCTAGAACCGCTCAGTCCATTTTATTGCAAAAGCAGCAACGTAGATTTTTGTAGGTGTAAATTCTATAGCCAAAAAATCCTTTTGATACAACTAATAATTTTGTAGTATATTATTTGAGTATATAGTCATACTGAATATTTTTTGGTAAGAAATAAACACTTCGGCAAGTTAACGTTGTACTTTACAATTTCTAGTGACCAACAATATTAAGAATTACTAAGTTGTTAGACATCGTGTAGTCAAAACTGAGTAAATTTTAATGTGCGCTCTGCTTTAAAACATCAATCTTTAAAAATATTTATAGCTTATATACATCTGAGTCTACCCTTGGTCTAGGATGCTTTTAGGGGACAAATGTCTAAAACTTTCAGGATTGGAATAGAAGGTAATCTGACTTGGTTTCCCAAAATATATTTTTCTCTTTGGTCACACCTAAGATTGATTAGTAATCGTTAGTTACATACCACATACAATTTTATCCACCATTGGAAACAAAAATTCTAGATAACATTAATTCAAGACCTGTTTACTGTTTACATACAGGGTCACAGAAACTGGGGCCAAGCACTGAAGAAAAGAAAAGTTCACATTTGTAGAAAGCAGTTTTAAGTTGTTATGCAACAACTCCCCTTTCTTTTTTTTTCTACACCACAGCTTTTTATCCACATTTTGTTGATGAGGGAACAGAAAGAGAGAATTTATGTAATTCCCCAAAATTCACTCAGCTAGTGATGGATCCATAATTGTAGTCCAGATTTTGTGACTTCAAATCCCAGGCCTTTCTCAAACGTATCCCATAGCATGTAAATACTCTGATATTTTGTAATAAGAAAAGGAAATCAGGGCTCCATGCTTAAACTAATTGTCTCCTTATTTTTTTCTTTATGTTTCCAATATAAATCACTACAAAAGCTTGAAACATTGACAGGACCCTATTTCCTACCCATTCATCTTAATTATGAAGGATCTGGAGGAATAAAACTTTCCAGGGAGCTGCCTGGACAAGGAGTTATTTATTAACAGAAAAATGAACTCAGACAAAGCACTGGGGTAAGAAGACATTACCAATGCATTTATGTGTCTGAATCTGTAACATTCTCAATGAAAGAATTCTTCACCACGTGTTCCGTCTTTGCCTTCCATATCTCTTAGTATCTGTCATTTATACTCTGGCCTGTTAGCTATTTAGTTGGAGCCAGGATGTGGTCTGGTCTTGTGGAGGCAGCAAATTTGTGTCTGGAACGAAAGGAGCTTCTCTTTTCAGACTGTCATTTTATTTGACTACCTTTCTTTGTCCATTATTTAGTTTATGCTCAAGGGAATACTAAAATAAAAAGTTATCTTTTTAAATGTTAAGTGCCAGTTAAATGTCCAGTTTCCTGGAGCCACTCGAATCAGGGTGATAACAAAAATATTCCCTTCAAGAGGAAAAGGTTGGTTTTTGAGCTTGTCTCTAAGAGAGCTAGTATTGGTTGATGCAGAAACCCAATGATCTAAAGAGACACACCTACTCTTAGAGCATGAGTGCCCTGATAAATGAGCTAGACGATTACCTTTATTTAGCAGAAGAAACCCTCTGGTATTGCTTCAAGCCTTAGTTTGCTTTCTGGGAGTGAGGGGCTTCTGTATATCAAATTTCATGGTTATTCCTTAAAAGCAAATAATTAAACAAGGACAGTAGTTTATTTGGCAGGAAAGAAAAAAAGGTCTACAAATCTCAATGAAAGGATGAATTTAGAACAGAGAGCAGTCTCTATGAGAATATGAGAGATGAATACAGGTTAGTGGTTCTTTTTCAGAGGGAAGAAGAGAGAGTAGAACAGGAAGGGGGCACTTGAACTCTACTATATTTTATTGCTTGAAAATACAGGAAAAATATGATGAAAAGTTAACATTTACAAATTATAAAGAGTGAGGGCGCCTGGGTGGCTCAGTTGGTTAAGTGACTGCCTTCGGCTCAGGTCATGATCCTGGAGTCCCTGGATCGAGTCCCACATCGGGCTCCCTGCTCGGCAGGGAGTCTGCTTCTCCCTCTGATCCTCCCCCCTCTCATGTGCTTGCTCTCTCTCATTCTCTCTCTCTCAAATAAATAAATAAAAAATCTTTAAAAAAAAAAAAACAAATTCTAAAGAGTGATTACATGGGAGTTTATTAAATTACCATCTGCTTTTCTGCAGTTTTGAAATTTTCATTGAAAAGGAAGGACAGAAGGGAAGGAGAAACAGACAAGGATTCATTACTGCTTTTTAAAAAATCTTTAGATGGCAATAGGTAAGAGAATTATTTTTATTTTAAATAATCAGAATGAGATTGTTACAACAATAATGTAGAACCAATGGGATGCTTTTGTAAATGGACAAAAATCAGGAAAAATAGCTGGAAAAATAACAAAATAAGCACATTTTTAAAAAACCTTGGAAACAGGGGTGCCTGGGTGGCTCAGTCGGTTAAACATCTGCCTTCGGTTCAGGTCATGGTCCCTGGGTCATGGGATTGAGCCCCGAGTCGGGCTCTCTACTCTTCCAGGAAGTTGGCTTCTCCCTCTACAAACCCCCCTGCTATGCTCTCTCACTTTCTCTCTTTTTCTCTCTCTGTCTCAAATAAATAAATAAATAAATAAGACCTTGGAAACAGATTGTGAGCCATTGTGGCTGTTAAAGAGGCTGAACAGATTTTAGCTTTTTTTGTCTTTTGTTTTGTTATTATTATTATTATTATTATTTTGTTATACCCCATAGTTACACTTATTGTCTGGACCTTCCTTAGAGATTTTTCACTTAGGAGATTAAATTGTACCTGCGAACCCACACCAAGGAAACTAGAGCATTAGAGCATTTGAAGTGAATATCTGTTTTATCATATTGGTCAGCAACTACTTACCAATTGTCTCCTTCCCACTTAAGGCAAAAGGAAATTCTGTGATTGGAATTGGCTTTTAAACATTTGAGAATAACAACATCAAAGAGAGATGCTTAGTGTATAAAAATTGGGAAGGAAACGCCAACAACTTCTCAGTCAGAAGGTGATCATGTCGTGTCTTATTAACTAATCCTTTGGTGGAAAGGATTTGCCTCGAGGACATTTATAAGCCCTCACTTTGTGTTCTCGTCATAATGATCATTTTCTCATTCAGTTGTCCAGCTGCTGATATGCTTTTTGCATGAGGTGACAACTTGACTCTGATGAGGAGTCTAATTATTTTTTATTTTTATTTTTCAGTTTAGATAATTGATCTTCATAATAGAGTAGGGAGCTAACAGCTTGGTTCAGTAATTCTCTATCAGCAATTTTCAACATGTTCAATAAACGTGTTTTTATCTAAAACAACATCCTAGACACATATTTAAAAATATATTCTGGGGGCTCCTGGGTGGCTCAGTCAGTTAAGCAGCCAACTCTTGATTTCGGCTCAGGTCATGATCTCAGGGTCATGAGATCAAGCCCCACACTGGGCGCACCTAGCCCGGAGTTGGCTCGGGATTCACTCTCTCTCTCTCTCTCTCTGCCCCTTCCCCAACTTACACACACATGCACTCTCTCACTTTCTCTCTCTCTCTCTCAAATAAATAATTAATTAATTAAATTAAATAAATAACATTATGGGGCGCTTGGGTGGTGCAGTCAGTTGAACGTCCAACTTTTGGTTTTGGCTGGGATCGTGATCTCGGGGTCATGGGATCGAGCCCTCCGTAAGGCTCTGAGCTCAGAAGGGAGTCTGCAAGAGATTCTCTCTCCCTATCCCTCTATCCATCACCCCGCTTGTGCTCTCTCTCTCAAATAAATAAATAAATCTTTATGTATATAAAAGTAACTCACATTTATAAAGATTTTGGAAAATTTAGAAATGCATGAAAGAAGAAACTAGAAGTTACTCATAGTCTTACAGCTCACCCTTTATGAGTATTTTGATCTATATTCTTGTTGATTTTTCTCCCTACATATATGTATCTATGAAATAGCAGGAATTTTTCTGCATGCACAACTAGGATTATTAAAAATATGTTAACAAACTAGTTTTAACATTGTGTATAGGTTTGAGAAATGACCTGTTTTTTGGTTTCTAATGAACACTTTGGTCACCAAATATTGAGCTGAAATTCACTAGTAGCCTGTCAGAATTCCTAAGGTGTGATGGAGACATATTGAAAATAGTAGTGACTTTTTAACATGCATACCAAATATTATCATAATTTCAATTTGTTCCATAAAACCCTGCAAAGCTAAAGTTACAGGACGAGGTCAAGCTCATTATTATAAACTGTGATATTAATGATGTAGCTAAATATACCCTGAGGAAATGGAGGACTAAAATTTATTGAGCATCGGGGCACCTGGGTGGCTCAGATGGTTAAGCGTCTGCCTTCGGCTCAGGTCATGATCCCAGGGTCCTGGGATCGAGTCCCGCATCGGGCTTCCTGCTCCTTGGGAGCCTGCTTCTCCCTCTGCCTCTCTCTCTCTCTCTCTCTGTCTCTCATGAATAAATAAATAAAATCTTAAAAAAAAATAAATAAAATTTATTGAGCATCTACTATGTGTCAGGCAGAGTACTGAATATTTTGCAGAGATTGCCTAATACATATATGACATCTGTAGGGTGAAAAATGACATCTTCAATCTCTGTACCCATAAAGTGGGACAGAAATAACCTAGGTTCAAATTCCTGCAATTCAAGGTTGGAAAAGACAGGGTGGATTTTGATCAGAAATATTTAAATTCACTGTTGAATCAAGGAAAAGAGCATAACTCCTCTATTCTCTCCTTATTTTGAGTATGGAGGCACAGCCTTAGTGAGGATTAAAATTGTATCTTCTGCTGGGTAGATTTTTGCTTTATAAGAATTCAGTGCAATTTATTTTGCATAAAAGATATAATGTGTGCGGCCATATCAGGATTGCTCATGCATGCGTTGCTTACTGTAGAGGAGATTCTGCCTTCCGCTGACCTATAGGTAATAGAAGATGCCTCTGGAATACATTTCCCTAAAGTTATAATCGGATATGCCATAAGCTCACATAACAAGTCATGTCAATGCAAAGTGGCAAGTCATTTACTGCAGAGTTACAGGAAATGCAAATTTGATCTGGTGTGTGACAAGTTGAAAGCTCTATTTTGCTGCCCGCGTGATAGAAATGGCTTGCTGTTTGCACATTGTTTTAGATAAACCCTTTCCTGGGAATTGTGACTTAAGGTGACCAGAGGCATGATGCCGCCCTTATGTTCGTGATTGTCGTAAGTAATGTATCCTCTACCTTACTATGGACAGACGTAAAATTGGCGTGTGTTCATGAGACTAATGCTTTTGTTAGGAGGACATTGGTAGGATATTTCTGTATTTGTCTTAAAGTTTACCTTTGCCCCAAAACAAGTGGGGCACTTAGAATTTTTCGATTTGTTAACACCTTACTTCTGGTCTTCCTATTATCATTTATCTGAATTCTTATAACAGAATTCTGTCTTGGGGTGGTTTTCAGGAGCACAGGCTCTGGACTAGCTAGTAGGGTTTGAATTCTAGCCTGAAGTGCTAGTGTGATACTTTAGGCAGGAAACTTGTCCAGGCTGTGTTTTCTCCCCTGGTAACGTGAAGATAGTAATCACACCACATTTATGGGGTTTGGTGAAGGTTAGGGCAATGCATGTGAAGTTCTTCGCACAATGTCTTACTCAAGGAATGAAATCCTTCTAATCCTGTTTGGTGGGTGAGGCAAATAGAAAGCAGAAAGACATCAAGAAGTTAACTAAGACCTTGGCCTAAGGCCACGTAGTTGCAGAATTGGAGTCAGATCAGCCATTCCCATTTTAGCCTACTTCTAAAGGCTGCTTTGCTTTCTTAATTAAATACATATGTGTATATGCAGCTGTTGACTTTTAGATGCGATGTTTCGTCAACAAATGTAATCATGGAGCTTATCCATTGCAACAGACATAGTGGTGAGGCAATGTAACTACAACAATGGGATTTATCTACGCCCAAGCGCCCACACACATGAGCCCATGCAAGCACGCATCTACATTCAGAATCTTCCCCTCTCAAAGGAAACCTCAGACTCTTTGCCCATATCTTGCTCCTAGTTATGGTTCTGTCACAACCTGGGCATTTACTCAGAGCCTCAGCCTTCTTGCTAGTAAAAAAGAAATAATAGTATGTGACTTGTATTGTTAATTAAGGTATTTACTAATCAAAATTAATCAAGATAGTGTATGAAGAGTCCTTAGCATTGAGCCTGGCACAGAATAAATTCCTAATAAGTGTTAGCTAATATCTTTATTTATTGTTGCCCTTGCTGATGGTGCTGGCATCCGTGGTGTTTATAGAGTCAGGGGGGGAAGACTCGACTGACCAACTGATCTAAAAGCTGGGAATCTTGTTTTCTTTACAACTCTTAAGACTATCTGATCTGATTGTTCTTATTTATCATCTCTTTCCTCCCATTAGATTTATGTTCCACAGAGGAGGGAGCCCAGGACAGTGCTGGACACATACCAAATGTCCCCCTAAAAGTCTGTATATAAATTAATGAATGGAGAAGAGTTTGAGAGCAATGGGAAAGAGGAAGGAAATCACCTGTGTGAGCAAAGAGGGAGGGGACAGCTTATATTACCGATTTCTCATGTGAACTTCTGGGTCTGTTGGCAACCAGCATTTGTTAAAAAAACAGTGTCCCAGAGGAAGTCCGCTTAAGAAATCACGAATAATCTGATAGAGCAGGGGCAGTTCAGTAGCATCTTTCGCCTCATGGGGATGGGGGGCAAGTACAACTTGCGTCAACATGCTTGTCTTGATCTGAGTTCACGTCAATTCCCATCCCCCAACCTTTCGTGACTGTCACAATGCTGCCATCGAATCCATTTTCCAACATCCTAGCTACTCTCCAAAATTGGACTTGCAAGTTTCGGTTGATCAAATTCATTGCACATGCCTTCAAAGACGGTGTGTGCACAAAGACGCCGGCCATATGCTTCTGAGCGTCGAGTTACTGTATGTGACACAGTTACAGTAGTGACTGGCACACGGCAACACCTCCATAAATGTTCCCTGTTGTTGCTGTTGTTATTATTCTTAGCATTACCCATTTGTTCAAAAAGGATTTATCGAGTTCCTCTTCTGTGCCTGCGGATGCTAATAGTAAACTAAACAGACCAGATCTCTGACCTCGTGAAGCTTATGATGCAGTGCAGAGGTTCACAAAGGAAATTGCAGTGTGTCACGCGGAATAGTGAATGCTTGTGCTCCCTAGGTGGGTGGCGGCAGACTACACTCTTGCTGAGGGCCGGCCCCCATCTGCCTTGTTTTAACGCCATCGCTCCAGTATCTTGTGAAGAGGCATGGTAGGCATTCGGTTCTGGTTGGATGAATTAATTAAGGAGTGAGCGAATTTCTGAAAGGGGCCCTCGTCTAATGTGGGCACTGCAGGTTCTGGATTTAGGCGGGGTGCGCCGATGCGAGGCAAGCTCTGCCGTTTGCCCACTCTGTTCATTGGCAAAGTCTGGCTTAGAGTATATGTGGGTGGACGCGGGGAGGAGAACGAGGCTGTGAGAGCGGGCGCATGCAGAAGTGAAATCTGTGTGGAGCTGAGGTTGCACGGAAGGCAAAGTCTTTGGTTGTGTTTTTTTTTGCGGTTAATCTTAATATATGTGTGAGCCCACGTGGAGGGTTCTGACTGAGGTAAACCTGAGCTTGAGTCAGTGTGTGAGGGGTTAGCTTCGGGTTTGTCGTAGGCCGGGGTATTGGAAGTATTTTACAAGGCACAGCCTAGGGATGTGTGCGTGTCCGTGACCTGTAAAGTAATTGTGAGGTCAATTATGGGTGGGTAAAAAGCACAAGCTAGGGTGCTAAATATGAGGTAAGAATAGTTTAAGTGTAGGTTTGTCTGTAAGTCAATTGCAGGCTTTTGTGATTGTCGGCAAAGTAAGAGGGTCTCACTCTAAACCAATTCAGGAGGTCTTTTCTTTGAGGGTGCAGGTTTGTGAGGCAGATTCTAGAACCGGGGACGGTTGTGAGACAGTTCTAAGATGGGAATGAGACCAATCTGGGATTATGGGTAAGCAAAGTCTAGGATTGTGAGTCTGGTAAACCTGAGTTTGTGTGTATGTGTGTTGTTGTAAATCAGAATTTGGCTTTCAGATGAACACACTTGAGCCAATTAGGTTTGTGTGCACGAGTGGGGCAGAAAGATTTGTCTTCGTGAAGCAAACTCGGAAGTCAGTGTGGGGAAGACAGGGTTTGAGTGCATGTGTGAGTGAGGCAAGTTCTTGAGTGTGAATCTGAGGGTTGTTGGCCCCGCGGGAAGTGTGCATGCGTGTGTGTGCGTGTGCGCGCGCGCCAAGTTGGGATTTCTACTTTCGAAGGGCTACCGGGCCGCGCGAGCCTGCGGGGCCACGTTAGGGTCGGGTGCGCGCCGAGGGGCGGCGGGCGGGCGACAGGTCCCGCGGCGGAGCGCGCCCGCTGCCCCGGCCCCTGCGCCGCGCGCTCGCTGGCTGGCTGGGGACTGGCAGGAACCGGAGCTGCACTGCCGCCTCTGGCGCGAACGCTCAGGCGCCTCCTCCCGCCCCAGTCACTGTGGCTCGGCGCACGCTGCCGGCGGCTGCCCTTTCCGCCTCTGGGGGAGCGAACCCGCGGGCCGCTGTGCGCCGGCACCATGGCCTCGGGCCGGAGGGGCTGGGACAGCTCCCACGAGGACGATCTGCCCGTGTACCTGGCCAGGCCGGGCACCACGGACCAGGTCCCGCGGCAGAAGTACGGCGGCATGTTCTGCAACGTGGAGGGCGCCTTCGAGAGCAAGACGCTGGATTTCGATGCCCTGAGCGTGGGGCAGCGGGGCGCGAAGACTCCCCGGAGCGGCCAGGGCAGCGGCCGCGGCTCGGGGAGCCGGCCGGGGGTCGAGGGGGACAGCCCGCGCCGGGGCCAAGGCCGGGAGGAGGGCAGGGAGCCCGCGCCCGCCTCGCCCGCCTCGCCCGCGCCCGCCGGGGTGGAGATCCGGAGCGCCACAGGCAAGGAGGTTTTGCAGAACCTCGGCCCCAAGGACAAGGTAAGGGGGCCCGGGGCTCTTCTCCTCCTGCTCTCGTTCCCTTGGCGGCCCGGGGCGCCGCGACCCGGGCACAACTTTCTCCCGCTCCCTTCGCTCGGGGAGGGGGGACAGGGAGGAGGAAAAGGGCATCCTCTGCCGAGCGTACCGCGACCTCTCAGCCCGGACCGGGATTCGCGCGGGTCCCCCGTGGCAGCATCCTGGTGCGCGCGGGACCGGGGTGCGCGGGTCCCCCCCGCCTCCCTGCCGCACCCCCGGGCCAGCGGGTCTGGGTGGGTGTGTCAGCGCCGCCAGCCGCGGACGCTTAGTGATTTCTAGCCCTTCTCTGCGTCTCAGTAACCACCAGCACAATTGTCTGGGCCCCACTCTGGCCCTAGATTAAATCTCAACCCGGGTCACCAGGGCAGAGGGCAAACTAGCGCTGGGAAAATGGGGTCATTTCCATAGTCCCCGGATGAACGTACAGGATGGGCGGTCTCCCCCCTCACTCTTCAAACATCAGCTCTGTCCCTGAAACTTTTGGGTGTGGAGCCACTAGACTAAACACCCTAATCTGAGTGCCCCTCTTCTGTCCTAGATCGACATTTCACATCTGTGTTTGTGAAGTGTACGTTTGTGCACGTAGTTTATTGCAAGACTGGGTACCACAGGGATCCAGCTGTCTCTGGAAGAATATCACTTATTTTTGAAAACAGGCCGGAGTATTAAGGGTGCACTTTAAACTAGCACAAGCTGCAAATTCTCTGCTGCTCCTACATGTGCCAAAGCCAATTTCTTCTGTATGTGTATTTTTGAGAAACTCATGCACTGAACTGACTGGAGGCATGGCATTGAAATCCAACTTGCTCTCATCTATTTGTTTATTTCATCGAAAATCAGAACCACAGTTCAGAAAATTCAGGGTCTGGGCAGGGCCGGAGTATTCAAAGTTCAAACTGATGCTGTTGAGTTGGGGAACAATAGTAATCAGATACGTCACTCTTGTGTAGATAATGGCTGCAAAATCCATCCACATACATTATTCTGTGTAAATACTGATACGAATAATAACCCAAAATGGAAATGTCTGCCCCAGAGCAATTACAGTTAATGCTTACCCGAGTTATAGATGTTTTTCCCATTCAAATGCAGCGAGCCAAAGGAAAGCCTATCTCTGCACTGCTTGATTTTTGAAAGTTTGAAAAAACAAGGCTTTAATTACTGATACCGTTAGGGGAAGAAAGCACTGAACTTCGTCCTGTGTAAGGGTGCCATTGGGAAACAATGTCCATGTCCCTTGCAATCACTCATTTAGTTTGTGATTTTCATATCGTCCTTAGAGTATGGGATTCCTCTAGGCCCTGCTTGTATAACACTTTTAGGAAAAACTTCTGATATTTTTGGAACAGCTGTGGCTGATTTCTAAACTTAAGAACGGTGTTACAGGAAGATTATTGCCTCTCTTTAGGTCTGAGCTGATGGGGATTGAAATGTTCCCTTCCTGACTCTCAGGGGTGGGAGAAGTGATGGAAAAGGTCGGTAACAATTGCTGTGAGTCAGTGCTGTTCCCTTTGCTGGAACACCCCTGATGTAAGCCAGATAATATGCCTGGTTTGCAAGATTTAAGAATGGTAACTAGAGAAAGGGAAAATGTTCCTCCTGTAAACCCAGAAATTCTCGCGTTTTCCTTCCTTTTGCAAACCCTATACTTTTGGCTCCTAATTGAAAAATATAATACAACTTAAGCATCAGCAGGATTTCTTGTGCTACGTGGTTATTTCTAAGTTCAGGCTTGCTGTCAGCTTCATGCAGGCCATGTTATTATCTCTAATTTGGTTGAATCACACGGCTAAAAGAATCAGCAGACCTTATCTACTTCTGTACTTGATAGCTATTTCCTTGAGGATAGGGATCGTGCGTTTGGATTTAGCACCGTGGCTGAAATGCCTGGCACATTGGAGGTGCTCCATAAATGTTTGGTACATTAAACCTCCTTAATTAGGCCATATTTTCTGGTACATAGATGCACAATGACCATCTGGCCTCTACTTATTTTATATATATATATGTTTTAATTTTTTAATTTCTTAAAGTAAACCCTAGGCCCATCGTGGGGCTTGAACTGACGACCCCTGAGATCGAGGGTTGCATGCTCTACTGACCTAGCCAGCCTTTTGGCCTCTATTTAAATACCACGTTTTCAGGGAGTGCTCCACCTCATGAAGCAACTTTTGGAAAACTTCACTTTAAAAAAATTAAATTAAGCCCAATTCTGCCTCCTTGTAGTTTCTATAAGCTATTCTTAGTTCTGACCTTATAAAATACAAGAATAAAGTTTTTTTTTTTTAAATTCTGGGATATTTTAATAACTTGAAGCATGTGGGTTTGTTTAGCTGTCAGAAAAGGCTGGGTACTGCCACAGTAACAAGCAGTCCCCACATCTCAGTGGCTGAATCAAACAACAGTTTATTTCTTGCTCCTGCTACGTCCAACAGGGGTCAGCAGGACAGCTCTGTTAATCATTTCCCCGCAGGGACCTAGACGGATAGCCTGAGGGAAGTTTCATCTTGACACACCCATGTTGGTGAGAACCTGTAGTGAGCTGCTCACAGACTCTTGAACTCCCATGCTGAAGTCGCAAAAATGACTTAGGTTCACATTTCCCAAGCCCGAGCAACTCATTAATCCGTGTCCAACTTCAAAAGAATGGGGAGGGTGCAATCTTACCGTGATCCTGTAAGACAGAGGTTAGAAATATTTGGAATATAGCTTTAATATCCCTCCTCGATTTGGGGCGGGACTACTGGGATGAGACCTGGCTCCACCCACCCAAATTATGTGACTGTAAGCGTATAGCTCGGCCCTTGTGCCCTAGCTTTCTCACCTGCTAGGGTGGATAACAGTGACTACTTTGCATATAATAAGTACTCAATACATATTAATTACTCTTACTCTTTGCTTTTTACTGCCTTTTATATGTTTGAGGGCAATTATCACATTCTCCTTAAAATTCTCTTTTTTAGCCTTATCATCGTTCCTAGCTTCTTTAGCTTTCCTATATGTAAGCCTTTCACCCTTCTGATTTCCTTTTCAGTTATACTATATTTTATAAATATTCTTTCAAAAATACAGTGCCCAGAACTGAACACAGTGCTCCAGATGGGATATGGCCATGGCAAAATGTATTAGGCTAGTTCATTTCCTTGATTTATAGACAACATATGCTTCTGTAGTAGGAGATTACACCTAATAATTCAGTATCCATGTCTTGCTATTGTCTCCATAGTACATTCTCTGTCATTCAAGTGTTCAGAAAATTTTTCACATCAGCTGCTATTAAGCCAGGATGTCTCCATTTCTATACTGGTACAACTGAACTTAAAACCAACCAACCGACAAACAAACAAAAAACCTTTAACTATGGGATTTTATTTTTATTCCTTCTATAATATTTATCACCATCTTAGCTCATCTTTCTGTCACGGTAATTTTGAACCTTAATTCTGTGACATAGCATCCCTCTCCCCAGCTCTGGACCATCTGCAGATTTGATAAGTACTCTTTTTGAGCACTTTCTGTGTACCTGATATCTAGCTCTCTATCTAGATATAGATATATTGTTGAACATGATTTTACAGATAGGGAAATTGAAATTCATAGACTCTAAGTGTTTAGCCCCAAATCACATTGATAATAAGTGGGGAGCCAGAATTCAAACTGATTTTTCTGAGTCCAGAGTCCATTTTTCTGAGTTCTGAGTCCTTCTTTCCAGACAGAGAGGCTGCTTTATTTTAATTCAATGAGCCTGACCATTGTGTCTGCTGCTGATATGTTACTATCATGCAGGGCAAGGACAGAGCTTTCTGCCACACCTCTAGAACCTTCCTCCATCTTGTCGCCAACCCATTATTCAGGACACTTGGAGAATGGTTGCTCAGCCTATGGAAAGAGTTGCTGCAAGATCCTTATTTTTCCAAGTTGAATGCAAAGTTATTAAGAGAGATTTTAAAAACATGTCTCAATAAACTCACAATATGCTTTGTTTGTAGCGTACCTACTTCTTAACTCCCACCTTAAGGAAATGAATTTAGTTAATACATGAATAAATTACGAAGAAATTTCACAACAAAAGTGTATAGCTGAATAAGAGTAAAAAAAAAAAGTCTCTGAGTTACACTTTGAGTGCCAAGTGCCAAGTTTGAAGTATGACTTGGATGTTTATATTGTGGTTCTGGACCTACCTAAACACCTTGTTAAATTATGCAGCTAGATTTTTCTTACAATAGACATTTATACTGCCCCAATCCCCCATGGTTGGCTCATACAAGTTTTTGTTTATAACTTTTGACAGTAAGTGCATAAAAAAGCAATTTTAAATGAATAGGAAATATTTTTCACCATTTCTCAAGATGGTTTCCAGAGTTTTTCCTGCAGTGAAGAAATTACTAACGGGAGGAGAATTATGATATATGGTCTGCCAAGAGCAAATGATACTGCAAAGACTCTGTCATCCAGTGGAAACAAAGTAATGACATTATGATTACATGGGTCTATTGATAACTCCCTTTCAGGAGCCATGGGTCATTTCCCACGTGGGCCACTTTTGTGCAAGATGTTTCCTTTGTGAAGTCAGTAGGGGTTCTGGGTGTAGGGGGAGAGCACTTGAAACACGTGAGCTGTGGTGCTTACCTTTTTATCATTTGTCGTGTGCTTTTTTGGTCCTGGGTGAAAAGTTTTCAAAATGATCCAGAGAAAGTGAAGTTCTCCTCCTTATCCTGCGTAAGGGAAGACAGCTGGAAATAGAATTCTAGGTTTATAAAGGCCTCTCCAAATCATCAGAATGCCTGGAGTGCATGTGAATTTTACAAAGATGCCCTGAGGAAGGAAAGTTTGCCCTTAGGCTGGGAAAAAAGGTTCTTGCTTACCTGGCCCCCAGGCCACACTCGAATCTGGGACTGTATTTACCCAAACTTGGAAGTGTTTGAAACCTTTCAGAACTTTGGTTTGGTTTGACAGTAGGCATTTGAGGAACATAAAAAATGTGCCTTCCAAGTAATGCTGCAATTGGCAGTGTTCCCTCAAAGTAATGGTCCATGGAGACAGGATTTTGCTGACGGCTCTTGTAAGTAATGTTTAAAATGGCCAGGGGACTGTCCGGGAGGCTTTTCTGTCAGTGATTTCTATAGCTGATTAATTTCCTCTGGGCGTTATTCCTACAGATAATGTTCCTGTGAGTCGGGATAAAGCTTACTAGGAATAGGTAGTCTGGTTGTAGGGAATGCAGGCTGTGACTGGCAGCGCAGCCCTCCATTTTTGAGAAGAGGCAGAAGTCCATTTAGGCATGTAAGCACTTTTTAAAAACTTAAACTTCTAGGAAAATATAATGTTAAAACTTACCTGTACTCTTGACTTGGACTTATGTGGCATTCAAAAAACCGTTCTACTTCATCAGAAAATAATGAGATGAGGCAAACAAACAATAAACAAAGCAGCAAACAAACAATAAACAAAGCAACGGGCTCAAATTGGCAGGCTCAGCTTAGAGACCCAGGCTTTCACCAGCTGTACAACTTGGGCAAGTTATCTCCCTTCTCTCTCAGCCTTGGTTTCCTCCTTTCTAAAGTGAAGGGGGGTGGACCAGATGGTCACCAGAGCCACAGTCTTTAAGCTTTTTTGATTGTGCACCTCTATGCAAAAGCTTATTGAGCGTGGTCTCTCTCTACGTATATGTACACACATGTGCATTTATATAAATTACGTGCACAACTTATGTACAGTTGACCCTTGAAAAACCCAGGGGTTAGGGTGCCAACCCCCATGCAGTCAAAAAACCATGTATATCTTTTGACTCCCCAGAACTTTAACTACTCATAGCCTGCTGTTGACCAGAAGCCTTACTGATAACATAAACAGTCGTTCAACATGTATTTTATATGTTATATGTTTTATGTACTTCATTCTTACGATAAAGTAAGCTGGAGAAAAGAAAATGTTATTAAGAAAATTGCAAGGAAGAGAAAATATATGTAGAGTACTGCACTGTATTTATTGAAAAAAAAAATCCACGTGTAAATGGACCAGTGCAGTTCAAACCTGTGTTGTTCAATGGTCAACTGTATTAATATCTTATGACCATTCTACAATACAGACACAAGTACAAAGTAAAATAGTATATATACAAATATAGATCCTTGTACCTTAGTGGCTTATCTTACCCACCCATTTGGGTCTAAGTGTGTGTAAGTCTCTAATCTTTATCTCAAAGCCGTTAAGAGTCAGTGGTTCTAATATTACAGTCATAAATGAGTTCATTGTCAGTTTGAGTTCTTCAGCGATATATGCTCTTTTTTAAAAAAATAATTTATTTGAGAGAGATGGGCGGGGGGAAGAGGGGCAGAGAGAGAGGGAGAGAGAGAGAGAATCCCAAGTAGACTTCCTGCTGAGTGCAGAGCCTGACGCGGGGCTCGATCTCACAACCCCAAGATCGTGACCTGAGCCAAAATCAAGGGTCAGACATTTAACCAAATGAGCCACCCAGGTGCCCTGGTATATGCTCTTTTATGGACCAGTTTCTAAGAGAAAATTCAAAACTGTTGGAGGCTTGCTGAAAGGCTACAGACCAAGTGTTGGGTAGTGCTCAGTATACTCTCTTTATATATGTGGGGTTGGGCCAGTGTGGATAGGATAGCAAGGGTCACCATAAATATGATGAGTCCCCAGATCTCCATTTAACCCCTATTTTTTTCTCTACTTGTTTATTCAAAAAGCACTTATTAAACACAGCTATGTAGGTGCACAATGAAAAACTAATTTTGAAGAAACGAACAGATAAACAATAGGAAAACTTAAACTGCATTTCCCTGTAGTCTCCCATAGAAAATTGCCATTAATACAGTGGTGTATTTTTCACATCTCTGTGGGTATGACACGTGTGTTTTTCATTCCAAAATGAAAATAGGAATATACAGTATTACCTGTTTTAAAACTATTTTTTACCACTTTAATACATTTTCAGCAACTTTATTTCTGAAAGCAGTTTTAGGTTCAGAGCAAAAATGAGTGGAAAGTACGGAGATTTCCTTTATTTCCCCCACCCCCACACCTCCGAAGCTTCCTCTCTTATCTACATCTTCCACCAGAGTAGCACACTGGTTACACTTGAGGAACCCTCACTGACCTATCTTTATCACCCAGAGGTCATAGTTTACCTTAGGGCTCACTCTTGGTGGTGTTCATTCTGTGGATTTTGACAAATGCCTAAGGTCATATATCCACCATTATAGTATCAGACACAGGATTTTCATTGTCCTGAAAGTCCTTTGCACTCCACCTATTCATTCCTCCCTTCCCTCTACCCCTGGCAACTACAGTCTTTCTCTTGTCCCCAGAGTTTTGCCTTTTTCAGAATGTCATATATTTGGATTCATGGAGTATGCAGCTTTTTCAGATTGGCTTCTTTCACTTAGTAACATGCTTTTAATGTCCCTCCATGTCTTTTCATGGCTGGATAACTCATTTTTTTTTGAGCACTGAATAGTATTCCATTTTCTGGATGTACAGTTTATTTATCCATTCACCTACTGGAGTATATTCTGGTTGCTTCTGAGTTTTGGCAATTGTGACTAAAGCTTCTATAAACATTTGTGTGCAGCTTTTTATGTGGACATAAATTTTCAATTCGCTTGTGTAAATACCAAGGAGTGCAGTTGCTGGATGGTATGGTAAGAGTATATTTTGTTTTGTAAGGAATCTCTAAACTGTCTTCCAAAGAGGCTGTCCCATTTTGTATTCATTCCTACCAGCTTTGAATGAGAGTTTCTGTTGCTCCACATCCTTGTCAGCATTTGGTGTTGTCACTGTTTTGGATTTTGGCCATTGTAGTAGGTGTGTAGCGGTTTCTCATTGATGCTTCAGTTTGCAATTATTTGAGGACATATGGTGTGGAGCATCTTTTCATATACTTGCCATCTGTGTATCTTCTTTGGTGAGGTGTCTGTTCAAGTCTTTGGCCCATTTTTTAATAGGGTTATTCATTTTCTTATTGTTGAGTTTTAAGAGTTCTTTGTATATATTTTGGATAACAGTCCTGTATCAGGTGTGTCTCTTGCAAATATTTTCTCCCAGTCTATGGCTTGTCTTCTCATTCTATGGACATTGATTTTTGTAGAACAGAGGTTTTTAATTTTAATGAAGTCCAGTTTATCCATTATTTCTTTCATGGGTTATGCCTTTGGTGTTGTAAGTCATTGCCATACCCAAGGTCATGTGGGTTTTCTTCTATCTACTAGGAGTTTTATAGTTTTGCATTTTACATTTCGGTCTGTGATCCATTTTGAGTTAATTTTTTTTTTTTTTTAAAGATTTTATTTATTTATTTGAGAGATAGAATGAGATACAGAGAGCATGAGAGCGGGGAGGGTCAGAGGGAGAAGCAGACTCCCCGCTGAGCAAGGAGCCCGATGCGGGACTCGATCCAGGGACTCCAGGATCATGACCTGAGCCGAAGGCAGTCGCTTAACCGACTGAGCCACCCAGGCGCCCCATTTTGAGTTAATTTTTATGAAGGGTTTAAAGTCTGTGTCTACATTCATTTTATTGCATGTGGATGTTCAATTGTTCCAGCACCATTTGTTGAAAAAGACTATCTTTGCTCCATTCTACTGCTTTTGCTCCTTTGTCAAAGATCAGTTGACTGTATTTATATGGATCTATTTCTAGGCTCTCTATTCTGATCCATTAATCTGCGTATGTATTCTTTTGCCAGTACCACATTGTCTTACTCTTTATTTTATTATTTTTTAAGTGGGCTCCATGGCCAACGTGGGGCTCAAACTCACAACCCCAAGATCAAGAGTTGTGTGCTCTTTTTTTTTTTTTTTAAAGATTTTTATTTATTTGACAGAGAGAGACACAGCGAGAGAGGGAACACAAGCAGGGGGAGTGGGAGAGGGAGAAGTAGTCTTCCTGCCGAGCAGAGAGCCCGATGCGGGGCTCGATCCCAGGATCCTGGGACCATGACCTGAGCCGAAGGCAGACTCTTAACGACTGAGCCACGCAGGTGCCCCGCATGCTCTTCTTTTTAAAAAAAACTATTTTATTTATTTATTTATTTGTTTATTTATTTATATAGAGAGCACAGGAGTGGGGGGTGGGCAGAGGGAGAGGGAGAGAGAATCTCAAGCCTATTCTGTGCTGAACGTGGAACCGGACGTGGGTCTTGCTCTCACCACCCTGAGATCATGATCTGAGCCGAAATCAAGAGTCAGATGCTTAACGGACTAAGCTACCCAGGTGCCTGAGTCACATGCTCTTCTGACTGAGCTGGCCAGGCACACCTAATACCACGTTGTTTTGATTAGTGTAGCTTCATTGTAAGTCTTAAGGTGTCAGTTCTTTCGAGTTTCTCATCATTAAGTATGATGTTAGCTGCGGGTCTCTTTTTTTTTAAGATTTGTTTATTTATTTGAGAGAGAGAGCATGGAGCCCTACGTGGGGCTTGATTCCACGACCCTGAGATCACGACCTGAGTGAAACCAAGAGTCTGAGGCTTAACCGACTGGGCCACCCAGGTGCCTCTAGCTGTAGGTTTTTAATTGATGTTGAGGACGTCCTCATCTGTTACTAGTTTGCTGAGAATTTTTGTCATGCATGGGTGCCAAATTTTGTCAAATGCTTCTTTTGCATCTATTGATTTTGCTCATGTTATTTTTCTTTAGCTTCTTGATGTGATAGGTTACATTAATTTTCCAGTATTGAACCAGCCTCGCATACCTTGGATAAATCCCACTTGGTCATGGTGTATAATTCTTTGTATACATTATTGAATTTGATTTGCTAATATTTTGTTAAGAAATTTTACATCTGTGTTCATGAGAGATATTGGTGTCTCATTTTCTTTTCTTGTAATGTCTATCTGGTTTTGGTATTAGAGTAATGGTGTCCTCCTGGAATGAGTTAAGTATTCCCCTTGCTTCTGTCTTCTGGAAGAGATTGTAGAGAGTTGGTTTAATTTCGTCTTCAAAGGTTTGGTAGAGTTCACTAGTGAACCCATCTGGGCCTAGTTCTGTTTAGGAAGGTTATAAATTATTGATTCAATTTCTTTAATAGATAAAAACCTATTCAGATTGTCTATTTCTTCTTGTGTGAGTTTTACTAGACTGTGTCTTTTTCAAGGAAATAGTCCATTTTGTCTAGATTATCAAATTTGTGGGCATAGAGTTTTTCATAATATTCTTTGTTATCCTTTTAATCTCAATGGGATCTGTAGTGATGGCCCCACTTTCATTTCTTGTACAGTTTGGGTCTTTTTTTCTTAGTTATTCTGGTTAGATGCTTATCAATTTTATTGGTCTTTTCAAAGAAACAGTTTTTGGTTTAATTTCCTTTATTGATTTCTTGTTTTCAGTTTCATTGATTTATGTTCTAATTTTTATTCTTTCTCTTCTTCTGCTAACTTTGGATCTAATTTGTCTTCTTTTTCTAGTTTCCTAAGATGGAAGCTTAGATTATTGATTTTAAGTGTTGTTTTCTTTTTTATTTTATTTATTTATTTATTTATTTATTTATTTATTTAAAGATTTTATTTATTTATTTGACAGAGAGAGACACAGCGAGAGAGGGAACACAAGCAGGGGGAGTGGGAGAGGGAGAAGCAGACCTCCCGCGGAGCAGGGAGCCCGATGTGGGGCTCGATCCCAGGACCCTGGGATCATGACCTGAGCCGAAGGCAGACGCTTAACGACTGAGCCACCCAGGCGCCCCTAAGTGTTGTTTTCTTTTTTAATATATTCATTCAATGTTACAAATTTTCTTCTAATCACTGCTTTAATTGCATCCCTCAAATTTTGTTATGCTGTATTTCACTTTTATTTAGGTCAAAATATTTCAACATTTCTTTTGAGATTTCTTTAATGACCCATGTGTTGTTTGAAAGATGTTGTTTAATGAAGTATTTTGTGATTTCCTGTGACCTTTTTGTTACTGATTTATGGTTTAATTCTATTGTGGTGTGAGAGCAGACATTGTATGATTTCTCTTCTTTTAAATTTGTTAAGGTGTGTTTTATAGCTCAGAATGTGGTCTATCCTAGTGACTGTTCTATGTGAGCCTGATAAGAAGCTTCATCTTCTGTTGTTAGATGAAGTAGTCTGTGGATATCAGTTATATCTAGCTGATTGATAGTACTATTGAGTTCAACTATGACCTTATTGATTTTTCTGTCTGCTTGATCTGTCCCATTTTCCATAGAGGGATGTTAAAGTCTCCAAGTATATTAGTAGATTCATCTGTTTCTTCTTGCAGTTCTGTTAGTTCTTCCTCACGTACTTTGATACTCTTTTTATAGGCATATATATGTTAAGAATTATTATGTCTTCTTGGAGAACTCACCCCTTTATAATTATACCTGATAATTTTCCTACTTTGAAGTCTGCTCTGCCTGAAATTAATATAGCTATTCCTGCTTTCTTTTGATTAGTGTTAGCATAGTATGTTTTTCTCTACCCATTTACTTTTGCTTCATGTGTATTCTTGTATTTTATTTATCTATTTATTTATTTAAGATTTTATTTATTTATTTGAGAAAAAGAGCATGGGTGGTTGGGAGGGGCAGAGGGAGAAGGAGAAGCAGACTCCCTGTTGAGCAGGGAGCCCTACACAGGGCTCAGTCCCAGGACCCTGAGATCATGACCTAAGCTATAACCAAGAGTCTGACCCTTAAATGACTGAACCACCCAGGCGCCTCATGGGGTTGTGTTTTTGATTCATTCTGACAATCTCTGTCTTCTAATTTGTGCATTTAGACTGTTGACATTCAAAGTGATTATTGATATAGTTGGACTCCTATTTACTATATTTGCTTGTGTTTTCTACTTGTTCCTTTCCCTTGTTCTTATTTTATCTTCCATTCTTTTTCTGCCTGTTGTCGTTTTAAATGAGCATATGACTGCATAATATTCCATTGTATATATATACCACATCTTCTTTATCCATTCATCTGTTGATGGACATCTTGGCTATGGTGAGCGCTGTGAATTGTGCAAGACTGTTGAATCACAGATCTGTACCTCTGAAACAAATAATACATTATATGTTAAAAAAAAAAAAAAGAAGAAGATAGCAGGAGGGGAAGAATGAAGGGGAGGAAATCGGAGGGGGAGATGAACCATGAGAGACGATGGACTCTGAAAAACAAACTGAGGGTTCTAGAGGGGAGCCGGGTGGGAGGATGGGTTAGCCTGGTGATGGGTATTAAAGAGGGCACGTTCTGCATGGAGCACTGGGTGTTATATGCAAATAATGAATCATGGAACACTACATCAAAAACTAATGATGTAATGTATGGTGATTAACATAACATCATAAAAAAAAATGAGCATATGATTATATTTTTTCTCCTTTCTTAGCATATCAGTTATACTTTTTTACTTTTTCTAGTGGTTGTCCTAGAGTTTACAATATGCATTTATGACTAATCCAAGTGCAAGTACTGTATAATAACAAAATATTCCCAATTCTTCCCTGCCCCGTCCCTTGTATTATTGCTGTTACTCATTTCATTTATACATAAACATATATAAACATATATAATTTAATGCATTGTTGCTATTATTATTTTGAACAAACTGTTACATGTTAGATCAATTAAGAATAAGACAAATTTAAGTTTTTATATTATATTCACTTATCCCTTCTCCAGTGCTTTTTCTTTTTTTTTTATGTAGAGTCAAGTTTCTGACCCGTATCATTTTTCTTCCCTCTGAAGAACTTCTTTTACCATTTCTTGCAAGGCAGGTGTACTGCCAACAAATTCCCTCAAGTTTTATTTGTGTGAGAAAGTCTTTATTTCTCCTTCCCTTTTTTAAAGTTATAGTTGACATACGATGTTACATCAGTTTCAAGGGTACAACAAAGTGATTCCATAAGACTGTATGTTATGCTGTGCTCGCCAGAAGTGTAGCTCCCATCTGTCACTATACAGCACTATCACAGTACCACTGACTATATTCCCTATGCTGTACCTTTCATCCCCGTGATTTATTCATTCCATAACTAGAAGCCTGTATCTCCCACATCCCCTCACCCATTTTGCCCCTTCTCTGACCGTCTTCCCTGCTGGCAACCATCAGTTTTTTTCTCTGTATTTATGGGTCTCTTTCTGCTTTCTGTTGGTTTGTTTCTTTGTTCATTTGTTTCTTAGATTCCACATGTAAGTGAAATCATACGACATTTGTTTTTCTCTGTCTGACTTATTTCACTTAGCATTATACCCTCTAGGGCCATCCGTGTCGTTGCAAATGGCAAGATCTCATTCTTTTTTATGGCTGAATAATATTCTGTAGATATATCACGTCTTCCTTATTCATTCATCTATGGATGGACACGGGTTGCTTCTATATCTTGGCTATTATAAATAATGCTGCAATAAACATAGGGGTGCATGTATCTTTTCAAATTAGTGTTTTTGTTTTCTTTGGGTAAATATGCAGTAGTGGAATTACTGGATCATCTGGTATATCTATTTTTAATTTTTTGAGGAACCTCCATGTTGTCTTCCAGTATGTTTTCCAGCCAGCGTTAGTTGCTGCACCAATTTACATTCCCACCAACAGTGTATGAAGATTCTTTTTTCTCCCTACCCTCACCAATGCTTATTCTTTCTTTTTAATTCTAGCCGTCCTGACAGGTGTAAGTGATGTCTCACCGTGGTTTTGATTTTCCTTTCCTTGATGATTAGCAATATTGAGCGTCTTTTCATGTGTTCTCTTTCACTTTTGAAAGATATTTTTCAAGGTCAGAATTGTAGGTTGTTTTATTTTTTTCTCTCAACACTTTAAATATTTCAGTCTATTCTCCTTTTGCTTGTATGGTTTCTGAGAAGAAATCAGAGTAACTTTTATCTATTTTTTTTTTTTTTTTAAAGATTTTATTTATTTATCTGAGAGAGAGAATGGGAGACAGAGAGCATGAGAGGGGAAGGGTCAGAGGGAGAAGCAGACCCCCCGCTGAGCAGGGAGCCCGATGCGGGACTCGATCCTGGGACTCCAGAATCATGACCTGAGCCGAAGGCAGTTGCTTAACCAACTGAGCCACCCAGGCGCCCCATGAGTAACTTTTATCTATTTTGTCTTTATCTCTGATTATCTGAAATATGAATAGGATAAGTGTAGGTGTAGTTTTTTTGGGGGCATTCTTGATGTTCCTTGAGCTTCTGTGATATGGTGTCTGACATTAATTTAGGGGAAATTCTCAGTCATTATTGCTTTAAATATTACTTCTGTTTTCTTTTCTCCTTCTGGGATTCCTATTATATATTTGTTACACTTTTTGGGGTTGTCTTGCAATTCTTTGGTATTGTGTTCCATTTTTTTCTGTCTTTTTTTTGCTCAGTTTTGGAAGTTTCTATTGTTATATCTTCCAATTCAGAGATTCCTTCTTCAGCTGTGTCTAGTCTACTAATGAGCCCATCAAAAGTATTTTTCATTTCTATTACAATGTTTTTGATTTCTAGTATTTTTTTGATTCTTTGTTAGAATTCCCATCTCTCTGCTTGTATTATCTATCTATTCTTGAGCCTCACCTCCTTTTTCCATTGAAGCAAATTAATCAATTTTTTTTCTAAACCCCTCATCTGAAAGTTCCAACATTCCTGCCATATCTGACTCTGGTTTTGATGTTTGTTTAGTCTCTTGAAACTGTGTTTTTTGCCTTTTAGTATCCCTTGTCATATTTTCTTGAAAGATGGATACAATGAAATGGGTAATAAGAACTCCAATAAATAGACCTTTACTAATGTAGTAGTAAAGTGTGGATCAGAGGGGAAGCACTCTACAGGCCTGTGGTTAGATCTCAGTCTTTTGGCGAGGCTGTGCCCTTGGACTGTGGGCTTCATCATGCTTCTCCTTCTTCTTCTGCTACCCCTTAGATGGGAAAAGATGACTGGACAGGGATGGAGATGTGTATTTCCCTTCCCCTATGTTGAAGGCTTGATGGAGCTGGAGTTAGGTGTTTTCCTTCTCTCATATGGAAGGCCAGAGGTGTGATGTTGAGTATTTCCCCTTTTCCCTCACGTAGCTTAGGCTCTGATAGCAAATTAGGCTCTGGTAAAATAGTTTTTCCTGGAGTCAGGCCTTGTTAAGGAGAATGGAATGTTCTGATGTGTTTCAAAAATGGTTCCTTCACCCCTCCCCGTTCCAGAAGCAGGAGGGGATCTTTTTCTGATAGTCACTTTAAGGACCTCAGAGAGCTCTTGGAGGTAACTGTCACAAAACTGGGAGGGCCTCCCCTGACTGGGTTCCCCTGGAGTTTTGAACTCTCAGGGTTGTCCACACTGAGCCTCCATCCATTCCTCCATCACAGTTCAGGTTTTCCTACCCTGGCACTGGCTCCGGTGGAATTGTTTGCGTGTGGGCTAATGCTCACGTGAGTTGTGACTCTCTCTCTCTGCCTCTCTGTCTCTCCAGTTCTGAGGGCAGCAGTTTTCCGTGTGACTTCACCTTTCTGCTGAGTCTAAGGGGAGTTGTTGATTTGTCAGTTTGCTCAGCTTTTTATTTGTTCTTAGAGTGGAGTGGCAACTTCTTAGGTCCTTACATGCTGACCTGGAAACATTAAACTTATTTTTTCTAACTTAAGTTATTATGGCATCTTTACAGAGCATCAAAGATTTTCCAAAATATAATTTACAATGGCTGTGTAGTACTCTGTTGTGATATGTCACATATTTAATTACTAATTACTTTTTAAAAAAATTTTTTTAAGTAATTTCTACACCCAACATGGGTCTCGAACCCACAACCCTGAGATGAAGAGTCACACACTCTACCGAATGAGCCAGCCAGGCACCCTGAATTACTAATTTCTTTTAATTGGACATTGATATTTTAGCTTTCAATTTTGGTTTCACTTTTACTTCTCTCCTTTACTATTGTAAATAAGGAAGTGATAGACCTTCTTCTCGCCAAATCTTTGTGTATATTAATTTCTTTATCATTTGTCAATGGAAACTTCCTAGAAATGGTGGCATGTGGTGTGGTCGTTTTCATGCTGCAGGAATACTGAGCATGGGATGGTTGCTTGCCATGTGGACTTCAAGGGCAGGACTCTGGGTAAACCAGGGTACACTTCTGTGTAAATCCTGTAAGAGGGAGGAGTGCAGCCTGGGCCACATTGCTCAACAGCAGATGAGATTAAGGGGCCACAAGAGCCAGGCAAGTGGGGACAAAGTAAAAGACATAGGAAGAAGATGCTTTTAAATCTTAACTGGAGATAAAAATGTAGAAAAATTGTCTTCTTTCTTGGAATTTTACTTTTCCTTGGCTTTCAGGGCACAGATAAGAGGTTCGTGGTGTGCTCTAACGAAAAGCATTGCTACCTCCAATCCTTACAATAATTCTACAAAATAGGTATTAATAAAACTTCTGGAAAAGAAACCGAATATCAGAGAGGTACCTTGACTTCCTGCAATCCTACAACAGGAAATGGACAAAGTCCAGATTTTAGCCTACGGACTCTCTGATTGATATTTATATACCATTTTGCTGTTTTTTTTTAATATGGTGGCAGCTAAACATTGGTACTGAATGGGGGGTCTAGTGCTAGAATTGGCTTGATTAAGAGGATTATCTAAAATAAAATGTCTACTAGGGAAACTTTCTGGAAAGTGAGTGGATGGGACTCACAGGATCAAAATAGGGAACCTGAATTTAGTCAAGTCCAAAAGGTGAACACAGTAGCTGAAGCAGAAGACATTAGAAGCCATGAGGCCTAGAGGGAGGCCAGGAGATGGAGGAAGGGATGGAGAGGCTCAGACAATTTTCGTGATATGCCCCAAGTGCCTAATGATAATTTTTTGTGGATGCTATGGCTTGCTGGTAGGTTGATCTGATTTAAAGGCACCTTTCCTATCTGCTAAGGGCAGATTATATTCAAAGGATGGTGGCAGATAAGGCTCAAATCGAGGTCTACTGGAGGCCTGGGAGTCACACACCACTTTTCTAGATAGACTCCACTGATGGCAGAACTATTTGGTTTATTTCCAAGAAGCTATCCTATGTCCAAAGAAAAAAGATGCAGTGCTTATGTTGAGTTGGAAGTGAGCGAGGGATGGGCTGTTTTCTTCTTACTAATATCTTCACATTCTGTCACTTGGATAGAAATAAATAAAACCATTGAAATGAGAAGTTGTGGGATAAATGGATGCTAAGTGAGAAGGAATAAAGTACAATTGATGAATAATAATATCTCACAATTGGTAGGGAGGAAAAACCTTTCCAGAGATACAGTTTCCTTCTACACACCAAGCGAGGGTCAGGCAGCCAGCCAGTGGTACACTTAGGGAATGTTCTAGTGAGACTGTGGAGTGGGGAGCAGGGAGTTTGAAATGGGTGTAGGGGATTTGCAAGGAAGGCAGTATCTGGCAATGCATGCTGTCAGCTGAGAGTTTATAAATAAAGGATGAGATATCTCTCAATTGTCTACAACAGGAGTCTATAAAGGTCCGGATAATAAATACCTTAGGCTTTATGGGCTGTAAAGGTGTCCACCGCAACTACCAAAGTCTGTATAACAAAGCCATCCATAGACAATATGTGAATGAATGGGTGTGACTGTGTGCCAATAAAACTTTATTTACAGAAGTCAGGTGGTGGGCTGGATTTGCCCCAAGGGCAATTGTTTGCCAACTCCTGGTCTTGAATATAAGAGGGGCGCAGGGGTGTGTCGGATGTGTTTATGTATGTGCGCTTGTGTGTGAGTATGTGATTGTGTGTGCATTGGAGTGGCAGAGGGGGACCTAGCAACTTAGTTTTTCTTTTCTTCTCTTTTCTTTTTCTTTCTTTTCTTTTCCTTTCTTTCTTTGTTTTTGTTTGTTTGTTTTTTTAGAGAGAGAGGAGGAGGAGGGGAAGAGGGAGAGGGAGAGAGAATCTCAAGCAGACTCTGCACTGAGTGCAGACCCCATCGCCACCGATCTCACAACCCTGAGATGATGATCTGAGCAGAAATAAAGAGTCAGAGCCTTAACCTACTGAGTCACCCAGGAGCCTCCCAGCAACTTTTCAATATGAAAAGATTGAGAAACTTGAAGTAGATATGATAACTAGTCAAGACGATTTGAAAGGCTCGAAACACCTGTTCTCCTTTCAGGATGTCTGAGATTGAAGGAGGAAATTAAACATAAATACATATCTTACAATGAAGAGGAGAACACTGCAAGGTATTTTAGAGAATGCAAATTTATGAAGCGGAGGCAAGATTTTGTAAAGAACAAAGGCAGGGGAAAGGGGGAGGTTTCAGAGGATAACCTGGAAATGACAGTGAGAAAGAAACAAATACCGGAAGGTCCGAACGATTAGGAAGAAGGAGGTCAGGCTGTAAATAAAGCTTTGCGGCCGTGCTAGAAAAAGGAGAGGTGTGAAGGCAGCCAACAGCTTGGTGCTGCAAAGGGGAGAGGAAGCGGTGGAAAATAGGTTCTCTTGGAGTTGTTAACAGAACGTGACATTGTTAAGTGAACAGGGAGAATGCTAGGCTTGCTCACACGCAAAACATGTCAACAGATTAAAAATGGGAAGTTGTGAGAGCTGCAATAATGGCTTTATAAGTGTGTGCTCAGGAGTTTTCAGAGAAAGGGTGTACTTGGGAGGGTGTGCACTGCCTTCTGGAAGATGTGTGCTCGCCGCTCAGGAAATGTGACTTGCAGGCAGGAATTCAACAGGGGCTGGCTCCCTTTGGGGTGTGCAGTGAGAGCTGGTGGCTCTCCATTTGAGTGTTCATTCATTTCTTTATTGCTACATCCATTCATGGGCCCAACAGGTGCTTACTGCGAGTAAGTCCATTGTTAACCTCTTCAGGGTCAGCAGCAATCGGAGATCTGTCAGGTGCTTGGAGGAGTTCGCGGAAGAGGTGATGGCAGCTTCAAGATGAGCGCGCAGAAGAAGGGTGCCGGGCCTCCCTCCCAGCTGGGGAGGGAGAAGGAAGGAAATAGATATTCACCGAAAAGATTTCTCCATCACAAGGCAGATTCATCCTATTAGACTGTAGAATCTCAGCGCTAGGAGCAATTTCAAAGATCATTTTCCCCTTTCACTTTATAAATAGGAAAATTGAGACCCCCCCCAAGATGGGAATCAGGATGAAAAATAAAAATTTTTGAGTGCTTTTTATATTCCAGGCACTGCTTTTTTTTTTTTTTTTAACTGTGGTAAAATATACATAACATAAAAATTTACCATTTTAAACATTTTTAATTTTTAATTGAAACATAGTTGACTTTCTTTTATTTTATTTCTTGGAGTATAGTTGACATTAACCATTTTAAAGTTTAGTTACATTTACAGTGTTGTACTGTCATTACCACCACTATCATATTCCAGAACTTTTCCATAATCCCAAAAGGAAACTCTGTACCCGTTAGCAGTCACTCCCCATTTCTCCCTCTCTCCAGTCCCTGGCAACCACTAATCCGCTTTCTGTCTCTATAGATTTGCCTGTTTTGGACATTCCATATAAATGGAATCATACAATATGTGGCCTTTTTTTGTCTGGCTTCTTTCACTGAGTGTAATGTTTTCAAGGTTCATCATGTTGTAGTGTGCATTGGTATTTTATTCTTTTTTTTATGGCTGGATAATGTTCCATTGTATGGATATGCCACTTTTTTTTTTCAAGCCCCTTCTGAATAGTTTTTCTTAATTAATAGACTTTATTTTTTTGTGCAGTTTTAGTTTACAGAGAAAATGAACAGGAAGCGTAGATTTCCAACATACCCTCCTTCCCCTCACCCTCCAATTTCCTCTGTTATTGACATCTTGCATTGGTGTGGTATTTTGTTACAACTGTGGGCCAATATTGATACTTTGTTATTAAGCCCACAGTTTATATTAGGGTTCAGTCTTGGTTTTGTATATTCTGTGGGTTTTGACAAAAAGTAGAGTAACATGTATCCACCATTACAGTATCATATGGAATAGTTTCACTGCCGTAGCTGAATAAGATTTAAAAAAAAAAAATTATTCTGGAAGTATAGTTGACATACAATGTTATATTAGTTTGAGGTGTAGGATATCCACATTTTGTTTTTCCAGTCATCAGCTGATGGACATTTTGGTGGTCCTACTTTTTGGCTGTTGTGAATACTGCTGTGCCAGGCGTTTTTAAAAGCACTTTACATGTATTAATTTAGTCTGTTCACAAAAACCCTTGCAGAGAGCTTCTGTAATTATACTCATTTTATAGATAAGAGAGGAGATATTAGGTCACTTTCCCAAGTTCCATAGTTCATTGGAGGGGCTTGAGGGGGAGCTAAGAGCCAGCTGTCCTGCTTCCCAGCCAGCGCCCCTTCCGCTCTCCCCACTAGCTCAGCTCTAAGGGCAGGGCGCGCCCCTCACTCTGACGGCTCTTCCTCAGTGTCCGCCACGGTCCACGTGCTCAGCGTATTTCATGTAAATTAGGTGACTTAAACCCCTCTGCTGAATAACACATAGGAAACAAAAGGAAAACTGGAAGTTATTTATCAGAAGTCACTCTCCTGGAATAGTAAATGTATAAAACAACTGCCTCAGTCACAGGAGTTTGCAAATAATTTATGGGCTATTCACGTGACAGAATACTATAGAGCCATTAAAAATGATGCTGCAGAAGAATAATAGTGTGAGAACATGTTCCTGGTTTATTTAGTCCTTCAGCCTTAGCAAGTCCCTGGGCAGGAAAACTGAGGTTTAGACCGCTTTACTAATCTGCGGGAGCTCAGACGGCTTGCAGAGCCAGAATGCTGTCTAAACCTCCAAACCACGCGCTCAGCCACAATAAAAATTACATGGAAATTTAACAGAATCTTAGCAGCGGTGGATTTCTGAGCAGAGAGATAATACCTTGTGTTTTCTTCTGTTCCTTCAGCAACGTATTGCATCCTTTCTACAGTGACATAGCATTGCTTCGGAAGTTGAGTAAAAGCATTACATTTTCTCTTACGAAGAAGAGAAGCCTGTTCAAATTAACCTCAAAACGTTGTTGACTTAAAAAAAAAACAAAAAGTAAGAGAGAGAGAGAGAGAGAGATTAAACCTGTCACAGAGGAAAATCGGAAGAAAACACGGGCTGCAGCAAAAGTAAGGAGCCATGCTGGCGAGAGATCCTTTGTGGGGATAGAGTCCTGTGGCTGCTTTCTTCTTTACCGCCTCCACATTTGGGAACTATTAATGGCTGCTGACCCCTCCTTTTTCCTAAATAAGCATTTCTATTTCCCAATTCTGGCTGAAGTTCTTGCGATGATTTGGGAGAGCGGTGAACGACCCACACTGCATCCTGGGCAGTGGCAGCCTGGTTGCATGCGACACGTGCAACATTCAGGTATTCAAGTTGTGCCCCTCCATTCCGGGACCCCTGCCCGAAGTGTCCCCTTGCTCTCATTGCTGAATATCGCCAGGGAGCACTTGCCTGGGGCCTGACTTTTATCTTCTGGGTCGTCTCCAGGAGGGATTTGAGGAAGAAGCCTTCCTTATATTGTTCATACAAGAACAGTATTCGTGTGTTATTGTTTGTTGCTGTTGATAGGAACGTTACAAAAGCTAGTCATTGTCTCTGAGGACTTAGGTTGTTGATATTTAATTCCAAATTTCCCCTTTCACGTCCGTCCCCTCATTCAGTCAGCACTGATGTGGTTCCACAATAGCTGTAATATTGTCATAATTTCCATAGAAACCATCCGCCAAGCTGCAAACACAGGATTACACCCTCCCCGCAGGCAGAGGCAGGAAGGCCAGATGGGCTATGAAGGGGAAAAGGCCCTCAGTGAGACATCAATCACTTGGTGTGGGGGGCGTGGGGGGAGGGGAAGCTCGATGGGGGAGGGGTGAGGAGGAAAGCACGTTGGGAGGAAAATTGTGTTTGGTACAGTCTTTGGCACAAGGTGAGATTCCCAAACGAAGTGGCCGGCAGTGCGGGCTCCTTTCCAGGGCCCAGGTCTGGGCCTGCTTACTTGCTCGGACTCTGGTGCTAATGAGGCGGAGACAAAGATTTCTTCCTCTGTGGGCTCTCGGCTTATTGACCGTTAACCACAGACAGATGGAAGGTCCTGGTGAGCACCTGTGCACAGGAAGATAGACACAGGAAGTAACAGGTAACGCCGTGCCTTCCCCGTGTGCCGGGCTGGAGCGAGCCTTCACAGGAATATTTCTTTGGACATTCACAGCGTCTCTGAGGGGCAAGGTACTGTGATTCCCATTTTACGGATGAGGTGACTGGGCTGCTCTCACTTGCTTTCCTTCTTATCTCGGCTTCATCTTGAGTGTTTTCGGGGACTTTTCCCTGGGCCCTCAAAGTCAGGTGAGATGCTCTTGTGGGCTGCCTGACGAACTTGTCCCTGATACTTACGCTGTTTTATAAATTCTCATTTGCCTCTTTCCCACTAGCCTGGGTGCTTTTTGAAGGCAATGCCCTTAGTTTCTAACACAGGGGTCGACTCACAGTCGTGCTCAATACATATTTTTGAATGAATAAATGGATGAACAGGGAAGTTTCAGTAACTTATTCAAACTCTGTTTTTTTCACAGTTATATCCTGGCAGTTAGCACAGTCTCTGGCATATAATAGACCCTCAATAAATATTTGAATGAAATAGTTAATAGAATGAACATCCATTAGCTCATCACATAGTGTATCAGGGAGTCATGCCAAGCTTTTCTGACTTCCGACGCTGTGTTGAATTAGCTGGTAATTATACCTGAATGTTGCACGTGTCGCAGTGCTTTCACACGCTTTCACATCATTCTCATGTCTGGTCAGGCAATTTAAAGTGCATGGCTTCCTGATATTGGCGTGGTGCTTTCTGCTTTTAGAAGTACATCTCATTATATAACAGCTCTTACACTTATCTGAGGTCACTTCCATGGCGGTGGAGAAAACATTTGTCTCAAAGCCACGAGAGCAAGGGAGAGACATGGTTCTGTTACACGTTGTGTAAATTTGGCCAAATCCCTTCACCTTCTGGGCCTTAGCTTCTCCATTTTTATTTTTTATTATTTTATTTTATTTCTTTATAAGATTTTATTTATTTGTTTGTCAGAGAGAGCGAGAGAGAGAGAGAGAGCGAGTGCACACAAGCAGGGGGAGTAGCAGGCAGAGGGAGAAGCAGGCTCCCTGCTGAGCAAGGAGCCCGATGTGGGACTCGATCCCAGGACCCTGAAATCATGACCTGAGCCGAAGGCAGTCGCTTAACTAACTGACTGAGCCACCCAGGCGTCCCGGCTTCTCCATTTTTAAAACAAAATTTTATAATTGTCGAAGTTGCGTCATTAACGCGTGGGGTTTGTTATGCTTTCCTCTGTACGTTTATACAAGTTTGAAATTTTTTTCAAATAAACGTTTTAAAATGTTGAATTCTAAAAAACAAACAAACAAAACCCTGAATCCCTTAGTTGAGTTAAATTTGAGATTTTCTAGGAACATACCTCCCCATCACCTTTTTAAATGGAAATACGGTTGACACACAGTTTATACGTGAGTTTCAGGCGTACAGCATAGTGATTCAACAAGTCTATGCTGTGCTATGCTGTGTTATGTTATGTTACAGGATGCTCACTACCTGTAGTGCAACAGATGCTACCATCTGTTACTATATAACGCTGCTACATTTCATTGACTATATTCCCTATGCTGTGCCTTCATCCCTGTGACTTATTCGTTCCTAGGAGCCTGTATCTCCCAGTTCCCTTCACCCATTTTGCCCATCCCCCCACTCTCCTTCCCTCTGGCAACCACTAGTTTGTTCTCTGGTATACCTCTCCTTAAAAAAAAAAATCAAAAATAATCTTATGTATAACCCCAATAAAAGTGGACCTTCATGGATAGAGGTCTTTCCCCATCTTCCCTTCATGTGCCCACCCCCACTCTAGGTAGCCTCTGAGAAAGCTCAGCGAACAACTAGCTTCCTGGTAAATACAGTTCAGAACCTACTAGAGTAGATTACATTTGAGGCCCCTCTCATTCTAAAGTTTAGGAATTTTAGAAATATGGATACAGAGCCCTGCAAACTATATAGCCAATTCTGGGCTAATGGTATGTGTGACCTATCTTTACAAACAGGCATCTTGATGGAGATGATTGGGCATGGGATTTGGGGTCATGCTTTCTGATTTTTGAACCCAGAATCACCACTTCCCCAAAGGTTATTATGATTGAGCAAAACATTTCACTTTTCTGAGCCAGATTCCTCCTCTATACGTTGAGAAAATATTCTTTCATGGTTGGATTTTATGAGACTCATAGGGATAACTACCACTTACTCTGTAATTACTAAGTACTTAGTAAATTTTGCGGGAGTCTACCGTGGGCTTTGAGTTTCCCTGCATATTCCCGTGGTTATCACCAAAATGCAAGGCCCTGACTACTCTTTACCTGGATCATTTCTCATGGTTATGTTTTCACTGAGCAAGCTTGAAAAATGAGGTAATGTTTCCCCCAGACAAAGAGTAGTCTTATTTCAACTTACTTTAAAGTGAGTGAGTCCCCCAAGCACAGTGTTCTATAACATAACCCACTGTATGTGCAGGCAGCCATGACAGGCCCTTTGTGTCATTCTGTGAGACTCAAGGGATGTGAACAATCAAAGAAAACCAACAAGCATCTCTGGCTCGTGCTTTTGTCATGAGTAATGAAGTTGTTGGTCTCTGACCCAGGAGTTTCCGGTCTTTTGCCACCAGCTATGAAATAGCAATAGGCTAACTTGTTAGGTTGTAAGTATGATAAAATCTCAGGCTCTCTACAGTTCTTGACATGCTATATATATCACATTACATTAGTTAAATCATCATAGCCGCATATGAGGTAGGTAGTTCTAGTAACCAGATTTCATAGGTCAGGAAAGAAAGTCTCGACAAGGTTTGGCAACTTGCCAAAGGTCACAGAGCTGTTACGCAGTTAATCTTCAACCAAGAATTAAACTCATGTCTGTCTTACTCTAAACAGTAATATATTTCCTTTCTTGGGACTCCTGGGTGGCTCAGTCGGTTAAGCGTCTGCCTTCGGCTCAGGTCATGATCCCGGGGTCCTGGGATCGAGTGCCACGTCAGGCTCTCTGTTCAGCGGGAAGCCTGCTTCTCCCTCTCCCTCTACCTGCCGCTCCCCCTGCTTGTGCATGCTGTCTCTCTGACAAATAAATAAATAAACAAAATCCTTAAAAATATATATATTTCCTTTCTGAATCATATGAAGTAGTGGCTATGAAATCTCCAAACTCTAAAGCATTATACATACATATTATTATTAATAAAACTGTAAATGTCATGTGAGCACTAAGAAATTGCTTCATATCAACACATCCTCACTGACGACTTGTGGTGATCCTTGCTCCCCACAGCAGATAAAGCTGCCCATTCCACCCTTTGTGGAAAACCTGAGGTTAGTAATGGCCATGCTGCTTACTAACTGTGGGACACTGGAGAAAACACTGAACATCTCTGTGTCGGTCAAGGCTGAGTCATAAACACAGACATGGTACTGGGTACTTCAGACGGAGGGAATTTAGTGCAGAGAATGGAGTATACATGTGTTAGAAGCTGAAAGAACAAAAAAACACCATAGTTGTAAATCCAGAAAGAGCAGCTAGAAGAAGCGCCAGCCATCCAAGGCTGAGTGAACAAAGAGATGAGGTGGCCAGAATGGAGGTGTTCAGAGGGGCTGCCCTGCAGGGGTGGCCCTCAGGTTTCTGAGAGACTCCAGCAGCTGCCCCTGGTGCTGTTGACAGGGTGTGGCAAAACTGGGTGGGGGGTAGCAGTACCCAAAGACGCTGAAGGCCGGAGACCACTGCCGTCCGGGAGTGATGCTGCAGGAACAGGGAAGCAGGGAGGAAGTTTGCTTTTCCTTTCTTCGGCTTTCCCTTTCTTTGGACTTTCTCAGCAAGCTCACTTGCTGCCTTTTATTTGCAGAATTTAATGGGAAACTAGCTGGTTACAGGTCCTGGGTCATGTAGTGTGCAGGGTCCCAGCCAAGTAGAGATTAGAGAGTAGGGGCTGTGGCAGGATGGATTTGGGTCTGAGAAACAGGAAGCAAGTAATGGGCAAAATTGCTGTCCCTTGGCTCCACGTCTGTAAAATGGGGATAATGTCCTCTCTCATTAGATCCTTTTGGAGGATTAAATGAAATAACCACTCAGTTGCTTGAGACTGATTGCAAATGCCCAATAAATGTAAGCTTTTATCATTCTTATTATGCTAAGCTTGCTTTCTCTATAGTCTGCTGCCTTTGCCTGTTTTCCAGGGGGGCTGGGGTATTATGCTTGCGTCAGGGATTATCGGGCCATCTGGGAAGCTGGCTTTACTAAGCCCCATGTGGAGAACAGGCCTCAGAGCTCCGAGCTTGCCCTTGTGAGTCAAGATGGGAACCCTCTCCCCAGGGATATTTAATTAGCTGGTTGTCAGAATGGTGTTGATGAAATGCTTGTCTTCAATTGGGTCTGTGGCTGCTCTGATGTGGGATTCTCAGTTTACTTCATTTGTCATCCTGCTTCCCCTCTGTCCCCAAATAAAGCCCCCTATGGCCTTTCACTGCTCTCTCGCTTCATTCTCTCATCAGACAAGATAAAATGGCTTTCAGTGAGTCAGCAAGTTTTGTGCTACCAAACAGCTCTTCAGTGTTCTGGAGCTCCGAGCTACGGCGCCTTCTCAGAATATACAGTCAACTGGAGTTTCAGCAACGTAGCCTCGTAATTAAGGATGTAGATCGTAGAGTAGAAACAACCAGGGTTCGGATCCCTGCTCAGCATTTTATTAGCTGTATGACCTAAGGCAAATAACCTCCGTAAGCCTCAATTTCCTCATCTGTAAAATGAGCCTGGCAGTTGTATGTGTATTATAGGGTTGTCAGGAAACTGAAAGAAGATAATTCATGTAAAGCCCTAAATCTAGCATGCCTCAATTTCATAAACCCCTAACACATGATAACTATTATTACTGCCCGTCTGCACTATTTTTTTATGAACTTCTGAAATACTCAGAGTTGAATTTATTAATTAGTTTATTGGTCACCTATTAGGTGCCAGATACTGTGAAAATAATTGGTGAACCAAAAATGAGCAAAATACAAACTTGACCTGTGCAATTAGAATAGAGTTCCAGCCTTTGAGGTGCTAACAGTTCGGGAAGTGTGGGGGACGTAGGTTGGCCATGATCAGAAACACTTATAGTGCAGTGTGATGGGTATTACAATAGGGGTATGCACAAAGGGCCAGAGGAGCTAAGAAACAGATGGGGGACTGAGCCAAGACTCGGGGGACAGGGGAGGCTTCCCATGGCCTCATTGCACATTTGAGTTAGCCTGACAAAATATGCACGTATGGTAGACGTGTATGCTTGTGTGGGTGGGTGGTGGTGACAAGAGCTGTGGTGTGTGTGTGTGGGGGTGTTCCAAGTAGAGGATCTATAAAAGAGAAAGCATGGCATGCTTAAGAACCTGAAATCCTATAGATAATGAAGACATAGATTGGGTAAACATCAAAGCCAGAGAGGTCAGCCAGGGCCAAATTATGCAGAACCTTACAGAGCATATGCTGGGCCACAAGCCCTGGGAGCCACCATGGACTCTCTTGCTCTCTTGGCTGCCTCCTTCTTGCCAGAGACGCCTTCCGCATCTCGGACCATTCCTCCTGTATATCACGGTGTTTATCTAACCAATAATCATTTGTCTCCTTTCTTACTAAGACAGCCCTCATTTTGTTGGTGGAGGCAGTGTGCCCAGTTTGAAAAACTCCCATTTTCCAGCTTCCTTTACAAACAGGGTTACGAGTGGCTGAATGCCAGTCGTAAACTGACACTGATGCGTACAGCCTGGAGATGAAAATAAAGAAGTCAGAGTGTATATTAAGATCTGTAAGCCCCCTCTAACAGACCAATAAATACAAAGGGAATGTTTGAAGCTTTGGCAAATGTGTCATCCTATGCAGTAGATAACCTAGGATAAATCCTTTATTAAAGAACATTTTTATAAGAGTAATAATTAAAGAGAGAGCTCAAAATGTTAGGACACAGGAGATAGGAATTCTGGTCCTAGTTCTAAACAATCTAATTGTGATCCTAAATGGGCCATTAACTATCAAATAATATAATTCCCTGGGAGAATGGAAACAAATAGCCTCTACTGCAGTGCTATTGTGAAGTCAAATGAAATATGGTAATAGCAGTAACACTAGCTAATGCTCATCGAGTGTTTCCTATATCCCAGGCACTGTTTTGAGCATTTTGTATCATTTCACTGAAAGCACAAAACATTCTGGTCGTCTGTGAGTGCTACCATTTTATAGATATGTGAAATGAGACAGATAATATATCTTGCCACCATCAGAAAGCTTCTAGTAGAAAAAGTCAGGGTTAGGATCGCTGCCATCTGATCCAGAGCCAGAGATCACATTTTTTTTTTTTTTTTTTAAGATTTATTTACTTATTTGAGAGAGAGAGAGCATGCTTGAGAGCAGGGGAGGGGCAGAGGGAGAGAGAATCCTGGAGCAGACGCCTCGCTGAGTGCAGAGCCTGACGTGAGGCTCCATCTCAGGACCCTGAGATCATGACCTGAACTGAAATCAAGAGTCAGACGCTCAACCGACTGAGCCACCTAGGCGCCCGATCCAAACCTACTTTTAAGAATGTTTTCAAGAGTTTGAGTCGTTTTCCTCATTATGATGACATGTTAAGACAATCCTTTATGTGGGATTACGTGTATAGTTTCTAATTACTTTGATCTTTCCACCTTTCCTCTGGTATCTTTTACTTCTTTAGTGTAGTTTGTGTTTATAAAGTAGCCTTGAAGTTCTGCTTATATTGTTCTCTCCAGGTGTTCTTTCCATTCTCTTGAATAATTTTCCATTTTGAGCAATTTGTGTTATGATTTCGATCTATCACGTCTTTAGCAGTGAGGATCATGTCATGTCAATTATAAGTAATGGTCTGAAAAAATCATATATATGCCAGCTTTCAGGTCTGGGTAACTTCTTAGAAACTCCTCTTGGCTTTCCTTTTGAAATGCCACTATTTTAGCTTTTTTATTTTGAAATGATTACAGGCTCCCATGAAGTGGCAAAAATAATACATGAGGTTCTTTGAACCCTTCCCTCAGCTTCTGCCACTGGTCACAGCTTATATATCAGCAGTATAATATCAAAACCAGGAAACTAACATTGATACAGTGAAGTTAATTGGGCACCTCGGCCTTATTCAGGTTTCACCGGTTTTTACACGCATTTTATATGCATGTGTATCGTTCTATGTAGTTTCATCCCATGCATATCCATATAACCACTATTGCAATCAAAATACAGAATTGTTCTATCACTACAAAGGACCTCTCTCACGCTACCCTTTTACTATCACACCTACTCCATTCCTGTCCCCTGGCAACCACTAATCTGTTTTCGATCTCTATAGTTTTGTCATTTTGAGGATGCTGTATAGATGGAATCACATGGTGTATCACTTTGTGAAATGGTGGTTGTTCATTAAGTGTCCTGCCCTTAAGATCCAGCCTAGTTTTTCATCTACCCGTGGTTTGACCCTTTTTATTGCCGAGTAGTATTGCACTGTGTGGACGTACCAGACTTTATTTACCCATTCACCTATTAAAAGACATTTGGGTTCTTTCCCCTTTCTGGCTATTCCTGAATAGAACTGCTGTAAACATTTGTGTACAAGTTTTTGAGGGAATGCAAGTTTTCATTTCTTTGGAATAAGTGCCCAAAAAGTGCAGTTGCTAAGTTGAATACTTACTGCATGTTTAGTCTTATAGGAAACTGCCAAGTTATTTTTTGGAGTGACTGTGCCATTTTACATTCCAACCAAAAGTGTATGAGAGAAGTACCACTTTTGACACAATAGTATTTTCTCCTCTAAGAAAGCTATGAAAATTCAGATTTTATTTTATTTTATTTTATTTTATTTTATTTTATTTTTTTAAGACTATTTATTTGACAGAGAGAGACACAGTGAGAGAGGAAACACAAGCAGGGGGAGTGGGAGAGGGAGAGAGAAGCAGGCTTCTCGCGGAGCAGGGAGCCCGATGCGGGGCTTGATCCCAGGACCCTGGGATCATGACCTGAGCCGAAGGCAGATTTTTAACGACTGAGCCACCCAGGCACCCCTGAAAATTCAGATTTTAAAAAATAAAGGACTTTCCTGGTGACAAAAATTGTTCTATTCTTAGGTTGCGGTGATGGTTGTACAACTCTGTGAATATACTAAAAAACCATTGAATTGGACACTTTAAATGGTGAATTTTATGGTATATAAGTGATATGAATAAATATGTAGAAAGAAGAAGGATATTACAAGAAGGGATCTACTTGTATTATAAAAAATCTTCTTCTGCCACCCAATTTCTGATGTTTATTAAGAATTTACCATGTGGCAGGCATTACATGTAATGTTTGGTACACATCGATTCCTGCCCCATTTACTAACTAGGATGTCATTTAACCATTCTGAACTTCCACATCCTTTTCTGTAAATGGGAAAAGGAAAATTACCTCCCTTTGTGAGGATTAAATGGAATAATGCATATAAAAGCATTTAGAGTGCTGCCTGCACAGTATCATTATCCTTGTCATTAAATTTGTGAAAAGACATTTTCCTCTTAGCAGTTCATAACTGTCTGGTAATAGTGTTATGAGAAAGTGAGCCATGAGTATTAATAAAAGATGACAGATTCTGCCATTGTGTATATGGGAGGACAAGGGAAGCAGCTGACATTTACTTATCACCTACTATGTAGCAGACACTGTATTTACTAGCCACCATTTTGCACATTATTTCCAAACATTGCTCCACAACAGAAAGTAGTATTATCCCCATTTGGTAGAAGAGCAAGCAAACTCAAAAAGGTTGAGACAATTTCCCAGTTTCATAAAGCAATATTTGATGGAACCAGGGTAGAAACCCATGTCTGCATCCCAAGTTCATGCTTTTCCACTTTCACACATAAATTGATGTCAGTGAGACTATTTTTCAAACACTGCAAGTAACTTCTGGTATTTAGATACTTGCAGTTTTTCACTTTTTTTTTTTTCTCTTTATTCGGAAATGAAACCTTAGCATTTCCATGGTGGTGGTATTAAAAATATTTTTAGTGTATTTTTAAAAATGTGGACATCTTTAGGGTAGTTCAGAAAAAAATACCACAGTTTTACTCAGGCTGAATGTCCACCTGCTTAGACCTTGAATGAGAATTGAACTGTTAAAGGCAAAACTGCTGCCGGCAAAGTCCATGGCCACAAGTGCTCAGGAAGAGGTGAAGAGATGTGTTCTAGAAGTTAGAAGGCAAAGTCCCCCCGCCCCCCATGCTGAGCTCAATTAAAAAAACAAAACAAATAAGGGGTCTCTGGGTGGCTCAGTTGGTTAAGGGTACGACTCTTGATTTCAGCTCAGGTCATGATCTCAGGGTTGTGAGAGATCGAGCTCTGCCTCAGGCTCCGCACTCAGCGGGGAGTCTGCTTGAGATTCTCTCCTTCTCTCTCTGCCCTTCCCCCCACTTGTGCTCTCTTTCTCTCTAAAATAAATAAATAAATCTTAAAAAGAACAAAAAAACAAAACAAAACCAAAAACGAAATCCAAGCTCAGAGAAAAGAAAATCACTTGCGATAATATGTCATCAAAGCAATTTCTCAAGTTTATTCACCCATGGCTTAGTCTTTGTGTTCTTTTCTTTCTTCAGACTCCTTTCTCTTTAGCGACTGCCAAGTGTTGTAATGGAAGCAAAGACGGGACTCTAATGTCAGCCAGTTTATTGAGAAAAACAACAAAGAGAAGTGGCTTCCTTTGTAGAGAGCCTCAAAGATTATGCATTCCCATTCCTCAGGTTTATGGAGGAACTTGGCTGCAGGTTTCCACTGGAAAGAGACACAAGGATTTGGAATTCCACTTGGAAAACTTAGGTCTTCTTGATTTCTGGATCAACACAGAGAGAGAATCCCAGTGAGCATTCTCATATTGATGCGAGACAGGAGATCTTTGGCTAAGAACCCCCTAATTTATTCTCTGGGCTTTAATAAAGCTCCCTGCTTCATGTGTTGGCATGTTACAACTTATTTTGCTTTATTTTATTTATCTTATTATGGGCAGGAGAAACACGGTCTGGTTCCCATATGATTAAACAAAGCAAAACAAAACAAGTCTTGGGTTGGGTTAAGAGGTTCTCTGAGCCATGCGAAATGACCTCGAAAGTGGCTGAAAACCCCACCAAGAATGAAAAATGGCATGCAGCAAGTTCCAGGAGGATGCTGTGGAGCTCAGCTTCAGGCGCATTTCATTTTGTGTTGTTATGAATGGCTTGGAAGGAGGTTGTAAATCTACTCTGGTAATTAGATCTGCAGATGAGGGTAAGTATGGTGGTGTCACAGACACTAGTGAGGAAGAGACACAGCACAGAGCAACCTAGAGAGTAGAAAGATGGACAGGAAATGAACAAATGAGATCAGCCTGGAAAAGTAGAAATGTGCATCTGGAGAAATACATAATTTGAAAAACAGAAAGGTACTTACAGGAAGGTCAGACTTGGAAAGCAACAATGGTAAATAGGGCTTTGAGTGGATATCAGTCCCAGATACATGTGTAACATGATGGAAACATAATACTAAGGCTTGGTGTTCATATAGCCTTTGGAGTGCATTTTTTTTTCCAAACAGGGGCATTTCCATGATCTCATTTGATCTTCAGCCCAAAGAGGTTGGAAGCAAATAACTTATTCTCTGTTAATTCTCTATTAAAGAAATGAAGAGAGGGTAAATAAATTGCGTGAGGTCAGACAATTTGCTCATAAAGTAGACATGGCTAGAACTTGAGTCTCTTGACTCCTTACTCTTTTTCTCTTCTCACAACAATATCTCATCATTATGTCTTGGATCTCAGAATAGTAATTGTTTGTGGCTCAGCATTTACCTCTCTGTTTCTAATACTGTGCACCATTTTATTTCATTGGAGACTCAGCTTAGTGTTACCGAAGCTTTGACCAGGGCATGAGCCTCACCCACCCCACCCCTATATAACTAGGATTAATTGAGGCAGCATGTGACGGATGGCAGATCTCTGGATGAAGGGTCAGAACCCTACACAGATGGTGTCATTAACTGTGGGCTTAGGGGTGCGCAAACCATATGCCTTCTCTAGTCTCATGTGCTTCAGCTGTGGGCTGAGTTGATAGCTATGGTCTCATGGAGTGATCTCTTTGAAGATCTAAAAGAACGAAGCTAGTGCAAATAGAGACTGAGACCAAGAAGCTTGAGAAAGGGGTGGGGGGATACGGATACATGTAAACATCTGGACTGAGAACACTTAATTAGCATATGGCAAGCAGGCAGACTTAAGTTTTCAAAGATCACCTTTACAAAATTTATCACTGCCTCAGTGTGATTAGAACGAAAAAAGATGGAGTAGCCAAATGTTCAGAGAAAACATGTAGCTAATGTAAATAGAATGGGGGTGCAGGCCTGTGAGGCGTCAAAAGGTAAAAGACTGTGGCTGATGGATCCTGATTCCAGCCTGTCTGGATACCTCTACTTGGATCCTTCCAATCCAGTCCCTCTTTTTTTGTTTTTTTGTTTTTTTTTTTACTGTGATTGTTATCTTTAACTTTTTAACAAGGTGTTTTTACTAGGTGTTAACGTAAATGATAACCCATTAACATGCAAATGAGTCTATCCAAAACGTTCTGCCACCCACCAACCCAATATCCTTCAGGATTCTACTCTCAAGTAGGGCTTACATTTGGTTTGAGTTTGTTTATGCATGCATATATGTATGTATGTGTGCACGCATGCATAGATGTATAAATGTATGTTAGCATGTATTCATCCAAGGCAATCCTTTCTTTGAAGAGAAGATTTATTTATTTTAAGGAGAGAGAGAGAGCAAGCACAAGCAGGAGGGGTGGAGGGAGAGGGAGAGAGAATCTCAAGTAGACTCCATGCTGAGCTGAGTCTGACATGGGGCTGGATCTCAGGACCCTGAGCCAAAACCAAGAGTCAGACACTTAACCAACTGCGCCACCCAGGCACCCCCCATCCAAGGCAGTCTTTGAACACACATCTCATGAGTGCCTTCATCTATATGCTAGGCACTGTGCGGACACCGGGGATACAATGCTGACTAAACAGAGCCCCACCCCTTCCTCAAGGAGCCTGGGGAGGATGGCCAATTAAACAGATAACCATAACATACTCTATAAACCCAGTACTGGAGGTTGGCAGAAGCTGTGGGAGGCCCTAAAAAGATGTCAGGAAAAGCTTTCTAGAAGAGCTAAAGCCTGAGCTGAGTCTTAAGGATTGTTTGGAGTTTCCCAATTTAAGAAAGGGGGTGGAGCCTGGGTGGCTCAGTTGGTTGGTTGCCCAACTCTTGATTTCGGCTCAGGTCATGATCTCAGAGTTGGGATTGAGCCCCTTGTTGGGCTCTGCACTCAGCGCCGAGTCTGCTTGTCCCTCTCCCTCTGCTCCTCCCCCTGCTCCTGCTCTCTCAAATAAATGAATAAATAAATAAATAAATAAATAAATAAATAAATAAAATCTTAAAAAAAGAAAGAAAGGGGACAACTGTTTCTGGCAAAAGGTCTACATGGGCAAGCACGTGGGGGCAAGGAAAAGCATGATGTAAGAGAGGAGCTCCTAGTTTCTAGGGTTACTGGGACCTAATGTGCAAGTCAGGAGTGAAGAAAGGTGAAGCCACAGAGGTGAGCAGAGGCCAAGTGGTGGTGGTGGTGGGAGAGGGGTTGTGCGTGACATTTAGCATCTTAGACTTCAGCTGCAGAGTCTGAAGGGGAATGATTGGAAACCTGCAGGTAAGTGAGGAGGTGACATTCAAGATGACACTTGAATGATAAGGACTCAAACTGGTTGAGGTTGATCCAGGCAGAGGGAGCAGACAGGACAAAAGCACCCACGATGGAGGCCTAGGTTTTTGGATAAGATGACCAGGTAAGGCGAGGTGTCATCAGCTGAGCTACAAAGCACTGGAGAAGGTGCAGAAAGGTCTGGAACCTATCTGAGACATGCTGAGTGTTCCAGTTTCCCTAGAAAACAGATCATAAGGCAAAGATTAACATTCCAAAATTTATTAGGGGATGGTCTTGAGCTCAACACCAGGGGAAGGGAAGGAAGCCAAATTGAGTTGAGGAGGTTGCAGCTTCAGTAGAGATCTCAGCCAGCCCTGGAGGGAGTTCGGAAGAGAGAATGGACCTTCAGCTCTGCTCCGAGTTAGGATAAGAGGGTCAGGCCTCAACTCCCTGTTGGTACCAATGTGGACCACCCCCCAGGGCAGTGTCATCTCAGGCAAGGTGGACCTGCTAAGCTGAAGCACTGTTCAAAGATGGTTGACAACTGAGAGCTTCTGCCAGAGGCATTTGCAGCATCTGGGATCATAAGCCCTTTTTCCCAAAGAGGGATGTAGGCAGCGCACGGCAGGGAGTGAGGTGGAGCGGGGTGCCCGTGGATCGCTCAGATGGAGGCTTCCCGTGTGCAGTTGGATGTATGAACCTGAAGCTGAGAGGCCAGGGCTGGCTAAGAGGTAAGGTTTGGGAGGTAGTATCTTATCAGTGGTGTGAATGCATGATTTGTGGGGTCATGCACACTTAAGAACCTGAAGGCAACTAGAGACAACCTCCCCAGAAAAGATATTTGTTTGGCTCTCTTTGGACTGGGTTCACTTAATAACTTAAATCACTTAGTAACCCTCTACACCCTGAGCAATATCATGTGATATTTAATTAATCTGATTAATCCAGTTTCTTGGCGCATTCACAGAATATCAGCTACTTGCCATTATTTCACCTGATGTTCATGCCATGTAAGTTAAAATGTTATCCCTGTTTTGCAGAGGGGGAAAGTGAGAGTTTGTCCAGGGGCACCACAGTCCGTACATGACAGGGCTAGAATTGAAATACCTGTCGGTGTGACTAGCAGAGTTGAATTCCAGAATTCCATTTCTGAGTGCCAGGGTGGGCTCTCTGGGTTCCTTCTTTGGCATTCTTAGGGTAACAGTGAATTCTTGCCAAGTAGGGAGGAGGACCAGCCACCCAGGGACCAGTGAGGCAGGTTGATTTGGTATCACCTCTGGCAGCCATTGGTGCTGCAGACATCTGCCTTGCTGGGAAAGGAGAATACTGCTGGCCCCTCCAGCACTGGGGGTGCTGTGTTCGCTTGAGGGTGCCCCAGTGGTCATGGGAGTTTTGTTAGGGAAGGGCGAGCAGCCAGTCCTTCACTCTGTCCTTAATTGTGGATGATTGGCTGCCTCAGATATTTTTCTCATGTGTGGATGTCATCATGGAAAGTAGATGGCCTATCTTGTGTTCTCAAGTTAATTGGCCAATTACTATCTATTTTACTTGAAAAAAATATCATATGAGTGTCATTAGCTCTGTCCATACATCCAAGAATTTTTAAAATCTCCTACTCCCTTTCACCCATTTTGCCCATCCCTCCCACTCCCCTCCCCTCTGGCAACCATCCATTTGTTCTCTATGGGTCTGTTTCTGCTTTTTGCTTATTTATTCATTTGTTTTGTTTTTTTAGATTCCACATGTATGTGAAATAATATGGTATTTGTCTTTCTCTGTCTGACTTATTTCACTTAGTATAATACCCTCCAGGTCCATCCGTGTTGTCCAAATGGTGAAATCCCATTCTTCTTTATGGCTGAGTAATATTTCATTGTATATGTATACCATATCTTCTTTATGCATTCATTTATAGATGGACACTTGGGTTGCTTTCATATCTTGGCTATTGTAAATAATACTGCAGTAAACCTGGGGGTGCATATATTTTTCCAAATTAGTGTTTCTGTTTTCTTTGCGTAAATACCCAGTAACGGAATTATTTTCTTAATTTTTTTTCTTTTTATTTTTTTGAGGAGTATCTGTACTGTTTCCACAGTGGCTGCACCAATTTACATTCCCACCAGTACTGCATGAGCATTCCTTTTTCTCCACATTCTTGCAACACTTGTTATTTCCTGTCTTTTTGAGTCTAGCCATTGTGACAGGTATAAGGTGATATCTTATCGTGGTTTTGATTTGCATTTCCCTGATGATTAGTGATTGATGTTGAGCATGTGTCTGTTGGCCATCTGTATGTCTTCTTTGAAAAAATGTCTTTTCAGGTCCTTTGCCCATTTTTTAATCGGATAATTTTTTTTGGTGTTGAGTTGTATAAATTCTTTATATATTTTGGATATTAACCCCTTATCCGATATATCGTTTGCAAATGTCTTCCGCCATTCCTAGGTTGCCTTTTTGTTTTGTCAGTGATTTTCTTCATTGTGCAAGAGGTTTTTATTGTCGTTTAGTCCCAATATTTTCATTTTGCTTTTGTTTCTCTTGCCTGAGGAGACATATCTAGAGAAAAGTTGCTAAGGCTTGTGTCATAGAAATTACTGCCTGTGTTTTCTTCTAGGAGTTTATGGGATCAGGTCTCACATTTCATCCATTTTGAGTTTATTTTTGCATATGGTGTCAGAAAGTGGTCCAGTTTCATTATTTTGCATGTAGCTGTCCAGTTTTCCCAACACCATTTATTGAAGAGACTATCTTCTTCCCATTGTATATTCTTGCCTCCTTTGTCATAGATTAATTGACCATATAAGCATGGGTTCGTTTCTGAATTCTCTGTTTTTTCTCCTGATCTATGTGTCTCTGTTTGTGCCAGTACCATACTGTTTTGATTACCACAGCCTTGTAGTCTATCTTGAAATCTGGGATTGTGATGCCTCCAGCTTTGTTCCTCTTTCTCAAGATTGCTGTGGCTGTTGGGGGTCCTTTGTGGTTCCATACAAATTTTAGTATTATTTGTTTTAGTTCTGTGAAAAATGCTGCTGGTATTTTGATAGGGATTGCATTAAATGTGTAGATTGCTTTGGGTGGTATGGACATTTTTAACAGTATTCTTCCAGTCTATGAGCATGGAATATCTTTCCATTTGTTTGCATCATCTTCAGTTTCTTTCATCCATGTTTTATGGTTTTCAGAGTACAGGTCTTTCAACTTGGTTAAGTTTATTCCTAGGTATTTTATTCTTTTTGGTGCAATTGTAAATGGAATTGTTTTCTTAATTTCTTTCTGCTACTTTGTAGTTTCTCTTTCTGCTACTTTGTCATTAGTGTATAGAACACAACTGATTTTTTGTATAAATTTTGTATTCTGCAACTTTGTTGAATTCATGTATTACTTCTAATAGTTTTTTAGTGGAGTCTTTAGAGTTTTCTATGTATAGTATCATGTCATCTACCAATGGTGACAGTTTAACTTCTTCCTTACCAGATTGGATGCCTTTTATTTCTTTTTTTATTGCTGTGGCTAGGACTTTCAGTACTAAATTGAATAAAAGCGGTGAGAATGGACATCCTTGTCTTGTTCCTGATCTCGGAGGAAAAGTTCTTAGTTTTTCACTGTTGAGTATGATGTTAGCTGTGGGTTTTTCATATATTGAGCATTGTTCCCTCTAAACCCACTTTGTTGAGAGAGTACAGAGGTTGAATTTTGTCAAATGCTTTTTCTGCCTCTGTTGAGATGATCATATGATTTTTATCTTTTGTTTTGTCAGTGTGGTGGATCAGATTGACTGATTTGCAGATATTTAATATACTTCCAAGAGTCTTTACCATCTTTTTATACTAGTTAATGAAAAGTCAATTAGCAAGATTACAGTAAATTTGTCTTCACAGTGTTAATGAGTCAAATCAGACTTCTGTGACAAAAACAGTTTCTACCTTTATCTGAATAGGAACTTTTACAAGAAGCTTTGTGATAAAGTAGTTTCCTGTGATAACCTTTCACAGTCCCAAGATTTTAAATGAGGAGACCTTGGATCCTATTAAAACAAACTTTCAACATGACAAAAACTTAGGAGACTTAAAGAGAAACTCAATGTTATGGTGACAAAATAGATAATAAATATAAATTCTTAAATTTACTTTAAATTCTATAGTAAATATATAAAATTTCAGTAACCTTTTCTCATAAAACTACCTCTACAAGTGATTTACGGGGACCCTGCTTGGAAACAAGATGGCCCCTTATTTTAACTTTAATTTTAATGAAAGCTGAGTAAGAGATATGTGAGCTTTTATGATAATTGTTTTCCACAGTGACATTAGCGTTCAACCCTCATTAAAACAGAACCATTGTTCTACTAACATCTGCTTATACACTACTTTTATTTGTGCTGTAGAGAATCCCCAGGAAATGTATAAACTAGGTAAGTGTCAATAACAAAATGTATTCATCTCTGTTGTCAACAGTGTGTTGGGGTTTTGAAAATGGAGGTCATGGTAAATTATTTGTGGCTATGAAGTAATGAAAACAGGACTTGGTTACATGTTAAAATATGATTAGTTAATTATGTGTACCTTTTCGGAAGAAGCTCAGTATACTGTGCTGTAAGTCCAGAAAGTCCTTATCTAATTTGATACATGATTTCAGCAGGGAGGCAAGATTAGGAACTGCCCATGGGCCGGCTTGGGCAAGTGTTCTCCATTTTCCATCCACTCACTATTACACAAACTCCAAAACCTATTCTTTTAATCACTCCATGGCATAATGATATAAACCAGCAACTCCTTATTTATTTATTTATTTTTAAATTTTATTTTATTATGTTATGTTAATCACCATACATTACATCATTAGTTTTTGATGTAATGTTCCATGATTCATTGTTTGTGTATAACACCCAGTGTTCCATTCAATACATGCCCCCTTTAATACCCACCACCAGGCTAACCCATTCCCCCACCCCTCCTCCCCTCTAGAACCCTCAGTTTGTTTCTCAGAATCCATAGTCTCTCATGGTTTGTCTCCCCCTCTGATTTCCCTCCCTTCACTTTTCCCTTCCTACTATCTTCTTCTTCTTTTCTTTTTTAACATATAATGTATTATTTGTTTCAGAGGTACAGGTCTGTGATTCATCAGTCTTACACAATTCACAGGGCTCACTATAGCACATACCCTCCCCAATGTCTATCACCCAGCCACCCCATCCCTCTCACCCCCCACCACTCCAGCAACCCTCAGTTTGTTTCCTGAGATTAAGAATTCCTCATATCAGTGAGATCATATGATACATGTCTTTCTCTGATTGACTTATTTCGCTCAGCGTAATACACTCCAGTTCCATCCACATTGTTGCAAATAGCAAGATTTTGGGTTTTTGATGGCTGCATAATATTCCATTGTATATATATACCACATCTTCTTTATCCATTCATCTGTTGATGGACATCTTGGCTCTTTCCATAGTTTGGCTATTGTGGACATCGCTGCTATGAACATTGGGGTGCATGTACCCCTTTGGATCCCTACATTTGTATCTTTGGGGTAAATACCCAGTAGTGCAATTGCCGGGTCGTACGGTCGCTCTGTTTTCAGCTTTTTGAGGAACCTCCATACTGTTTTCCAGAGTGACTGCACCAGCTTGCATTCCCACCAACAGTGTAGGAGGGTTCCCCTTTCTCCATCCTCGCCAACATCTGTTGTTTCCTGACTTGTTAATTTTAGCTATTCTGACTGGTGTGAGGTGGTGTCTCATTGAGGTTTTGATTTGGATTTCCCTGAACCAGCAACTCCTTTTAAATGAATCACTCATCTTTCTGTTTCATAAGACCCATTCTCTCATGTTTTTGTTAGCATATCCACTCAGTTATTCTACTGACCCATTTTCTAGATGAGGCATGTAAAGCTCAGAAGGTTTTTCAGGCTGTTAATTCTAAAGTCAACCAACCTGAAATAAATTTGGAAAATCTAACAGTATTTCTCTATTTCAGTTTCTGGTATTTCTCTATTTCAGTCTCTGGTTTTACTGCTTATGTTCACTGTCTTCAGTGAAAAATGGACTATGTGGGCCTTCAAAACTGAACAAGCACTCTGCTTGGGCCCAGGTCACCAACTGATCCTGGGTGTCCTGAGGTCAGAAGTCCAGGGTTTCACTTGGGATCAGAGCGTAGAGGTGCCCAGTCCAACAAAGAAGTGCACATTTGTTGACATACAGGGACATACAAGAGGAGCCTCTATTTCATTCGACAGCTCCTTCGGAAATTTGCCCAGAGAAGCCTGTGACTAGACCCTCAGGCATATGTTTCTGCCATTCCTCCTTCTCTGTAAAGGTAGGGAGCCAGAGGCTGATGGGGCCCCATAGCCCTGGAGCATTTGCTACGACTGAATACAGGAAACCAGAGGAAAAAACCCCAAAAGACATGCAGCCAAAGTCCCTTCCTGGAAAGGTTGGGGAAACCTGGAAAATATAAACTGGGGTTGCCGCCTTGCATTTGGGGGCTGGCTTGCTATTGTGAGCCTCCATCCAGGAGTGAGTCTCACATCCCTCTTCCGGGAGGGAGCTTTAGTGCTCCACGGGGAGAGGTCTGAATCCAATCACGTGTGTTTCCGTTCAGCCCAAGGCTGAAACTGACTGCCCTTAGCCGTAGATTCTGCAGCTCCAGTCATGTTCCTACACAGGCTTTTAACGCACGGTCTATAGTTCCGGGATTCAGTCTTGTGGTGTAGGGCGCACTGGGAGTGGAGTGGGGGTGGGCTGGGGAAGGAGGGAGTTCCCTGGAGATAACTCACTGCTCTCTCAATTCTGAACAGGCACCAAAGACTGCTTTGGAAAAACACAACCCTCACCTTTGAGACACAGAGACCCCTACTCTCTAATGCCTAAATAATTCAAGAATCTCAAATGATCTGATGTCAGAAATTCACATGACTATACACCAGGCAGGTGACATAAATAAACAGCAGCCAACCCTTCTTCAAGGAAAAGGAAGTAGCAGACATAGCTAATGGGAGAGTACGTGTTCTATCCAAAAGGCAGGTGGTATTTGACTGTAGCTGATGGGTGTATCCGGGAACCCAGAATTACCAAGTTTTCCAATCTTTTAAAAAAAAGATTTATTTATTTATTTGAGAGAAAGAGAATGTGAGATCTAGAGGAGGGGCAGAAGGAGAGGGAAGGAATCCTCAAGCAGACTCCCCACTGGGGCTCAGTCCCAGGACCCTGAGATCATGACCTGAGCTGAAACCAAGAATCAGAGGCTCAACTGACTGAGCCACCCAGGTGCCCCCCAAGTTTTCCAATTTTTAAAGATATCTAAATTTGAGTGTGAAATCTGTACATTTTAAAATATTGGCTAAGTAAAAAAAATATCATCCCATATATATATTCATTTAATAGCAGCCTCACTTTGCATATTGGGTTTCCTGGGGCACAGATTCTGGAAGAATGACATGCAGGAAGTTTATTAGGGATCAACATCTGTGCCAGGGAAGGGAAGGGGAGGGGATGGTTGAGCAGAGGGGAAAGCTGAGCTGCGATGTGGTCTGAAAGGCTTTAGCTGACCTGACAGGCTTTGGAGTTGTTACCCTTTTGTGGCAAGGGGGCCAGGCTCTTACACGCTCACATTAACCGCTTACCAGATCAGGCTGCCCTTGGAGTGGGAGTGGGGTTACCTGAGACAAGGGTAGTTTCCAGAAAGGGCTGATTGCTGAAGGTTGAAAGCACCTGGAGGAAGGAGTCCTTCAATCCTGAACGGAAGTGGGGGCTCGTTGGAGCTTCAGAGTGTCTACTACAGACCTCTCCTTACACAGTTCACATTCACTTCTTTGTGTAAGGCCTGGGACCACCAACTCTAGAATCTGGGTGTGCCTCTTCTTTTGGGGGTGTCAGGGCCTTTTTTCCCCCCACAGCTGGTCTTAGGATCACAGTAATACTCATTATGGTCCTCTACTAGTCATTCTAGATTCTCCTCATTCTTAGCTAATGTCTTCACTGGCCCTGGTGGTTTACTTGGTGTTGGGACATGGACTCTGGTCACCATGCCTTTGTCAGGTTATGGCTGATGTACTTGTCTATTTACTATCAAGACTGGGCAAGGTAGTACCTAAAAGAACCCATGTGGATTGCACGGGCGTCGTAATACTCCTCCCTGCCCCCGTTGTGTAACAGGAGCCCTACCTCCTTTTGATAACCTGGGTCCTGTAAGGTTGCTGATTTTCTTCCTTGCCTGTTTAGTCCCTGGGCATAGAGAGACCTGAGTGTCCCGTAGCAGCAGTAACTTAGAGTTCAGTAGGACTCTTGCTCTGCCCCCTGGTGGAAAGCGTTTCCCCTTTGGAAAAGATATGAAACAACCCAGAGTTGCAGGGATGTGAAACATGCATTTCCCATTTGGGTCCCTGGGAGTGATGGTCAAAGGGGTCACTCATGCTTCTTCCCCTTGGTTCTTGGACTCATGTATTCTTCTTTTTGGGACAGTACATACTTGATAAAGGGCACTGATTTAAAATGACAATGCATCCTGGAGGATGGTGCCTTATCCTTGCGAGGAATCATCCCTGAATTCGTGCTTCACTTGTCCCTTCAGTAGATCATTCCTCCACATTTAGGATGGCAGCTTCTAGGTGGGGTAGTATTTGATAGAACTACTGGATCCTGCAGTCATATGACCTTTCATGCATCTTACTTGCTATTAAGTAGACCCCTTAGTCTGATGTGATGTTATGGAGCCCATGCCAGTGCATCAAATATTCTGTAGTGTTAAACTGAGGCTCTAGCAGCAGCGAAGGCAAATCCATACCTAGAATATGTGTTCATCTCTCCTTTTTTTTTTTTTACGATTTATTTATTTATTTTGGGGGGTGGCCTTTTTTTCCACTCTTCTAATGTTCATGTGTCCTTCATGAACCTTCTACAGCTCATGTGTCTTACCAAAGCCTTCAACATACTTGTCACTTCTTACTCATCTCATCTGTTTTGCATGATGTCATCCAAAGAGTGTGCCAATAGGATGTTCTTCAAGATGTCCAGACTAGATCTTTTCAGACTGTATTATAATGGAGGGAAGGACAATTGTAGCCGTGGTCAAGACTCTTCATGTGTATTGTCATCTGTTTCAAGTGCATGCAAACTTCTTTGCTGTGCTTTCCTGGCAGGGATGGAAAAGAACTTCTTGGATAGTTCAGTGGCTGTGTACTATGTACTTGAGGCCATAACAATATGCTCTAGGAGAGTATCACAGCACTTTCAATTTGGGTTCTTAATTGATTGAGTTATGCATTGGGATTTGTCTGACTTTTGTAGTATCTAGAGTAGTGAATTAAATGACAATATAATGGGGATTACCAGCCCTATAGCATTTTGGTCTTTAAGGCCATTCTCTTAGGATGCAAAAAGTTTTTAAATTTGCTATCTTGATTCAACATCTTGGGGTAAAGGTGGAGAACAGTTTTAGAGCCTTCTAGTTGATCTTCCCAACTTGATTGCTGTTACCCCACAGGCTAAGAAACCAACATGGTGGTGTGCTAATTGCCATATTTGTCCATTCCAATTAATCAATAGAGGTTTGTGAAAATGACTTGTAGGTGGATGTGTAAAGCTAGTGGGTCAAAGGTAAGCCAGAACTGGGCCAGGAGTCCATTTATTACTTGGCCTCAGCATACTTTCACTCTAACAGAGGAGTTCTGCTGCTGCCTCAAGTCTCTGGATATCAGTGTCAACTGGGAACTTATATCCATCTGTTCTCTAGATGTTTAAGTAGCCCCCTTTCCCAGTTTTCAGTGGCATTAACAATTGGCCCTAGGACCCCTTGGGGAAGGACTAGAGAAATCATACTAGTCATGGTGTTGCAGGATCTTTCCTCTTGATGACCTGGCTTCTCCTTCAGTTAAATGTTTTGCAAGCCTCAAAACTAAGTCAGATCTAGAAATTGGGCACAGGATTATGACTTTTTAAAAAAGATTTATTTATTTACTTGAGAGAGAGTGTGTGCGACCCGGGGCGGGGAGGGCAGAGAGAGAGGGAGAGAGAAACCTCAGCAGACTTCCCGCTGAGTGTGAAGCATGAGGCGGGGCTCAATCCCAGGACCCTGAGATCACAACCTGAGCTGAAAACAGGAGTTGGCCACTTAACCGACTGAGCCACCCAGGTGCTCCATGGCATTATGACATTTTAGTGGAGTACTACCTTCAGCCTTCTGATCATCAACCCTTGATTCATTTTGATTACTACCTATCTTAGTTTCCTGCTACTGTTGTAACAAATGTAACCTCACCTGTGGGTCTAACATGTGTTGGGCCAGAGATAGAGATGAACACATAGTAATTTATCCCTCCCTCCCAACCTTACCCCATAACCCTAGCTGGTGTGGCCCTGCCTGTGGCTTTGAAATGAGCTACCATCAAATCTTATGAAGGCCAGAGGCCTTCAGAACCATCCTCTACTGAAGAAATGAATGAGAAACTCTATCCAGGGAGAAGCAGGTTTGCACACCTTGCTCAGGCTGGTATAAGTATGATTTTTGGAGTAAGCCCATGGGGATATTTTGTGTATGTCTATAATATTTTTATTTTTAATTTTTTGGCTTATGTGTATCAAAGGTAGAATTGTTTGTTTGGTTATTTCTGTGTATGTAATGTATAAACATCTAATAATAGCAGGTGAATCACCACCTTGATTTCATTCATATACTTCCAGTATATGACTAAGATTTCCCCTTTTGAACTGTGGATAAAATGTATGGACTCAAGTGACTTAATGGATGGTTCTGTGATTAAATGTGTATTTGCTAATGTTAGAATAGCCTATGTGTTTCACAAAGGCTTGGTATATGGTTTTTGCCCCTTCAGAACTCTTTCTGTATTTGTTTTGGAACTATTTTTTTTCCTCTAACCTTCAAATCGAGATCAAGGAAAATGTTTCCCCATGTTAATATAACAAAATGTAAATTTGTTTTTAAAAAAGAAAATATTTTCGATGATCAAAACTATGGAAATGGCTAATCACTTATTTTAGATATATTGGAGATTAAAAGAAAGGCAGAGAATATTCTTGATTTTCTCCTCTATCCAATTTATTTATTTTTATTTTAATTTCTTTAAGATTTTATTTATTTATTTGAGACAGAGCACACACAAGTGTGGGGGAAGGCAGAGGGAGAGGGAGAAGCAGGCTCCCTACTGAGCAGGGAGCCAGATGCGGGACTCGATCCCAGGACTCTGGGATCATGACCTGAGCCGAAGGCAGACGCTTAACCAACTGAGCCACCCAGGCGCCCCTATTCAATTTATTTTATACTGCATTAATTCTACTCTATTCCAAGTGTTGTGAAAGAGCTGGACACTGAAAAGATAAATAAGACATAGTCCCTGACATAAACGAGTTTGAAAAATCAGATCAGGAAAAGTAATGGCAGGAATGGTTGCCATCTAATTAACTTGCTTTGGGCTGAGAGTTTTACATGAATAATCTTATTTAATCTTCAATATGTTCCCTATCCTTTATCTCCCTATACACTTATGCTCTCTCATCTCGTTTAAGGAGCCAAGATCCATGCTCTATCCTCACTTCCCAGTGGAGGAGCCATCTTTGCTCCTTGCTGTGGGCAAGTCCTCCATTTACACAAACTAGATGTCACCTGTGTTGCCCATTCAAGGACGATAGGGCTCTTGTCCCCATTCTCTTACAGAGTCAGCCCCATAGGCCTACAACCATGCTCTTACTTCTCTCACATGAGATTCTGCTTTCTTTGCCTGTTACTGCTCCATATCCTTGTCCCCATGTATAATAAAATCCCTTGAAAGAGGTGTCTACATCAGATGTTTCCAATTTCCACTTTGATTGTCTCTTGGAAACACTCCGATCAGTTTTCACCCGCACGACTTCATTAGGACTGCGCTGGTACACATAAACACATAGTAGGTACTCAGGAAATATGACTTGAATAATTTAATATATGTTCCCCAGAAAACCACTGTGAGGTGGCTGTTACGATACTCATTTTATAGGCACTCCGGTGAAGGCCCTCAGCGACCTTGACAGGGTTTTCATGCACTAATTAATTGTCACTTCTCATCTTCCTTCAACTTTCAGCAGCATTTAACAAAGTGAATACATTCCCCTCTTTGAAATAATTTAGTTTCTTGACCTTCAGAACACCATGCTCCCATGGTGTACCTTCTGTCTCACTGACCACTGTCTCTATTCCTTTTCCTAGTTGCTCATTTCCCCTCAGGATGCTTACTTAACCTCAGACCTTTCTTCCCTCTGTCTCCACTCACTTCCTTGCTCATCTCCTCCAGTATTGTTAAATAATACCTAGAGGCTGACAACTCCCAGATTTGTGTCTGTGGCCCAGATCATTCCTTAGATTTCCAATCTCGAGTATCCCCCTGTCTACTCAACATTTTGCTTTGATATTTTTTTAAAAGATTTTATTTCTTATTTATTTGAGAGAAAGACAGAAATAATATTATTCCATGTCTTTATTCTTTCTTCAGACACAATTTTAAAATTCATATGGTCACTCACCTATTAATTTTTGAGCAATTTCTATGGGCAGAGTCCTGTTTCACACACTGAGGATATAGCTGTAAATAAAACCAACACATTCCCTGCCCTCAAGAAGCTTACATTCCAATGATGGGGAGAAGGATAATACTCAATGATAAATTACTATACATATGGTGAAAAGTACCATGAAGATAAAGCAGGCATGGAAGGGCACCAAGTGCCTTATTTTTGAGTAAGGGTGTAAGGTAAACTTCATGAGATCCGGGACATTATTATTGTTATTCACCTCTCTAACACTAGCACCTTGAAACGTACTAGTGTGTAGTAAGCACAAGATAAATATCATGAGAATATTGTGAGAATGAATGAATGATGGTGAGACCCGGGGAGGAGGTTACTGCAGGAGTCCCATGAGACATGATGGTGCTAGGCCCAGGAAGGAGCTTTGCAGATTAAGAGGTCATATTATTGTCAAGTACAACTTCATAACTAGTGTGAAAGGTAAACAAGGATAGTCAAGGGTAAACAATCCATAGATTGGGGGAATACAGTGTCTCACAAGCAGTGAAGCATACTTTCTAGGGGATTTTGGGCAAGAGCGAGTTTTACAGAGTTAGAAGGAACAACGTGGAAATAGGGCATGGTTGGTGAGGGATTTCCTTATACTACTAGCTGGTCCTATTTTTTAGGGTAAACTAAGCTAGCTAAGCTGAATTGGAGGACTGTGATTCATGTTTGTTGGGTTTCCGGTAAGTGGAGGCTGACTTAGGTTTAGATTTGTGACATGGTCCCAGTGACTGAAGCCGCCTCCATTTTGTGGATCTCAATATATGAATTAACTTCATCAATCTGGATATAGTTAAGAGACAGAACCAATGGCATTTCCTGAAAGATTGGATATGGAGTGCAAATTGGATGGATTGAAGGAGAGGAGTCAAGGTTGATGCCACGCCTTTGGCCTGAGCAACTAGAATAAAGTAGCTTTGATTGAGTTGTGGAAGTCTACCAATGTGGTAGGTTTGGTGGCCAAAATTAAGTTTCTTTGGGACCATAAATTAAGTCTTTCTATGTCTCCTTTTCCCTCTCTCATAGTTTCCTGAGATACCTAAAGCCAAGCTCTGCTGTGTATCCAAGGAAAACCATTCAGAGTCATTCTACTGTGGAAAACATCCATGCTGGTTTCACTCTTCACTCTCTTGGCCAGACACAGAGGCATTCTGTGTTGGTGGCTGCCTTTCTTATTCAAAGAAAGGCCCAGCCAAGGAAGGCTTTTTCCTTCAAACTCATCTTGGACACTTTCTTTTGATTTAAGGAAGATAAAGATTGAGGGGACAAAAGAGGGAAAAAATAGTGTTTGTTGTACATTTCTGATTGTGGCAACAGCTTGAACTGATTAGCTGGTTATTATGCATTCCTGTGTATGGCTTGTCACTGGAGTCCCATCCGGAGAAACACATCACAAGTCCTATTCTCCATGGCCTCTAGCATGCAAACCTGACCTCAAAGAGTTTAAACCCAAGTCTTCTAATTTGAAACAACACACACACACGCACACACACACACACAATCAAGTGATCAAAAACATGGTATAAATCTGTTTAGTAGAGTGTTCTGGATTATAATGACAGGAACAGAGGACATAAATAGGATGCAAGAAAGGGAAAGAAACCCATAGTATTAAAAAAGAAAAAAAAGGCAGTGGTATTTCTTTAGGATTGTAAATATCCCCTATATATTTTTGTTTTTCTTAAGAACTTGCAAGATCCCTTCCAGCAAATTTGGGACACATCTTTGGGAAAGATACAGAGAGAGCTCTGCAGGGTTTCATAGTATGTAGTTAATTCTCTTTCTGCCCTGTTCTAAATATAATCCTGCTCATTTGCATGCCAGTCCCCAGAATGCTTTGTAATTTCACAACTCTTGGCTAGTGGTCTCAGTATAAGAACAAAGCAAAATGTTTTGGGTGTGACTTTGGCCCTAAACCCTGCTCAGGCTTTGCAAAAGAGTACAGGGAGGTGACTTTGCCTGGCGTTCATCCTAGCCAGAGTATCACAGAAATAAAGTGGAAGTGGCTGTGGACTTTTCCTGAGAAGACCGCATTCAGTCCACTTACCCAGGAGTAACCAGAAGCTTGGATTAACTCACTTGAGAGGAGGGAGTGTTTCAGGGGCCTTAGTCTCCCCTTTGATTATGTGCCCAGGTTTGTTCATTTTAGGTTTTTCGAAAGCCCAAGCTGGAGTCTTCTGTTCCTATTCTGGTGGATGCTTTATATAGTTCTCTACTGCGGGAAAGGCCTGCAATTTAATGAAAAGATGGCAAGAACTGTGGTCAGTGGCCTGCCTTATAGAAATGTGAATTTAAGATTCTTAACACAGACTTAGTTGCGCATAGTGACATCTGCAGAATATTTAGTAGGCCATTAGCAATGACAACTGGGGAGTGGGGATGGTATGAGACTTGTCTTGAAAGGGTTTTTCAGTTTTTGCAAAGCGAGCCATTTTTGTTCTTTAAATGGTATGTTTGGAATCATTTTCAAGGAGACCTGAGGGATCTCCTGCACTGGGACCACCGGGTAGCCCCCACCCATAAAACCCAGTTAATTTTAGCCAGTAGCTGAAGGACAATATATTCCAGCGCTGAAAGGCCATGTGTGTGCTCCCAATGACATGTTGACTTTTGTCTGTCAGCTCTGCCTAAAGTAAACTCGGGATTTTCAGCAGTGCACACGGTTCACTGCCCAGGGAAAGCCACACGTCCGTGGCCGCACACCAGCAATGTGACGGGGCCTTTCAACCACAGGTGTTTTCTACTCGTGACTCACAGAGCAGCATTAATGCACTTTCACCGATTCTGAGAGCCAGGCAGCGGAGTTCCTCTACAACGTATTATTTTGAGACTATTTTTAAGATACGGACAACAGTTGCCGGTAACTGACACGGACTCCCTCGCAGCCGCGTGAGAGCGAGTGGTTGCTTTACATTTTCCGACACGTAGTGCCAGGGTCTCAGGAGAGCCGCGGGCCGGGCTGCGCCAAGTGCGACCAGGTCTAGGTTTTCTCCGGGCTTCCGCGCCGGTTTACACCCGCAGCGGCCGGTAAGAGGCGGCGTGCCGCCCTTCGCTGTAACAAAGACGGCGCCGCCGCCTGCAGCCCGCGCGGAGGCGGAGGAGCGCAGGCTCCGGCAGGGCAGTCGGGAGCCTTCCCCGGTCCGGATTGCGGGTCGGGAGGGTGGGAAATCGGACCAGGGGCTGGCAGCGGGAGTTGGCGCTTCCCGGGGCTCGGTCCGCGAGGCCCGGGGGGCGACGCTCGCGCTCTTCCTCCTCCACCCGGGACTGCAGCATCCCCGCCCCGAAAAGTCCCTCGCGCCCCCTGGTGGCTGTGAGCCGGCTGGCTCCGCCGCACTCGTAAGTCACAAAAAAAGGAAGAAAAAGAAAAAGTGGGTGAGGCAGATGCAAAGAGGAAAATCAATAGGGATAAGAGAGAAGAGGGAGGAGTCACGGAGCAGCCATTCTGGTCTTACGGGGTCCCAGCTGGCACGGCATAAGAAAAAAAAAAAAAAAGCCCGGGCGTGAACGCGAGTGGAGGAGGGTGTGTGTGGCGGGGGGGGCGGGGGTGAAAGGGGGGACCGGGGAGATTTACTATTGTCTCTGGCAGCCGCCGCGGGAGCCCGGGAGGGGGGCGGAGGCGAGAGGAGGCGGCGGCTGCGGCCAGCGCACCATTCGCTCCACCTGATCTCCGGCGCTGCGCGCTGAGGAAGGCGCGGGCAGGCAGGAGCAGGAGCAGAAGAAGGGAGGGAGGCAGCTGCTGCAGCCACCGCCGCCACCATGTCCTACCAAGGCAAGAAGAACATCCCGCGGATCACGGTGAGTGGGGCGCCGGGCGCCGCCGCCTGCGTCTCTCGCTCGCTCGCTGCTCGCTGCGCCGCGGGCGGGGCGCCGTGGATCCCGCCGGCTTCCCCGGTCCGGTCCCCGGGGAGGGACGGGGACCCGGGGTCCCGGGGGTGGAGAGCGGCGGTCAGCCCAGTCGGCGCGCCGGGCGCCACCCAGACGGAACGACCCTGGCGTTTGGGGAAAACAAAACAAAGAGGAAACCCAAAGAGTGGCGCGGAGAACTTTGGATTATGTATCCTCTTTTCCCACCAGCCGGTAGTTTGCATATAACGCAGGGCTCGGGGCCCTCCCGGGACCCCCGCGCCGCCCGGGGTATCAGTGTGCGCTGCCCCAGGCGGGGTGTGCTTTTTGTTTTAGGTTCCTTTTGGCGAGGCGGGGTATGCAGAGATGACACCTTTCCCCAGGGGTGCCTGGTAGCACGACCGCGCCCCTCTCCTAGCTCCAACCCGGTGGCTCTGCCCCCCGCGCCGCGAAGGTGGCGAGGTGTCTAGATCTTGGGTCTTCACCTTGTCCCCTTCTTGCCTGCATTCACCCGGTTCATATTTCGGTACGTCATATTCCAGACTGGACAACTAATGTGGCTGTAGCGGGAATGACCAACTTTTTTTTTTTTTGCCCTCGATGCATTTTACATTTTTCATGTCATTTTCTGCCCTTATCCCAAGAAAAGGCTGAGTTTTAAGAGCAGATTTTAGTTTGGGGTCGTAGGCGCACGCTGTGTGCCTTACATGTCCAACTGCCATTGTGTGCAAAAGCGAGCCACCCGCGGGCGGGTGTCAAATGCCCTGGGCGAGCGCCTAGGGCGGGGTGGAGAGGGAACGTGCCATTATCAGGTACAGAAGCCGCATCTTCACCAGAGCCAGCTCTCAGCGGCAAAATACCGCGCCCCGGGGGTTTCTCTAGGATACACCGAAATGATGCCCCTGAAAAGAAGGGGCATACGACAAGCTGGAATGAGCATTACCAAAAAAGAGGGGGGCGGGTGATAGGGGGCAAAACAATAACAAAAAACACTGACATTTTAGTTTAGCGTGAAGCAGTGTGGTTGTGCTTTGTCTGTTGTGAATGTGGTGTGTGTGTACTCTGTGTGTGTGTGTGTGTGTGTGTATAGTGGGGGAATGGGTGGCTACTCCATCTTTGCAAGGCGAACAAAGGAAGTGATCAACTGGCCCCTGGGAGGCTCTGCAGCTGCCCCAGGGCAGAGCTGTACCTGCTACTATAGTTAATTTGCCAGGGATCCACCAGATTTTGCTGTGGGCATGAGTCTGTTTGCACTTGCTCCGCTATGTTTGGAACGCCCTGTGTGCTTGAGATTGCCGATGCAGGACCTTACCTCTGTAGGCAGGAGGAAGCTATTCTTGGCTCTAGTGCACTTTATTCTCAAGTGGTTTTGTTTCTATTGAAGCGTGCTATCTTTTTCATGCACCTGAGCTTCACCCCACACAAGTGCACCCCACCCCTAACTGCCGTCCACCTGGTCTTAGGGAATAAACCGTGGCTAGGAGAAAGAGAGGTGGGGATGAGTAGGGATCCTTTAGCCAGGTAAAAGTGTTGGCTGTAAACATATCCTCCTTTATCACTGCGTGATATCATTGACTTCACATTATTGAAGAAACATTGTGGATCTTTTATAATGCGTGGTATTTTCTCAGTGCCAGTTGTCTTTGCAGAGAGCTGTGGAAGGTATCATTAAAAAAAAAAAAAAAGACTGGGACAAAAGCTCCATTTTGAGACTGTTTCCCTCACTGAGGAGGGATGAACCCCAGCTCTCATGCTGTTCCATGCGTGAAGCATGCTGCTCACATGCCACTTGCCTTACCTCCACTATACGTTTGCCAGTTCTCCTGTTTGGGATAAGCAGAGAAAAGGTTATTTATTTATTTTTTCTTTCTAGTCCAAAGACTGCAAGGTTCTTCTTATGGACTCAGCCCGTGCTGTGGCATTGAGGGCCACGCCCATTCTTATAGGTATCACTTGGGCTACCTTTCAGGAGAGCTACAGAAATTTAGCCCTGATGGATAACTTGCCTTCGAGCCCCCGTAAATGTAGCTGTGCCCTAATCCTCGGGCCAGGTTTGCAAGGGGTTCCCTTTTGTTCTTGTTTGGATGCTCTTCCCTGGGGTGGCTCCTTCATTTTCCGCACGGCTTCCATCCTTTCTGTCTGTGCATGGGGCGTGGTGCTGCGTAGCTGCCTGTGCCTTTAAGCTGGGGCTGTGTGTCTCCAGCAGCTGTGACGAGAATGGACAGCGGTTGTGAATTTCTTCAAGCCCCACAACCCTGTATTCACATTGTTGCAAGGGGTCTGGGGTGGGGAGGGAGAAGAGGAGCATGGCAGGAAGGGGGCTGTTGGTCTTTGGGGGCAAGGAATCCATTTGTAAATTTTCCTCAGGCTTTGTGTTGTATTTCTGTGAACAGGGGTTCTATTTTACATCCAATTATTTCTGCGTGTTTGTATGTCTATAGATGATTATAGTTATCTCCATACTATAAGGGTTGCAATACTCTGCCTAGATATAATGAAAAACATTAAAATATGGCCGCAGATATACATATATAGAAAACATCGTTAAAGATCTAAATATGGCATATATCCCCTACTGTCAATTCTAGTGTATTTTTAAATGGTAAGATTATGGCATTTGAATTAAGTTTTCTAGCCTCCCTGTATTCCTTTCTGTGAAGGCTGCCCCACCCAGTAGCTAAAATGTCACTAGAATCTGAGGACCGATGGGGGCAGTCTTTCTTGCTGGATACCCTGTGCCTCCCCAGACAGCACCCTCTGGCACTATTTGCTCCCCCCACCCTACTCCCCGTAAGGCTTTGTTTGTTGTTTTTCCTGCCACCTATTTTTGCTGCCCTCCTGAGATCAAAGCCTTCTTATACCTGTGTTTACTGGTTTCTTGGAGAGAGAGGGTTCATAGAATTGGCTGGGGCTTTCTCTGTGAGTGGCTCAGGCCTCCCATCTTATTGTTCTTTCTCAGGTTATCCATGTGCATGACCTGTCTGGTCTACCTTGATACTAGCCCTTGCTTCTAAATGTCAGGCTGGCAGCTCAGGCTGGTTCAGCAGATCAGAGCAGGGACCTTGTGCTGCCATTCACCTCTGTCTCCACTGTCTAGCATGGTCCCTAGCACATAGACATCTCATGGTTATCAGTTCAGTCAATAAATGAATTAAAAATTGTTCCTAATAAGAAGAGCTCACACCTATTGTGTTTATTTTGTGTCAGGTATTGTGCTGAATGCCTTACCTCCATTGTCTCATTTTGATCCTTGACTCAACACTGTCTGAAAGGTACTATAGTTATCCCCATTTTATAGATCCAGAAACAAAACAAACAAAAATCCCCCAGAAAACCAAAAAATCCCCCAAACCCATTGAAAATCAAATGCCTTTGCCCAGGATCAGAGATTGAGTAAATGTTAGAGGCAGGACTCAAACCTGCACACCTGCTTGAAGTCAAAGTGTGTGCTCCTTACCACCACATTCTTTTTGGTGTTTCTGCTTCTACCATCATTATTGCTTGGCGTTAGTAAGGCAAATGGTATAGAGGAAAGACTCTGCACTCTCTAAGTAGTCCTGGTAGGATCTGGGAAGCGTATTTTGCCTGCCACTGTCAACAGATCCCTTAACACGGTGTCTCTTACTTCTTATATTCAATAAATGGAAATAACACTTTTGGGGGTGGTAGCTAGCATATCAGTTCTGCAGGTGGAGAGTTAGGATAGTTACAGTCCTTGTTTCCCTCTTGTATGCTACCACTTGAAGCTGACCGCAGGAGTGGGAGGGATCTAACAGTTAAGTTCCAGTGCTTTATATGTATTCTCTTGTCAAGAGTCTCTGCAAAAACCCATTTTAAGGAAACTGAAGAACAGATAGGTGAAGTTAGTTATCCAGAGTTACCCTGTGAGAATTTTGGGGCAAAGCTGGAAATAAACCTAGGCTTCTCTGTCCTGGTACAGCTGCTGCCTCCCAGAGGCGCATGCAGCAGAGATTTGGAAGGTGTGGGTAAAGAGTTCCAGAATTTCCTCTGGGAGCACATTGCAGAGAATTGGCTTTTTGCAAACGGTAATTGGATTTCCGTAAGATAATGCATTTCGGCCGCATTGGAGGTTGGGTTGAATGTGTGTGATGTTTGGGAATTCCCAGAATACACATCCTCAGGCAGGAACACAACCTGGAGAGTTCTTTCCTGGGCGCATAATCAGGGTGCTGTGGTCTCGCTTGAAGGGTGTGATCGTGAGCATTGTGGGTGCCATGGGAAGTTTTTATTCCCTAGGGGAAGGGAAGGGGCCTTATGAAGCACAGCAGCTGAGCTGGGGCCTTGAACCAGCCGAGAACCTGGAGGAGACGCGAGTCCAACCCTGCCCCAACCTCTGTGCCTTCTTCTTTTTTTTTTTTTTTTTATTTTTAAAGATTTTATTTATTTATTTGAGAGAGAGAGAGAGCGCAAGAGGGGGTAGGGTTAGAGGGAGAAGCAGACTCCCCGCCGAGCAGGGAGCCCGACGTGGGACTCGATCCCGGGACTCCGGGATCATGACCTGAGCCGAAGGCAGTCGCTTAACCAACTGAGCCACCCAGGCGCCCTGTGCCTTCTTCTTGCTTCAAGAGGTGTCACTTGGGACTGGGAGCAAATACTAGGAGATGGAAGACTAGCGTTTAGGAGACCAAAAGAGAAGAAGTCACCCACAGTTGGTTTTATCCGTGTAAGGCATCTTGGTAGGGAAATTCCAGAGTAAAAGACGGAGGGAAAGTTAGGAATGGAAAGCATCTTAGATATCTGATCATGGAACTCTCAGCCCAGGCCCTGCCTGGGGTGTTCATTTGTTACTTTATATTTTGAGCAGCTATGTGGTGATTCTCAACCAGGTCATTCCTCTTTCTTTCTTCTTTTTTTTTTTTAAGATTTTTAAAATTTATTTGAGGGGAGGAGAGAGAGAGAGAGAATCCCAAGCAGACTCCAAGCTGAGTGTGGAGCCCGACACAGGGCTTCATGTCACAACCCTGAGATGATGACCTGAGTTGAAAACTCAATTGACTGAGCCACCCAGGCAGCCCTGGGTTCTTCCTCTTTCTGAAACACGAGCACAGTGCCTCAGGTGTGTAAAGAGCTCTGCCTGTTAGTAGCTATGATGGAGTTGGCTGGGCGTTTGGGGGAATTCTGGAGGAACAGATTTTCTCAGAGAATTCCAGTCTATGTGGTAGAACTGTCAGCTTATAAATGAAAATCTCTCTGCTTATCTCCCTGGGCTGTTGAAAGGCCCAAATGAGGATAGTGACCCTGAAAGCGGTCTCTGAGCCCCGATATCTTCAAAATAGTAAACGCTGATTTATTTATGAAATCTCAGCTACTCTGGAATGTGGGAATTCCTGAAGGGGAAGACATGATAAAGGTCTGGGGTAGAAAGAGGCTACTTAGGAAACTACTTTTTGAATACAAGTTTTCAAAAACAAAAATTAATACAATGTTATATAGAAGCTCTTGTTATTTTTTTCTTGCTTCAATTATGTTCCAGTGTTCCTCAAAATTAGGCTTCTCGTTCATTTCTGACAATCTAATAGGCCATTTGACTGCCTTTGGTCTTTGATATAGAGACTTTCCCTTAACCTAAATAAAGGGCATTTTTCTTATTTAGTTGTACTACATTGTTTTTCAGTCCTAATTAGCTTGGACACTAAAGTGACAGAGGTTATGAATACCCTTTATGGCAGGTTCTTCACGACTCCCTGTTCAGTAGCTTTTCCTCTGCCCTTTCTCCTCAGTTGGAAAAAACAGAAAACAAAAACACTGAATTTGAAAAAGAATAAAAAAAACCCTTCATGTCCTAATGGGCCCTCTGTTCTTTACCTGTTGACATATTTCATAGAACTATTTGCTTTTGCTTATTACATTTGGAAAGTTACAAAATGCTTACACCAGTAGGACTGTCTCCCTAGGATATAAATCTGCCCCCCTTTGATTCAATCAGTGCTCCTACTCATAAGGGGACTGGAAACTTGAATATGTCGTCGCCTCCTGTGATGAATGTTAATAAAGCCTCACCGGCTCCCCACTTACTCCCTCCTCAAATCAGTGCTCCATTTTACCTTTTCTCCCATTTTCTATAGACCATTCAGAGACAAATGAGAAAGACCCTGGACAACCCAGAGAAATGGGCTGTTTTCTATTTTCACACTCTTCTCTTGTGAAATTTCTCTTTCATCAGACACAGTCTATGTCTATTTCAATAAATGCAATAGACCAAAAAAACTGTGTGGTAGAGTAGGATGAGCCCTTCAGTTTAGCCTCTTTTGTTTGGCCCTAGTCTCTACATGGAGTCTACTTACAAAAACAACTTCTCTTGGGGCACCTGGGTGGCTCCATCGGTTAAGCCTCTGACCCTTGGTTTCTGGCTCATGTCATGATCTCAGGGTCGTGGGATCGAGCCCCGCTTCCGGCTCTGCGCTCAGAATGAAGTCTGCTTGTCCCTCTCCCTCTGCTCCAACCCCTGCTCGCTTGTGCTCTCTCTTTCTCAAATAAATAAATAAATAAATAAATAAATAAAACACACAAAAAAACCCAACTTCTCTTGAGGAACTTTCTTCTGTTAATTAGATTGTAGGGATCTCAGTGGTTAGAAAGATGGGACTACGCATAGTGGAGCTGTTAAGCTGCCATTTATTGAGTGGTTGCGTGGGTTACCTCACTTGACTCCTAGCATCTCCTGTAGCTGCAGTGATTAACCACCATTTTTGCCCTCTGGATAGAGGCTCCGAGAGTTTTAGTAACTTGACTAAAGTCACACAGTTGAAAAAGCAAGATCCTGGGATTGATCCCTCCAGAGGTGAGTTAGTTTCATAGACACGAAAGCAGTCACTCCCTATCCACAGGTGGATCACCCCCAGCTGTCCACACTTTTTAGCTCACAAATGCGGGTCAGTGTTCACAGGGCGTGGAAGGAGTGGGGATGATCTGGCCAAAGCTATCACATCACCACTGGAACAACAACCGAGCGTATGTCCTCGTAACGGTGGTTCACGCATTGCTTTGCCAGCTGTCTGAGTTAGCTTCTGGCTTTTGCCCAGACGCACGTATGAGTGCAGGGTGGAAAAGCAGATGCTGTTTTCCTGCCCTGCATAAGTACAGATCTGGGCCCAAGGCCCCTTCACACTCTGTCTCTGTCTGCTTCCCAGACTTGGAAGGAGCCGAGCTCCCCGTTCCCATTCCACAGGAGAAATCCAGGACACGCCCAGCCCTCTAAGCAGGAGGGGGGAGCTCCACTTTAGAATGGTCCAGGAGCCTATTTGGGACATCTGGAATTCAAGGACACATTTCTCATGGCTTAATTAGTCTCTTTTTTCCAGGGAAGCACTGGACAATGAAATATGCAGAATAAAGTGAGATTTGATTTTTTAAGAGAGGAGTTCTGCTTCTGCAAAGGAGCACTCTTGTTTTTTGACACAGGGAACGACAGCCCTGTATGGAGTGTCAGCATGTTGTGCTTCAGGCCTGCCATTGCCTCTGATTTACCCGTGACTTTGGGCAAACCCTTATTATCCCTCTCAGTTCTGCATCAGTCAAATGACAGCATTGAACTAAATGGTCTCCAAGGTCCCTGCCAGGGCACATGATCCTATGAGCCTTTATTTTGTCCTCTCTTTTTTCCTGAGATCATGGTCAGCCCCCGTCACTGTGTTCCGAATTTAGAGAAGAGTCGTAAACCCTTTCTGTGAGAGAAGAGAACGCAGTGGGTGAGAAGAAAGAGCAGTCCTTGTTGGCTTAAATTCAGTGGGGCCAGCCCAAATCTGTGTTGGGTCTAAGGGTCTTTGGTTGCGTTTTACACTTAAAGTCCCAGCCTTTTTCTCATTCAGAGGGTAGATTTGGTTAATAGACTCTGTACAGGAGAGAAACGGAATAATGATGTCCTTTTCTTCTTCTTTGGTATTAATTCAAATGAGTATTATTAAAATGAGACCACGATTCCTTTGCTGGCACATACAGTTTCTCTTTTGGATAAGGCTACCATCGATAAAGGCACAAAGGTGACAAATTTCCCAAATCTACACTGGTCAAGCGACTAGGGAGACCAACAGAAAACAGCTCCAAGTCTATATATGCTCCACCAAGCTCTTTTCATTTGCTCTTGCCAATATTTTAAGTGTGGTGGCTGTCATCCAATGGAAATAACCCCTTCCCAAAAGCCAAATAATGCCATGGACACCCCATGAGGTAGGGATGGTTTGGGTTTTGTTACCACTGAATCTACAGCACTCACTCTTTGGCATATATTAAGCCCTCTGTAAATATTTGTTGAACGAATGGGTACGTTTAACACTTACATTGCAGGAAAAATTTCAAGCCAGAAGATGATCAGAACATGCATACATTTGTGCTTGTACATCATCCTCCCTTTCACTGGCAGCTTTCTTGAATATTAACTTTTAAGAGAGACGACCTGGCTCTAAGAAACCAGCAGAGAGGATCACTGAGCCAAGAGAAACAGGACGGCACATCAGCAGAACGAGCAGAGTCAACTGTACTCTGGGACCTGACCAGTGCCCATGGAGCCCGGCCCTCATTTGTACTTCTCTCCTCGTAGAACTCCCTTCCTCCCCTTCTTCCAAATCCTGCATCTGACCCCATTCTCAGCCTGTTTCAGGGCCTACCTGGGTACATCTTGCTTGCAAACAGACCCGTTGTTTCTCTTCCAGGAAATGATTTAAAAGAAAGAGAACTTTATGCCTCCTTTCAACTTGAGAAAATTGTCACCATGACTTTTTGAACCAGGATCCAACATAGATCTGAATCGAGGCCTTTCTGCCTTTGCCTAGAAACCACAAGCCATTGGAGTTATTAGCAGCAGTTAGACAGGGCAGTCTGCATTGTACAGAAAACCCCACCTTTTAGAAGACTCGATGAAGGAGAAGCCCCTAGGTCTTTTTTGCTTCCCTATTAGGGTTGGCCATTTAGATGGAATGTTTTTATGCTTGTGTATATATGTAATACTTTATGTATTAGAAAATGTCATGTATAACATAACCAAGTATAATAACAGCATTTGGCTCTTTTTTTGATTGTAGAACACGTATTGACCATTGGCTCTGGACCTAGCAATGCGATACTTGTCTCTGGAGCATCTAATCTGGAACACAGAGGGGAAATTAGTTTACGACAGCAGCTACTACTACTACTAACAATAACAAATATTTATTGTATCCTGTGTTGAGTGCTTTTTATTCATTATCATAATCACGTAATCCTCAGAACTGTTCAGTTAGGTGGATGGATTTCCAACTCGGTCTTCCCATTTCATTGTGGAGAACACTTAGATCAGAAAATTTGCCTAACATCACATAAGCCTTCAGTGGTGGAACCAAAATTCGAACTGACTTAGCCCACATTCTTAACTGCTAGGCGGAGCAACCTTAAATTCTACCTTCTTTTATCTTCTCCCACCTCCAGCGTCATGAGACACTTGTGCAAATTGGAGTTCACTTAATTCAGGTCCAGGGTGAAGGCTTTCCCTGCACCTGTTTCCTATGAAGCATGAGTAGTTGAGGTTATGGGAGGTACAGAGAACAGCCATTTGGTGCCCTCCTCTGCACGAGCGCCACCTGGTTATGGAAGCCCTCCAGCCTTCCCATTACAGGCAGCCTCACTTCCCAGTATGTCCAGAGCTGCTCCACACGATGGTACATTCAGGGCCAACTTGCTAGGGAGGAGGCCACCACTCTTAGCAAAGAAGACTATTTTGCATTGAATTAACAAAAATACCAGTGAGGATTTCTTCTTAATGTGGATTTGAATGCCTCCTGCTCATTCCATACCCCACAGGACATTCCCCAGCTTCTCAATAAATCCAAAGCAAGATTCTGCCGAGGTTTTGATTAAATGTAGCTCTGTGAGATTGATAGAGTCAGAATTCCCTTAGAGAGTATTTTAGTCTAAACTTCCCTTACAGGTGAAGAAATGGAGATGGAGACACAAGTGGGGCTGAATGAATTAGGGCTTCTTCTGTCTGGTCTATTGTAGGGCACTGAGATTTTAAAATTAAGTAGGAATTTTTTCCCCCAAATACAAAAAACAGCATGAGGGTTACAGAAGAATTTACCAAAATAAACAAAATGAGTACAATACAAATAAGCTATGGTGAAATTAATCAGAGACAGCCATTGTAAATTTTATGAATACACCCATTTAGAACTTTTTCTCAAGACTGTATATGCCATTTATTAAAATGGTACAACGTAGTGTTCATGCTGTTTTATGTCCTGCTTTCCATTCCACAATATATTATAACATCTTTCCATGTTTCAAATATTCTTCCATAACATAATTTTAAAAACCCACATATTATCCCAGTGCTTGGGGATCTGGTTAAATTAATCCCATCCTGTTTGAATTTTTGTGTTTGTTTCTACGATTGTAGGATTAACAACAAACATGAAATGATGCATTTGTTTTCAATTGCCGTTTTTTAGGTGAACTTAAATTAAAAGGTATTCCAGGATGAGAGGTTGGGTAACTTGCTCCGAGTTGCTCAGCTCAAGACTGCCAGCCTATAGATTTGAAACCCACTGTCTTTCATCTTCGTCCTATGTTCTAGTCATTGCTCTGATTGCTTTGGCAGTTGGGCCATTTTCCATGGAGAGCTCTGCCTTCCCTTTCTCTTCTGCTCTTGAGAGAGCACGTTGGTTTTCTCACGTCCGCCTTTGCTTGCCTGTCTGATTCGCTGAGGCTGTTGACATTTGTAGAGGTACACAGTGTCCTGAGACCTGAAGCTGCACAGCTGGAGAGGAAACATGCCTAGCTCTTTCTCCCCTCTCCTTAATGGCTTAACCTATGAGCTTGGAAGCTGGTTTTAATTTTACATTCTCTGTGTGTATATGTATGTTTGTTTTTAAAACTTTTTTCGTCTTAATTCTTTCAAGGAGACCTTTATTTGAAATCATATACTCTTTCCCTCAAAGCCAATTTGTGCCCCAAATCTTGATGAGATTACTTTGTTTGGGGATATTGATAAATTCAGCTTGGGGTTTCTGGTTTATCCAACTAAATTGGTTTAAATTATGGCCTTACAGAGAGAAAGGGCATAAACAACTTAGAAGGTTTTAAAGCAATTGGATCTAATCCTCCGCTTCTAGAGACTTCATCCTGGGTTGATTCCACAAAGAAGGTATGTTTTGTTTTGTTTTTTTATTTCAGTTACTTCGTGGCGTGCTCTATCTCAGACCCTTTTTGATGTGAGAAATTATGGGAAACACTTAGCTTTGCTCAGTTCAGGGCAGGAAGAGAAATAAGGGATCCATTATTCCAACCCCTCATTTTAATGATTAAGAAAATATGGGCCAAAGAGGGAAAATAATTTGCCAAAGGTCACACAGCAAAATAATTAAGGAAAAAAAGCGTAGTACTCATTTCCCTTACTCTAGTTCAGTACTTTTCTCACCTCTCCCCCCCTTTTTTTTTTGAGGCGGGGGAATTTGAGGGTCTGTTGTTGGCTGAATTTTGTCCCCTCAAAGTTTGTGTGGTGAGGTCCTAACCCCTAGTACCTCAGAATGTGACTGGATTGTGCGATAGGGCCTTACAGACATGACTGAGGTAAATGAGGTCATTAGGGTGGGTCCTAATCCATTATGACTGGCTCTATAAGAAGAGTTTAGGACAGAAGTCACAGAGCAAGACCTTCTGAAGACACAGGGAGGAGAAGGCCATCTGCAAGTCAAGGAGAGAGGCCTCAGGAGAAACCAACCCTGCCGACATCTTGATCTTGAACTTCCAGTTTCCAGAACTGTGGGAAAATCAATAACTGTTTTTAAGACACTCAGTCTGTGGTACTCTGTTATGGCAGCCCTAGCAGACTGATACGGGGGGAAGGTAAGGACAAAGACATTTAAAGATTCAAATCTTCAAACTTGAGAAGTTCTCAATGAACAGAAAAGGGAAACCCACATAAATAATGTAAGAAATGATACCATGTCAGAGCCCATACGAACTGATTTTTAGTCATAATTTTATCCATGACATCTCATTTCATCCTTATGTCCAGATTATAATTATTTATAGCTCTACTTTACAGTTGAAGAAACAGATTCAGGAGGTTATCTTACCTCAAGTTACATAGTTAATAACTAAGTGGTGGAGTGAGCTCCCAGTTCACCTCCTTGTCTGACTTGAAACACTTACCTCGCACTCGGTGCTACTTCCCCGGCAGGAAGTTAATCCCAGCTACACTGTCACCAGTGTCATCTAGTTGTTTAAAGTTAGGAAGAAGAAAAAATGTACTCCAGAGTCTCAGCGACTTGCAATCCATCTAATGGATTGGACAGGACATATCTGGCCCCTGATTTTTAAGAAGAGTACAGAAAACAGGGAAATTTTAAAAGATAATCAAGCAATTTGAATTTCACTACAAAGTCTTCCCAGTGGCTTTATACCTTCACCTGTCGAAATGGACAGGTATACATAGTGAAGGATTAAGGTTTGGAATGATGGACCCCAGGCCCCAAAGAAATCTGACGCATCGCAGGGGAATCACTTACCCACACTGGGTCATATTTGCTAGAGCAGGAATCCAGACCCATACATCTGTAACATGAGCAGATGTGGAAACTATCTATGCCAGAGTTTTATAATGACATATTTTAGAAGTATTTCCAACAGGAAGGCCTGATAAATATGCAGTCAACTAAAAAAAACCAAAACAACAACAACAACAAAACCCCATCAAATTAATTTGAGCTACTGGTAAACCCAAAGCTTATCATATGGGAAACATGAGGTGCTTTACGTATGGAATGTAATTGGCTGTCTTGCAGCTCCATCCTCCCTGTTTTGTGTGGTCTATCAGTGCTTCAGTGTAGAGGTTAAAGTCACTTGGACTTTATTAGTAAGAAGGCGCAATCAAGTTAAGAGGGGGATAGGGTTTGTTTTCAGCAGATCCTGGGGCTAAGACTCAGCTCAGCTCCAGACTAGCCATGCAACTTTGTTGGCTCTGCCTTTAGAGTAGAATCTCAATCCAAGCCCTTGTCACTATTTCTCATCACTCACCACCGCCCTAGCTCAAGCCTCCCTGGTCTTACTATAACCCCCTAATTGATCTTTGTGCTCCCACTTTGCCTACACATAGGTCATTCTCTGGGCATAACCAGGGTGATCCTTTACAAATGTAAATCAGATCAAGTTGCTCCCCCACCTCGAACATCTGTTGCACTGGGAATAAAACAGCCGGTGGCTCTCCAGATTCCACGTGGCCTGGGCCTGACTGTCCTCCCCTCTGGACTCCTAGCCCTGGCGCTGCTCCTCAGTGACTGACATCAGCCATCCTCGGCTCTCACGCTCCCTGGGCCGTGTTCTTCCCCAGCTCAGGGCTGCCGTGCTCGATGCTCCCTGGGAGGGGGGAGCGGTCTTTCCTAAGAGCCATTCTTGACTTGGCTTGCTCCCTCAGATCATTCAGAGTTCCGTTCCACTGACAGCTTCTTAGACATGCCTTCTTTGAAAACCTCCTCAAGACAGTTCCAAGCCTCTGCTCTCCCCTCACCCTCTGTCTGAATTCCCCTTATCACAGTTGCAAGTACACTACTAATTTAGTTAGCTTATTTATTCTTTGCTTTTCCAACCACTACAGTACAATGGCAGGGAATGTATTTTGTTCATGTTGTATCCCTACTACCGTGAACAGGAGGCATTTATAAACATTAAATGACAGAATGAATAGATAAATAAATCAGGGAATGAAAAGGCTCACTGCTTCTTTACTTTAGGCTCATGTGCTTTCCTTGGGGTCAATGGTTTGGGGGAGAACAGGTGTCAAGGAAACAGGGTTATCAGAAGGCTACTGACCTGCCTGCTCCACGGTGACAGGGACCACTTCTGTGTCTTTCCCCACTGTATCATCCAGGCCTGGCTCAGTCTCACCTTGAATGAATGGAGCCATGAGCAAAGGTGAGAAGATTTGAGAACAGTGACCAAAGTGGTAACACATGGACAGACACCTGCTCCCTCTGAGCCAAAGGGAAGAGACTTGCAACAGTTTTAACTTGCTTGCTGTTTTGGACACAATTGAGTACATGTCACAATGCACGTCTTGCTGGGGTATGCATCCCACATTGGCTACTCTAAACGTCAGTCCTCAGAGCACTTTTTGAAACATTTCTGAGCAGAGACGGGTCGTAAAAGAAAGGACTGTTTGGGAATTATTTCAAAAGATTATTTTGCTGGTGTTAGAATCATAGAATGTGCAATAGTGCTTATGAGGCGGAGAAACAACAAGGCTTTGCAGGTAGGGAGGAAGTCTGCAGGCCTTCAGGCATGGGGCATACAGTCCTGTGATTTTAGTGTGATACTTGCAAATGGAAGGCTGTCTGAAATACATCCTGGGAGGTGCCTGTTGTGTGAAGGAACCTTTTGTTATAGGATAAACTGCCTGCCAATCTCACTTTTGAGTTCTGATAATTTTTAAATGGAGGCTCAGTTGTATTTATTTCAAGGGTTCATTTCATTCAGAGTCCTCCTGACCTCTTGAAGTCCTTGTTCTTGGAGAATCTGCACTTTTCTCTGTCTGTGTTACTTGGAGAAGTTTGGAGCCCAAGAGTCAAAAAATAGCCACTTCTTTAATAACCACCTGTCCATCAAATAAAAACAGAGCTGTGGGTTTGCAGGTTTCTAGGCAGATAGAAGAATGAGCAAGAGAACTGGTCATTACCACTGCTAATTGTGTCAAGAAAGAGCCGGAAAAAAAGTGAGCTGGTCCATCCTCTCAGCTCCCCATGCTCCTTAGGAAGTATTTAGATTCTTGTAGGAAGGTAGTTTGTATACACACACACACACACACACACATACATACATACATACATGTACACACTAAAAAGAAATGAAATGTCAAGCTACTTTTCAGGGATAGAGGAGAGAGCAGGTAGGCATCCAGGTGAGAAGCACTGGCCTGAGATTTGTGTCCTAGCCTGTAAAGAAACCTGCATTTATTGAGCACCTACTATGCACCAGAGTTTGGGCTTACTCCTCACTTTAGTCCTTTGGGGCGGATATCATTTATTTTCCTCATTTCACAGTGAGGACTGGACTCCCGAGCCCTTCCCCTTTCCTCCGCTCCGTCTGGCACGGATTCACCGCTTGGGTTCCTTAGCTATAGAGTGAGTGATGAGACCCCTCTCTGTGCTCCTTTACAGACCCAATCTCTGACGTCTGGTCTCTGAGGCAGAACAAACTGGGGGACATCTCTGGTCTTGGAAATAGTCCCTTCCTCCCACGACCTCTCTCCAAGGACCCTTTCCACTGCAACGTGGTGTGAGCTGAAACATCCCAGCTGTACGCCCTCTTAACGCCTCCACCATAGGACCGGTTTGGGGAAGTTGCATAAGCCAGTGGTTATGTGCTTATAACCACAATCCCCGGGCAGCCCCGCCAATTTTAAAAGTATAAGGTCAGACTTGGAGAAGAATCCCTGTGGCCTCTGCAAATAGCTGGGGAGCAGTCGCCTTGTCATTTGAAGGTGCCGCTCACACATTCCATGGCCCAAGCCCGCATTCCTCCCCTGGGAATTGGAATTGGCCAGCTTTCAGATTCAGTGAAAGGGTTTCTTGTTTCTGACAAGCAATAGGGTGGGAATTCACTAGGCTTCCCTGTCGTTCTAAAGGCTCCGTCAAAGCCAGCTGCCAGTCCGAGATGATCAAAGAGGAGTCTACTTCTAAAAGAGGAAGTGAGTACCACTTACTGGACAGCAGCCCAGAGAGGCCAAGTGCCTTGCTCAGGGTCACAGAGCTAAGACCAGAATCTGGGGCTCCTGACCCTCATTCCGGGAGTCTTTCTACTCTTTGTTGCCTTTCACTTGGCTTGGCCAGGTTCATTATGGCATTAACTCAAGTCCATCCATTAACACTTGCCCACCCTCCTAAATCACAGGCTCCCATGTCTAGCTATTGGCTTCATGGCTGTGTGGTTGACCAGCACCTCAGAATCATTCCTGATACTCTTGCACCTCAACTGTGTTCCTCTCTTTTCTGTTCTCCATTTTTATTCATGAGTCCTTCTTGGCCACCTTGCCTTGAAACTTCAGTTAACTTAGACACATCATTTTCCCTTCCCCTTCAGTCGCTGAGTTGATTCTAGCTTTCCTCCACAACATGCCATGCATTTTCTAATCCATATTCTTGCTGTCGCCTGGACCATAGCCATCACCTTATTCTTTTTCCTCTTTATAATTTTCTTTTTTTTTTTTTTTTTTAAAGATTTTATTTATTTACTTGAGACAGAATGAGAGAGAGAGAGACAGCACATGAGGGGGGGAGGGTCAGAGGGAGAAGCAGGCTCCCTGCCGAGCAGGGAGCCCGATGCGGGACTCGATCCAGGGACTCCAGGATCATGACCTGAGCCGAAGGCAGTCGCTTAACCAACTGAGCCACCCAGGCGCCCCTATAATTTTCTTTATTAAGCCCCTTGTAAAAGTTATAAAATGGTGTATGCTTTGTGCAACTAGTGACATAATGTAAATAGTGGAGAAAGAGGAAGGAACAAGTAAGTTTTCCATACCTCTTCCATCTTCATCCTTTCCCCTTACCATATCCAGTGTTAATAATTTGGTGTACATCCTTCCAGACCTTTCTCCTGCTCACATGAAAACATAATAAACACATTTACATATAGTATTTTTTTTTTTTTTTTTCTTTTTCAACGATAAAATTATATGTTGCACATTGATCTGTGGCTTATTTAAAGTCAAGATGTAGATTTAACTTGTTGAAAAAATAGGCGTATGACAACCCATTGAATGGCTGTATTGCAGTGTTATTACATCATGTCCCACTGCTGGCTATTCAGGGACTGGGCGGGATATTTTCGGCTTGCCTCTCCAGTTACCCCCTCCACTTTTTCTGCTCTGCTCCATGCCTTGGGGCTGTCTGGCCTGCATCTGTAGGCCCTTTGCCCTTGGGCTCCTACTTGGATTCAGTTCCTTCAGCACAACTAGGAGATTGGAAGGACGGTGCGCTGCTGAGGTCAGGGTATCTCGCCCTCCTGACTCCTTCCTGCTGGGTCACTGAGGAGTGGCTGCATGCCTCTCCTGAAGGTCCCAGCTCCTGTCAGGCAGAGCTGTGCGTACAGCTCCTCTCAGCTGGGCAAGTACTCCCTCCCCTTGTCAGCTTCAGGCCTGGGGATGGGGTGGCTTCCCGCTCTTGGTAGGCCCTAGACGCTGCACATCCATTTAATTTCCCAAACCCTGCCCACGCTTTGTTAAAGAATCCCTTTGTTAAACTCTCTTTAATAATTCAGTTAGAATATTCTCATTTTCCTGGTGGTCTGAATGGTATAAGCTGTTTCTTTTCTTTCTTTTTTCTTCTCTCCTGCCACTTGCTATTGCTTTCTAACTGGTTTCTTCCTTTATCTCCAGCATGATTATTCTGTCAGCTTAATTTTCTCTTCTCCTTGGAGATTGCATTTCATTCATTTTCTCCAGGTGAGAAGCACTGGCTTGCTCTAGAATCCTTCTAGAGCTCCCCAGCATTCACAGAATGAAGGTCAAACTCTTTAGCCAGCCATCTCTTGTGTCCCCCATTCCAGGATCCTAGGCATCAGGGACTCTGCCCAACACCACAGTTGCCTACTGAAATGCATTTCTTGCGTTCATACAGTTGGTTCTCCTACTGACTGGTTATGTGTTGTTGGACCATGAGCCAACCTCTGTAAGTTTTCATGTCTTCATCAATTCAGTGAGGAGAATAGCAGCCTTTCACTGATGATTCATTGATCTCTTCGAAGATTGGGATGCCTGGGTGGCTCAGTCGGTTAAAGCATCTCCCTTCAGCTCAGGTCATGATCCCAGGGTCCTGGTATCGAGTCCCGCATTGGGCTCTTTGCTCAGTGGGGAGCCTCCTTCTCCCTTTGCCTCCCTGCCACTCTCTCTTTCTCTCTCTGATAAATAAATAAAATCTTTAAAAAAAGAAGGTTTCAGTAAATGCTAGTTATGAATCATTGTTCCTCGGGGCACCTGGGTGGCTCAGTCCGTTGCGTGTCTGACTTTTGGTTTTGGCTCAGGTTGTGATTTCAGGGTCTTGAGATCGAAACCCCTGTCGGGCTCTGTGCTCAGCAGGGAGTCTGCCTGAGATTCTCTCCCCCTCTCCCTCTGCCCTATTACTCCCCCCCACCCCGCCCCGCCCCGGCTCTCTGTCTCTCAAATAAAATAAATAAATCTTTTAAAAAAATAAACTGTTGTTCCCCCACTCTGATCAGAATTATCTCTTTGGCCATACCTGGGTGTCCAAATTAGCCATCTTCCCAAGACCTACCTCGATAAGGCCTCTGTGAACCCTTCTTTGATTTCTACTGGACAGAGGATTTTTCTCCCTTTCTCCCTCTCTCTTCATTGACAGACTTTGCTTTTTAGAGTACTTTGAGGTTTACAGAAAAATTGAGTAGAAAGCACAGAGCACTCTCATAAACTCCCTGCATCCCCCCCCACCCCAAAGTTTCCTGTTATCCGCATATGGCATTGGTGTGGTACATTTGTTACAACTGATGAGCCAGTATTGATCTGTTATTAACAGAAGTCAATAGTTTTACATGAAGGTTCACTCTTGTGCAGTTCTGTGATTGTGACAAATGCATAATGTCCCGTACCCACAATTAAAGTATCTTATGGCATGGTTTCACTGCCCCCCAAATCATCAGGGCACCGTCTGTTCACCTACTCACCACCCCCTCACCCCCCACCTCCCCACATCAGTGGCAAGCACTGATCATTTTATGTCTATAGTTGGATGCTTTCTCTGGACTTCATGTTGCTATTTGTGTTCATAGCTTACTTTTCCTACATGCTCCGAACCTACACCTTCACAGGCAATAGTGACACAAGTGTGTGTTTCAGGAATGAATTATTAAGCCCATTTATCCCTAGAATCAAGGCCTGGGTTGAAATTTCACGCAGTCCTTCCTGATGGAGTAGGCATTCGGCTTTTGCACAGGCTGTTGAGCTAAAGGGACATGGGATTGTGTTTGAACAAAGCTGGACCCCAGTTTTCCGGTCCACCTGTGTGCAGAGCACTTTCACCCGTAGCTGCGTAGATTTGAGGCCTGAAAAGGAACAAACACAACAAACAAAAACAAAAAGGTCATAAACCAAACACAAAACTATCACCTAAAGTCACACCAAAGATGGCCATGAATTAGTTATTTAAAGCATTGACTGTTCTTTAGTCTGTATTCTGCTTTACATTCTGGTCCTGAGCAACACATTTTATATATCATAGTAATACCTGCCTCACATTTGTCCTGTGATTTGGATTTGCCTCGAATCGTCTTCCTGTGGTAGGGCAGCAGCGATAGCCATATGCCTACCGCTCACGGAGAGTTTTCCAACTGTCCCACCCTGCCTGACAGTTGATTCTCACATTATGATCTGTACTTTATAGATACAGAAGCAGGCCTTCTTTTTTTTTTTTTAATTTTATTATGTTATATTAGTCACCATACAATACATCATTGGTTTTTGATGTGGTGTTCCACGATCCATTGTTTGTGTATAACACCCAGTGCTCCATGCAGTACGTGGCCTCCTTAATACCCATCACCGGGCTAACCAATCCCCCCCCCCCCGTCCCCTCTAAAACCCTGTTTGTTTCTCAGGTCCATAGTCTCTCATGGTTCATCTCTCCCTCCAATTCCCCCCCCATTTTCCCCTTCCTTCTCCTAATGTCCTCCATGCTATTCCTTATGTTCCACAAATAAGTGAAACCATATGATAATTGACTTTCTCTGCTTGACTTATTTCACTTAGCATAATCTCCTCCAGTCCCATCCACGTTGATGTAAAAGTTGGGTATTCATCCTTTCTATTCATCCTTTTATGGCTGAGTAATATTCCATTGTACATATGGACCACATCTTCTTTATTCATTCATCTGTTGAAGGGCATCTCAGCTCTTTCCACAGTTTGGCTATTGCAGACATTGCAGAAGCAGGCCTTCTTAGAGAACTAAAGCCAAGAAAGCTGAGGATTAGTCGAACTCCGCTCAGCCAAGGAAGCTGAGGCTCAGAGATGGATCAAGTCCCCTGCCCAACACCACGCCGGACTTAGCAGAGATGCAAATGCAGGTCTGGCTTTCACACGCCCTTGGTCTCTCCCTAAACTCTAGCATGGCTGGTTTCCATCCCGGACAGCAACCTCTCCATCTTTCTGTCCCAGAGTCCAGCTAAAGATGTGCTAGTTTCTTCTTTTCTCCAGATCTGGCGCTTCCTGTTTTCTGAGAAGGCATGTATGTTCCCCACACCCCTTGTCCCCACTCTGCCTCTTTCTCTCATCCCCCCACTAACCTTCTGACACAGGGATCCTTCATGAGCCCCGGTAATCTCCCTGTGGCTCTGCTTTGGGCCCTGCTCTCACTTCTGACAAGCCTGTGTGGACCCACATTGGCCCATGTCGGCCCACGGTGGTCCCTGATGAAGAGCCGGGGTGGGGTTCCTACATGAGATCATTTTAGGTTGTTCTGTAAGAGGACATTAAATAACACTGAATCCCACAGTGAGATCTTGTGTCCCCTTTCTAATTCTTTTTCTAACCAGCTGAATAGTTCAAGGAAGAAGGCTCAGCATAGTGCTCATCTCTATTGGACATCTCCCTGACACTTGGTAACTTTGTTTTTTTAACAAAGGTAGCAGATCTGAGCTCCTCCTTTAAAACCCTTTTGAAGGCAGCAGAATGTTGCCAAAATGCAGTGATGTTTTTAAAGTATTCATTCCAGGTTGGCTGTCTATTTTTGTAAGAGATACTTAAAAAATTTATAGGAGTAAGACAGTGTTTACTTGGAAAATACATTTATGTAAGTATAATACTATGCAAATGACAGTACAGTTTCTACCAGGTTATGTCAACTGTCATGAAAATTGTGCACACGTGTTTGACCTTCCTGCTTGCGATTGGAATGGCTTTGTGACTCCTCCTGACCGCCCCCCCCCCCCGCCCCGTCCTCTTGTTCCTACCCTGGTTATCCACTTGTGCTGACGCGTGTCTGGAACCCTGCTGAAGATTGAGAGACCGTTATCAGGGGGCTAGGATTAAGATGCCATCCACAGTTCATCCCCCACTCCATTCTGATCCAGGGCAGGCTACATACCTTGTCTGGCCCTTTGATAATCACATCTTTAAAATGGTTAACATGGTTCTGGGGAGGGAAGAATGCACATAGCTGGCTTTGATGTTCTAGTTCGGAAGACTGAATGTCTACCCTGCTCGGGGCAATACTGCTCGTGGCTACTGTTTTCCTCTGTGTTAGCACCTCTTTCCTACTTTTTCTGCCATGTGTTCTGCCCCTGCAGGGCCAAACTAAACATAATAAAGAAAGCGAAAATGGTGCTTCCCATTGTTAGAATTCTGCTTAGTGGGCTCTGTTTTGAAGGCTGTGTCCCAGATTAACCTCCCTCTAGCACACCTCATCTTAAGTATGTCTGGATGATGAGAGAAACATGTTTTTAGGTTTGGAAACTGCGCTCAGTTTCAGTAGAGACTCAGAGCCAAGAAACTGCCTTGCTCTTCAAGATGTCTCTCTTCTCCTAGATCTTTGTCTTTCTGCCTGTCTCAATGGCCTGTTTGCCATTGAGGGTCCTAGAAACAAATCCGTACATGGCACAGGGAGAGTGGGTTTGGGGGCAGGCTTAAGACCTTGCCTCCCACTCTCCATTCCTGCTGTAAGAGAGCAAGTGGATTGTTACCTCCTCTTCCAGAGGAACAAAGACCTGGAGGGGCCGTGGGACTTGCCCTCTTGGGGGTGGGTTTAAAAGGAGAAGTCTTGGCTGAGCTTGGCTGCTGGTGGTAGGAGCTGAGAACAGTTGCTGACGGTGGAGTGGGGCCTGGCGTCTCTGGCAGTCCCTTTATGACAAGATCTGTTATATTTGGATTAATAAAGTGCTAGTCCAGTTTTTCCTGAGTATTTTTGAGCGGAAAGCTTTACACTGGCCAGCTCTAATAAAGATGGTAGCTCACATGTCTTCAGCATTTATACAGTGCTGAACAGAGTTCAGCCCTTTCCATACGGTATCCCCATAATCCTCACCAACACCCTCAGAGAAGGGTAGTATTGTCCCCTATGAGGTTACTGAAGCCTGGAGAAGGCAAAGTTACTTGTCCAGGCATAGGTAGCCTTTGATTCCTTAGTATAAGCTCAAGTCTGTGTGTCTCACCCGAAGCTGCATACTTAACAGCAGAGCCAGGATGGGAACTCTACCCCTTGGAGCCTACTCAGTACCTTTTCCTGCATACTATGTTGGGTCAACCGGACTATCTTAGAAAGCCCTTTCTCTCTCTTCTTTAAATGATGCTGCTTTGGGGGAAGAAAACCAGCAAGATTTCACCCGTGTTATCTATCCATCCTAATGTATTCTTCAGAGTGGGAATGTTTTTAGGGAGCTAAATCTAATTACCCAGATGGGAATTTCTTTTAAATAACCACCTGCGCCTTCATCTGGACTTTAAAAGGATCTTGAGTCCCCACTGAGGGTCAGAGTCTGTGCTTTGTGATTTGAACGCAGGTAACAAAATATTTGATTTTGGAAGACATTCTTCATTTTACATCCTCCTTTTCTGTTCCTAGGATTATAGTTTTTATTCTGAGCTGCTGGGATGTCGGCAGAGTATAGAACAGATGTGTCTTAAGTACTGTTCTCAGGCTGACTTTATTCCCTGGGAAGAAGTCCACAGAGGGCTCTGGTTTCTCTGGGAGGCATATTCTCATTACCTCAGATAGACAGAAGTGGTGATTTAAGTTCTTTTAAGTTGAAGACTAGACGAAGAAAACTAAAATGGGAACCCACGTCTCCAGTAGGCTTGAGTTCAAGATTTTGTTCTTCCATTCTCTGTTCTAGTTTGAATCTAGCCTTTCTCTCTTTTTCTTTCTTTCTTTCTCTCTTTCTTTCAGCTCCACACCCAGTGTGAAGCCCAATGCGGGGCTCGAACTCATGACCCCGAGATCAAGAGTCAGATGCTTAACCAACTGAGCCACCCAGGCGCCCTGAATCCAGCCATTCTTAACCACATCCCTCCTTACAGAGTTTCTTTTCTCCTCCTCCTTCTCCCCCTTCCTTCCTCTTTCCCTCGCTCTCTCTCTCTCTCTCCTCCCTTCTTTTTCTTTCTGTCTCTTCTCTCCCTTTTTCTGATATAAACTCCACATTTTTTATGGTTGATTTTTCTAATCATTACTATACATTAGTGAGGGTAAAAAGATTGGACGTTGTCAGACTTGAAGGGCTGGTGCTACCCTGGATTGTAAGTTAGGTCCCTTTATAAGCAGGCCGTAAGGGGCAGGCTTAATAAACACTGCTTTTATAAGTCGCGCCTTCAGAGTTATTGGATTCCTTAAGTTACCTGCCACAGAGAACTGGTCATCAGTTTGAGCCCTGTAACAGTCAGATTTAGTAGCAAACAGTAAAGAGAGCCCTGTCAGAAAGAGCCCTTTGTCGTAAGGCTTAAGGATCAGTGGTTCACTGGCCTCAGGTGGAAATCTGTCCAGTGCCCGGAGGTAGGAAACCTGGATTTGCTTCCAACTGGAACTAATCAGCTCTGTCGCTTGGAGAAAGTCTCACCTTTGTGCGGATCTCCGCATTTGGAAAATGGGATCAGTCTCTCTCCAATATACTCAATTTAAGGCTTTTAAAAATATTTTAAAGTGCTGTAAATAATTTGAGTGGAATCAATATAACTAATATTTAGGAGTGTTTACTGTGTGTTAGTTATTTGATATGTGCATGTGCGCGCACACACACGCATGCGCGCACACACACACACACCCATGCACACACGCTTTCCCCCTCATTTATTCCTGGCAGCCACACTGTGAAGTGAGCTAGGTATTATTATCCACTCTGAGCTCATAAAAACTGAAGTTCTGGGGGGTTAAATCCTAACTCAAGATCACACACCTCATTAAGTGGTCCACCTGATTCTCTCAGCCATGGGAGAAGCCAGCTGGACCCAGCTTGGCCTGCTGGAATGCCTGGCGCCTCACTGGCCTCCAAGACCTCACCATACTCAGCCCTTGGCAGCAGAGCAGGACCCAAGGCAGTCAGAGTCCTTGGTTATTTTAGGCTCTGAATAGCTTTATTTGGGGTTCCAGATGATCCCAGTGTGCTCTAGAGATACCATCATTCTTTGTATATATCATCACATGAGAAACCTTGCTAGATGTCCAGACTAGACCATTTCACCTCTTCGGGCATCAGCTCATGGATTCTGGACACGTCAGCGCCTGGGAATGGAAAGTGAAGAGCCCTGCAGGGACCCATTCACCAGTCCTTTCTAACATCATGGAGGATGACTTTTAATCATAGATGGCAGATCTCTTTGTCTTGTGGGTTTTCAAGCCTAGCGTGTGTTCCTCTATAGGGCTGGTCTGTGAACTCACAGGCAAGCATGTTTTGTAACCAGTAACATTTGGTTTTATGTAACCTGGGGGTGGTCAGTTGTTCTGCTGTTCTTCAAGGCCAAACCCAAGGCTTGCCTTTCAGACTTTCCTGTGTCTGATGAGTTTGCCTAGGCTACCCTTTGTAGTGGATCCCACATGCATGGAAGGAGTTAAAATTAATGAAGTAGTTTTACAAACCCCCTTTTTTTTAATAAAGATTTTATTTATTTATTTGAGAGAGAATGAGACAGAGAGAGATCATGAGAGGGGGGAAGGTCAGAGGGAGAAGCAGACTCCCTGCTGAGCAGGGAGCCCGATGCGGGACTTGATCCTGGGACTCCAGGATCACGACCTGAGCCGAAGGCAGTCGCTCAACCAACTGAGCCACCCAGGCGCCCCTACAAACCCCTTTAATAAAAGGTAGGGGACAAGCTGGGGACCTCCAGGGACGGCATTTGTTCAAGCTCTATGAATTGAGGTTTGGATATCTCTGGTCTGCATGACGAAAAGAAATAATATGAATACTATAGCTGTCCATAGAGCAAGAGTCTTGTTACTCCTATCTCTGAAACTTACACCAGGCCTGTAATTCATCTCTGTGCTCTATCTATTTAGATTCCTGACTATTGAGCCAGAGAAGGTGTATTTAATTAGCATTTGAAGAGTTTCCAATGATGCCATCTCAATGATGTCAATTCCACTTGGCTCACCTCTTAGTACGTACCATGGGCCTGAGATAGTTTTTGCCCCTCTGCTGATATTTGATGCTTGTTGAAAAAGGTAATGATCACAGCAGTTGTTCCCTAGGCTAGATGTTTCCTAGGCAGGAGGGTGGTCGTATTTCATACCTGGGCTCACTACAGGCAGTAGCTGGCCCCTTTCCATGAAGCCGTTTTACTTCAGTTCTTTGCTAGGAAGATAAAGAACATCAGAAGAGCACTGAGCTATTAGAGGGAAACTGTATAGTTACCAGGACTATTATTATGAAGCTTCTGCTGCCTCCCTAGACACAGAACTGTGCCTGGGACACACAGAACCCTGGTCTCTGGTTCTGGTCTCTTCCTTGGTGCTGGGCTGGCTGATGGCTGCATGAGAGCCATTTGTGGAGTTTATGAAGTACAATTTGGTGGCCTAGAGCTGGGCCTGGGAATCCATAGTCTCCTAATGTGCACCCTAGTTTGGGAAGCACAGCCCCGGGATTGCCTCATATAATTTTGCAATTACTGTTAAAACAGTAGTCCAGTTTTCTGGCCACATCACATAGTTTTGTGACTCAGATGGCCCTTCCATCACAATGACATGCTACAGCGTCCTGTGTCCCACCCTTCACCCATCTGTTTTACCAATATTTAACAGCTGTCTAGGATGGGCTCCAGGAATGAAGGTAAAAAAGATCAAAAGATACATGATCCCAAGACCAAAGGAATCTTTGCTCTAGTCAGGAGACAGTGGAACAGGAAACCAGCTATTCTAGAACAATAGAGTTGTTTGAACTAAATTGCAAGGAGAGCAGGTGGAGTTTGCTGGCAAGTCAGGTAATGCATCCTACAGGAGAAACCCTTCGACTGGAGGCTTGACAAAGGAGAGGGTGGTCGTCAGAAGCCACATGAACATGGGAGAGGGCAGAGGGAGCTTTGTTGCAAAGGTTAGTGGCCACAGAGCCTGCTACATGACAATAACTACATGTTTCTTACTTTGCCATGGTATGAAACATGAGGCCATACATGATGGAAATGAGGACGGGCCTACGGACTAACGCCAGATCGGGAGGGGCTTGTGGATCACGTGTGGTGGGACTTCGCGGTTGATGTCATTCGTGCATCTTCCTTGCAGCATATATGGGGGTTTTCCTGGGTGCCTTATTGATCTGTATCTCGTTCAGAGCCTCTCCCCTGACAGTATGGCGTGATGAAATCTCCTAGTCTCATGTAATCCCTGGGAAGTGGGAGGAACTAAGTGGCACTTTGTTGTATCCCATATGGATGCCTAGCCTCAATTCTCAGTTTCTGGCCTTGTTCACACCCTTTTATTTCCGAAGCCACAAGTCAGCCTGTTTGTGGGCTTCCTCCCGCATTAAACTGATGTCCTTTTTGAAAGCCAGTTGCCTGCCTTGCCACCTTCATCTCTGCAAGAGATCTACGTGATCTTCCCCGCAAAGGCCTCTTTCCGCCTCTGTTTGAACAAGCCCACTCCCCTATAGTTTGTGACACTTGATACGGTTTTACGTTGTTTTATTTGTTTTGGGTTGACTTTCTTTTTTCTTGATTGCCAAATATCCCCTTTTGGTTTCATGAAAGCAGTGGCATGGTATGACTCATTCGCAACTGGATCCTCTCTATGTATTTAGTCATACGTATTAAATAATTACTTGCTGGCTGAGTGGATAGATGAACAATGGATGGATGGATGGATGGATGGATGGATGGATGGGTGAGCAGATGGAGTTGAAGTCTGTAATTTGAATTCTTAACAAAATGCAACGTCCCATTCTCTTCTCAAGCTGTTCCACTCAGCCAGGCTCCTTTCTGGATTTCCCTTCTCCCTCAGGAACCAGCAAAGCGGCATCTATTCTTCATGCTACAATCCAAACTCCATTCATTCTTTTAATGAAATCTGTGATATTGGAAGCTGACTCTGATTGGTTCCTCTCTTGAAATATATGAACTATATGTTTATATTTTCTTTTTTAAAGATTTTATTTATTTGAGAGAGAGAGACAGCATGAGAGAGAGAGTGAGTACGAGTGGGGGGGAATGGCAGAGGGAGAGGGAGAAGCAGACCCCCCACTAGTGGGAAACCCGACACTGGGATTGATCCCAGGACTCCAGGATCATGACCTGAGCTGAAGGGAGATGCTTAACTGACTGAGCCTCCCAGGCGCCCCTATATTTTCTTAATAACCTTGGAGTGTATGTGCATTGTTTCCAGTTGGATCTCTTATCCAAAGTTCATCTAAGCTATAATTTTTTAAAAGACTTTAATTATAAGAAAGGCAAATTTTTTTTCATAATAAAGGCAACAAACACATTTCAGAAAATGTGAGTTTAATGAAGCAAATATGAATCCTGCATAATTTCTCCACCTTGGGTTAAATACTATAGAATACTATAGCTATTTTGTCTTTTTTCCATTCACTGCTTTTCCCACACATTCTACAACCTTGTGCGCACATGTTCATACATGTGTAAATATCCTGAATTTTAAACATAACGTGATCCTCACATCATTATAAAGACTTTCAGAGGCTGTTTCATTGTATGATCCCAAGTTCCATTTTTGAGAATCACTGTTGAGCCCCAACGGGGTGCTAGGCACTGAGGTATATATTATATACCCCTGTAAATATTTATTGCTTACTGAGCCAGGGAAGATAATACAAAGAGTGTCTTCCCTCAAGTAGTGATGTTTCTGAGTGGCTATGGTAGGTTGTAGAAGCAAGATGTGAAACTGTAGAATAATCTGAATTCAGGGCAAACGTGAAAGACTGGATCCCCAATATACCCAGTTCAAACACTAGTGCATTGAGCACACAGATGTATTAAGTAAATGTGTTCCTCCTAGACCTCTAGAACAGTGAGCTGGGAAAACCTTGGCAGACCACTCTTCTCTGAATTCCTAGCTGTGAGAATGACTTATGTTTGCATTCTTTTCTAGAGTGACCGTCTTCTTATCAAGGGCGGTAGAATTGTCAACGATGATCAGTCCTTTTATGCTGATATTTACATGGAAGATGGCTTAATAAAGTAAGTATGTAGAACCTTATTTTTTTTTTTTAAAGATTTTATTTATTGATTTGACAGAGACACAACGAGAGAGGGAACACAAGCAGGGGGAGTGGGAGAGGGAGAAGCAGGCCTCCCACTGAGCAGGGAGCCCGATGGCGGGGCTCGATCCCAGGACCCTGAGATCATGACCTGAGCTGAAGGCAGATGCTTAATGGCTGAGCCACCCAGGCACCCCTAGAACCTTATTTTTATCTTTTTGTACTTCCTTTCTTCATTAGAGGCTCAGAAAGAAGCTTGCTTCTTTTTTGCTTCGTAGACCTTTGATTCTTTGTGTTTCATTTCTTCTTCTCCTTAAAAATGAGTCTTTATTTTTTTTAAAGATTTATTTGAGAGAGAGAAAGAGAGAGCGCACAGGGGGAGGGGCTGAGGAAGAGGGAGAGAATCCTCAAACAGACTCCCTGCTGAGCATGAAGCCCGATATGAGGCTTCATCTCAGGACCCTGAGATCATGACCTGAGCTGAAACCAAGAGTTGGACGCTCGACTGACTGAGCCACCCAGGTGCCCCAAAGTGAATCTTTATTTTAACCCTTCGTTCTGGATGCACATAATCCCTTAAAATGGGAGCTAGCCTTACTTTATATGAGTCTTGTGAATGAAGTGAGAAATCTGAATTCAATCAACCAAATGATGCTGCGGGCCCCTTTGTGCAAACTATATTGATGGGCACTCTATGCATCTTAGAGAAGTGGAAGATGTGACTGTTGTCCTTGAGTTTATTGAAAAAATGTGCACAAAATGACAGCACCCTAAAAATATAAGGCCTTGTGCAGTTGGTGTCAAAGGAGTTCGAGTGAAGATAAATGCACAGAAAGGAGAAATCCCTTCAGAAGGTAGTGTGGGGCTGGAGAGGGCATTTGAATTGAGCCTTCGCTTAGGTAGAACCTAGGTGGGCCGAGCGCAGATGGGACATGCATCTCAGACAAGATTTTCAAATAGATACTTCAGGGATGTACACTTACCCTACAAAATGATTTGTTATTGGGTGCCCGTAAGTGGTGCAGCTGCGTTCCCTTTTTGTGCAGGTTCCCTACGTAGTAACCCGTGAAAGAGGATTTGGTCTACACATAGCCTTTCATCACAGAGAGCCAGATATGCCCCCACGTTGAAAAGATACTGTGTAAGATCGGTGTATCCAGTCCATCTTATTAGCCATCCCTGGCCTTGTTCAGTTTGTGTTTACATTATCTAAACTCATTGGCTCGTGTGAGATTCTGGCCATAGTGGATCTCTTCGTTATCTTTGAAGACTTGGCTTAGATAGAACTTTCTGTAGGTGGCTATTCCTTGTCAGCCCCCAAATCTAGGCTGGTTTCCCTTCTATGAGCCTTCAAAACCCCTTGTGCTTTTCTCAGTCACAGCGGTTCTGACACTGTTGGGCACTCTGAAGGCAAGCACCGTGTCCTGTTCATCTCCATATCTGAGCACTTAACCCAGTACTTAGCACGGAGAGACTTTTACAAGAGCTACCTTTTAGTGACATTGTAGCATGTGCCGGCCACTGTTAAATGTTTTACATGCCTCATTTCCTTTAATCTGCCGGCAATTCCAGGAAGCAAGTACTATTACTACCTTTTTCTCAGATGAGGAGAAAGAGGAACATAGGGAGGAAGTAACTTGCTAACGATCAACATATTAATCAAGTACATTGAATGAATGAATGAGTGAATGAATAAATAAACATGCATGAATGAAGATACTCTTGTTTAGTCGCCTTACCTACATAAACACTTTTACTTTTTTTTTTTTAAAGGTTTTATTTATTTGACAGAGAGAGCGAGAGAGGGAACACAAGCAGGGGGAGCGGGAGAGGGAGAAGCAGGCTTCCCACCGAGCAGGGAGCCCAATGTGGGGCTCGATTCCAGGACCCTGGGATCATGACCTGAGCCGAAGGCAGACGCTTAACGACTGAGGCACCCAGGCGCCCCCATAAACACTTTTTCATATTAGAAATAGGAAAAATGGAAACAGTAGGCAAGCTAACCAGTGTGAAACAAGAATTTCTTCAAAAGATAAGCCCCAAATGATCTTATATTTTTCTCTTACTAAAAAATTATTGTATATTGTCAGCTCTCTTTGGAGATAGCAAGTTCCCTCATTTAGAGATTTTCAGAGATGGAAAAAAAAAAGTAGTACCTAGTAGTCCTTCCTCATTTCAGAGCTCATGACGGGCATCACTAATTGATCACGGCACTTCTCACAGTTGAGCCTTAAATACAGGCTCAGAATCCATCTTCACACAGTGAGTCAGGCATCTACTTCCAGAGATGCCGTCTCTATTAGAATAGAGGAGAAGGCTGCTTGCCAGGGATGTCATAGAAGGGATGTAACCATCAGATGTGTGTGGTGGTGGTGGAGAGAAGAGTGGATTAACAGGATCTTTATCCAATTCTGACATTTTCTGTACCTTTAGAAACATTCTGAAATCACAGAGCATAAAAACAGAAATAATTCCCTCCAGTTGTTACATGGCTATTTGTCCATCTGTGAAGGTTTATGGAGTGTCTGCTGTTTGGAAGGTGGTTGTCTAAGGCCCGGGACCCATGCTATGTCACATGCTATGGTGACTGTCATTGGGACCCACATCTTCCCCCAGGACCTTACAGTCTTTTAAGGGGACTGAGATATCTGTATTTATGCTAAGGGCATAACATTACCGGATATTATCTGTAACAAGGGTTAAAGTAAGAGTAGATGAGATTCAGGGGGAAGGAGTGTGCTATGTGGGATTAGCATGGTTATTAATTATCATAGCTGATGCTTACTGAATTTTCCTGTGCCTAGCAGGGTTCTGTGGGCTTAACACATACTAACACTTAATCTACATGACAGATCTATGGAGGAAGCATTTTTATTACATTTTACAGAGGAAGGAATTAAGACACAGTGAGGTTAAGCAACTTGGCTAAGGTCGTAAAGCTAGTAACGAGCAGAGCCAGGATTATGAACCCACACAGTCTGCATCCAGGGCAGATCTCTACTCTTAATTATTAGACCTGGCTGTCAGTTGGGATTTGACCAAGGAGGGGAGGTGGAAGCCAAGCCTTCAAGGATTCACGTGACCTTAAGTGGCTCCGTGGAGAAAAAGTGGGAAGGCATTTCTGTTTCAGACATGGTATTCCACTCGTTTTCAAAACTGGCGGAAACACACAAGCAGACACACACACGGGCTGGGTAACTAACTCTTCATGCCCTGGGTTCTCAGTTTGCCTCAGAGGAGGATCAGGGAGGGAGAAAAATGGGAACATGGTGGCCTGTATCTGGACTCTGATGGAAGTATAATCAGAGGCTGCATTTTTTCCACAGCGTGTTTTGAATTGTGGTGGCTCTGGAATGGCCCAGTGGGGCTGTGGTGAAGTTGAACTCTTAGAGATGTCAGGAATACTTTATTTTAGTGGCAGAACTTAGATTTTGGAAGGCCGGTGGTGGACTTCTTACTGTCCCGACAGGGAGTCTGTCTGGGCTGGCTGTGAACAAGAGGGGAACGTGTTCGTGCCACTGGTAGTGGGGTACCGCTCTCCCCAACGTAGGACGTGTATAATAGTAATGTCAAGGCTTGTGAATCTTAAGTCTCCCCAGAATTAACTGGCCATTTAAACCAAGGGTGTGAAGTCACCTATAAACCAAGCAACATCAGGCAGTCTGTAAGGTAACATTTGGCCAGGAGTAGTTGTCTCTCACTTGACTGGTGTAGGTAGTGTGTCTCTGGAGTACTCATCAGCTTCCTCCCCACCCGAATCCCCTTTCTTCCTCCCGGGGATGCGCCGAAGCTTCCTGGGCGAAGCTGTGTCTGGTAGAGGTTGTCTGCACGACCTTCCTTGGCTTGATGCTTCTGCTGAGACGTCCCCAGCTGGGCCTCTGCGTCTTCGGCTTCCTCCTTTGAATCTGCCTTTGGCTGTGATTGACAGATAAGTTATCAGGGAAGAGTGGAATTGGGAGTGAAGACTGACGTACAAAATTACCCCTGCAGATTCCTCTTGTTAGGAAGACAGATGGACTCACTGAAGAGGATAGCTAAGTTCACATACGTATTCTCTAGATGATTCATTACTTCCTTCAGTCTCTCCTAATGGTTCATTATTTTACATTCTCTTAATTCTTTTCCAGATGTTACACTCCACCCTTCACTCAGATAAAGAACAAAATGAAAGGGATGCCAAAAACACCTATTTTTAAAAAAAATATTTCTTACACACCCTATATTGTAGACACTGTCCATCCCCTGGGGTTGCAGCACTGAGCCAGGACCCCACGGTTCCACCAAGCAGCAGATCAGCTGCTTTTGCGTCTATAAAAGTTGTTTTCCGGGTGTACGCCTGTCTTCATTTGTTTCTAGATTGTTAAGCTTGCAGGTCATTTGCAAAGACCACTCTAAGCATGTCTAAAATCCTTACAATACTATGTTTGTCTTCAAAGTGGCTCTTTTAAATGACCAGTTGCTTCCCTGTCTCACCAGGCAAATCGGAGACAATCTGATTGTCCCTGGAGGAGTGAAGACCATCGAGGCCAATGGGAAGATGGTGATCCCTGGAGGCATCGATGTCCACACTCACTTCCAGATGCCATACAAGGGAATGACCACAGTGGATGACTTCTTCCAAGGGACAAGGGCTGCCTTAGCTGGGGGCACCACCATGATCAGTGAGTCGCCCGACCCTACACGCTCCTGGTCCCAACAATGACTGGTTCCACTGACGGCTTAACCCCTGAGCTCTCTGGCAATAGCTTGTACATGCCTCTCGGTTCAGTGTACAGCTCTTCTACCTGATGGGACCTGAGGACAGCAGGTGGTAGTGGGCACCCTGACAGCTCCCTGACATTGCCTAGATGAGATTCACGAGGCTCTCGGCCAGGAAAACAGCTGTCCTCTCTTGTCCCTGAGAGCAGGGGCTGGGTGTGCAGTGGGTGGGGAATCAGCAATCATCTGTGGGCCGGACACCGAGGAAAGTGTGGAGATGGGCCATACGTTATTTAGCACTTCCAGCTCGGGCCTGAGGCAGGAGGGGGCAGAGAGCACAGGCAGAGCAGTGTGAATGGGGTTCAGCATCCCCGAGAGGGGAAGGTAGTGGGGACCTGCCCTGCTTGAAACTCATGGGCTTCGGTGGCATTGACTGGTACCTGGTCTGCTCTGTCTCTTGACCAATTCCTAGCTGAAGATGAGGCAAGCGGTGGGGGTGGTTTCCTTTGTTTTTTGTTTCTGTTTTCTTTCTTTCTTTTTTTTTTTTTTTCTGGGAACTATTGCAATTCCAGAGAAACCTAGGGAGTTGCGTGCCATTGGATTACGGAACAGATAGCATTCCAGGGCAGTCCTTCCTGTCCCAAAGGAATCCCAAGGAATTGGGTCCCATCCCAGTCCTGGGACTAAGCTTGGTCAGCAAGAGCACTGTTTATTTTACCACTGTATACACCCATCCAAGAACACAGAACAGCCTGAGCTGTGGAGTTGCTCCTTGTCTTTTGCCTCCTTTTGACGGGAGCACTAGCAAGGTTGAGCTCCAGCAAGTTGGGTGTGGAAGCCCAGGAAAATTGCATCAAGGCCGTAAAAGGTGCAATTCAGGGAGACCAAAGCTTTTCTCCAGCCAAAGGGAGGAAGCCAGCTGACTTCTCAGCGGCTGCCTGCCCACAGAAGCCCTGGTGTAGGTCCAGACGTCAGTGATGCGGCTCCTTGCGTCTGCTTTCTGATAACCACACGTGGGCTGCCTGTGGTAGGAGGCCGAGGAAGCGAGTGATCTTGGTTTGGCTCTCTGCCTTCCGGGCAGGGAGTTGGACCTGTTCAGTGTCCGGGGAGTGTGTGTTGTGCTTGGTCCTCTAGGTTAGGGAAGGAGCTAGAGGGAAGGCAGAGTTGCAGGTGACGAGAGAAAACCATACCAAGAAACCCAAAGCTGTACATGTCCTTCGTAGATAATTTAAGACCCTGGATATGCAGCAAGAGAAGGAAACCCAGAAAGCCCACATCCCTGTTACAGTTTGGCTATAGTTTCCTTCCTATGAAGCAGAAACAGGATCGTAATAGATGTACTGTGTCTTAGTGGTGTTTTAGTGTATCATTTCACTAAATAATCTAGGCATGGATGTCTTTCCATTCATTTCTTTCTTTTTTTTTTTTTTAAAGATTTTATTTATTTATTTGACAGAGAGAGACACAGCGAGAGAGGGAACACAAGCAGGGGGAGTGGGAGAGGGAGAAGCAGGCCTCCCGCAGAGCGGGGAGCCCGACGTGGGGCTTGAACCCAGGACCCTGGTATCATGACCTGAGCCGAAGGCAGACGCTTAATGACTGAGCCACCCAGGCGCTCCTCCATTCATTTATTTTCATTCCACTACAGCATTTAAAATGGGTGCCTAATAATCCATCTTATGAAGGTATATTTATTATTTAGCCAAACTTCTCTATTGTTAAAGATTTTGATGGTTTCCAGTTTTTCACTTACGTAAACATATAAATATAAATAATGTTTGCAGTGGCAAACATCTTCAGCACCCACATTTTGCAAACAGCGAGTTTATTTCCTTGGGAATAATTCTTAGGCACAGGAATAATCATCGAGTTAAGGTATGAAAAATATCAAGATTTTTGATGTGTATTTCAAAATCATTCGTAGGAACGTTGTACCAATTTGCACTTCCCCTCAGCCACCCAAGGGAGCTATGGGAGTGGTACTATTGTCTTATCCTCCCTGAACGTCAATGTCATCCTACTGAACAGTGCTGCCCATGGTTACAGGTGCTGCAGGAGTAGATTGGGCCTCAAAAGAAAACATATTCTTTCTTTTTTTTTTTTTAAGATTTTATTTATTTATTCTAGGGGGAGGAGCAGAGGGAGAGGGACAGCCAGACTCAGAGCTGAGCCCACTGCGGGGCTCCATCTCAGGACCCCAAGATCATGACCTGAGCCGAAAGCAAGAGTCGGACGCTTAACCGACTGAGCCACCCAGGTGCCCCAAGTAAAAATATTCTTGACAAAAAGTTGACATGGAAATAAGATCTGTGGGCTGAGCATCAGGTTTGTGACACTGGCTCTTTGCTGTGGCAGGAAGCACAAGGATGTCACTGTCCTGTTACCTGACATCACTTTAATTCCCCTCTTTCCACCTTAAAAGGGAGTCTGACTTGCTTCACTAGCAGTGACTTCCCCTAATACTGGTAATAACGGCACATAGTAGGCACGCATTGACATGACTCAGCACTTACTACGTGCCAGGCATCAGGTGACATACTTTTCATGCATTTTGCCGTTTAATCATACAACAAAATTAGAAGGAAGGGACTATGACATTCCACCCTCTACCCCACTGAGCGCCGATTTCACGGATGAGCAAACTGGGGTTTAGAGAAGGTAGTAGTTTGTCCAAGTGCAACAGGGGTGAGTGACAGGTAAGTGATCAGCGATCTGGAAACGGCCAGGGAACACTTCCTAAGGTGAATTCCATGCTCAGGACACAGAGACTTTGCAGCCTTAGCTCAGCGAGCCGGAGCAGGCCTGTTCAGAGGGGAACAGAGGCGGTGTCAGTGACTTACCCATCTGGGGCCTCTGTCATTCAGTTGACCACGTGGTGCCCGAGCCCGAGGCCAGCCTGACAGAGGCTTACGAGAAATGGCGAGAGTGGGCAGATGGGAAGAGCTGTTGCGACTATGCCTTGCACGTGGACATCACCCACTGGAACGACAGCGTCAAGCAGGAGGTGCAGAACCTCATCAAGGACAAAGGTGAGCCCCCATGTGCCCTCCTGCCTTCTCCTGGCTCGGAGCCCGGAACCTCGCGCGTGAGTGCTAGGTGAGGGGTTCCGCTGCGTTCCAGGCACTTGGTGTATGCCAGCTCACTCCGTATACAGGATCCACATAATAGGGGTGATTATCCTCAATTCGCAGATGGAGAGCCTGAGGCTCAGAATAAGTGGCCCAGGATCACAGAGCTAGTTAGCAGAAGATGTACCCAAAATCTGGGCTCTTCACCTCAGGCAACACTGCCCATTTGGCAGAGGAAGAAACTGAGACCAGGAGAGGTTAGCATCTTATGGAAGGTCATACAGCTACGAAATATGAGTTCGGAATTTTTAACCTTTGTAACTTGTGCTCCAAAGATCAAACCATTACGGTTCTCAAACAGTGGCATCCTCAGAAAAGGCTACGGCATTTGTGGGAACGAAGATGTGTTCGTACTCAGGCTAGGAGCTTAGGACATGGAAATGTGGGTGTCCTCTCAGTGAGTACATGATTTAGGTTTCCCTGGTCGTCTTAGATTCTTCTGTTCTCTGCTTCCTTCTCCCTTCTGATCATTAGATATTTCGCGTACACGCAGTACCCCCCATACACACACACAGACACGCAGTGTGCTCGGCATCATAACGTGGCCTGGGGGATTTAGGGAAGCATAAGGTATGGTTTCTGCTGAGCATCCAAGGCAAGAGGAAGCAGACCAGTGAAGAGCAACAGGATAAATGCCACAGGGTGCAGAATATTGTTGTAATAGTAATAGCATTATACTAATTTCATTACAATCACGGTACTAATACTAACGTAATAACATGCATTGTTATAACACTAACTTGATAGTACTATTCTCAGTGAGCTGCCTGGATGCAGATGCCGGAGTGCAGTGGAAAAGAGTGAGCTCTGGGTGGCAGGGGAGAGTCTGGGCTCCCAGACGATGAGTTTTCCATTCCCTGTCCCTCCTCACCTGACGAGCTCTGCCCAGACATTCCTGATCCAGGATATGAAATTATAACCCCATCCTTTCTTGTGATTCCTTTCACACTGCGCATCTCAACTGGGGTAGAAAATGGAAGGGCTTTAACACCCACTTGCCTTCCAAAGGGCCCAGGTCATTCCGCAGATGACGCAGAGGCTTATGGGAAGGGTAATGTTGGGAAAAGCTGGCCCGAGCTGAACCACTCTGGGTAGGGAAGTTCTCACATTACAACCCACTTTTGGCCTGGAACGCTGTGGGCTGAGATGGCCCTAATGGTTGGAGACCAAAATTATCCTCCTTTCCTCAAAATGACTCTCTGTTCCCCAGCCCTACCTATTTATATAAATTACTGCATTAATAGTCTGTTTGGGGGTGAAAAATTAAATAGCTCTTTCCCTATAGCCCTTACAGCTTAGATATTTAAGCACACGGTGCACCTTGACTTCTGCCCCTTAGCTCCGTTAGTTCCCCGAGGATATGGTCTCCGTCCTAGATGCAGCCCCCCCCCGCCCCCAGCACAGGCTCTAGTGTGCAGTAGGCATTCCTTAAGTGGCGAAATAAACCCATCCTGGAGCTCCATTAATGAAACTCAAATATGGTGGCAGGTCTGTTGCTGAGACTTTGGTATCTGTTGTCTCATTTAACGTTTCCAACTGCCTTAGGAAGCAGGCTCTTGTCATTTTTCCATTTTACAGGTGAGGACACCAAGAGGTGAGGTATTCCAAGCTCGCTGAACTAGTATGTGTTGCTGCCCCCGATTCTCGGTGGTGCATACTGCCTCGAGCAATGGCCAAGCTTACTGACCCTCTGGGCTGGGGAATGGGGGCGGGGGGGGGCAGGACAGAGGTGCAGCAGAGCCCATTCTGCTGTGACGCCACGTAGGCACGGCTGCTTTTGCACATGAGGAGAGGACGGAGAATGGGAAGCATCTGCTTTATATTGGACAAGCGCCTGTAATGCACTTGGACCCCATGGGCGACGGGAGCAAAGGAAGGAGAGCGGTCGTGCTAATGTTGTCGTCTTCCTGTTTTCCCTCCCTTCCCTCTTGCAGGGGTTAACTCCTTCATGGTTTACATGGCCTATAAGGATTTGTATCAAGTGTCCAACACAGAGGTAACAAGCCATTGCTGGGTGGTTTGGGGTATCTGGATGGGTTTCCCGTTGTTGCCGATGACCTTGGCTCTTAGAGCATGAGTCACAGTGGTCACTGTGGGAGGCTGCTAGACCAGAGTGCTTCTTAAAGCCCTCGCAGTCCATGCCACATTTTAAATAAGGTAGCAGGCAGGGTGCCCATGGCAAGGCAGACCAGGAGCTAGAATTTCCACTGGCAGCAGCTTTCTCAAAAGGCCAAGAGGAGAGGCATGCCGGAATCTCCGTCTCTCACACAAGCCCTAAACCCCGCATGATACTCAGTGGAAGTACGAGGTGCTCTGCCTCGCAGGATTAAGGAGGGCCCCCTGCTGTTTGGGGTAGTAGCTTGCCTGTGACTCTCCCCGAGACAGTCTCATGGCTTGTGTCGGTTTCAGATGAACCTCACATTGTCAGAGGAAGTGCAGGGAGTGAATTCCCATCCCTCCTGGTTGGGAGGTGGGGGAGATCTACCTTGAAGGGTTAGGGGATAGGGGAGCCAGCTGTCCTTTGAGCTTCTGGCCAGGTGGTAGCAGCTCTCAGGAGCACTGGTTGAGAAGGATTGTGAAGGTCTGTCCCAGCAAAACAGGATCTAATACCATTAAAAACGTGTGCGCGAGGCAGAATAGAAGCCTCGATAGCACTTTGTTGTACATTTGCCCTGTCCACGGAGGAGACACGACGTGTTCTTTATAGAAACAGTCTCCTAGAGTTCCTGTGGACTCGCACTCTTTGGTCGTGCGTGCTTTAGTCTGTGTTTCTGCCCTAATCACTGATTTCCTCTGGTTTTCCTCATTTGTTTTATCTGTGGCCCTAGTGATGGACCCCTGTGTGAAGTTGCCAAAAGCCTCCGTGGCTTGTGAAGGTGACGGCGACTCCTTTCTCTTTCAGCTCTACGAGATCTTCACCTGTCTGGGCGAGCTGGGAGCCATTGCGCAGGTTCACGCCGAGAATGGGGATATCATTGCCCAGGTAACACCACGCAGCTCCCCAGGGTGTGCACTCTGCACGGGCTGGGGTCTCCGGCCCGTCTCTTTCCTCGTTCCTTCAGTATTGCGTGAGCTCTTCATGGGCGCAAGGCTCGGTCCCTGTGCTAAAAACAGAGCCTGCCCTAAAGAACGTCCCAGGCTAGGAGGAGGCCGTGAAGGCAAGTGAGGGAGAAAGCTGAGGATGCTGTATAAAGGGGGGCTGTCTGGCCATCCTGGGGGATCAGAACAGGCATCCCAGAAGAAGTTTTCAAATTAGGCCATTTAGTGGGAGAGCATTGCTGATTCTCTTGGAAAAGTAAGCCCAAGCTATGTGACAGTCTTTGTCCTAGAGAAGAACCCTAAGGCAGCGCTTCTCAGAAACCCGATTCAGGACTGCAGAGCTCACGGCTTTAGGTAATAAAGAACGTGGGTCTTGTGGGGATCAGACACCCCATTGGTTTCCTAGAAGGTGTACTGAGAAACCTGAGGCAAGAGTGAGGAAAGCGAGGCCCCAAGGCCCAAAGTGATCGTTTATGAGGAAGCAGAAGGCACTCTCTCCATCTCCTGGGTTGCTTAATGGGCTGGATGCACAGGTGTGTCTTAGCCAGGGTCTTGTTTATCTCAGAAGCATTCAAGATTGGCCTCCACTAGGAGGAGGCTGCTAGAAGAGTGGGAGCTCTCTTGGTCCATTTAATAATATTCACAGCAAAAACCATTATTCATTCTTTCAGAGTATTTCCTAAGCGCTTTGTGCCAGGCATGAGGTTACTGAGGTGAGCCAAAACAGATGCACCCCGTAGCTCACTAGTCCTTCGGCTGTGCCTTCGTTTTAGAAGTTGTCCAGGGCTTGGTGAATGTGGTCCGCAGGGGTGTGGGAACTGTGGGGTCGACCCTTGTCCCAGACCTGTGAGCTTCTAACGGCAGGTACCATGTGGTGAAGGCTTGCTGCCGCGTGCCAGGCTCCGGGACGGACTCTGGTGTATTCTCACTCTTCACCTGGCCCTTCAAAGATGGCTACTATCCGCCCTGTTTTGTAGAGGAGAATATGGGGCCCAGAAGGATGAGGTCCCTGGCCCAAGGATCACAGCCAGTAACTGGGAGGAGAAAATCTTAGCTCTGAGGTGGTGTGGCTTCGCTGGAGTTGGTGTCCCGTGCCACCAGTGCCGCGGCAGGCCCCCCAGAGAGACAGCGTGTCCCGGCAGTGCAGGGCTCCTGCTGTTAGGATTTCAGACTCTGGGTGTTATCTCATCAGCGGAGGAGGTGAGCTAAATGTGTAGTTTCCTCTTACTGACCAAGGAGATTAAATAGGCCCCTGACAGCCTTCTCCCACGTCCCCCGCACACTGAGAGATAATGAAATCATTTTCCAAAGAGGGTCCAGTGCTCGTGAGAGGCATCCCCGTGGTGTTAGAGCTGTCACTCGTCCTCTTGCTCTGCATTTTCAGCACAGCAACCGGAGGGCCCAGCCCTCCCTCCAGATGCCCTAGAAACCACACTCCCTGCTACTTCCTCCGAGGCCCTGTGGAGGCAAACGGGCTGCAGTGCTAAGCCCCCTTTCCAGCTTCCTCTCGTGGCTTCTTAGCACCGAACTGTCTCTGGTCCACCCCCCACCCCCCCACAAACCCCTCTCTTCCCTACCTTGTGAAGGCTCTGTTCTCAGTCAGGGAAAGAATAAGGGCATTCTTCCATTTGAATGAGTTTCTTGTGTGTGCTTATTTTATTCAGATTGAGTTGAAAGGTTTTATCCCATTGTCTAAATGAAGGCAGCTGCTGTACCCAGAGTGGGTGCAGAAGTCACCAAAGAGCGAGAGGAACGCTCTCTCATGGGTACCAGCCGTGGACATCTTCAAAAGTTTCCAGCCGGCAGGACCATCTGAGAGGGTGGCATCTTTAGCCGTTCCTCTAACAGCATTTCTTGAGCACCTACTATGTGCCAAGCCTTGGCGAGGGAAGATGAAAAAGACAGAGTTCCTTTCCTCATGGAGCAAACCAAAATTGTGTCATGCCCTAAACTAAGATGTAATTACAACAATGGTGCCCATGGCCACCTCATCCTTCTTAATCTTCCAGCTATAGGGACCCAATGGGGGCTTTCAGAATGGGACTTCCCAGCGTGAACAGTGTATTAAAATCACCTGCGGAAATTAGGGATTCCTGGGATTCTCCTGGTTCCAGAAATTCTGAGGTAGGAGGTCGGTAGTAAACTTCAGGCACGCGATGTGAACATGCTGGGAAGCCAGGGCTTGAGCTCCCTCCCTCCTGTGCACGGCGCCAGCCCTCTTGAACAAGGTAGACGTGAGTGTCAGATGAGACAGAAGAGGCTTTGTAGTTGGACACCTCGACCTTTGTGCGACTTCAGGAGGCAACACAGAGCGGAAGCTCTCCAGAGTTCAGAAGAAATCGTGTTTAGTCCAAGTTTCGAGAAATGGAACAGTAAGAATGAAAAGTGAAAGTCCTTTGCTGCAAAACTCAGCCTCTGACCTTTCTAATCTGTTGTAGATGGAGACGGTGATCATTCACTTCTCACAATTGCTTAGAGCGTATGCATCTGTCCTCATACGCCTCTAAAATGATTTATATTATTAAAAACAAAACAAAAAACAAGAACAACAAAAAATAGTTCTTCTTTCGCAGGGAGAAGGACTCCTTTCCTTTCTCCACATCTCATAGTTCCAGAGTGCCACAAGGATTTGTTCAGGTCCCTCTCCCCGGCCCCCCTCTGCAGCGGCCAGGTTCATTGGCACTGGCCTTCATACTTGGAGAGTGAAGGCCAGCAAAACTGCAGATACGGCCGCTTAGGATTCCTGCCAGTCCCAATTAGCCCACATGTGTGCTCACTGCCCAGCGCCCTGCTCCTTCCGGAAAGCTGGCCACAAGTCTGAAGAATTTCGCCATCAGCTGTGAGGGGTAGGCAGTTCTGTCACAAAACAGCCTAATTAAATAGAATCTGACCACAAGATTACCTGAGTCAGGTAATGCTGTTCGGAGGCATTATTTTGTCTGGTTGAATTCTGAGTCCATTTGTTTCAGCCATACATTTAAACCACAAGAAAGCCCGAGGGCTTTGTGAAAGCGCGGATTCCTAGAACTTCACCTCTCTATCCTGATTTGGAGAAGGCCAGACAGCCGCACGGCCACAAAAGCAAGCCAGGTGATCCTGATGTAGGTGGGAGGCGACTAAACCTTGCGAAACACAGCAGGAAACTATAAGGAATAAGCGAGCTAGTGTGACTTTTGATGTGTAACGGCGAAAAAATTCTGATACTCTGCTGCCCTCCATTTAATTAAAAAAACGTTTTTTTCTCCTCTTAGTTAAGACTTGACCCTATTTTACAATTCCAGACGGAGCATTAACAAATGTATTCAACATACACGTTTTATTCTTTTTGTTCCCTTGAACTCTTTGCTTCAGATTAAAAGATACCAGCGTGGTTTTTCCACGCCTCAGCGGAGCTTATCTCAAAACTGTTCTGTGTTCTTTTCTCATTGTAGGAGCAAACCCGGATGTTGGAAATGGGGATCACTGGCCCCGAAGGCCATGTGCTGAGCAGACCAGAGGAGGTGAGTTGCGGGGGGCCGGGGCAGCACAGCAGTGGAGGTGCTCTGTCTTTCCAGCGTCTTCTGGGAGACGCCTGTGACTATACTCCCCAGCAGGCTGGCGTGTGGCCCGCTGCTCATTTGACACTTGGAGTGTTTGTGTGGGGCCTGCCTTCCCCGGGCACATGCTTACACGGTGTAGGAGCAAACCTTGAGGAGAGGCGGGGAGAGTCTGTGAGTACCAGACAGCGATATTGGAACATTTCTTCCAAAGGCCACACGTCTGACGGACCAACTCAAGGGGCTCAGAGAAAAGTAGAAAGCAATGTAAGGGAAATGCTTACTTGTGACCCCTCATCTCTCTAAAGAGAACTCAAGGTGGAGGGTCCTCCACACGTATTCAGTTGGAGAGGTAAATACCTAAACCCTTTCCTAATCAGTATCCATCTCAAAGACGTTTCCGCTTCCTTTATTCCATATTATATTCTGAGTCCTGCAAAATAAAATACCAGCCATATGGGCAGTCGGTGGAGTGGGTGTTTCATAGACTTCATGTCTATCCATTTGTTGTAAGGTGATGATTAAGTCTGGGTATGGGAGTTTCCCACGTGTAAAATGAATGATGACTAGGGCCTGCTTAGCCCCGGGCGAGTGAATAAAACCTAACTAGTGGCTGATTGCGTGTGTTTGGGATGTCGGCAGCTTCGGCTGCTAGCGCAGGGCATAGAGCAGGGACTTGGCTGCCCCCACGGCTGAGTGCACACTGGCTTTGGGAGGCCAGCCCGGGAGTGGCACCTGGAGTGCATTCAGGGCCCTCTGTACGAGTGGTGTGAGCCCGGCTCCTGCTTGTCATCCCCAGCCCCCCACTCTGCAGAGGGTAGAAGGAAGAGTCAGAACCAGAAACGAGAGTATGCCTGTTGCCCATCTCTTTTAGAGGCTTTTAAAAATTAAAAGGTAACGCACCTACAGACGAATGTTCCTATCATAAACATTCGAGGAATTTTTACGAGCTGAATGCAGTCGTGTCACTCGTGCCCGGCTGGAGAAACAACTGTCGGCACTCCAGAAACTCCTCTGCGTCCGAGGACGTTGTTCCCAGTTGAAATCATTTATCATTATTTCACAGCATTCCAGAAAGGTCTGTCTCCTGAATACCAGGCCCTTTCTATGGAACACGAGCCCGCACCCGGCGCTGTGCTCATTACCTTAGCTGTCCTTGCTGCTTCTCGGGGTGGTTGGCATTACTGTTGGGTGAAGAAGCGAAAGCTCAAGAGGTTAAGCCCCTGGCTATTCCCATGTGAAAGACTGGAAAGCTGTTTACGCGGTGTGAGTGGGCCAGGGTGATCAGCCCTGTTTGGGAAACTGTTCCTAAATGCTGGTCGCTCTAGAGATTTGCTGGCAAGATGGATTTCTGTACCAGCAGCCAGGGGATTTCTGAGCAAAGTCTATTTTTGTTACTTGGTTTGTTTTTCCAACCCCTCCCCACCCCACTCCTCCTGTTCCCGTCTCCTTTTTAGTAAAAAGCTTCTCGGCTGTAGAGCTGGACAACCCTGGAAGCCCTTTTGGGTGAAGCTGGAGGGTGATGTCACCTTCCAAAGATAGTCATGTTGTCAAGGTGCTGAAGAATCCGCAGCGCTGGGAGGGAGCGGGATCCGAGCAGCCGGGACTGAGGCCGTGGGGAGTGCAGGGGACAGCGCAGGTGTGAAGAAGGAGGGACGGGCGGAGGAGGAGCTGGCCCTTCTTCCGTTCAGAGCACATGCCGCTACCATCTCGAGTGATGCGGTGCAGAGAGAGCTGAACCCGAGCTTTGCTCCCGAAGTCCGGGTGCTTGGGGAAGGTGGCCGTATTTACCTGCGGTCGGGGGCTCCAGGGGCTTGTCCCCTTGGAGTCAAGTGCAGCTTGGGGGACGCCAGCAGGCAGGACCCGTCAAGTTCTAGAGTCTGTCTGCTGAGCCACACCTACCAAGGGCAGTGGCTGGTTTGCATTATGCAAACCCCTGGCATCTGCAAGCTATTTTTGGTATTTTTCAAAGTTTTGGGCTGCATAGGCTGACCAGAGTGTTCTATCCATCCCAAACAGAACTGTTGCTGATTGAATGGGAGAACGCCAGCATCCCTGCTTTGGGCTGAATTGGACTTCCGTGGGCTTTGGGCAGTGACGCAGGCTCTCCCACACTGGTCAGGAGCTATGATCAACAATAAGCCCAATAGCCAGCCTGGCAGGCACACTTGCCTTGTCCCAGGGGTGGGGCAGTTGCCTTAAAGGATGAACTCTTAGATCCTCACAACAGCCCTGTGGGTGAGGTCCTATTACTGTCCCCAGTTCACAGGAAACTGAGGCTTTGGGAGGTTATGTACCGTACCTGAGGTCGCCCAGCTTCTCCATGACAGAACCAGAACTCAGACCCAGGCCATTTGAAAGAGCCCGAGCTCTAAACACCCTTCTTTGTTAATAGTGTAAGGGGAAACTCATTATTTCTTACTGAATAAATTCAACCAAGTTGGAAAAATTAGCATATTGGAACATGTAGATTCTACTTTAGGGTGGGATGGAAGAAATCGAGAAGAAGAGAAATCTCTGCTGAGAAGCCTGGGAATTATCAGTGTAAGAAATGCCTGCTGGAGTGTAAGAAATTGCTGCAGGAGAGGATTTGATGTCTAATTACCTTTACTGGTTCTTGCTTCCATATTGGTGCTGGGATGCTGTTTTGCCAGAAAATCTGTGTGGGAAGACTGGGGAGCAAAAGCTTCCATCACATGCAGCCATTGGGGTAATCACAGGGAGAGGAGGGAAGCAGCCTAGGAAGGTGAGGGCGAGACTCTGAGAAGCCAAGTGAGGCGCCACAGCGGGGATGTGGTGGGTCGGGGGCCTCTAGCTGCAGATCGTCTAGGTTTCTCAGCTCTGCGCTGTGCTGCATTCTCAGCTCGCAGAGGCTGGGGAGTGGTGCTCTGAGAGGCTCGTGCTTCTCTTGACCCCCGGGACTTCTTTTTGCAGCTGGAAGCCGAGGCTGTGTTCCGTGCCATCACCATTGCGAGCCAAACCAACTGTCCACTTTACGTCACGAAGGTCATGAGCAAGAGTGCGGCGGACCTGATCTCGCAAGCCAGGAAAAAAGGTGATTGGTGCTCCCAAGAGCTTAGCACCAGCCATGTGGCTCCTTCCCCCTCTGGCTGTCCCGTAGAAACAGTGCCTCATTTGCTCCTTGCCTTGCTCTCTGGGAAGCCCTTCCTCCCTGTTAGCGCAGGGGATCCTCTCGGCATCCTATGTGGATGGCAGGACCCTGGCATCTCTCCCGCTTGGCAGGTGAGTTAACTAGGCTCAGGAAGGGTGGGTGGTTTGTCCAAGATGGCCCAGCTTTGGTCAGTTCTTTGAGGCATCTTTCTTCTTCCCTTTGATCCTTCATTGTCAGTTCACATTATCTGGGCTTTGTAAACGGACATACTAGTCGAGATTATATTGGGTGCAGAAGTCAAAGATCCAACTCAAATGGACTTAAACACACAAAAGTAAATTATTGGTTGAAGGTGTTTCAGGCATAGCCGGATCAAGGGGTTTCAACAATGATGTTGGGGCTCTATCACTCTTCATCCTTTCTTGTCTGCTTTTCTCTCTTTCGGCTTTATTTTCAGGGTGGACAGTGACAAGAGTAAATGCTAAGAGGCACCTGTTGTCCTCAGCTCTTGATGGGGGGCATGATGAGGAAGTAGGGTACGTCTTTTCCAAAAGCTGCAGCAGAGGTGCCCGGGAGGGCTCTGATTGCCTCGGCTTGGGTCATGGGCCTCTCCCTGAGCCAGCGTCTGCTCTGGGGATGCTGTAATTGATTGGCTGGGGGGGGGGGGGGGGGGCAGCATGCAGGGGCGGGGGCCCACCACCTGAGCCACACAGGTTATTTAGGAAAAGGGGATGAATGGGTCTCTAACACATGACTATTCTGGTCGTGGAGAGCCCCGATAAGGGACTCAGCCACCCAACTCTGGGCTGGTCTGCAAAGCTCCGCATGGGGGGTGGCTGGCGTGGTTAAAAATAGTTCCCCTGGCTCTGATGGCTGAATGTTGAGCTGCCTGCCCTTCTGGCAGAGGGGACCCTTTTCTTCTGGGAGGGGATTCTTCCTAATTGTCTAGACAGTCTTTGTAGCTAGCACATTCTGGGGCATCTCCTGCCTTACCCTGCTCACAGTAAGCCTGCTGTTTTCTTTCTCTGCCTTTAAATGTCTCAACATGACATGGTGTGGTTGCTGTGCTGGGTATGAGTCATTGGGTGAGTGCCAGGAAAGTAGCCCAGTCTTCCTTACCCGCTCTTGGAGAAAGAAAAAAACAAAACAAAACAAAACAAAACAAGAAAGCAAGCAGGCAAGCAGGATGCATGGGGAACCCTCCCACCTGCTCCCCAAGACCACCTGCCGTACTTGCTTTCGTGCCTTCTGCTCATGGCTGCATCCTCCCTCAGAGCCATTCTCAGGATGACCTGAGGGTCTCAAGGACAGAGTGCTTCCGCTGTACGCTGGGTCTTATTTTAAACTCCTGGAGAAAGATGCCTCAGCCTTCGCCTTCTGGCTCATGATTGTCTGGCCAAAAGAGCTAGGACAGCTGTGTCCCAGGGTGGCAGGGAGGCAGGGAGGCCTTGTTTCGGGGCTGAAACACTGACTCCTGACATGGAAGCCAGGAGACATCTCGGGACCTGTCAGTCTCAGGGAAGGAGCAGAGAGTACTCAGAGCAGGGAGAGAGTGTAGCAGGGCTCCCTCTTCCCTCCTGACCTGAAGTCCAGCGTGTTCACTCACTGAGTGTTCTTCAGCAACTCTGCACGCCTGCTCAGACTTAATATCAGGGAGCCACAGTTTAATGAGGACCAACTGTATGCCCCGCACTGAGATAAATACTTGAAATTTATTGTTATGTAGAATTGTCAAAGAACCCTGAGAAATAGGCATTATCCCCATTTTTCAGATGAGGAAATTGAAGCACAATGTGTCAGGATCTCCCAGCTAGGAGAGCAGGTATTCAAACCCAACTATAATTACAATTTTTCCTTATTCTACTCTTCCATCTAGAGATAGTCCAAAGGGAGAGTTCTTCCACTTTTTTTTTTAGAAGATTTTATTTATGTATTTGTGTGAGAGAGAGCACGAGTGGGGAGGAGAGGGAGAAGCAGACTCCCTGCTGAGCAGAGAGCCTGATGTGGGGCTCGATCCCAGGACCCTGTGATCATGACCTGAGCTGAAGGCAGAAGCTTAACCGACTAAGCCAACCAGGCGCCCCAGAGTTCTTCCACTTTTAAGATTGTATTTCTCTTAAGAGTACCTGGGGCTTGCCTTGACCTCCATTTCTTTCTTTGTGGTCCTATATGATTTAGTTGGGTAAATTGCTTTAGAGGGCCCTTGAAATTCTCATTAGTCTTGTGTGGATCCTTTTTCTCATCCTCCCAAAGAGCAGGGCTGTCATATATGAATCATTGCCACTGATTCCTTTTTTTGCCCATGGCAGACATCACAAATCAGTCTTGACTCTTGCAGTGAAACCAAAGTGTATTTAGAATTCTTTTGACAAAGAATTCCAGGCAACCAAACCAATAGATTAGAGTTGAAGGAAGGCAAGACCTATTTATAATTTTGGCCATAGAGCCTTCCTACACTTTGACAATGGGGGAAACTTGAATGTGGAAGATGGAGGACTGAAGCTAGAGAAGTTCAGGGCTTTATGGGGCATCTTTTGCCCAAGATTCTGGTGTAGAGAAACTTGGTACCAACCAACCTTCTGTGAGACAGCATTTGCCTTCTCTTTCTCTGTCCCTTCTTCTTTAAGAAGCTCAGCTTAGATCAGTTTATTTCCCAGTATCCCTCCTCCTCGCTGCTTGGTTTGGGCATATAAGCCCCGAATTGCAGACACAGGGTCCAAGAAGTGAGCCTCATCTTTGATGTGTCCCAGGTCATTGGGTGCCCTCGAGCAGATCAGTCCTTGTTTTAGGTTACAGAATAACAAGCATGGTGGAAAGATCATGAGAACCTCTTCTCCAAGGGACTGGACTTACTTTGTGGAACCAAAGCATGTCCTTGCAACAAGCAGGATCTAGCAGTTCCCGGGGATGCAGGCACACTGGGGGCTTTGGGCCTCCACCGTGGGAAGGAGTAGCAGTAGTATAAGGAATTCACAGTCCCCAAGCATCTCCTGTGTGCCAGACACTTTTACACGCCAGATCCTTTCATTTTCATGATCCTGAGTAGAGATGGTCTTATTTCATCTATTCCAGGACAGACCTAGTTCACATTTTAATATTTCTGAAATGTCAATGAATCTTAGAATCTGTATACATTTTTTGTTTGGCCTCAAATATTAATTTGCCTCAAATTGGGGCTTAAAGCTGCATCTTATAACCAATGGCTTCTTGTGAACTTGGGGACACAACATTGTTCGTGTTCAGCAGATAGAAAAGCAGAGGCTTGGAAAAGGTGGGTACATGGACTTGACCCCAGGCCTGCCTGACTTCAGAGCACGAGCCTTGAGGAGGGCTAGGGGCTGTGATTACCTGAGCCAGGCCCGGAGCAGCACAGACGTTCTGCAAACCCCTCACCTGTTTCCTACCCTTGCAGGAAACGTGGTCTTTGGTGAGCCCATCACCGCCAGCCTCGGCACAGATGGGACCCATTACTGGAGCAAGAACTGGGCTAAGGCAGCCGCCTTTGTGACATCCCCGCCTCTGAGCCCTGACCCGACCACTCCTGACTACATCAACTCCTTGCTGGCCAGGTTGGTGCGGGGATGACGAGCGGCCTGTGTCCCATGGAAACCTCGTGGGACCCGGGAATGAGGACTGGAGCAGCCCATCCATCAGCTAGACTAGAGTCTGCAGTGAGGAGAATACATAGAGAACAACAGGCTCTTCCCCATCATAACTTACACATTACTAACAGTAACCATATTCATAACGTCGGTAGCAGTTAACACATATCATGTGCCACAGGATCTCATTGATCCTCACGACAACTGTATGAGTGAGGGACTGTCATCTCCATTTTACAGGTTAAGCAACTGAGGGTCAGATCATGTGCCTCATTTTGAACAGCACCTAACTGAAATTAAAGGGAGACTCATTGGCGGCTGCTCCCCCCCACCCCCAGGACATGTAGGGTCAGTCCCATCACTCATTTGGGTCCCTTTTATTTTGTTACCCAGAGATGATCTGACCCCACCCCCTCGTTTTCCACATGGGCTCACTGTAAGCCCTAGGGAGGGAAAGAACTCACTTACACTCACACAGCTGGTAAGAAGTACAGAAAGGATCCTAAACTCAAGTCTTGTCCTTCTGAATGCTGACATTAGACACTCGAGGCTTGTCCCCAGTGGTGCCTTTAAGCCACCTCTCCAGTTTACACGGAGCTTTTTTCCTTTGCCAGTGGAGACCTGCAGCTCTCTGGGAGTGCCCACTGCACTTTCAGCACCGCCCAGAAGGCGATTGGGAAGGACAACTTCACAGCCATCCCTGAGGGCACCAATGGGGTGGAAGAGCGGATGTCTGTCATCTGGGACAAGGCAGTGGTAAGGGTCACGGTCATGGGCGGGGGCCGGCGCCAGATCAGAGCCTCCTGCCACTGCTTCTTTGTAGGTGAGCCCTCCTACCTGATGAGATGTTTCTGGAACCACGTGTCTCAAGTGGTTTAAGAATGTCATTTCTAGAGGGATGAACCTTGAGATTGTGAGGAGACCTCCTCCTCTAGACTGTTAAGAACTAGGAGCCACACGTACAGACCCTTCATCTGATGGCATGAATGACCTGTACTTAATAGTGAGTTAAAATTCTTTTTCTGGAGAGTGTTATCCCTTCTTTTGAAAGGGCTGGATAGAACCCCTTGAAATGGTAAGCAAGGGGTATATGCCTAAGAAACTGAAGTCAACTTTCTCATCAAGGATACCCTTCCCCGAGTGTGTGATCATCCAGGCTGTACGAGAGATGGTCGACCAATGTCTTGTGACAGTAGGCCTGGTTTTATTTTCTTTAATAACATGATAGAGGCTGACAAAAATAGCCATGCAAATGAAGGCTGTCCCAAAGGTTTTAGCAAAAATAATAATTAACTCATTATTAAGTTGATCACTTCCTTCTCTTTTATTTTTTTATTTTATTATTTTTTTAAAGATTTTATTTTTAAGTAATGTCTACACTCAACGTGGGGCTCGAACTCACAAAACCCCGAGAGCAGGAGTTACATGCTCCACCAACTGAGCCAGCCAGGCACCCCCCCCTTTCATTTTAAAAACTCTAAACATACTTATTTCTGAGCCACATACATTGCATATGAACTAATGCCTCATTCATCTACACAGTGTAAGCTACCAAATTATTTCCCTTCTCATCTTGGCTCCTAGGAAGCTCAAAGTTAGATTCGAAACTAAATTCTTTTTTTCTTATCCAGGCTTTTTGTTTTGTAAAGAGGGAAAGTATAAATATTTTTGTCTCCTCTCTCACATACTTAGGTTTTGTTTTTTTTCTTAAACACTGTTTTTTATATATATATAGTTGGTACAGTCTGGAATTGTTAAAAATAACATGTGTATTTTCTAATTACGCACATGATACATTCTCATTAAAAGAGCACTTGGAAAGGACAGAGAAACACAGACACGAAAGAAAACAAAAATCAATCATAATTTGACAACCCAGGGTTAACGATTATTATCATTTGGGGGAGGCTCTTCCATATTCATCCTGTGACCATGCAAATACAAACAAATCTCTAAAAAGTGGGCCCGTGACCACATTAGTTTTTACTGGGAACTCTGTAATTCTTTTTGGAATTAGAGGGGCAAAGCAGTAAGTGTATGCACATAGCCAGAGAAAACGCACACTCCAGGAGTCGTCACTTCCTTCCAAAGGCGACGGCGAAGCCAGCTGGGCAGCTTGCGGGTGGGGGCTGTGTGTTTCTGGCCCGTGTCACCGTGCTCCTCACGCAGGAGCCCTGCGCTGAGGTTTTTTGGTATTCCAACAGGCCACCGGGAAAATGGATGAAAACCAGTTCGTGGCTGTGACAAGCACCAATGCCGCCAAGATCTTCAACCTGTATCCCCGCAAGGGGAGAATATCTGTGGGTTCTGACAGCGACCTGGTGATCTGGGACCCGGACGCGGTGAAGATCGTCTCCGCCAAGAGCCACCAGTCGGTAAGGCTGGCGCTGGCGGGACGAGAGCGGCGTGGAGAAGGCTCGTGAGGAACTCGGTCAGGAGAGATGTGTGCGTGTGCCTCGTCCCAGGCCAGCTAGACCTGGATGGGTCGCGGTCACGGACCTTACCAAATTCTCAGTGACGTCACACCTCAGCAGGTTACGGGTGGGTCAGCAGGGGGCTGCTCCCAGCACAGTCACTCAGCACGGAGGCACCATGTCTATACCCGCCCCCGAGAGCGCTGAGGTGGGGGACCAGGTCATGGTCCCTGGGGTACCGGCTCGGAGAGCTTTCCTAAGAGAAGCGGTATGCGGCACTTGCTCTCACACTGCGCTGGCCCAAGCCAGCCCTGTGCTTGACCGTACTGCAGGAGGGCAGGGAGGGCAGGGATCTCCCCTGCACTGAGAAGGAGAGGGAACGTGAAAAAAAATTGGTCAGCAGCCCGGACAACTTCCTCATGAGGAGTTTCGTGCAGAGGATAATAATTAAAGCCCAGTGCCTAAGGGAAAGGGCTTCATCCCTGTTAGTAAAAATAGTTCCTATTTTTAAAGCATTTATGTTTCAGGCAGTGTGCTTTTCATTCACTGAATCTCCGTAACAGTCCCTGACAGGTAGGCACTGTTATCATCCGCATTTTATCGAGGAGGAGATGGGGGTGCAGAGAGATTGAGTAATTCATACAGGAAGTAAGTGGTGAAGTTAGGTTTCAGACCCATGCAGCTCTTCTGGAGTAGACTCCAAACAGATGTCCTTCATGCTTTGCAATAATGCCTTGCGCTTGGTGAATAAATGAAGGCAGTAGAGAGAAATCCCATTTTTTGGTGGGGATGGCCTTCATTTAAACATCGCGTCACATCACGTCATTTAATTTTGGGCTAGTGGAGACCTAAGGGTCACGGACCCCACCCACTCACCCAGCCCGTCCAGGAGTGTCAAAAACAGCATCCCTCACAGTTCCCGAGCTTCTCTTTGAACACCGCCAGTGACAAAATATACGTCCACACCAGGGCCTTTCTAAAGATTGATGCTTCTCTTTGCTGGGAGGTCCAGTCTCTGCTTAGCAGCCATCTCTCTCCCGGGGCTTCTACGCACCCAAAGCTTACAGGTGGTGTTGGAAGCTTTTCGTGGCTTCCCTGGTGCGTCCATTATACTGAGGCTGAAGGTAGGGTCCAAGCCCAGGAAAACCGTGTTCCTCCCCTCACCGTCCTACGCCCCCACTCATGGCTTTGCCCCTCATCCCTGTCTCTAGGCTGCAGAGTATAACATCTTTGAAGGGCTGGAGCTGCGAGGGGCCCCTCTGGTGGTCATCTGCCAGGGCAAGATCATGCTGGAAGATGGCAACCTGCACGTGACCCAGGGGGCTGGCCGCTTCATCCCTTGCAGCCCGTTCTCTGACTATGTCTACAAGCGCATTAAAGCCCGGAGGAAGGTGAGAAGCTGGGTGAGCCTGGGGGTGGGGGAAGGGGCCTGTGTCCCATTCAGGCACAGGGACAGTAACCACGAGATCAGGAGGGGTCCGTGTGCCTCGAGCCTCCCAAAGAAATTCACAGCAATGATCTCTTCCCAAGAGACACTTGCACAGATTTCATGTACTATAAAAAGGGGGTTTCTAAAACTTTTTTGGTCCAAGAAACCTTTTTTTTTCCAATAACTTTCCTCCATTCTTATAGTACTTTTAATTAAAATAGTTTGAAATTTTAATAATTCAAAATAATGTTTATATATTTTTTAAAAAATAACTCTTGAAGGCTTACAGTGAGAATTAGCAGCCCACACCCAGCCCTCCCAGTCTCGTGTCTTCCATCCAGTGTTGCACCCATAGGGCAAATGTTTATAACCCTTTTAGCTAGTTCACATAAAATCTTGTTTATGTCCCTGATTTCATAGATAGGTAGAAAGATAGATACACAGACACTTATCTGCGTGTTTATGTATCTATCTACGTGTTACAAACCGAGTGCTGTACTTGATTCAGGGGTGAGGTCCAGAAGTCTGTCTTTTCAGAGCCCCCTGCTACCCCCACACCAATCACATTGTTGCCTTCCGGTAAGACTAGGGTCCACAGAGCAGGGTTAGACCAGCCCTGGGATGAGGTGGAATTTGACCCCTGGTCCCGACCTTGTCTGTTGGAAGGCACAGGGTTATCTGTGCACTTGGGATGCGCCAGCACCCAGCCGCTGGGAGAATGAGTCTTCAGTCCTGGTGACGGCGAGGTGGGGGGCTGGGGACACACTGTAGCGGCCATTAAAGAGAGGCTCACAGAAACTCCGTACCCGAGCACCCAACCCACTCCCAGACCACCTGTGATCCCAGTGACTGGCCATCCAGCCCCTGAGTGCGGACGCAGGGAGCCTCCCCGTTGCGGAGTCAGCCGCCGGCTCTGTCTGAGAACCGGCGTCTTCCTGCCGGCCGGCCGCAAGGCTCGCTCCCTGAAGTCCACCGGCCAGCTCTGTTCTGCTCCCAGGGCCCTCACAGAACGAGGTGCACCGTCTCTTAGGGCGTGTGTGTGTTTCCAGAGGCGTTTGTCCTTTAGTCTGGATATGCCTGTAGCCTGCACTTGTTTATGTTATGACAGCGTTTTATTTATTTACTTTTATTTATTTTAAAGATTTTTTTTTTATTTGAGAAAGAGAGCATGAGTGGGGCGGGAGGGGTAGGGGGAGAGGGAGAAGCAGGCTCCCCGCGGAGCAGGGAGCCCGATATGGGGCTCGATCCCAGGACCCTGGGATCATGACCTGAGCCGAAGGCAGCTGCTTAACTGAGCCACCCAGGCGTCCCCTTATGACAGCGTTTTAAATCCCTGCACCGGTCCTGCCTCTTTATGAGTGATCCTGTAAAGTTAGGTGGTACGGAGTTTCATTCCACACTCCGCTTGTGACCTAGAGAAGAGAATGGAACTCAAGCCTCCCATATGTATCAGGTCTTTATTTCTATTAATGTGCCTTAGATTCTGCACCTAAAGAAATGTCGATGATCTAGAGTTACTGGCCAAGGTTTTTGGGGAGCACGGCTTGAGCCATGGCCCCACGTGAATCATCAGCATCTGCAAATGTGATGAGTGTCGCCTCAGTGCCTGCACCTGAGTCTCTCCCAGAAGGGAGGGCAGGCTCTGTGGCAGACGTGCTCGGCGTCTTACCGTGAGCCGCCCTGTCCTGCCGGCCTCCTCTGGCAGCCAGGGGTCGGACCTGGGTGGAGGTGCTGTGCTGGCCGCACCGCCCATCAGTGTGTGTCTGACAGACCGGGGGCCCCTTCTGGAGCAGGCACTGTGCTTCCCGTGACCCTCACCCCCTGCTCCCGGCACCAGGCCTAGCCCGGAGCATGCCCGGGGGAGGGGGGGTGGTGCTGGCTGGCTCCCCAGTCCCAGGACAGGTTCACAGCCACAGCGAGAGGCCAGGGGCCAGACTGCAGGATGCACCCTTCGAGGTTTGCCAACTCTGCTCTGGGCTGAGGAGCGTGTGGGTGGAGCTCCCCCCGGACCTCACCCCACCAGCCCTTACGACCTTGGCCCAAACCGCTGCCCTTCTTGCTCCCTCTGCTCTGGGCCTACAGGCCGTCCTGCCCACCCGCTTCCTCTTCCGGGAACACCGCGTTCCCCCCTCCCTTCCCCCCATCCTCTGCCCCTCGCAGCCTCCTCCTTCCCTCCACCCAGCCCCACTGACAGGCTCCTTTGTTCCTTAAGAGGGAAGCTCACCATTGAGACAGGTCTTCCCTGACCTCTTCTGCTGTCACTCTGTCCCCACACCCCCTTTATTGTCTGCATCTTTTCCTTTCCTTAAAATGACCCTATTATTTTTATTACGTTCTGGCTCCCACCACACCCTGAATTCCCTGACTTCTCTGCCACCTAGCACAGACCGTAACTGTTGACAGAATCAGGGTTGATGGGCTTTCTCTGCTGCAGATGGCAGACCTGCACGCGGTCCCGAGGGGCCTGTATGACGGGCCGGTGTTTGACCTGACCACCACACCCAAAGGGGGCACCCCCGCGGGCTCCACCCGGGGCTCCCCGACGCGGCCCAACCCGCCCGTGAGGAACCTCCATCAGTCGGGATTCAGCCTGTCCGGTGAGTGGGACGTGGGACGTGGTGGCCCTGGGCAAGAGGGGAGGGACGAGGGAGGAGCACCGAGTGCTCCAAGCTGACGGGTGACCTGGGAGATGGTGACTGGGGCCAGCAGGAAGCTTTGCCCAATCAAAAAGGAGTCCCGTTGAGAAGGCAGGATAAGGCTCGGTGAGATTAAAGATCAGGTTTAAATGATGGCCAGTTCTGCTTAGAGATCACACCTGTTGGGGTGGGGGCGGATGTTTCCCATTAGGAATCGGTGCTTTTCCACGTGAGACTGTGGGGGCTGTGCGTGGTGTGGTCCCGTCTCTCTGTGCCCAGAATAGAAAGAGCTCAGACTGCAAGGGCTTCTTCGAACCTGGAGTTTTTACTCTCCCCTCCCTCCTAGTAATAATGGTAGTGCGAGTACGAGCTGCCGTTGAGTAAATACTTACCCCAGGCTGGCCGTACCATTCACCCTGTCTGTGCTTTAAGAACTGATAATAATAGAAAATAATTACCCAGTTGCTCCATAACCAGTAGCTAAAAGGGGGAAAAGTAAATGTCGATTTGCATCTCTGTGATGAACAATTTAAGTGTGAGGGGAGCCAGACACCCAGAAGGGACAGGGAGAGGTAAAGAGGAACGGGTCTAGGGAAGGAAGAGGAACAGGAATGGCAGAAGCCGGAAAGAGCCGAGGGGACAGGATCAGGGGAGGAAGGCAGAAGGAAAAGACTGCAAGTTTTGAGGTGACGTTGACACAGGTCACATTATGATTGTGGCAAGCAATTTTTGTCTTTTTTGCCATTTGAATTGCTCCCTGGCTGACCTCCTCCCTAACATGTCACAGCTCCTCTGTGAATGGACGTAAGCGCACTCGTGAGCGCTTCCTTCCGTGCTGAGCCTGCAGGGGCCTGACCAGCACCGGGCCAGGTTGTGAGACCCGGGTCAGGTTCCCTAAGCTCTCTCAGCCTCAGTCACTGCCTCTGTTCAATGGGAACAATCACAGTAGCTCCCTCCTAGGATAGTGGTGAGGATCGGGTGAGGTGTCTGAGGGGCACTTGAAACATTGCTTGTCGCGGTGAATGTAAGCGGCTGTTTCTCAGATCACCGGCCTTGTTTTTATTATCATTTTTATGATGCTGAGGGTCCGATGGTATCTAGATGAGAACCTGGCTTTTCCTGGCGGAGATGGGCGTTCCCCAGGAGGGCGGATATGAAACGCCTGGAATGCTTGACAGGACTGGAATGGAATTTCTTGGGAGATGAGGCCAGGGAGGCGCTTGCCGTCTGACACTGTGTAAATTAATCCAGTTTCTCTCTTGCGCTCTCCCTTTTCTCTTCCTGGGAATGCATTGCCAACTGCAGGCACCCAAGTGGATGAGGGGGTCCGCTCAGCCAGCAAGCGCATCGTGGCACCCCCCGGAGGCCGTTCTAACATCACGTCCCTGAGTTAAGCGACCCCTCCCCAAAGAGAGGGGCAGAAGCAAGAAGAGATTTTTTTGAAGCCAAAATGGTACACCAATATTTAAGAAGGAAAGCGAATCCAAACAGTTGCGATCTAAAGAATCAATAAGCCTCAAGCCTTATGTTTCTCCAATGCTACACTCGCTTGCCTAGCTTTACGAATATTGCTTTGTTTTCTGTTCATGCATAGCCTTGATTGGTTTGACCCTGCCTCCCCGCATTTACGTGCATGCAATCAGACAGGCTACTAAGGTAAAGTCTGCTATATAGTGTTGAGAGCGTGTGTAGTGCTGCATTTTATGACAAGGGGACAGACAAAGCTGGGATGCCAGGAAAATCAACAAAAGGGACGCGGTTATTTGGGGTGAGGGGGTGGTGGGAGCCCAGAGTGAGGCAGAAGGCTCAGAGGGGCTGGGGTAGGGCGTGGACGGGGAGGCGGGTGGGTGGGTGAGCATAAGGGGGCTTGTGTATTGTGTTGACGAAGCACGTTTGTTTCCACGGAAGATGGCTACTTGGGGCAGCCCGTCCCTTCATCACGGTCCCCAGGGGTCTGTGGAGAAGGCAGGCAGTCTTCAGGTTCCAGACTTTGTCACATCCCCTCCTAGATTTTATTCCTTTGAACATTTTATTAAAACACCAAAACCCAACCATTACTTTCACCTGCTTGATCGTGCCAGTGTTTGGTGGGGCCTCTTTCTCAGTGTTGCTTTCAAATTCTCCTCTTTCCTGGGCTGGGAAGGAAGAGAGGAGAGAGGAAAGCCCTCTTCTCCTCTGTCCTGCCTGCCTCTTTGGTGCTCTTTAACAACAGGCCCTCGGGGTGGGGGCAGCCATGCTCACACACCTTCCTCAAAGCACATGTTAGAGATCCCCTCGCATTCACGTGGCTTTGTGAACCGGGAAGAGCAGCGTGTGTTCGGCGTCCCAAGTTAGGACGAGCCTCGGTGGGGCTCGGTGGGGCCCCGGGAAGGGCTTCTCTTGCTGCCGGTCAGTAGCCGATTCTTTCCGTCTCAAGATCCAGGCACATCCGTGATTGAAGAGGATTTTTAGTGCTTAGGTGTTCTCTAAGTTTTGCTCCGAACAGGTGATCTCAGTTGAGACGGGAGCCAAGCAAAGATTTGGGAAAGCTAGTCTGTGGAGCTGAGGGAGCACATTCTGGGGCCATGGGTCTGCTTTGCAGCCCTGAACCCTCTGTCTCCTCTTCTTTGAGCACATCCTCTGGGGGAGCTTTTTGTTTCCTTATAAAGCCTCCCAAGGTGAGTGGAAGTGACATGCAGCCTTGTGTGATGTGGCCCAGAACGGACGTGGAGCTCAATGTCCATTTCCCCATCCTGCCACTTGTGAAAATTCAGTGTTGGAGCAAGTTCTCTGAGCCAGATGAGGATCTGTAGAACTAAGGTCCAGAGGCAGAAAAAGTACATTCACCCTGGGATCAGATGTCTGTGCTTGGGGGATGCGGCCCGTAGGACCCTAACCGTGTGTACTAGGTACTTGGAAGAAAGAGAGCAGGCGTCAAACACCTTTCAGGTGCTCAGGAGAAGCTGTTCTCTCTGACAGCTGAAGACCAGAGAAAAGGGAACAACAACGCATGGCTAAAAAGGAATTTGGAAATAGCCAAGGAAGAGGACTCCCCCCTAGCCATCTAATTACTGTTCTATTCATGAAAATGATCATTTCTCCTCATAATAAGGAATCTTGCTATTTGAAGGCTTTTTCATGGTGCCTTTATTTTAAAGGAAACTTAAAGGGAGCATGTAGCTCTTGATTTATAACTCAAAAGACCTGAGGGCCGGTCGCAGAACTCAGAATGACAGTTTTGCGGGCAGAGGGAGATTGCCAGATCTGAAGCGTCTAAGCTATATATATACCTCATTGGCTGGGCTGTTCTGTAGGATGTGTTGCAGTACCAGCCACAACCACCAGGTGGAGGAAAAGACAAAAAACTAGTGGGCGCGTCCTCTTGTGTACCGTCTGCTCTTGATTCCTAGCCAGAGCCCAGCTCCTCCCTCCATGACCTCTCTAGGCCATGACAATAAATCCTTCATGGCCACATTGGTCGTCTGCACTGCACTGGGACTGCTGAATGAAGCATTCAACCAGCACTTCGTATCCTACACAAGCTTTCCATGCTGTAGGAATAACGCTAATGCCTTCACCATGGGCAACGTGATCTGGGAAAGCCTCCCTTTCTTCACTTACTATGAGTAACTTCCCAAGCACAGAGATTCCTAAGAATTGCAGGAAAACTCCCTCTCTTTCCTTGACTTTGATTTCTCGTACCTTGTTACTTGAGTTAAAATTTATATTTAAATGTGTCCTCTTCCATAAGGCACATCAAAGAGCCCTCCCTCTACACAGGGCTTAGGAAGAGAACATGATGCAAGTCACAGCTCTCTCAGAATTCACAGCATCTCGTCCACGTGTGGGAGGGCTTGCTGGACCTTCGTCTCCTGCCCAAGCTTTCTTTTGCCCTCTCGTCTCTTGGCCTGGCCCCTCTCTAAGGATGCCCTGGCTTCCCCGCAACCGTTTCACATTATTCCTTATCCAGATGGCAGTCAGCTGGGGTTCTCTCTGGGAGGGCCATAATCTTGGGTAGTTGAGAAGGTATTTGTGGAATTGTTAGATCAGCCAATCTCATAGAGGTGTTTCTTCTATTTCTGTTTTCTAAAAATGGCAGTGTTGTAGTCATCCCGAAAATGGGTTTTCTTCAAAGACCAGTCACCCTTTGGCCTTTTTCCTCATGCCTACACCCAGAGAGTCATGCTCTGCTGCAAAGGCCTTAATCCTAAGCCTGGACTTGCACTCACCCTGAGAGGCCCTGCCCCACAGGGTGGATGAGCCGCCCCCCCCAGCCCCCACCAAACTTGGTTCTAGCCACAAGCTTCCCAGGCCTACCCCCTGGAAAACTCCAGCTTGAGTCCCAGATATACCCGTGGGCTGTCCCGGGCAGCCAGCATTCATTGTACAAGTTCCCTCTTTGGAAAATGGTGTGTGGGTGTTCAGTTCTGTGTCTGGTGAATATGAACAGACCGTAAATCTCCCTGTGATCTGTGGTAGCTGTAAGGCAGCTCGGAACGTGAAGAGCTGTTTGGTTTGAACCGTGAAGAAAACTGTGTTTTGAGTTTAGCTGAGATTAAAGAAAAGTTCATCAAGTGACTGTTAATGTACACCTGGTTATTAAAATAACTATGAAATTACGGATGTTGTCGTCCAGCCTTCTTCTCTACGCGACGTGCCGTTTCACTTGCAGTATGAAAATTGCACAATAAAACTGACGTGCTTAATGAGGGGGGCAGATTTGATGAAAACAAGAGGTTTCCTGAGGAAATCTGGGGGATTTCTATCTTCTCAGTTGAGGTTGAGTTTTTGTTTTGGCCACAGAGTTTGATGACCGTTATTAGAACTTAGAATGACTGAAGTTTTTTCTGGGGATCATCTCATGTAAAACACATCACCATTTGAGATAAGGTCTGGCTGAGTCCAGTACAGATCCTGACAGAGTTTCTTTCATCTGTTTTTTGTCCTCTCCTTAAAGGTTTTCTGCTTTCCCTAAAAGCCTGGACTTTGAGAAAATTCAAACTAAGCATTTTCCAAGGTATATTCTTTTTTTTTTCCAAACTATATATATATATATTATATATGTATCTTATATATATATATATATAGTTATTTTAAGATTTTATTTATTTTTTGAGAGAGAGCCAGAGAAAGAGCCAGAGAGACAGCATGAGCCAGGGGTGAGGGGAGGCCGAGGGGGAGGGAGAAGCAGACTCCCCACTGAGCAGGGAGCCCACCTCTGGGCTTGATCCCAGGACTCCGGGATCAGGACCTGAGCCAAAGGCTTAACCGACTGAGCCACACAGGCAGCCCTCAAGGTATATTCTTTAACATACTGATCCCAAGTTGTGTAGGAATGTTGGAAAGGATTATTTACTAAGCTACACTAAGCTACTCCTCTGACAGTTATAAGGTCATATCATCAAATTAAAAGCTATGAGAAATCTTCTAAGCCTTTCAGAATTTGTCCTATTCAAGGTTCTCAAACTTTTTGGCTGCTGAACCCTTCTATATCCTTTTTTAACAATCCCAGTGACCTATTATACTAAACTCTCTTTGGAGAAACACGCCTGGATCCACTTTCATATTGTATGGGATACTTCTCATTGCAAATGGCAGACTACCGTATGCACAAAATTTTTTTGAAAAGGGTATTTTAAAGTCTGGTGTAATGAGAACTTCAGGGATAGAACTGGGTTGACTGAAGCATAGCTGGGTCTAGAACGTGGTTTCTCTAAATCTCTTAGCCCTGCTTGCTTTTAGTAATTGCTTCTTTGGAAAACTTATGGGTGTGGGAGCAGAACTGGCCACTGCGTCCCCACGTCTTCATTCTGCCTGCCTAGCAACTCGGGAAGGAGAGAGGCTCCCTCACTAGGTCCAACCAAAGAGACCGATTCTGGTTGGCTGGCTTGGGACCTGTGTTCACCGTAGGACTAGGTACCCTGGCCAGGACACTGAGACTGATGGGCGCCCCCGGTCATGTGCCCAGCCCCAGAGCCACGTGAACCCTGAGGACTCTGGATCACACCCAAAACAACCAATTTGTGATACCAGATTTGGATACTGGGTGGGCAAAACCAGCAGATGGCCATGGTACCTTTCTCAAGCCTGCGGGGCCTGAGTGTTTTGCTCAGTGAAGAGCCTGTGTGTAGGTTGGAGCAGTTGGAGATGGGGATCAGAGGATGCTGTTTTCTTATTAATTGCTTGTATGTGTCATGAACCCTTCTTGCTTCTGTGGAACAGTGCTGTCAGTACAGGGGCATAGAGTGATGATAGCTTTTAACACCGAAGCTTAGAAAACATCAAAAGCTACTCTCAGCACATGATTATTTCAGTTTGAGGTTCAAGGTTTGACCCATAGTCTCAGTTTGCAGCTTGAACTCAGGATTGGTGAAATACCTGTCCCAGCTCATGACCAGGGCAGCAACTGAGCTCTCCTTAGGATTAGGGTGGGTTTAAAGGGCATGGGCAAAGCTTAACTGAAGTGAACTCAGGTTGCAGGGTTTACAAGAGATGCAGCAGTGTTTAAAAAAAAAAAAAATGTTGGTGAAACAGACATAGTGACTTTCACCCCACTGGGGGCTAGAGCTGTTCGGGACTGAGTCACACCTGACCAGGTGGGGGATGAGAGTACTGCAGGCATAAAAAGGTCTCTCTGGTTTCAAAGAACTTTCTGGAATCGGCTCTGCTCCCATCAAGCCATCACAAAAGGGACACCAACCATGAGCAGGAAATGGGGGATGTAAGGGCCAAAGCAGTCGACAAAAATGAGATCACATACTTCAGGCTGTCACTCTTCAGAACCAGGAGTTCTAGATCTTGCTGTGCGCTCAGTTGGCTACTGGGAACAAAGCAGGGCACCTGACATGGCCTGGACAATAGGGCACTCAGCATTTAGGACTTCAGAGCCCACAGGACTTACAAGAGCCTATTGACTTCAGGATAAGCCCAGGGAACCAGCTGGCCTACTGGCTGCTAAGCTGCTGCGGGCCTAAAAGGAAGTTGCTTCCAGCTACAAGGATCCAGAGCTGCCCGTGACCCTCCTGTCCCAGGTTTGAAGCATCCACCTGCTGTTCTGGTGTATGGCATAGGGCAGGACGAAGATGCTGAAGGGTAGCAAGGCACAATGCTGAAGAAGAGGGGCACGGGCTGTCTTGGACAAGGTCAGAGTGAAGGGCAAAGTCTGGAATTCTGGGCTGTGCTCCCTAAGGTGTGAATGCTAAGGGGGCAGGCTTTTAGTTCTTCTATTTGTGGGTCAGTTAAATTGTGCTGCATCCCACCCGTTCTAGAACATCATCTCTAATACCAGCTTGTCCCTGGTCAAGGACAGTTCTCACAGTGGGAAATGGAAGTAGGAACAGGTGACTTTGGGCACCCACAGCCCTACCTCCAGGACAAACAGTGACGCACAGCTGACAAAGAAAGATCAGTGGCTTACTGTATACAGAAGACATTTTAATACACCAAGGCACATTTACATCATATCAGCAGAAGCTTGTGTCTCCCACCCCGTGGCTGCGTGCTCACAACAGCGCAGATCACTGCAGTTTGGATTTTGAACATCAGTGTTTAACGTCAGTCAGACACACTGAGCTTGTAAGAAAGAGCAATCACAGGCAGACAGTAGGAAACAGGATGTTGTGTGGACAACGCAGGCACGACTGGCTACTGAAACAAACACGATGGGCTGCACGCCTTTTCGTTCGGCTGGTGAACGAAAGCCTTAGCATGACTGCATCATCAAAAGCAGCAACCCAGCTTCCTGACGGCTCTGTTAGCATCCGTATTTGCCCATCCAATCTAGAGAAGCTATGATGATCTACGGCCTCGTTGTTTCCGGTTAAAACTTTCCCATCACAAGAAGCTTCACTACGAATTAATGACCGTAATTCATTTAGCAGTGCTTTGTGCTGCTGGGCATTCAGTGCTGCCCTAGCAATGACCCCAGCCAAAACCAGCACGGCCCTCGAGATGTGTTTGCCATTAGCGGGGCATTCACTTCCATGGAGTTCGGGGCGTGGGCAGGCTTACAGGGCTCAGGTGCCCACCCAGCCACGAGGGGCCGCTGAATGCAAGGGGGTGGGTCTCTGCTGCAGGGTAAGAGTTATTATAACCTGGATGCTTCTGGTCTTGCTCCGAGTTTTCAGATGCTCCACGCAGGTAAGGGAGGAAGCAGTTAGAAGAAGATGGTACGAATACCAGACAAAGGGCTGCGATACTCAGCTTCTTTTCTAAAATTCTGAGCCCTGAGCCCTGGTTTTCACACATCTAATTGATGAGACATGTTCCAACTGGTTAGGATAGGAACTTTGGGCCCAAGTTACGGAATAAAACCAAAGAATCTGATACCAACATCTAGCAATCATGGTACAGATTTAGGCCTCCTTCTGGTTTTTGGAAAACTTCTTCTCCTAATGTTTAAAATGTGTGGTGGTGGGAGGTGCTTATAATCAGTTGTTCTGCACTCTAGATGCAATGCTTTTTCATTTCTAACTGGAAACACATGGTGGGTCTGTAACCTGATTAGGACTGAAAACCCATCTTACCACTCTGAGGCTGTGCTGTCTAGGTGTGTCCACGGTTCCTGAATGTCCACAGAGGTGCCTCGGGCACAGCAGGAACTCACCGGAAATAAAAACTAGGGGTTCACGCTACAGAGACGGTAGGGGGTTCCCATCCTGTTATACGTTGTACAGATGTGAAATGACACAGATGGCTGGCTCCCTTCCCCATGGAGAGCCTCCTGATCCCATTGTCCTGTGGCAAGTGTTTGCCGAAGTCTTTCCTCTGTGATGATACACGCAAGGTCACAGCAAGAGGAGACACCAGGTGACTGGAGAGAGACGTCCACAGCGCATCAGGACTTGAGTCAAAACGCATGAAAGCTGCCAGTTGCTAAACATGCTAGTGATCCCTGACACTCCTGGGGTTACCAACCTGGAACAGAAGCGGGTCACCTTCCCCTTGCTCTTTTCATATATAATCAGAAACAGAGTCAGGGCCAGTTCCTAGTTTATAGTGTTTGGAGAAAAGCAAAATAGCACGGGCAAATAATATGTAGGAAATGTAGAAAACCAGAATCAAACAGAAGGAAAGAGCTGGTTTTAATTCTTAACAAAAATATGGTTGCTCTTAAAGTAGAGAGGCACTGTTCACAGCTCTGCCAGAAATCCTGGGCCTGTTAACTCGGGGAGGAGAAAATCCTGGAGGCCAAGTTAAAATCCAGCATTGGCTTCCTACCCGTGTTTAATTGCCCGAGTGCTGCTTCCTTCCTTGGATGTCTGGTGTGGCAGGTGTGGGATCTGTTACTTCGGCCTGTTTTCTCTGTCTGGTCTTCCCTGTTGCCTGCTCTCTGCCATCTTGGCAAGGCCCTTCCTGTCTGTAAGGACAAGGCTCAGGTGATCTGAGCGGCATCCCTAAGTTCTGTTATTCCAGTCTATAAAAGCATATATAATCGGTTCCACATTTTGGTTCATCTGATACCGGCCAAAAATGAGACCAAAAATAAAAGACAAAAATCAAAGCCCCAAATGATGATTTGTTTCATTGCTCACTGCACCGGGCTTCGCCTAGAAAAGATACCAACCATGGTTTGGGTAATTTAAGGGAGTTTCCAAGTGTAAATTTTACTCTCTTCCAAATTCACCTCCCATTCTACTCAGACTATAACCCCTGTACAAGTAAGGGAGAACTTGACTACTACGAGGGGGACATGGTCTCAATGTGACAGTATTATTTTCCGATCCTCTCCAGACACGGGTCTCTGATAAGAGGACAATTCGCTCTCAAGGAACGTAGTTACTAGAAGAAGGTGAGCAGTATGCTAATAACTGCTTCACAGCTGAAAAGCCCTGATGTGAAACATTTGCCCATTTCCATGGTGTAAATATTGCCGGTATTTACTGATCATCACCAGTTTCGGCTGCCCAGCTTTACGTCACTGTCCAAGGGCCATGGGAACGACGTGCTCCCCGGGCTCTTGCTGGCTGACCCGAGCTGACAGGGTGCGCTGACCAGAACGCCACTGGAAGCCCTCAGAAATCTGCATTACTTCCAATCCACTCCCATTCATTGCTTCCTGATTGAATTCCTTCTCCCTCTTCAATCAGATTGGGGCATCCTGACCTCTTTCTGAAATTCTCTAGCTCTGAAGAGCCTCACGCAGTCATCCCCCACCCATCAGTGTCCATCTGTGCATTTGTCACAGTGTAGTTAGGATGAGTGGAAAAATAAATCTACATCTAAATATTCCTTTGAAAATAAAGAGAAAGGCTGTGTGGAATAACAGAATGGGAACAGTAGAAAGGGAGAACAGAGCTCCGCTAGTATAACCCTCTCATCGTGGATGAATGACCCGAAGCAGACACCAGGGGGAAGTGACTTGCTCAAGGACACATAGTTAATTCGTGGTGAAACAAGATCCCAGAGACCCGGGACTGTCGGCCTCTGTCATGCTGCCTCCTCCAAGGCGTTCATACACATTTTCTAGGGTGTATGAGGTGTGGAGAGCTGAGAACTACAGTCAGCAATTCCTGGCACGGGTGGGCAGGAAGTTCCTGCCCTGAGGTGGCAGGAAAGGTCCCAAGCAGAAGATGTGGAGGATTTCACTCCTTATTCTGGTCATTCTCCTCTTGTGGGTCTTTGGTTTGTTCCAAGGCTAGATTAGCCGGTCTTTTATTTAAGTCCCGTTTTACTCTTAAAGGAAAAAAAGAAAACAACAACAACAACCAGGGCTTATTGTTGAAAAGAAAAAGAAATGATTTAAACTTTGAAATGACAGAATTAAGCCCCACAATTAGAAAGTGGCACGAGCCAAGGAAACCATTTTAAACATGTCACTGATTTTAACTGTTTTAGAGCCATTCCTCTGTCCTTCCCTGAAACAGAAACTTGATGCTGAGCTAATTTACCTATTGCAATTTTTGAAATCTCATACGGGGTGTGTGTGTGGGGGAAGGCTTCTGAATTTTCCAATTTTTCTATTATGGATAGGTATCATTTTTGATGTGAGACAAAATTAAAAAATGTTAAAAAAAATCTGTTAAGGCTCTGTTCCTCCATCATCTGCTGGGCTGCTGTTGAACCAGGGCTTACTTACTTTTCTCTGTTGAAAATGATGAACTCCTTCCGGACAGACTCCAGATGCTCTTGAAGAAGGCACATCTTCTGGGGGAACAGGTGGGAGTGGAGGGGGAGAGAGATGCAGTTAGCGGACCAGTGGGGATCCTCAAACAACCTCCTGTCTGTTCACTGGCTCAGATCTCAGAAGCGCCAGTGTATCTTCCAAATGGACACTATCTGAAAATGTGTGGCAGAAGACCCAAATAGAGGAATAGGGGAGCAAATAAGGAAAAAACTGCCAGAGGACAAACATGTCCGCTGTGCTCCCCACAGCAAGGAAGATGTGGGTTATGGTTTATGAGCTTGATGCATTTCAGCCTCTCAGCCCATGAAGAGACAACGGCTTCGAGGTGGGTGGAGATGCGGGTTCATTGAGCCGGTTACCTACTCACCAGTCATCTCCTGGCCCTCCTGTGAAAGGTTGAGAGGTTCTACTTGGATTTAATGAACAGCCTGGAAACACTGAGTTCTGGGGGAATGTTCCCCTCAACAACTGTACTGGGGTTGAGTAACTATACCTCAGGCACAGTGAGCAAAATATTTGTGACTTTCTCACAGACATGCAAAACATTTGCTTTGACTTTGTGCTATCCAGCTTTCAACATCTCTTGATGACTTCTCCATCATAATGAGAAAATTTAACCTCAAAATGGTGATAATCATCAGGCCCAGGACAGTGTCAGACCCAGATCAAACGTTTTACATGTCTGCAATAAAATACTTCCAAATGACTTCTGATGAAAAAAATATTCCCTGAGGAAAAAATATTTATTTATTCATTCATTTTTTTAAAATCTAGGAATTAGGAAATAGTAAGTCTTCAAGTACTAGAGAATTTTCTTTCCTGTGTGAATGTTTAGGTGATAGAAGAGGCAAATGGAAAGGAGAAGACATTTCAGAGGAGTGGGGAGGGGAGCAAGACGAAGGAGAAAAAGAAGACTCTGCTACACTTACTCTTGTTCTCAAAATGGGGTATTTGTAACCTTGAGGGTTTCTAGTATCAGTCATGGGAGACATGAAACTATGGGGTAAATACAATCTGATAGAGCTTCTTGGCAGCAGTTTTACCCCAAGAGTTTTATTTAAAAAACATATATTTATATAAATAAAAGTATATGGCTTATAAATAGTGTTCCTAGAAACATCTTTATTAGAACTGTTATTTTTCCCCTAGTTTTATTGAGATATAATTGGTACACAGCCCTGTATAAGTTTTTTTTTTTTAAAGATTTATTTATTTATTTGAAAGAGAGAGAATGAGAGAGAGAGCACATGAGAGGGGGGAGTGCCAGAGGGAGAAGCAGGCTCCCCCCTGAGCAAGGAGCCCGATGCGGGACTCGATCCCGAGACTCCAGGATCATGTGAGCCGGAGGCAGTCGCTTAACCAACTGAGCCACCCTGGCGCCCCAGCCCTGTATAAGTTTAAGGTATACAGCATAAGGACTTGTGAAATAATCACCACAAGTTCAGTTAACCTCTACTGTCCTATAGATTAAAAAAGAAGAAAAAAATGGTTTTTCTTTTTGATGAGAACTCGTAGGATTTACTGTCTTAACACCTTTCTCTAGACCGTAAAGCAATGTTAGCTGCAGCCATCCTGTTGCACTTGACATGCCTGGTGCTTATTTGTCTTATAACTGAAAGTTTGTGCCTTTTGACCTCCTTCATCCAGTTACCCAAACCCCACCCCCCTGCCTCTGGTTACCCAAAATATGATCTCTTTTTCTATGAGTTCATTGGTTGGTTTGATTCCACATATAATTGAGATCGTATAGTATTTGTCATTCTGTCTGACTTATTTCACTTAGCAGGACACCCTCCAGATTTATCTGGGTTGTAGCAAATGGCCAGATTTCCTTCTTTTTTAAAGGATGAATTAATATTCGTGTGTGTGTGTGTGTGTGTGCGCATACCACAACTTTATCCATCCACCCATTGATGTTTCCATGTCTTGGCTATTGGAAATAATGCTGCGGTAAACATAGGAGTGCAGATAGCTCTTCAACACAGTATTTGTGTTTCCTTTCGATAAATCCTCAGAAGTGGAATTGCTGGATCATAGGGTAGTTCTAGTTTTAAATTTTTGAGGAACCTCCAAACTGTTTTCCATAGTGGCTGCGCCAATTTACATTTCCACCAACAGCGTTTAAGGGTTCCCTTTTCTCCACATCCTGGACAAAATGTGGTATTTCTTGTCTTTTTGATGATGGCTATTCTATGAAGTGTGTATGGTTTCGATTTGCATTTCCCTGATGTTTAGTAATGTTGAGCACCTTTTTGTGTACCTGTTGGCCTTCACGTATCTTCTTTGGAAAAAACGTCTATTCAGGTCCTTTACCCATTTTTCAACTGGATTATTTGGTGTTTTTTGCTGTTGTTGTTGTTTTTTGTTTTTTGCTTTTGAGTTGTATGAGTTTTATATGTTTTTGTATAATAACACCTTATCAGATATATGATTTGCAAATATTTTTTTGCATTTCATTAGTTGTCTTTTTATTGGTGCAGTCCTACTTGTTTATTTTGTTCCTGGTGCTTTAGGTATTATATCCAAAAAATCACTACCACGGCCATTGTCAAGGAGCTTTGTTCCTACCTTTTCTTCTAGGAGTTTTATGGTTTCTGGTGTACATTTAAGTCTTTAATCCATTTTGAGTTAATTTTGGGGAGTTCATTTTTGTAAGATCTAGGAGTCTAGCTTCATTTTTTTACATGTGAATGTCCAATTTTCCCAGCACCATTTATTGAAGAGACTGTCTTTTCTCCATTGAGTATTCTTGGCTCCCATGTCAAATATTACTTGATGGTATTTGTATGGGTTTATTTCTGGGCCCTTGATTCTATTCCATTGGTCTACGTTCCTCTGTGAGTACCATACTGTTTTAATTACTATAGCTTTGTAGTATAGCTTGAAACAAGGATGTATTCCTGCTTTGTTCTTCTTTCTCAGGATTGTTTTGCCTATTTGGGGTCTGTGGTGGTGCCATATAGATACTACGATTTTTTTATTCTACTTCTGTAAAAACCCCATTGGAATTTTGATAGGGATTGCACTGAATCTATAGATGGCTTTGGGTACTACAGACATTTTAACAATATTAATTTTTCCATCCATGAATACGGGATTCCTTTTCATTTATATGTGTTGTCTTTAATTTCTTTCATCAATGTCTTGTGGTTTTCAGTATATTTTTCACCTCCTTGGTTGAATTCATTTCTAAGTATTTTATTGTTTTTTGATGCTATTGTAAATGGGATTGATTTTTTTCAGGTAATTCATTGTCAGTATATAGAAATGCTACTATATGGTAATTTTGTATCCTGCAGTTTTACTGAATTCATTGATTAGATCTAACAGTTTCTTGGTGAAGTCTTTATGATTTTCTATATATAAAATCATGTCATCTTCAAATAGGCAATTTTACTTCTTCCTTTCCAATTTTGATGTCTTTTATATCTTTTCATTGCTTGATTGCTCTGGCTAGGAGTTCAGTGCTATGTTGAATAGGAGTGATGAGAGTGGGGACCCATGTCTTGTTCCTGAGCTTAGAAGAAAAGCTTTCAATATTTCATCACTGAGTATGATGTTAGCTGTGGGCTTTTATATATGGCTTATTAAGTTGAGGTATGTTCCTTCTATACCTCATTTGTTAGGAGTTTTTATCATGAACAGACACTGAATTTTGTCAAATGCTTTTTCTGTGTCTCTTGAGATGATATGATTTTTCTCTTTCAATTCTATCAGTGTGATATATCACATTTATGTTGAACCATTTATGTGTCCCAGGGGTATCTCCCATTTGACCATGGTAAATGTTTCTTTTAATTTACTGCTGAATTTGGTTTGCTAGGATTTTATTGAGAATTTTTGCATCTGTATTCATCGGGGATGTTGACCTGAAGTTTCCTTTTCTTTTCATGTCTTTTTCTGGCTTTGGTGTCAGGGTAATGCTAACCTCATAAAATGAGTTTGGGGATGTCTCTTCCTCTTCGATTTTTGGAAGAGTTTGAGAAGGATTCGTGTTTATTCTTCTTTAAATGTTTGGTAAAATTCACCAGTGAAACTATCTGTCCCGGGCTTTTCTTCGTTGGGAGATTTTTGATTACTGATTCAAATTCCTTACTAGTAATTGGTCTCTTCAGGTCTTTAATTTCTTCCTGATTCAGAGTTGGTAGGTTGTATGTTACTAAGAAATTTCTTAGTAAAAAAAAAGCCCATTTTTTTCTAGGTTGTCCAGTTTGTTGTGTATATAGTTGTTTATAGTGGTTTCTTATGCTCCTTAGCATTTCTGTGCTGTCTCCTACAGAGAGGAGTTGTAATGTCTCCTCTTTCATTTGTATTTTATTGATTTGGGTCCTCTCTCTTTTTTCCTTGGTTAGTTGAACTATACTCAAAGGAAAAAAAAAACCCAACCTTTAGGTGTTTTTTTAACATTGAAGTATTACATAAAACATAAATACATAAGCATATATAATATACATTTTAAAGTATATAAAACATAAAGTATATAAAACATAAATATATAAACATATATAATACATTTTTACATACACAATATTTTATGTTTGTATATGTATATATGTTTATGTATAATATATATCATATATTAACAAAACATATATACATACATAAACTATTGTATTAAAATATATGTAAATTACATAATATGTTCATATGTTTGTTTATGTATATATGCTTATATAGAATATATATAAACAAAACATTTATATAAACATATAAAGATTTATATACATATATATGGACATATAAAATGTTACTTAAAATATAACATGAAAAAGATTTAAAATATTAACATTTAAAAATATTTTTAACCTTAAAAATCAAGATTAAAATCAACTAAAATGTAGGAATCCATGTGAATTTTTTTTTCTATCACCTAATTCTGTTTTACTTAAAGATATAAAATAGACACTGAGAGAAGAGTTTGTGATCGGGCACTGTAGACCCCACGAGTTCCCCTCCGCACCCCCCCACCCTGGTCCTTGAAGCATTCACATTCAACATGTTCTCTTTCCTCTGCTTTAGGTGAAAAAGTTTAAGAAGTTCAGTGACATGGATAAGTCAACAGCAGTAGCCAGAAAGAGAAGATGAGGGAAAGGAGGGGGAGGCAAACAGAATGGAGGGATGAATGGGTCTTATGTGAATGAGAAGGAAAAGGTTGGTTAGAACTCTTCGAACCCGCTTCTCAGGGATGAGCAGAGCAGACAGCTGGTGTGCATGGAGGTGGCATCAGAAATATCTGAAGGATTTGGAGCAGGTGGAAATCTCAGGAGGTAGTAAAAGAGGACTTTAAGTTATTCTTTTTGGTTCTATACTTCAAAGTTGTTGATGAGCAGAGAAGGATGAAGGGAGAATATTCTGGAAGCAAAGAAGTAGAGGCATCTGACATAAATAGGAACAAAGTAGGAACATGGGAAAAGAAGAAGTTAGGAATCAGGATGTAGAATGGAAGAGTACAACATAATAGCTAATCATTTTGCCGGACACGTTACATGTACTAATTAACTCAGAACAAGTCTATGAAATGGGTACCGATATCAACTCCATTTTATAAATGAGAAAACAGGAGGAAAGGGAAAATTGTAGTGCTTTTACTTTATTTAATCCTATCCTGGGTTCTGCAGCAGTGGATCTCAAGCTTAGCTGCATATACAGAATCACCCGAAGAACGTTTTCAAGTACTGATGCCCAGGCTACACTCCCAGATTCAACTGTAACTGATCTTGGGTGGGACCCAGACACCAGTATACTAAAAAAGTTTTCCCAAATGGGTTAAGTGTGATGCTAAGGTTGAGAAGCACTGAAGCAGCAGGGACCTAGAGGAGAAGTCCAAGGGGTCATATGATAAGATTTCAGCATTATATAAATCCACAGCTTAACACAGTTAATGGTTAATGTGCCTTACTAACATTGTCTTACTTCCTCCTCAGATCGATTGTAAGAGGTAGGTCCTATTCCTATTCCTATTTTTTTTTTTATATCTGAAGGAATCAATCCTTACAAAGGATACATGGGTTAATGTTTAAACCATTACATTTAAAAGAATCACATAGCTATTTGGTAAGTAGCCACTACGCACACTGCCTCATCTAGTCACAATAGGAAGAAGGGATGACAGCTCTTAACTGGAGAGAGGGGACATGTGCTCTCTCACAGATTTTCAAGTCTATAGAAGATCAATTTGCCACCATGCTAGTTGCATTAGCATTGACTGTTCAACACGTAGAAGCCATCGTTGCAGATAGATGCACACCCACATTCTGTCTTTTAACAAGATAATTCTACCCCTTTCTTATCCTTATTATAAGTTTAGAGCATTTCAAGCCTGACTCTTTCTGCTCCATACTCACTAACGCAATTCCATGTCATAGTCTAGAAGCACACAGAACCTGCTAACGGTGGGTGAAAGAAGTCTACGTGATTACAAGATGAAAAGAAGAGGATGTTCCCTCTCCCTTACAGCGACAGGATAAGAGATCTTCGTCATGAAAACAAAACAAAAACAAAACAACACACACACAAAAACAGATTCTCGCAGATATTTCTAAGAAAGTCTCTTGTAAGACTTTTGGACTTCAGAGGTTGTTAATAAGCCCTGTGAAAATAAGTTCTACCCTCTAGTGTGTCTATGATGCCGAGTGGATCACTTCCTTAATAACCTGTGGGCCTGGTGATAGTAGTCACATTTATATCCCTTTCTCCTAAGATGTAAATATCTACATAGATTATCTTTACAAGTTGAGAAGGCATCTGAGGCATGACTCCCCTTACCTCTTTTCCCACATGAGAAAGTTAAAAAACAAAAACAAAGCAACTCTACTAGAGTTACACATATTTATGTAAGTATATGCATAAATAAATATTTATAGAACTATATATATGTGTATACGTCAAATAATATATATATTATTATATAAACATAAAATAAATATATACAATAAGATATATATAAAATATTACAATAGGTTTTATTTTCCCATGCACAAAACTGGCATTGTAGGGCTTTTCCCCTTAATAAAGCTTTTTAGGATATATATATATGCCCATAGGATAAATATATCTTGCAAATTCTCTCTCTCTCTCACCCTAGCATTTCTTGAAACAATTTTTTTTTAAGAGAGAGAAAGAGAGAGCAGGGGTGGGAGGGGTAGAGGGAAAGGGAGAGAGAGAATCTCAATCAGGCTCCACACCCAGCGTGGAGCCTGACGTCGTGAGGCTCGATCTCACAACTCTGAGATCATGACCTGAGCCGAAATCAAGAGTTGGATACTTAATCGACTGAGACACCCAGGAGCCCCTCTTAAAACAATTTAACCAAAACAAAGAGACCAGATAAAACACAGGTTAAAAGGTTTGCAGGATATTTAAAGTACATCTTTAAATGAAAATGATGGCTGTATTAATACAATTAATTGGGCTAAAAATTATGTTTAAAATTTCCATTTTAATGAATTGCCAAATAAGAAAGCAGATGGAATGTAGAGAAGGAGAAGATAAGCCAATGGGTTTGTCGTGCATGTTTTTTCCCAGCCAGGAAGCAGGCTTTAAAGACTGAGGGAGTAGGGGCGCCTGGGTGGCTCAGTTGTTAAGCATCTGTCTTCGGCTCAGGTCATGATCTCAGGATCCTGGGATCGAGCCCCACATCAGGCTCCCTGCTCCCTGCTCAGAGGGAAAGGCTGCTTCTCCCTCTCTCTCCCTCTCCCACTCCCCCTGCTTGTGTTCCCTCTCTCACTGTCTCTCTCTCTCTGTCAAATAAATAAATGATAAAAAAAAAAAAGATTGAGGGAGTAGTAAGAGACCATGCATTATCACTAAAATCATCACAGTTGGATTGCTGACCTCTTTTCCAGGTCAGATCTGGTTCCAGATCTGGTTCCTCTAGGTTGAATAGAGGTAGCCACACAGAAAACAAAGGATAAGGGCATTTCAGGACTGGTATATCCTGAGAGTATAGAAATGCCTTCATTATTTCAAAACAAATGAAATGGCAGATGGTTGCCAACAGTAGGAAATACCTGTGCTGTGTTCAAGAGGCCTGGACCAGAAGAGGAACCAGATCAAATGTTTGCTCTTCTGGAAAGCCTGTCTTGACCCTCACTCAGGACCAATGAGTAATTCCCAGAGCACTTTGTACCTCTAAGGGCAGCAATGACTAGAAAGTCAGAGACATTTCCTGACACAGCAGGCACTTTATAATCATGTATTGAATGAATGAATGAATGAATGAATGAATGAACGAACATGGTAATACTGTAATGAGCTGCTAAGATTGATCCTCACATTTTTTTTATTAACAATGTATCATTTGTTTCAGGGGTACAGGTCTGTGATTCATCAGTCTTACACAATTCACAGCGCTCAACATAGCACATACCCTCCCCAGTGTCCATCACCCAGCCATCTCATCCCTCCACCCCCCTCCACTCCAGCAACCCTGTTTGTTTCCTGAGATTAAGAGTCTCTTATGGTTTGTCTCCCCCTCTGGTTTCATCTTGTTTCATTTTTCCCTCCCTTCCCCTATGATCCTCTGTCTTGTTTCTCAAATTCCTCGTATCAGTGAGATCATATGATACTCATATTTTAAAAACCTTGATGTTTTCAAAGAGTAGATAGAGTGCTATTTTGAGATTCACGATCTTTCTGATTCTTCTTTGGGAGAATACTAACCTTTACTGTGAAGCAAAATAATTTTTATTTTTAAACTTAGGGTACCAGATTAGAAGGAACTAGAATAGAATATTAGAATGGGCAGCTCCAAGCTCCCATCAACAGAAACAAAAAACAAGCAGAAACTGTCAGAGCTAACTTTGTCAGAATTCTGGAAAGCAATCAAAGGTTTTCTTTAACAACCAAGGAAACACTAAATCAAGAAAAAATGCAACTTAAAAAATGCTCCTGGTGTTCAAGGAAACCTCTGTCAAAATATTAGCTAAACACAATCTAACATAACAGGAACTTCAGGGATGACACATGACAAGGAATACGGTGTTTGCAAAAGTAGTTTGTAAAAGTTACTTTATAAAGGACAAGTACTGCCTTCAACAATCAAAAAAGAGCAAACCCTACAAAAGGAGAGAATCTGATTTCTGGAGGTACTTTATTATAATACTCAAATGTCAGGTTTTCAACAATAAAATCACAAGGCCCATTCAAAGGAACAGAAATTATCCCTGAGGATGCCCAAACATTGGATTTACTAAACAGAGACTTTATTTTTTTTAAGATTTATTTCTATACTTGAGAGAGAGAGCAGCATGAGCAGGAGGGGCAGAGGGAGAGGGAGAGAGAATCTCCAGCAGACTCCGCCCAACACAGGGCTTGATCTCACAACCCCAAGATCATGACCTGAGCTGAAACCAAGAGTTGGACGCTTAACTGACTGAGCCACCCAGGCACCCCCAAATAGAGACTTCAAAACAACTATCTTAAATATGCTCAAAAAGGTAAAGAAACCATGGAAGGAAACCATATGTTAGGGTACAAAACAGTCTCAATACGTTTTAAAAGATTAAAATCATACAAATTATCTTCTCTGACCACAAAAAAATGAAGCTAGAAATCAACAATAGAAGAAAACCGGAAAATTCACAAATATGTGGAAATTAAACAACACATTCTTAAATAGCCATTGTGTCAAAATAATCACAACAAGAGTTAGAAAAAACTTCAAGATAAATAAACAGAAATACCCACAATACTAAGACTTAGGGGATGCAGTGAAAGGCAGTAATCAGAGGGGATTTAATAGCTGTAAATGTCTACCTTAGAAAAGAAGAAATATCCCAAATCAATAACCTAACTTCATACCTTGATGAATTAGAAAAAGAAAAGCAGGCTAAACCCAAAGCTAGCAGAAGGAAGGAAATAATAAAGATGAGAGCAGAGACAAATGAAATAGAGAATAGAAGAACAACAAACATAATCACTGGTTCTTTGAAAAGATGAACAAGACTGACAAATGTTTAGCCATACATAAAGAAAAAAAGAGAAAAGATGCAAATAACTAAAATCATAAATGAAAGTGGGAACACATGACTTCCAACCTTACCTTACAGAAATAAAACGAGGGTGAACAACTGTACATCAACAAATAACATGTAGATGAAATGGACAAATTTCTAGAAAAACAAATTACGCTGTACATCAACAAATAACATGTAGATGAAATGGACAAATTTCTAGAAAAACAAATTACGCTGTACATCAACAAATAACATCTAGATGAAATGGACAAATTTCTAGAAAAACACAAATTACTACAAAAACTTTAGAAGAAATATAAAATCTCAACAGACCTATAACAAATAAAGAGTAATCTACAAGTAAAAATCTGTAATAAGAAACTTTCCAACAAAGAAAAGTCCAGGACCAGATGACTTTAGCAGTGAATTCTACCAAACGTTTAAAGAAGAAATAATACCAATCTTTCTCAAACTCGTCTGGAAAAAAAAAAAAAAAAAGACGAGGAGGGAACATTTTCTAACTCGTTCTATGAGCCCAGCTTTACCCCAATACCAAAACAGCTAAAGACATCAAAAGAGAAGAAAAGTACCAATTTTCATTATGAATATAGATGAAAGAATCTTCAACAATGTTCTAGCAAACCAAGTCCAACAGTATATTAAAAGATTATACATAATGAGCAAGTAGGATTTATCCCAGGAGTGTGAGAATGGTTCACCATAAGAAAACCAGCCAAAATAACACATTGCATTAATAGAAGTAAGAAAAGAAAAATGTGCAAGATTATCTCATTTGACCCAGAAAAAGGCATTTGACAAAATTCAAGACCCTTCATGATGAAAACACTAAAAAAACCTAGGAATAGAAGAATACTTCTTCAACAAGATAAAGGGCTTTTACAAAAAAACACAGCTAACACAATACTCAATGGTAAAAGGTACTTACCCCTAAGAGCAAAAAAAAAAAGGCAAAGATGCCTGCTTTTGCCATTGCTATTCAACAATCTACTGGAATTTCTAGCCAGAGCAATCAGGGAAAGAAAAGAATTAAAGGCGTCCAAACTGTAAAGAAGAGTAAAACTATCCTTATTTGCAGATGACATGGTCTCATAGATAGAAAATCCCACGGAATCCACAAGGAAGCTGTAGGGCTAAGAAATGAGCTCAGCAAAGTTGCAGCATACAGAATCAACAAAGAAAAATTGGTTGTGTTTCTATACACCAGGAATTAACAATCCAAGAAGGAAATTAACGATTCCATTTCCATAGTATCCAAAAGAATAAAATACTTAAGAATAAGTTTAACCAAGGAGGCGAAAAATTTGTACTCGCAAAAGCTGCAGAACATTGCTGAAAGAAATTAAGGAAAAGACAAATGGGGTTTGGGGTAACAAAAAATTTTGGAACTAAAGAGTGGTGGTGGCTGTACAGCAACATGAACGTACTTCATGCCACTGAATTGTACACTTAAAAATGGTTAAAATGGGAAATTTCATGTTACATGTATTTTACCTCAATAAAATTTTAAAAACAAAAGAAAAGATCAAGCAGTTGTACACTTCCCTGAGTAGAGATGGAAGGACCTGTTTTTATCATGGGCAAAGCCACTTCTTGGTAAAGGATTCTGACGTCGATATGAGGCCCAGAAGAAAGGGGAAGCAGCGTCCCTCGTTTGGGTGGTCTTCGAAAATGCTAGGGTCTGTCCTGTGGGTAAGTGGCTTGTCACCTTTCACATCAGGAGGGAGGCTTCCTGGGGCTGGGCGTTGGGGAAGAACTAGGACAAGAGGGACCCCAGGAAGATGTCCAGTGGGGCAACATGACCTTGTAACTCTAAGAAGAGCGATGCCCAATTTTCACTGTCCAGTTGCAAAATTTCCTTTCCTTCCAGTATACTGAACCTCTTGTTTATTGAGCCTATACTGTATGAAGGCACTATTGGGGTACCATGAAGACACTGGTGGGTACGACCTGGGCTTCCCCCACAAGGAGCCTTCATTTTAGTGGGATAGAAAAGGAAACACAAATAAACACATAATATTTGTAAATTATATTAATGTCACAAAGGAATTAAAAATTGGGGCTGAGAAAGAGTGCGGTAGCTGAGACCTTGTGTTCGGCAAATGGCGTTTAGGGTATAAAGGACAATAGGAAACCCCCTATGTCAAGATCTGAGAGTAGAATATTGAAGGAAAAGGGAAGAGCGAAGGTCCTAGGGAAGGACGAAACCTGTAGTTAGTGAGGGTCAGATACATATAAGGTCGTGTAGTTGGAGGGTCTTGAGCGAGGGCAAGAATGATCAAGTACAAGGGCGGCTGGGGAAGGGAGATGGACCAGGTAGAGCGTGGTAGGCACGGTGAGAAGTTATTCACAAACTGCTGTCATCATTGAAACTTTAGAATACTTATAATAAGGAGGATCTCTCAGGCTTGGCTACATTTGGGGGCTGTCCGTGGAAGAGCCTGCACGGGCAAGTTCTATAGGTGCACAGCAGGGAGCAAGCCTGGAGAAGCCAGCTGGTTACGATGCCAAGAACAGATCATTAGGAGAAAGGTGGTTGAAGTGAGAAGCAATAGGCACGATGGGTTTGTGCCACGGCAAAGCGTCCCTTGGAAGGCTGCAGAAAATACTTGAGGATGGGCAGCAGGCCCGAAGCCCGTTCTATGAACAACAGCATGTGGACTTGGATAAATTGACTGTGAAAGTATATAGTGTCCCTGGAGGACTAGAGACATGAAGGACATTGAGGATATTTATTTGTTTGCAGAGCTACCAATTGGAGTGTCTTCCAGGAAATTGTAAGATTTGAAATGAGAGCTTGAAGAGGGCAATAACTGAATGAAGTTCATGGCAGAGCCAGAGTCCCCCGTGAAATGTTCCTGCTCTGTTAGGAACCCCAGCGCTGCCCAGGCCTGCCATTTCAGAAGCCTGGGTGTTCAGTGACTCTGTGCCTTCACAAAACAGCAACGTGGGTTGCTAAGCAGCCCTCCCACCAGAAGCTCTCGAACCAAGGGCGTCAGGAAGAGTCCCGTGACCCTGGGTCTGGTGGGCACCTGCTTACCTGGGAGGAATCACATTTCCTCCTCTCTTTCTCCTTCTTTGCCAGACGTTTCTTTTTCTTGTGAAGAGGTTTGGACTCCAGAATCATTTCTTCGAGTTCGAAGGTGGGGTCGCAATTCAGCCTGCCTTTCTGCAAGAAAGACCAGTTGGCTCAGTCCTTTGATTCTGGGTCATTCTACAAATACGCCAGACCTAATACCAGGAATAGCACCTAGTTTTGACAGAGCTGTTCAAGAATAAGCAGCTGCGATTCCTACTCTGTTTTACATAATTTATGGCCGGCATTGTTTTTCATACTCTCGATTTTATATTTTGTTTGTTTTCTAAACTCCCCACGAGCCCTCAGTGAGTGAGAAAGGAAATCAAACTCCAGTTGTTCTTCTAAAGTTTGAACTTGTGAATTATGTTTCTCAAAGTGTGTTGTGACGATTATATATGTAGATCCCAATCACCTGAGTTGTTGGCCCAGCTGCCCAGTTCCCCGGCCAGACCTCCAGAGTCAGTGATTCTGAACAGAGGCTGAGGAAACTACATTTTTAACAAGCTTCCCAGATGATTCGGATGGATGGTAAAGTCAGAGACTCATACATAGAGCCTCTCCTGAGGCAGGGTGGATGGCTAATGGCTGTGGTGTGTGCATAGGAGGAAGAGTGGACGCAACAGGAGGTGTGTGTGGATCTCCACAGTGTCATGCATCCATCAGCCAAGGTACATGCTGCCCCTACAGGACTCTGCAACACGGCCAGGTAAGACCTACACCTACCTTCTTGTTGATCCATAAGAGAGCAACTCCCCAACAGAATTCCACCACACTGCCTACTCATGTCTCCTACTGTGCTCTTTCACCCAACCCACCCACCAGTGCGGCTCCCTCTGTTTGCACAGGACGGATCACACCCCACAAGCCCTCGGAATGCGCCTTCCTTGGGCTGAACCACAGAAAACTATGAACTGACTCAATTGTACCCTTTAGGAGTTCATTATTCTGCCCGTCTATCTGATACTGAATGTGTAGACTCAGACTGGCAGAGGGAAGCTAGAGGCCTCCCTTGGGTCCCTTGGCCGAAGCTTCTGGACTCCAGCTTTTACCAGCGGTCTGCAGGAGGCCACAGATGTCCCCTAGCCAGGTATTCACCCAGCGGGAATGATTTCCCTTTGGCTGTTTAGTCCTTATGAATGTAGCTCTGTGGCAGTGAACCACTAAAGGAAGAGGGGTGAGTGGTAAAAAAAAAAACCCCAATATTTTCAATGCTGTGACTCACAGAACTCTTGGAAACAGGTTTCTACATCTTTGAAATCTGAGAAAACACTGTTCCTCAATGAGCAGATTCCGGGGAATAACTATTTGGAGGACTAGGGCTTCCTTCCAGTAGAAGCATACCACAAAAAGTGATTAGGAGCTAGAACTCCAGATGCTGATAGACCTGGACGAAAATCCCACTTGGCCACTTGCTAGCCACGTGACCTTTGGTGGCCCATTTACCCGGTGTGTGCCTCCATTGTCCCATCTGTGAGACAGGGGTTGGGCTGTCTTACAACACTGGTGGGGTTATCTAATGAGACCGTGTTTGTAACTGAATGAGAGTTACTATGGGTTTTTTAGGATTGACTCACGTTAGGAATAAAGCTTGGAATGAGCCTCTTCTGCAAAACCGCATCCCAGTTCATGTCATTCATATATGGGAAGTTCTGAACATCAGACAAGTGAGAAAATCGTTGGTCTGGATTAGGCTCAAGTAGCTGCCAATGGAATACAAACATCAAGATCATAATGAAGGTCAAAGTGGGGCAAAAAAAAATCAAACAAATTCCCTCTAAAAGTTTTCAGGTGTGGGTCTAAAGAAAACAAGGTAGAGTTCCCCTTCCCTAATCCTATCAAATAATAAAGATAATACATACATAAATAATGTGATAATGCACGGATAGGATGAGCTGTAAGTAGGTTTTTGCAGTGTGGTGAGTGAAAATAGATTGTCCTATTGAGTCAAACATACCTTTGATTCCCGACTCCCTTGCTTTATTAACTAAGGGCAAGTTTGTCCTCTAAACCTTAGTTTGCCCTCTATAAAAAGGGGATAATAGCCTATTTCGTATGGTTGTAGCTAGGAATAAATGAGGCCATGTATATAAAGTACCTAAGAGAAGGTCTGTCCTTATTAGGTGGTGAATGCTCATGCGTTTTTACAAATGAAATTAATTTCCTACTAAAAGTTTTAGCTGTTCATACAATTAATCAAAATATATTGGATGTGACACAGATAAGATGTAACCAAGATTACTGTTACAGTTTGGGGTTTTGCTAAGTGTGATTAAAGATTCCCCCCCCTGCCCCCTGTAACTGCTCCACAGTCAATATCACATCAGTCCTGTTGGTCAAATGGGAAATGTCAGTTCTGCTTGAGAACACTCCTGGAGACTATAGCCATGGATCATCGGAGTGTAATTTTGGGGTGAGGAGGGCTATCTTGAAATTGAGGACAATTTGCTTATGGAAAATGACCCCTCCCTTCTTCATCTTTGACATTATCAATATCCCTATTCCAAAACAGGGAACTTGACCCCAAAGGCAGGAGGCACAGGTGTGAACCCTAGGCCCTCAAAGCTCTTGTCCTTCACCAACCACAACCTGTGCGATTTTCCCTCTTCAAAGAAAACCAAGTGCATCCTGTGGGGCTCCTCATTCTTACCTACATATAATCATTCAGTGCATACTACTGAGCTGCTGCTACAGTTGCCATTAATCTTTTCCATGAACATGGGCACCCTGAAAATCTGATGGACACTATGGACCTCGTTTATTCAAATACCAGATTTTACCACCTGTCAGGCTCTGTGCTAGGTGCCAAGGTAGCATGGTGAAGAAGCCTGATGTGGTCCCTCCTCATAGGCCTTAGAAGACAGTAATCATTAGCCCAAGAATCACACACATATAATGCATAAGTGCAAATTAAAAAAAAAATAGTATGAAGGAAAGATAGTGTTATGTGAGCTTACAACAGAAGAAAGCTTCCCGAGGAAGTGATATTTAAGCTGAGATCTAAAGCTGTGCTTCTCAAACTATCTATGTAGAAGGGCCAATTTTTTTCTGTTTAATTTCCTACCCAGTGAGATCAGTATGTACCATGTACAACTTGTGATTTGAGTTAATACCCTGTTCAGTAAGATGAGTCCACTGACCATGTACTTAGAGGCATCAGCAGTATCACATTGCTATAACAGTTTCTAAATGCTTCTCTCAATTTCTATACTTCTCATGGACCTGTAGGGAACAATGCATGGACTTGAACCAGTAAGTGAATCCCATTGAGTAGTGTTGATCTAAAGGAGGGAGCTGGAGGAGCTGGGGATGGGGGCACTGTTCCAAGCAGAGTGTGTGCAAAGGCCCTGTGGTAAGAGATAATAAATGATGGTGAGGAAGGAGAAGAAAAGGAGAAGAGAAAAAAGTCTATGTGTAGTCAAAAGGGGAACAAAAGTCCAAAATAAAGCTTGAGTGGTAGTCAGAACCTTTATACCATACAGATTATTTTGATCTTTATTCTGAGAACGATGAGAAGACAATAAATTTTGCTTTGAACAGATCAGTATGGGGCAGAGGGGAGAACTGAATGGAGTGTGTAAAAATGTCCAGGACAAACCAGTTATAAGGGAAGACCTGATGGTAATAGGACTGGGGAGATGGCAGTAGAGATAAAGAGAAGTGACAGAGTCAAGAGATATTTACAAAATCAGGTTACTTGGCCATGAATTGGATATGGGGATGATGAGTGACTTCTGGTTTCTGGCTTCCATAACTGGATGAATGGAGGGGCCACTCACTGAGAAAGGGAACATTACAGCAAGTCCAGGAAATAGCGATCAGGAAGTCCATTTTGGACACACTGAGTTTGACATGGCTCAACAAGAGGACACATGTGTTGCCTTAATGGAGCCACGTGTTTGCAAGCTGTTAGGTGCAAAGCCCACTCTAGAAATGTGTATTATCGTGGCTGCCGCCAATATTATAAACTAACTTCTCACCCCAAACCAGAGGGCATGCTTCTTTTTACCACTTCCTTTTGTCATGCAGTCCTCCTTCTTACCTTCTTAAGTAGTGACACCATTTCCTGTGACCAGGCAGAGGGGTAAGTCACAATAGCTGTCTCAAACATGTGTGCAATTTCCTTGCTGGAGGTGCTGGAGCGAATATGGTATGGTCTCTTGAGGGCGAGAAAAAGGAAGAGTCTTCATTTTTACAGGGTAAAGAAAAAATTTTCCTTTGCCCATGTTCCCAAGCTGAATTTTCAACCAGTAAAATCTCAGTATCATTTTCTGATCCCTTCCAGCTGATTGTTGTTTTCATATGCAAATGTGGTCTACTGTTGCCAGATCTTTTATTTAAAAAAAAAAAAAAAAAGACACCAGAAATCTCTAGTTTCCTGTGAAATCTCAGAATTTTTAAAAACTTAGTAAGTCCATTGGGCCAAATGAAACATTTCTGTACACTAAATCCACCTCTGAGATACCAATCTGGGACTGTTTTGTAAGGCAGCTTACGTACGTATTTACATAGAACATGGGACAAGTGCTCAGTAAATGAAACTTTAAAAAAAAAATTGTTACTTAAATGTTGATTATAAAGAGATCCAGAGTTTTACTCCACCTCTTTGTGCTTTTTGAATCGGTAATAAGTTCAGGATAGAATGTTACCCAGAAAACTTTAACTCCAGTCCAAAATGCTATGAGTTGCTAGTTCTGTGGAGTGGGGTGGAGAACTTTATGATGAGGCATAGTATTTTTACCTCTGAGAGAACCAAGTTCTTTTATAGTTTTAACTTTGGGGAAAAGAAAACAGTGGTTCTGTTATATTTTTCACAGCTGTCCACTAGAGAGCAGCCTTTACCTATATTAATTTCTCTATTTCATAAACTAGATTTAGGGGTTTTTATCTTTTGTGTGAACTGTGAGCTACTTAGGGCCAGAGATCATCCCCTACTCATATTTGTGTCCACTGGACCTAGCACCTACTAGGTGCTCGTTACATGTTTGTCGAATGAACACAATTTCCATATTAGATTAAGCAACAATGGGACAGTTAATATGGATATGTACATTCATCAAGTGCCTGGCCCTTTCAAGAACTTAATAAATGACTGTGGATTGATGGAATAAATTGGGAGAGATGGAAGAATTTAATATTCTTCCTGTTGTAAATCAGTATTAAAAGGTAATGTAATTATAGATGGCTAATAGACACAGAAAAATATGCTCACCATCACTCATCATCAGGGAAATACAAATCAAAACCACAATGAGATATCACCTCACACCTGTCAGAATGGCTAAAATTAACAACACAGGAAACAACAGGTATTGGCGAGGATGTAGAGAAGGGGAACCCTCTTATACTGTTGGTGGGAATGCAAACTGGTACAGCCACTCTGGAAAATACTATGGAAGTTCCCCAAAAAGCTAAAAATAGAATTACCTACAATCCTGCAATTGCATTACTGGGTATTTACCCAAAGGATACAAAAATACTAATTCAAATGGATACATGCACCCTGATGTTTATAGCAGCATTATCAACATAGCCAAATTATGGAAACTGCCCAAGTGTCCATTGACTGATGAATGGATAAAGAAGAAGTGATATATATATATCACTTCATATATATATACACACACACATATATATACGAATATTACTCAGCCATCAAAAAGGAATGAAATCTTGCCATTTGCAAAGATGTGGATGGAGCTAGAAGAGTATTATGCTAAGCAAAATAAGTCAGAGATAGACAAATACCATATGATTTCACTCATGTGTGGAATTTAAGAAGCAAAACAAACGAACATGAGGGTGTGGGGGGAAGAGGCAAACTGAGAGACAAGTTCTTAACTATAGAGAACAAAGTGATGGTTACCAGAGGAGAGGTGGGCAGGGGGACAGGCTAAATGGGTGATGGGCATTAAGGAGGACACTTGTCATGATGAGTCCTGGGTGTTGCATGTAAATGATGAATCACTGAATTCTATACCTGAAACTAATATTACACTGTTAACTAATGGAATTTCAAGAAAAGCCTGGGGGAAGCAAAGGTAATGTGATTAGGATCTTGAGGCAAAAAAGGATTTGAGTGTTAAATTGAGGCACTCGATTGGTGTTTGTTCCTTCATCTGTCCTTTATCTGTAAAATAAACCACCACATGAGATTGTTGGAAAAATTAAATGACATAATACATGTAAAGTTCTCCAAAGAGCAGCTAACACATATTACACACAATGCAGGAGAGAGATTTGTATTATTCTTGAACACAGGCTAGGAAGGGTGGATATAAATGTGAACAGTGAACAGCAAGATGAGTCATCAATAAAGGTGACGTGAAGAAAGGCTTAACTCTACACATGGTATGTTAATGTCAAGTTAGTTGGGGAACCACCAAGTGCTAGGAGTTGACTCCCTAAAAAGGAGACTGGCCAAACTTTATTTTTTTTATGCAAGGTCTAAACATACACATCTCCTGCATATTTTCTTCCCACAAGACTGAATAAAGGACTGTAGATAATTCATCTGTCTCAGTAACAATAGAGCGGAGATAACCTGTGTAACTTAGTCTCAGAAAGGAAGTGCTGGGTACCTTCTCACCATGATCAATGCTTATGGAGTGTTTACTAGCCAAAGGCACCGTGGGTCACTGCATGGGATTCACTCCATGCTTATACCCTTAAGAGCTGGGGCAGGTTTGGCAGCTTCAGCTTCCAGGGTTATATATGTACGGGTATACACTTTTTTCTTTCTTCTAATTTCCTTCTTCATTTCATTGCTGCTTCTAAACTTACTGTTCCTCACTAAAAACATAAAAGGATTTGATAAATGAATAAATTAACTGATAAATGCCACAGACAACTAATTTAAGTGTACTTTTTTCCTTTTACTTTAGAAGGCCATGTGACTGAACTTAATATTTTTAAAAAAATCCTCATGATCTGTCAACTTATTAAAAATAGTCAAATTGCCTTTGTCTTATACAATAACTTATCTTTCTCGTTCTAAAACTTTAAATCCATGTTAATTCATCAACTACGAGAACTGCATATTTATTCATTTGCCAAATATTCACTGAATGCCCATGATGTCCCAGCACCTCTGTTGGATACTGGGGATACAAGAATAAGAGAGACATGATTTCTACACTGGTGGAGACTGTCAGAAACCATAACTATTTATATAGACTCTGCACACACACATACACACACCCCTAAATCAACAGAATGCATGCTATAAAGAAATTACAGAGTGCAGTGACAGGGTATATCAAACAATTCTTACCCAGCATATAAAATAAGAGCAAGAATATAAAGAATGAATAAGGTGGAAAAAGTAAAACATTAGACGGGAGAAAATGAGCTGTTGTGCTTATGGTCTTATTTCAGGAGTACAAGAGCAAAAGAGTTGCAGCCAAGGATATATAATTAGTGCAAAACTATGCGTGTACCTATTGGAAGCTGACACTTAAGGATAACCCAAGGCTAGAAAAGACGGACCTTGCCTTTACAATGCAGACAAAGCAGGTTAATAGCTAAGGGGACCATTCATCAAGATTGCAGTGAAGTTCAGAAACCACAGAGATGTCAAGCATGTTTGTCTTTGAGGCATATATTGGTCTATAAATGAGAATTTGTAAATGTGGAGGAGATCATGGTTTAGCGCCCGTCCTCTGTGATCTCGTTGTGTTGATAGTTGTAATTAAATGTGATTAGCTAGGTTTTGAAACCTAATTACCTACAGCCCACTTGGTGATTCTTTGCTAGAATGTGGCAGAATTGATATAGTGCCTTGTCCCCCAATTCATTCAATACACACTTGGTATGTTTCTATTTAAAGTTAAATACTGGGGATGATACTGAACTGTATAAGGCACACGCTTCACCTTAATGAATTTATAATCTAATAATATAGAAGAGATTATGTAAAAATTGATATACCTTGAAAAACTCACAAGGATAATACTTTACAAAATGGATTTAAATTCAATAATCTGTTAGTACCCTTTCTTCACCTCCCCCCACCCCAAAAATAGAAAGAAAAAAAGTAAATCTGACAATGTTAATACATCATATCACAGAGAACTACCACAGAGATAAAACCGTATGGGAGGGGAAAAATATTTTCTGGGCAAAATTCTTCCTAGGCATTTTCTTAGTTTAAGAAATGCCTTCTTTAAAAGGAAGCCACTCTAATTTGCCCCCCAAACTCAGAACCCAGGAGCCAAATGACAGAGAGGAATCCAACAAGACAGGGCATGAAGGTGTTGTATTAATAATTCACACTCACATTGAGGAACTATGTCGAAGTTAGAATCCTGTACTGTGACTGCAAAGTGCTTTTCTTTAAACAAACAAATATATTTCCACAAGATATTTAGTGAGGTGCCCTGATCTTCCCTCCCTGGGAGTTTATAATACTCATATTATTCATTTAATTTTATCTACAGTTAATGTTAACTCACATGCTTGGATCCATATGTAGGAGAGTGAATATGTGCCCAAATCCCAAGTATCACATGGCACAGTGCTTTCACCTTGCAAACAAACTGCTTGATTTTAGAAAAAAAAAAAAAAAATCCATTCTTTCATTCTAAAAATGAAACTTGGAAGAGTAACCAAAGAGAAACGCAATTCCAGCATACCCGGCCTCTCAAGAGCTCGTACGCCGTCACTCCCAGGGACCACCAGTCCACAGCAAAGGAATAGCCTGCTTCTCTTCTGGAGCTGAACATCTCAGGCGCTGAAAATACAGAAAAGTTAGGTCCGTTTTACAGCCTGGGACATTAACAAATCTCTGCTCCCAACGTGTTCCTCCTAAGGCACATTGCCAGGGTAAATAGAAGGAATAATCACTGCTGTGGGTGTTTATCAGCGCTTGCTAGATTGCTTGCAACAGGCAAAAATGGCTAGTTTTCTCGTCTCAGTGGCTTCATTCATCAGCCAACACACAGGCATGCACGGGCCTTGATGGGCAAATTCTCCTCTTATTTATATCCCGTAACTATTAAAAATTGGATCCCGTAAGGCCTCAAATGTTCAGCGGACCCTAAAATCAGGAAGGCTGGGAAGATGTTATTTGTTGCCTTGATTTGAAAGGTTTGTGCTAACGGACTGAAATGTGTATTCCTGCTGCAAACAACACTTAGAATTTGGTGCAAGGTATATTGGATTGGCTCTCCATCTCAGTCATCTAGAAGACCCAAGGACAGCATTTACAGCCTACTATTGGTAGTGAGGGAGAGAGAAGGAGGGAGTGGGCACTCTGAGAAATAGAAGCTTTCACATCAGGTGGAGAAACTTACACTTTGTAACATAGTTATTTGAAAGGACTCCAAGGGAAGGCAAAACTACAGTCAGTTTTGACCCCAATGGTGACCCCTAGTTATGCATTTTCTAAGCACTTTGATGCCCTGTGCACCTTCTTCATACTCTTCCAAGAATATACCTAGCTCGTGAGGGGTAAAGCACAAAGCAAGGGCGGTGTGCTCACCACTACACTTCTAGCGTCTAACATTGAACCTGGCATTTAGGGTCACTCAACAGAAATGTGTTGACTAAATAAACAACAAGGAGTCAAGTCAACAAGCAAGGGTGGCAGTTCTTAGCTCTGGAGCCACGCCGTCTGGGGTCAGAACCTGCCTTTACCACTTATTCTGACCTTGAACAAGTCAGCTGCTGAAGCTTGAGAACCCTCATCAGCAAAGTCAAAATAAGAAGATCTTTAGAGAGGTGAGACATTAAATGAGATAATGCATGCGCAAATCTCAGCTCCATGCTTGGCCCCTAGGAAGTGCTCCAAAAACTAGTCACGGTTCTGGAGAGGCAAACATTCATAGGAATGCGAATTTTACTTGTCAACAGCTATCCACAGTTGACCCAAGCCTCTGGGACTAAGGCGCTGGCTCTGGACAAAAGAAACTGGCATGACGTGAGGCCTGCACATGGTCTTGACCTAGCTAGGGTACTCAAGTCCCAAGTAAAATCCTGCGGACGCCATCCAATCCGAGGTAGAATGTTGACATCCTGATGCCCAGGACTGACCCTGAAGATAAGAGCCTCATTCCCCAGTAATTTCATCTCCCACACATCACTGCCTCCTATCTTTAAGTCACAGCTCCCCATCAGTTTGGGAGATGATGGCCCTGACCCCACGGTACCCCCTAGACTGGATGGAAATGGGCTTTATTTCCACTTTCCCTTACCAGTACCCTGGGTGACAGGTGACAGGCATCTCACTTAGAGAGAGCGAAGTCTGAGGGAGGAACAGGCCATTGTGCTAGGAGAATGCCTCACATCTGGGTGTTTTCAATTTGACAGTATTGTGAACAATGCTGTCATGAACGCTCCTAAAAGTCCACACATCTATAGGTTATGTTCCTGGAAGGGGAGCTGTTGGGGATACGATGTGCGTCTTCACACATTCTGGATAATGCCCAACTATTTACCCCAGTGGTAGTACCAATTAACATGGTGACCAGCAGGGTATCAGAGTTGCTTTGCTCAGCTTCCTTACCTACGCTTGGTGTTAATTTGCCTTTTGAATTCTGCCAATCTAGTAAGTGTGTATTGAGCTTTCATTGTGGTTTAAATAGACATTCTCCTGGTTATTAATAAGCTTGACCACATTTTAATGTGTCTATTGGCTATTTGGATTTCCATCACTTGGTTTTTCAGGTTTTACAATACCTAGACAGAAGATTTTTTTTTTAAGATTTTATTCATTTTTAGAGCGAGAGCGAGGGGACGGGCAGAGGGGGAGAGAGAGGGACAAGTAGAATCCTTGTTGAGCATGGAGCCTGATGTGGGGCTCGATCTCATGACCCTGAGATCCTGACCTGAAATGAAACCAATAGTCAGATGCTTAACTGACTGAGTCACCCAGATGCCCCTAGATAGTAGATTCTTGGTCAAGAAATAAAGAAAGGGCCTCAAACCTAATCCATAATTGTGATGCAACAGAAATAATTAATGAAATTTACAAAAAAATATTCTAAATTTCATCTACCCCAAAAATCTGTGAATAATAAAGGTTTTCTGAAAAAGAATAAAGACATAGACTTGCATCTCATGTACTAAATTATATTATAAAGCTGTAATAAGATTTGAAGACCCGCAGCATGTAGATGCTGGTATATAAGGATATTTAGTTTATGATGAAGATATTGTAAATCAACATAGAAAAGGTCTTATTTGATATGTCATCTCAGAACAATTATTTAATGATCTAACAAAAAATAAAGTCAGATCCTTATGACATATCTTCAGTCAAGATTATATGTAACTGGAATAAGGAAAGAAATGAAACTATAACAGTATTAAAAATATTAGGTAACCATATCCAAAATCTGGAGATAAGAAGGTCTTACTAAGAATAGTATCAAAGAGGGCGCCTGGGTGGCTCAGTTGGTTAAGCAACTGCCTTCGGCTCAGGTCATGATCCTGGAGTCCCGGGATCGAGTCCCACATCGGGCTCCCTGCTCGGCAGGGAGTCTGCTTTTCCCTCTGATCCTCCTCCCTCTCATGCTCTCTGTCTCTCATTCTCTCTCTCTCAAATAAATAAATAAAATCTTAAAAAAAAAAAAAGAATAGTATCAAAGGTAGAAATTATAGGGGTGCATGGGTGGTGCATTTGGTTGAGGGATTGACTTTGGTTTCAGCTCAGGTAAGGTAGGATCTCAGGGTCATTGGATTGGACCCCTCCTCAGGCTCCGCGCTCTGTGCGGAGTCTGCTTGAAACTCTCTCTCCTTCTCCTTCTGCCCCTCCCCTCCTTGCATGCTCACTCTCTCTCCCTCTCTCAAATAAGTAAATAAATCTTAAAAAAAATAAATAATAAAAAAGGTAGAAGCTATAAAAAAGACTAATGGTGTGATGATGTTAAAAAAATAGTTCATTACATAAAAATGTCATAAGAACAACAGCAAACTAAAAGGTAGGAAATCATATTTATAATGATTCACTATAATCATATGATACACTATAATATTCTGAATATATAAGGCTCCAGAATTTTTTATATAGTCAATAAGAAATAGGATAAAAATATTAACACCCTAATAGAAAATGAGCAAAGAATATGCACAGTTTACAAAAGAAGTCAGAGAATTTCAGTATTAGTATCACGAGGGACCATTTTAAATGATCTTTTCAGGAAGATTAAAGATATTCATTGTGCAGCCCTGCTGAGAATGCAGGGAACTGAATATTCTCAGACACTTTCAGAATAAATGAGCAGAAATCAATGTGAACCTTCAGGAGGAAAATGCATTAACACATAAATATCCACTGACCAGGAATTCTTTGAATGGGACTTCATCACAAAGATAAACAAGTTGCAGGACCTATTTCTGCTAACAGGAGTTTCATTACAAATTTATTTATGTTTCAAAATGAGAAACAACCTAACATTCAACAATAAAGAATTGGTTCAATTTGATGCAGTCCTCTAATTCTGGAGCACACGATCATTAAAAATGATAGTTCTCTACACGGGCATGGGAAAAGAAGCAGAGTATCATTTGCCAAGACCCAGGCTCTGGTAAGTCAGAGAGAAACGAGGTGCAATTCTGGCTGAGGCAGGTTACACCTGGAGCCTGGAGACGAGAGAGGTCGCCCAGCATAGCAGAGTGTTCGGGCTCTGACCCTCACAGCGGTATCCCTTCCTCCACAGGGGGCAAAGTGCTTCATTTCTCAATTTGTACATTTCAAGTGGGAATAACAATAGTATTGGCCTCACGGAAGTTTTGGTTTCAACGATGTCATACATGCACTTAGAACAGTGCTTGGCACTTAGGAAGAGCTCAGCGTTGGCCATTGTTTCTTCATCATCATCACCATCATCATCACCACGAGTGCTACGGCTCGAGATGTTTTCAGATGTGGGTTTAACTTTGTGCTCCACCAGTTACTCGCTGTGTGATTATGAACTTCTTTCACAGGGTTGCTTTGAGAATTTCATGGCCTAATAAATGTTAAAAGCTTAGCAAAGTGTTCAGGCCAGGATAACTGCTCATTGTATGATGTCTATTGTTATTATATCATAAAGTGAAAATTTAGGTTACAAAAATTCAGTATGATCCAACTTTAAAAAAAAATGTGTGTGTGTGCACAGGAAAAAAAAAAGTCTGGAAGGAAACCATAAATATCTACAAGGAGAGAAATTAATTTAACTTCTTTTTGCTTATCAGCATTTTACACATTTTCCATAGTGAATTTGCTTTGTTTTTAATTGGGAAGAGAAGAATGTTTTCACTGGTTAAGCTCTAAGTGATCTGGAATATATTCACACAGAGGTAGGAGGGAGGGCGAGGAAGGAGGGGAGGGAGTAGGGAGCTGAAAGGAAGGTGGTTCAGAACCGGGAGAAACTGCTGTATAACGAATGTGCTCAGCACCTCATCTTAGTAGATGTCATATATTCCTATCATCGTCAGTATTTCATCCTTGTTTTTTTTCTTTCTTCTTAGAATATTTTTTTCTTTTGGGGGCACCTGGGTGGCTCCCTCAGTTAAGCATCAACTCTTGGTTTCGGCTCAGGTCATGTTCTCAGGGTCCTGAGATCGAGCCCTGTGTCAGGCTCCGCACTCAGCGGGGAGTCGACTTGGGACTGTTCCTCCCCCTCCCTCCCCCTCCACCCCTCCCCCCACTCACGCACCTGCAGGTGCACTGCACAGGTGCTCTCTGAAATAAATAAATAAAATCTTTAAAAAAAGAATATTTTTTTCTTTCTATAACTGCTAATTCGTATCCCACAGGAGTGCTAAAAAATGGGTATGGGTGCTGGTGAATGTCTGTTACCTAGATATTACCAAATTTGGATCATAATTTTTAAAAAAGAAGCAGCAGATTTCTACCTAGGACACCTCTTAGAAAGACTCTTACCAAAAAATCAAAGGCAAAGGCAACCTTTGGATTCAGAGTTAAGGGATGACAGATACTCATTTATACTGAAACAAGAAACATTTCTAACAGTTTGGCTTACCTAAATGGATTTACAACCTTTTATGGACCACAGATAATTTCTAATAAATTTCTCCTTTAACTCTCTTTCAGGAAGAAGCTTGACTTTCTGTAGTCAGAGCTTACTTTAAATCTAAGCTTTTTCAGTTATTAGCCATGTGATCTTGGGCAAATCACTTAGCTTCTTATCTTCTCATTGTAAAATGGTGGTAATTATAGTCTGCTTCATAGAGTCGCTGAGAAAAAAATAAATGAATAAATGAACGTTAAACATTTAACACAGTGTCTGGCCCATAGAAAGCTTTCAATAAATATTGGTAATTGTTAATTATAAGGGTGAAGTTGGAAAAGCAGAGAGAACCTTGAATGCACTCCAATTTCCTAGCTCCGTGTTGTGAAAGGGCCCGAAATGCCAAATATGAGGAGAATTAAATTATACAGATATTGTATTTAAAATCACTGGGGAGAGAAAAGAAGGGTAGCCTCCCTTTACTCCTCTCACCATGGAAACCAAGCCTAGAAAACCCAGATGCACATTCTGATTTGGCTCCAAGAAAATAGCCCTTAATATGGAAACCCAGGAAACCTGCAGAATATATTCATCAGACCAGCGGGCTCAGATATTCCCTTTTATCATCTGAGAACTGTGAGTTTTAGGCAGAAAATAGGCTGAATTATATGTGTCCATTATTTTAGAAGTGACAAAGGAGATTTATTCCCCGCACTGGTAACAGGAAGCCATGAAATTAGTAGTTGTTCAAATATCATCTAAAATAAGACTTATTTTTTTTTCCCAGAGGATTTCTTCTCTTGGGAAGTGAAGTGGCCCTGTATGTAGGGGTTTTCTTTTCCTCTCTCTAGTTATACGAGGAAGGGAATGACATATTAAAAGTGGCTTTGCTCTTACCCTTGATTTCAAGTTCAAATATTTTGCTCATAAATGACTCTGACCATATTTAGTCAGTACAGTTCACTCCACCCCCTAATTCCACTGGCTTAACCAGTGAATTATCTGCTTTAAGCATCTCAATTAATTAAGGTAGAAGCAGAAATAGGTTTTTTTCTTCCATCATCTGCAACAACTATGCAGTGTCTAGCTTCCCATTTGTGTTGGGTAGGGGGCTCCCTTAATGATAGTTCATAGTCTCTTGCTTAAAACATTTTAATCCTTTTTGCCCATTAAAACATCTACTTCAGAAACTTTAAAATTCAGTCCTATGAATTTAAAGACTAATCTCAAGTCTGATCCAGAGCTCTCTCATACCACGGGGCTAGATTCAGCCCCCTTGGTGTGAAGATTGCTAACCTGCCTGTCATATCCCTTCTCCCTTTTCCTAGAAAGTACCATTTCTTTTAGGACATGGAAGAGGGAGAGTGGAGGCAGAGGGATCCTAACACAAATGCCCTGGGGTGATCTCTCTTTAGTTGCTTCTAATAGCTGACGTCACTCCTCGTCTATAGCAGAGTTTCTCAACCCTGGCTGCATGGCAGAATTACCAGAAGAGCTTTTCAAGCACCCTGTGCTTGGGGGGCACCTCCAAGATCCTGATATAGTTGAGCTCTATTGGAATTGGTGGTGTTTCTAGTAAGCCACGCCAATAGGAACCGCCTTCCCTCCAGGCTACTGGCGGGGTCCCTCACAAGCTGGATCCCACCCTCTGGCTAATCCAGACACACGCTCAAACACTGCTGTCTGTCTCCTAACGTTATGGTCCCCAGGAAGACTTAACTCCATGGACAGATCGGGCTCTGTGGGTACCAGGACCAGTCAGCACATACGGTGAGGAACCAGACATGGACCAAGCATGGAAGTCCAAGTCACTCACCTCACAGTTACCCACAGACTTTCCAGATCATTCTCTTGAGATCTGACTCACCTGTCCTAGGTGGTGAGAGCGGAAAAGCCCCTCTTCCTGAATCCCTTTGGGGAAAGGATAGCAGTTGTCTCTTTACATTTCTGGGGATGGGTGGGAGACAAGGCTAGTTCTGCCACAATGGTGTCTACACAGAGATGCTCCAACAAGAGCATTTAAGAATTTGTAGTAATTTGTGAGTGTTAACATAATTAAATGTGAGACCTTATTGACAGTTTTGGCACCTAACCTTATCCTTTTAGTCACCCTCGGGGTGTATTTTGAATCTTCAGGCAAAATCCAGTTCCCCATCTTTAAAAAGGAGAACTCATGGGTTTGTCATGGTGCTAAAACTAAAAGTAAAATGACATCTGGGAGGCGCTGTGTGAACTTTACACTCCTATGTGTGTAATGCGGGGTTATGTAAATGATGGGTATAGCAGTTCTTATGTCACTTATCACCATCCGACTTATTACTGTACTTCTATTTGATTCTATTTTTTATTTTTTAAGAAGATTTTATTTATTTATTTATGTATTTATGTATTTATTTATTTATTTAGGAAAGAGAGAGAGAGAGCTTGTGAGTGGGAGGGGCAGAGAGGGAGAGACCAAGCAGACTCCACTGCTGAGCACAGAGCTCCATGCAGGGCTTGATCTCATGACCCCGAGATCATGACCTGAGCCGAAACCAACTGACTGAGCCACCCAGGTGCCCCTGATTCTATTTTTAAAAACTTCTCTCACTAGAAGGTAAGCTCCACGAGCCGGAGACCTTGTGTATTTTGCTCACTTACAGGATCACCTGCCACGGATACCGTGCCACGCCCCCAGAGGCAATTCGCAGATATTTATTCAATCAACCACTATTCTTTGTTAGGAAGTGGGTAGAAGCTGTCCCGAAAACTCATTAAACAGTGTTTCGAAGCGTGCTTCGACCTGAATCAAGATCAGATTGGGCGCTTGCTAAATGGAGCCTCCTGAGGCTCACCTCAGACCCGAGAACTCAGACGCTCCCCAGGTAAAGTCACAGGGGAACTTGGCATTCCTAGCTGCAAGTGCCTCCAGATGACTGGACCCGGAATAAATGTCTACGGGAACAAAATGGCCAAGCCTTGCTCTTAGCACCGCCGCTCACGGAGCCCGTACCCATGTAAGGCTTGGTGCCCGCCGCCGTGGTGAGCCGCATCTCCCTGGGCAGCATCGCGGCGACGTTGAAGTCTGTGATGTGCACGTGCCCTGCAGAGACAAAAGCAGCACACAGAACGGTAAGCCCCATCCGACTCCGCGGCACAGCCATGCTTCTAACAGCCTCTGGAAGCTTAGTCTGTCAATTCTCGCGAGCCGGGTGCAAGTGTGCAAGTCGCAGCGCCGTTTTTCTGCCCTCACAACCAGCGTGGTCATCAACCAGCGGAGTATCTGTTGGCAAACCTGCGGTCCAATCTCAGAAACTTTTAAGCTGCCTGGTTAAGAGCTCCCACTCTAGAAAGTCCCCTTACGATTTCTTTGTTGGCAACATTTTAACTTGGTGACACCTGTGAGCATCAAGAGGGAGGCAGCCGAAAGGCATTCTACGTATCAAGTTTTCAAGCGTTTTTCCAAGTGTCTCTTAGGGGATTTTTTTTTTTTTTCAGAGATAAATATCGCTACTCTAAAGCTGACACAAATGTGGATACATGTATTTATTTCTTTGCCAAGCAAGAGTCCTTTTTCCTCCTTGGTTCTCTGACATATCATGAGTATTTTTTTGTCTGATCGTTGAGGTTGTCCTCTACCCACCCCCAACGAATAATGTATTAGGGGAAGGCAGGGCAAAAAAGTCAAGTTTTATTTATACAGAGGCTGTAGGATGAGCCCTGGGCAGCGAGCCAAGAGACCCGAGTTCTGCCCTGAGCTCTGCCCCTAATATATCATAGCCTTTCTGTCCCTTTTCTATGTTGAACCCAAGTTTCTTTTTGTAAAAAAAGAAGAAAAAAAAAAGAAAGAAAAAGAAAAGAAAAAGAAACGGGTGGACTAGCTCATCTCTAGGGTCTCTCTCGGCTCTGACACTCATAGAGTGTGGGTCTCATACCTCCGCTCCTCACGGAGCAGCCCCTGCAAAGTGTTAGGGTCCCTGCATTTCCAGCCGGAAGGAGGAAGAGGGCAGTAGCAGCTGCTCAGGCAGACAGCCCGATTTGTTAGCTGTTGGCACAAAATTCATACGCTTGCAGAGGCCCTTGAAGGGTTGGCATTTCCATTTCCCTGCTCTGTGGTTCTGATGAGACGCGGCTGCTATTGGAGGGGATGTCATCTGATCCTTCTTCCGTGTCTCCCAGCCCACACTCCTCACTGCCAAACCTCTCAGTCTGCTTCCTGACAGCATCCAGCGTGCTGCTGAAGACAAACCTCACTGCCTTTGTTGCTGGGGTTTTGTTTTGTGCAAAAAAGTGTTTTGTGTCGCTGATGTGATGACATTTTAATAAAGTAAGAGTAGCACTCGTCGGGTTGAAAGTGAAGATATTCTTGCCCGAATGGTACCAACAGATAATTCTGGGAACTCTTCTATCACAGTATAGGTTGTCTCAGTTTTTTCTTTCTTTCTCCCCCTGAGTCATGCTCAAGTGGCTCACTGATACAAATGAGGTCAGCCTGGAGACACTGTAGTTAAGAAGAGCTTGTTCTCTGGAGTCAGACTGCCTGGCTTCAAGTCCAAGTTTGACCACTAACTCACGGTGTTACCTTTAAAGGTGACACCTCTGTGCAGTTGGGTTGGCAACAGGAATTTTCTTATGAGTTTATTGGGAAGATCAAATAAAATAATACCGTGGAAGAACTTAGCATTTGGAAGGAAGAAAGTGTTCAACTGTTGCTCTTTCTCATGATCAGAAACCCCCGTGCCATTTTGCCGAACACACATGACTGGACTTGACTCTGCTGAGACTCGGCTAGCACTGGGACCGTAGGAGAGCCAGGCATCCTTGCTAGAAACAACCAGAAGCTCCAGAGGTGATGCAGATGAGCGGCCAGGCATGGGACCCTCTACTTTAGTCTGAGTGGATGTCCGGAGCCAACTCAATCCTGAGATTATCCGTGCTCTTGTAGAAATAAAAGGTAGAGGATGTTTTCGAGCCCCGTGGTGCTGAAAGTGTGGTCCGTGGACCAGCAGCACCAGCACCACCTGGGAACCTGTTAGAAATGCAAATTCCTGAGCACTACCCCCAGCCTATTGAATTAGAAACTGAGGGTGGGACCCTCGTACTTAAACAAGCCTCCTAGGTGATTCTGACACCCAGTAAAGTTTGAGACCACTCTTAAAATAAGACCGGCTTGGTAGAAGATCCCGACCCAGTAAGTACTCATCATATATCTTTTGAATTTGTTGATAGAATGCTGAATTTTATCTTTCAGTAGTGTTTACATGTATTTGATGAACTGCCATTTTCCAACAGTTTAGCCTAGTGAAATAGTCCCTATTTAATAGAAAAGTTGTTTGTGGTTAATTTCACAGGGCTCAGAAGTAGCAGAGCTGGGATTAGAATTGAGAATTTGGTGCAGGACTCCTTTACTGAGTTATGAATTTCCCCAAACTTTTTGTGCTTTATCCAAAGAGATGGATAAACTGAAACAATCCCTTCCCGGGTTGGCTTAGAGTTTGTCTCCCTGCCAGGGGGCACAGTATGGATGGGGAGAAATTGTCTGAAGGCCAGGATCTGCTGGAACCTGGAGTCCGGTGCTCTTAGCTAAGTAACACAAGCAGAACCCCACAGAGCCCATAGACAATGGCCAAAACCTCAGTTCCAGGCCCAGAATGCTCCCGTACCTGGTCATCCCTCTGCCAGGTTCCCCCCCTGTGCTGTGAAAAGTGCTGGCTCACAGGAGAAGTTTCAGTCACTGGGTGGTTGAGGGTCACGGGAATTGCCTTGGGAATGGGGACCATCAGCTCAGGCCCTTACACAGAGTTTCTCAACCTCTTAGACCTGGTCATTCTTTGTCGTGGGGGCTGTCCTGTGCATGGTAGTAAGTTCAGTAACAGCCCTAGCCCCACTAGAGGCCAATAGCACTGCCCACTCCTGGCTGGAATCCTGACCATGAAAATGTCTCTAGACACTGCCAGATGTCCCCCGTGGAGACAGGATGTAGAGCAAAACCATCCCCAGTTAGAACCACTGCCTCAGTGTGGAGTTTTTCAGATACAAGGCTCAGAAAGTCCCTGATTTGGTACCCTAGAAAAGCATTTTTGCCTTTTCTTTTCACCTCTGTACCTTGAGACACAGAAGCACACTAAAAATTTGAATTGATAGCACTGAGTCATTTAATTCAACTATCATTATTGTCATTACTTCTACCTTTTTCTCACTCTGTCTGTTTCTGCCTGAGGATCTTGACCACCACAGCACTCCTGGCCGCCATAACCAGTCAGCAGGGGTTGCCCCCAGCTTTCAAACATTTCCACTACCCCAAAATGTTGAGAGTCTGGGTGCCACATCTCTGGGATTCTTGTTAAAAATGCATATCCTGGGGCACCTGGGTGGCTCAGTCGTTAAGCGTCTGCTCAGGTCATGATCCCAGGGTCCTGGGACTGAGTCCCACATCGGGCTCCCTGCTCAGTGGAGAGCCTGTTTCTCCCTCTCCCACTCCCCCCTACTTGTGTTCCCTCTCTCGCTGTGTCTCTCTCTGTCAAATAAACAAAATCTTAAAAAAAAAAATGCATATCCTTAGGCACTAGCTGAGACTTAGTGAATATGGTTATTGGGAATAGGGTACTGCTATTCTCTCTCTTTCTCTCTCTTCATATATTTATTATCTATGTATCCACCGATGCCTATAGATAGATATATAGATATAGGTATTTAGGGATAGGTCGATTTTTTTAAAAGATTTATTTATTTTTAGAGAGGGAGAGAGAGAGAGAAAGAAAGAGGGCACAGGGAGAGTCTTAAGCAGACTCCATGCTGAGCATGGAGCCCGACATGGGGCTGGATCCTATGACCCTGAGATCACGACCTGAGCTGAAACCAAGAGTCAGACGCTTAACCGACTGCACCACCTAGGTGCCCCTAGATAATTTTTTTTCTTAAAAAAGATGCTTTCCACTATATCTTTAGTCCTGTGTTGGGAGCCGGCAAGGAAGAAGCTGTTCAGATAGCATGCTTAGTGCTTCCTCCTAACCCCCAGACCGAGTATTTGCCTTTCTCTGTTCCCTGGGACTAGGGATGATATTGAGGAAACTAAATTATAGATGATGCCATAATTATCATTTCCTCAGATATGCCAGGCAGACATTATTGTTCCTCTGGATGCAGCATTTATTTCCTGAATAATTTAAGACAACCACAAAAACTTAGACACTGTGGAATTGATAGAATTGGATGGGGTACTTAAGTTGGTAGGATATGAAAATATTTATCAGGACGATTGATGATGAGCCATCTGAGATCTAATGTCAGCCTGGGTTCTGAGCTAGTGAATGAGACGTTTGAGGAGAACAGTAACAGGTATGCTCTAAATTAAAAACATTTTTTCACTCCCATTCTGAATGTTCATTGACACGGTGGGAAGATTCTCCATTTTACAAAGGGCTTCAGCTCCTTTAAGTATCAGTCTTTTCTGATGAATATGAATGAATATGAATCAGTAAGAATAAAACCAAGTTTCTGCCTGTCGCCGAATGGCGCTGAATTAGAATGTAAGCAACGTGGTGTGATACACAGCTCACTTGGGGGAACAGGCGTAGGAGGCATGTCAGAGATAGGCAATTATCCTTCACGGTTGCTAAAATCCCCATGCAAAAGGTGCGTGTGATGGCCCATCAGGGGTGAAACACTATAAATGTGGATGGAGAGGACAAATGAGGGTTTCTAACTGGAGACATGGAAAATCACGCCAGCAGACACTCGAAAATGCACCCATTGATTTGTGGGGCAGCTGATTCTCACAGGAGTAACTCTACAGAATGTGCTTAGGGCTGGGGGTTATCAGGGATGTATTCATTTAAGAGTGGTTAATTACAGTCCCTGAGCAATGCCAGAAAGCCTTAGTTTCTCAGAACCTGCATAAACAGAGAGTAAATAACCTTAAAAATTTTTGTTCTTCAGAAGGGGATCCCCAGGACAATGTTTAGAGAATAGCTCTCTTTCTTGTTTGTTTGCTTCTATCCCCTTCACAGATCTGTTCCTTTCCAAAACAATGTTTCTCTTATTAACTGCGGTGATTCTCGAGTTCAGGATGAGAAAATAATACAAAAAAGTCCTATTAATTCATCGTTGAAACCCAAAACCTTAATAGTGAAAGCGTCCTTGTAAATAGTTCACCAGGTAACAGGTGTAGACTGGGACGATCCCTCCGGCCAAGTTGGACGGCCGCTCATACGCCCTGAACAACAGAGCCCCAGCCTTAGCAAGAGTAAAATGCCCCCCAAACTGGGCTTAGCCCCCTGCGCCCAGGATGGAAAAGCAGAACGGACCACTGAAGGCGTAGCTGCCTGAGAATTAGTGCCAAACAAAACTGCATAAACATAAGAGCTAACAAGTAGACACACAGAAGCTTTGGCATATCCCTTCTGGAACCAAAATAATTCTGTAGAAAGACAGGTAAGGGCCCAGCTTTCACTGACCACCTGCTATAGACAGAGCCACATAAAACAAGATGTGGAAGCCTTAGCTTGCTTCTTTAGGGGAGAAAGTCACTACCTCATGGAATTATACTAATATTTATCTTCTGAGTGATTTCCTTGTGGCAGACACTGCAATCAGCACTTTATAAATAGTATGCTAGTTCATTTTTACAGTGACTCTAAGAATTAATTACTCCTTTGGTTCATCAAAAAACTGAGACTCAGAGAACGTTTAGACAGTCTGTGGAAACTCTCAGAGCTAGTGATTGGTGAGGGGGTGAACTGGGTCTTCCACTCAGGCAATTGGGCTCCAGAATCCATGCTTTTAACTATAATATTACACAATTATTCTTTCACGAGGGTGGTTTCTAAGGGCAGGTAAACTTGAAGATTAAGTTATTTCTGGACCATTCTTCTAATCTACAATCACCAAGTTGACCAGAAAATAAGAAGGGGAAAGAAATTGAATGAGAGAGGATCAGATGACCTTATGGTGGAAATAAGATGAAGCCATGTTTGAGGGCCAAGATGAAAATGTTGTTCTCTGAATGGAAGGTAAATCTTGAAAAGGTTGTGGTCAACAGGACCCAAATGTCTCCATTCGGGGCCTCAACAAGTGGTAGAGCAATATATTGTACACAAAGGCAACCAGAAAAGGGAGTAGGTGGGGACAGAACCCCAGATTGTGTTTTGCCTGACCAGCCACGCACCTTCATAAGGCTGGGGTGGGGAGACAGAGAACCTTTTTCTAAATTGTGCAGAGGCGGCCTCTACGGGGGTGGGGAGGCCCTCCTCACAACTGTGAGGCCCCACAGAGTTTATCTGCACCAGGGTCAGAGAGGCTCCTGCCTCCTCTCTAAGGCATGGACAGCCAGTGTTCTCATGAATGTCACCTTCACGCCAAGGCTCACTCTTGCTCACATTTTGGAGAGTCCGAGAATCTGCTCCCGAATGTCAGAAGCAGTAAAGGGAAGGAAGAAAGTAGGCACTGGAAGAAAGTGGAAATAATCTTTGTAGACAGTCCATAAATAAATCATGACCCTGAGCTTCGAAATTAGAGGTCATACACAAAAGTGTTTCCTAGCCCTCTGAGCACAGGTGAGGTCTGGCAAATCAGGTTGAAAACGCAGCGAGGTAAATAAGTAATGAGCAATGGATGGTACTTGGAGTTGCAGACCCACTGCAAATCCCTTTTGTAAAAGTCAAATGAATAAGGAGCCTTGCACACTTAGGACTCCCTCACCCAACAGCTTCCTGAGCACATCAGAAAGATCTTAGTGCCACTGTAACATTTATAACCTGCAGGATGCGTGTCCTACGGGTCTGCCCTGATGGACCAGTATACCCAAACATACATTAAAAGGAACAGTGGGAAGAAACGATACATATTAATCATTATTGGTGAAAGCTTGCTCTCAGGATATCCTTAATCTGTGTTTCTTGGGTTTCTAGCTTTCACTGATCACCTTCATGGTTACTGCCAAATCCCCATATCACTTTCCCATCTAGGTGCCTCATACACTGTTGTCCGCTTTCTCTTTTTCTTTAAATTGATGAGCTTTCTTAAACTGAAAAATCTTCGAACTGAAAACTTGGTATATCTTCTGCAAATGTGAGACCAATTTTCCCTCATAAGAAGAAAAGCATAAAAGTAGATGCAATGAGGACAAAATGGTGTCACTAATCATTTGGTAGATACTCTTGCCTGCCACGTGCTCTGAGCTTGAGGCCTTTTCTGCTTTATTAAAAAAGAGAAATGATTTTTAGAAAGATATTAAGGCAAATTAGCACCAAAAAAACTGTGATGGTTTTCTTGAAAGAAATCAGTAGAAGTGTTAACAAAGTTGAAAAGGGAGTGACTTTTTCATTATTTAAATATAATGTTATTTAAGGGTATCCCAGGGTACCTTGCCACTGCTAGAATAATGAAGTTCACCCATCTTGTCCCTCCTACACATCAAATCAAGTTTGTGCATAGAACTCAACTGAATCAAGCAGGGCCTTTTCCGTGTGTAATCCTCCTTTGCTGGGGTAATTGTTTTTGTCCGACATGCTTTTTCTTTTTTTTTTTTTAAATGTAGAAATTTATTTTTATTTATTTTCCTTTATTTTCATTCTTCCTCCTATTTTTTCCATATACATCTATTTTGATTTATTTAACTTTAATTCTTTTTTTCAGGTTTTTTTTTACTCTTTATTTTAAATTTTATTTTAAATCTCCATTTTTATATGTGATTGCAGTTAATGCAAATGTATGACATTTATACCAATTACTTATGCTGTAGCAATCAACCAGTTGCTAGTACTAAATGTTTTTCTTTCTTTTTTTTATTATGTTATGTTAATCACCATACATTACATCATTAGTTTTTGATGTAGTGTTCCATGATTCATTGTTTGCGTATAACACCCAGTACTCCATTCAGTATGTGCCCTCTTTAATACCCATCACCAGGTTAGCCCATCCCCCCACCCCCTTCCCTCTAGAACCCTCAGTTTGTTTCTCAGAGTCCATAGTCTCTCATGGTTCGTTTCCCCCTCTGATTTTTCTATGTGCAAGTCATGTTGATTGCAAACAAATCATTTACTTACCATGTTCATCAAGCAAAATATTGTCAGGTTTCATATCCCTAGGGAAGTAAAAGGAAAAGAGAAAGTTGCTCATAATCAAACAAACAAACCAGAACTAAAGGGTAAAAGTGAAAATACACAAGAGTTCCAAGTAGGGTTGGAACAATGAGCTAGCCTGTCATCATTCACAATCTCATCCAGTTACCATGGTGAATCTCTAACTCGGTTACCATGAAGACCCCCAAATTCTAGATCAGAAAACAGGGGCTTAAAGAGGTTAAGCAACTTCACTCAAGTCACAGAGTTAGTAAAAGGAAGAATTGGGCTTTGAGCTTGAGTCTCTCTCATTCGAAAGCTCACATTCTTTTTTTTTTTTTTTTTAATTAACATATAATGTATTATTTTTTTCAGGGGTACAGGTCTGTGACTCATCAGTCTTACCCAACACCCAGCGCTCACCACAACACATACCCTCCCCAATGTCCATCACCCAGCCACCCCATCCCTCCCACCCCCCTCCACTCCAGCAACCCTCAGTTTGTTTCCTGAGATTAAGAGTCTCTTAGGGTTTGTCTCCCTCTCTGGTTTCGTCTTGTTTCATTTTTTCCTCTTCGAAAGCTCACATCCTTAAATTCTTAAGTAGCATATGACCTGTAAACATGTAAGTATAGCTCCTAGGGTCACAGGGGCAATTAAATTGCCATAAGGTAGTAGTACTCGTTATCATTTTTATCTGTGTCACTGGACTGAACTTCAAGACTCTACAAAACAAGGGAAAAATGATACATAATATGGTTATATTTTAAACTTGAAGAAATTAGAATCTTTTTAAGGATGAAGCTCGAATACCTCTAGTTAATAAATATTATTGCTGGGGTAGTTAAAGGAGTGGGGCTCGTCTTGCAGACACTAGTGAGATCCTTAAATCCATAGGAGAGAACAAAACTCACCTTCTTCCAGAGAAGGGGGTAGTTTGATGGTAAATACTTAGAGGAGTGGCCTGCAGCATTTTCAGAGTCCTCATGACACGAGTATTAGCGTGAGCAGCTCTCCTCAAGCAGAGAACAGCATTGTCGTTTTTAAGGGCCCTTGCTCTGGCGTTCCCAGGGTTTTACTGCCCTTCCCTAATGCACCATTGAAGTCCTTCAGCCTAAATTCACAAAAGCCATTAAAGATAAAATTCTGCAATAGGTTTTGGGGACGCATTTTCAGCCTAGTCAAGTGGCTTTTATGTCACCAGAATAAGGTGACCTTAGTCTTTGACAGACCAAGCATGTCAGGATCCCCTTTTCTTGAAAATATTAACGAATAACAAGCCCCTTACCTACAAGCAGCACGAAGTATATGCCACACCAATGTGCAGGTGCATGGACAGTCTCATGAACTTTGAATATTTTCTTATTTTGCTTGTGAGGTTCCTAACATGAATTCTGGCTTCATAAGTGAACATCTGTATGTGTGGCACATTTTTCTCTGGTGCAGGGTACAACTGGCTAAAAGAGAGTGTCGGGGGGTTTCAAACTGCCTGTTTCTATGGCTGAACTCTCTCCGTATTGCAAACTCCTCCCCAAATCCTTTGATGGATTCCACTGTTTCCAGAATTAGGCAGTCCAAACTCACTCGTATGAAATAAAGTCCCTTTCATCATCTGGCTCCTGTGCTCCAGCCACACACAAACACTTGGGGTCCCCCACATGCTCCCTGCGTCCCCCACCTTCTGCTTTTGCTTTGCCTGAATCAGAGCTCTCTCACCACGGCCTCAGAAAAAGCAGATTCATCCCTCGACTCAAAGCTCCAATGCCACTTCCTGCAGGAAGCCTTCTCTGAATTTCCAGTTCTGAGTCATTTCCCCCTCCTCTGTGCTCTGCGTGGTATACTTCTTCCAGCAGAACATTTATCATGCTTGTATCTATGTTTTCCCAACTGGATCGTAAACTCCTGATGTCAGGGATGGTTTCTAGGTTAATGTCATATTCCATTACATAGGCGCACAGTGCTTGGTAGGCAGTAAATGAATGACTAAATGATACCAGGAGAATTTCTAGTGCATTCAAGAAGGTTAATCCTAATGGGATATACCAGAGCAGTAATGGTGTGCCATCAAATACTGTGCAATTCAAAACTTGATGGAAACCAGGTATTAGGCTCTTGTTCCTTCTTCCAGACCGGCCCCAGTGAGCATCAGCAAAAAGGAGGCCCCATGGAGCTCTGCTGGGAGGGAAGACACTTGGGTATGGCAAGATTAGTATAATGATTTCTTTGCCTGAATTTATGAGGGCTTGGTGAGAAAAATGACTTGCTGTGGGTTTGACACGTCGCGAACTTTCTATGAAATCCTAGAACATCATTTTTCTTAAGTATCGAAGCCACATCTTGTTATATCCACTACCTTTCCCAGAAACTACCTTGAAGCTTAAAGAATAATACAGAGATCAGAGAGGTAACAGATTAGCTCATGTGATACTTCTTATTTCAGTCTTAGATTCATTCATTCATCGAATACTTACTACTTTGATAAGCCACTGTGCTAGAATATAGGAAATATAAATGAGATCTAGTTCTTTCTGGGATGCAGAGGGTAAGAAAGTTCATAAGGAACTATGCCAAAAGGTTTACGGTGGTAAAGGGGCATGCTTACTACTAAATTCAGAGAAGGAATAAGAGGAAAATATAAGACAAATATTTAAAAAGTGGACTTTTAACAAAAATAAAGTGTATAAACACAAATTCTGAGTACATAGCTTCCCCAAAATGTGATGAGGTAACTTCTAAGTCACTATGGGGTAAACTGCAGTGTGCTAACATTGTTTATTCACATACCAGAAGAATGAAAATATGAATGAAAATAAACCCTGTGTACTATATTAAAATTCCTGATAGAACAAGTTGATATTTTCTAGTTTCGAAATTTAGCAGCACTTCCTTATCTCTTTAGCCTGGTCAAATAATACTAAGTATGAGAGAACTTATTCTAAGCCGTTTCTTTCATTTAAGGTGACCTATACTATGGTTTCACTCTGTGGTTACATTCAGAATCACCTGGCAGGGCTGTAAACAACCTGGGTTCTCTGACCTAGTTCAGTCCTGAGGCAGTCGGACTCTCTGTGGCCGGGCCTAGGTGTCTGTCCAAAAACAAGCAGAGACTTCTAGGACCTTCTGATGTATAGTCATCTTCAGAAATATCATCCAGGCATTGTCCACAGCCAAAGATGTCAATCCGATTTTAAACTATGAACCTCTTAGAAGCTTATCTATGAACTAAAAGGCACTGGAAAAGCACAACACTTAGCATTTTTGACCAAATTCTTTGGTTAAGATATATATGGAGGACTCTTACAACTTCCATATCATCAGCAGGTCATCAATGAGTTCCCTCTCTCTCTTGTTATTCATCATTCCTGATGAGGACAATGTCTTTGTGGATGTTTCATTGAATCCCTTAGCACTCACTTCCCCAAATTACCTCCAGTTATCTTTCCATCTGTGGACCCCAGTTGTTTCCTTACTCCTATGTCCTAACTGTCCCTTTGCTGTTACAACAGCCCGCCCGCTGACCAACCTCACCTTCTATCCAATCCACTTCCCAAGCTGGCACATGCAGCACCCTGAGGCCACTAAATATTGATTCTGTCACTTCGCATTCATACATCACAACTCTCACTCATTTCCTCAGTTCCCTTCCCCAGCCATTGTTAACATTCCTTTACAAATCTTTAATTCTCTTACCCCCTTCAATTGTTCTCACCTATTAAAACCCCAGTATTGGTTAAACCCAACAACCCCATTCCTCTCACCTACACCCAAGCTCCTGAATTTTCCTAGAAACAGTCATAGTAATATTGACTTCTCATTCAAACTCATGGCCCCACATCTCAAGCCAGCACCCGTGTGCCAAGCCATAGCGAGATGCCTTCTCCAAGAGGAGCACTGCACACTTTCCCATGGCCTTCAGGTTTCTTCCACGTTCCCTCCCACTTTCTCTCAGTTAATGACTGAACCTCCTTACTTCACGAAGACAAGAGGACCATCTACCACTAAGTCTACCAACCTCCCTGTTTCTATATCCATACTCATGGCCTTGCCTCCAGTTATACTAGATGAAAAGCCCCTGCACCTACCCCAGTCAGCTCTTCTCCAGGGGCTCTGGACCTCATCTCCTCTCATCTTCTCATGGATTTCTCTCAGCTAGGTGTTCCTTCCTTCTCCTACACCTTCTCTTTCTGTCTCTCTTGTATGAAGTACGTTATGATTGAGTCTCTTGGAAATACCTTCCTTGATGCCGAGTGACTTCCACTTATCGTCCCATTTTACTATTTTCCTTTGCAATAACAACTCTGGATTGAGTGGTTAATAGGTGAGAAATTAGAAACAGCATCTCCGTTCTCCTCCTCAGCTGTTCTAACCAGGCTTCCATTCCCCTCTACTTCCTGAAATTGCCGCTGTCAGGTACATTGATGACCTCCAGTTCACCACATCCATTGGCTGCACTGTTTTTTATCATGCTTAACTTCTCTGGGGGCTGATCATTCCTTCCCTTCTGACATACTTTATTCTTGTGGCTTGCAAAAAACCCCTTTCTCCTTCTTTTCCTCCTGCCACAGAGATTCCTCCTCAGTCTTGTCTGCTGGTATCTTCTTGTTTCAACCTCTAAATGCTGCGATTCCCCAGAGCTCAGTCGTATATACAACTACTCTCTACTTAAGTTACTTCATTTGGTACTGTGATTTTAAATATTATATATATTTTATATTTACATTTTATTATATTTTATAAGTTGCAGTTCTAGGGACACACATTCTGTAGAAATTCTTAATTCCATCTTGATTTGCTGAAACAGGAAAGGCTGAATCAGCTGATGCCCTACTGTGGCAACTATAAATAGCACCGTAGAAATACAATGCTCCCTGTGGCAGGGTCCAAGGCGGAACTGATATATCTGCTCTTCTCACTTGAATGACTTTACAAGTCATTAGCAGAACTTAATAGGCTAATTACATCCCTTCACTGTACCTACCCTGGAATCAAGTTGTTCACCCTGCAATCCGATATGGCGTATTGTGAGAACAGGGAACAAGAAAATCAGTGTATCCAAACCACAATCAAGCCCTTCAGTGTCTGTGGCTTTCTGACAGGTCTACAGTTTGGGTTGAATTCTTTGTTACATAATGTACTCTTAAACTGGGTCCTCTCCATGTTCTTGAGAGGGAAAAAATATACATATGATTCTATAATATATTATTTAAGATGTCACACAAAGGCTATTGCTCACATAAACAGATGTAAAGAAAAACAAGTGAGGTGGGGATGGCAGGGTGTAAGGGGTAATTGTAAGAAGAAATGCATGGTTTGGAACAGGGGGCGGTAGTGAAGAGTGCCAGAGTTACATTATGGACCACGTATAGCCTCCATCTCTTTTTTACTAACTGGCTGATTCTTTTTTTTTTATTTACTTAAATTTCATTTTTTTAAATTGAGAGATAATTGACATACAACATTATATTAGTTTCAGGTATAGAACATAGTGAAATGATCACTACAATAAGTCTAGTTAGTATCCATCACCAAACATAGCTACGGTGGGTTTTTTTGTCTTTTGTGTTTTACTGTGGTGAGAATTTTTAAGATTTACTCTCTTAGCAGCTTTCTGCCTGCTTATTTTTGTTGTTGTTGTTCAACTCCAGCATTTCCCACAGTTTGTTCAGTGGGATATGAGTTACAAATATATTCTGTAATAATATAATGTATAATACATATTCCACATATAGTATTTATAAGTACTATTTATAAATGCTATATATAAATACTAGTATTTATAAAACATTATATAAACATATACTGTTTGCATATTCATTTTGGGTGTAATGGCTTTTCGTGGATAGCACTGCTTTTCATTTGTCATCCCACTACACAGGTCCAATGCCATTATATATTAATCGGGTGATGAGGGCAGTGATTTTACCATCCTCCCATCCATGAAAATGTTACGCAGTATCCCTTTTTGAATTTGTGTTTCTTTTCCCCAAGTATCACTGAAGACACCAGCACACTCCCCATGCCTTTCTTCTCTCAGATGTCTTCTCCCATGGCTTCTGAATTTCCCCTCCATTGGCCGTAATAATTTAGCTTGTATGTCCCCTCAGCAAAACACAAGCTAGAGCATTAGACCCCCATCTCAGCATCTCGCTCTCCTCCGATCCCCACAACCCAAGCAACTTTGAAGAGATTCACCCAACCAAGCTAGGTTTCTTTGGTAAAGGGGAAGGGTGGTAGGAACCAGATGTTAATGACCCTTTCGTGAAAAAAGAGGACAATTCTTCAGTAGAGAGCACTTGAGGGAGATACAAATAAGCTCTTAAGTCAGGATCTGAGAAAGGACTTCTTAATAGACACTTCCAAAGTTGGCGTGAACTATCACGAAATCTTAAAATGTGACGTGGATGTTGTCACTGAGGCTGGATAAGCATTTGACAGCAATCCAGCGAGTGGCGGGTGGTGCAGCAGGGGAATAGTCACCTGCTCAGCTGACCTTTCAGAACGCTTTGAGTCCTGACCCTCTGTGAGCACCCAAGGCTTCTCACAGAGGCTCCCTAAAAGTCACCTCCCTTCATTGATTTATCATTTAGATGCCAAAGGAAAACAGTACTATCCACATTTGCCTAAATAAATAAATAGATAAATAATAAGTAAATAAAATAAATTAAAAAAAAAAAAGGAGACTTAAGGGCACTACTTGCCTACAGTCTCATAGCTCATAAATGGCAGAGATGGAATTTAAATGTCATGGTCTTTCCACTATTGCTCACTTGGTTATTTTTGGCAAGTAGGTTCCAAGCATGGGGCCAATTCTTTAGTTAGTAGTGTCTGCCATGTTGAAAAGGAGGGCCTTCACGTCCAAGAGAAAAGAGTGCCAAGATCGATCAGCAATTCCTGATACAGGCACAGGAAGAGGGGTTTGAGGAGAGTTGATAAAAAACAAACAAAACAAAACGGCCCAACTGCTGTACTATCCCTGACTAATAGAATGGTTTCAGCAGCTTCCATTTATTGTCCATGCTACAGCAGCTACTTGATAGACAACGTATCTTTTATTGCTCACAACAGCTCCCTAACTTAGGTATTACACCCATTTTTGCAGGTAAAGAAAGGGGAGCTCAGAGAGTTTAAATTACTTGTCCAAGATTACATGATAAGCAACTGCTCGAGCTGGGGTACGACCAGAGATTGTGAGGTGAGATCTTAGTTTATATCTCAATTGTTTATATTTTAGTTCTCCTAAGGAGAAAGAAGAATGTCCTCACATACCTGGGGGTCTGGGATGTGGCTCACATTAGGCTGCAGCAAGTTTAATTTTTTTTTATAGTTGAAAATCATGTATATTTTCCACCCTGCTCTATAATATAGCCATGTCTCTTTTAATGTAAAAGTAAAGTTCCACGTGTCTTACCGTGGAGTAAATCTGTTGTTCTAGGAAGGTGAAATCATGCTTATCCTGATGGTACAGACCCAACAGTACAGATACTCCCACTGAGAAGCATGGTTATATACCACCATCCCACTCACTTGAGATTTTCAGCCAACTTGTAATCTTCGGAGGCGGAATGTTTAATGACAAGGCTTCCTGCCTTGCTCTTTAGCATTAGTCAATGCTCATTCACTGCCATTATTTCCTTTAATTTGGATTCACACAGCTAGAAACCTAGGTCACATTTACCTGTTCTGTAACCAGGGAAGCAAAGACACAGCATTAGGGACCTGAGGTAAATCCCCTAGCCATGGAGATTGGCCTGAACTCGGATCTCCTGGATCTTTCCCTCAATCCGAAGAGATTTTAGGGATAGAAATGTACTAGTTAGAGGAAGGTAAAGAGTCTACAAAGTAAGAGAGACTAGAAGGTGTTCATCTATTGGTCATAACAGATTAACTGTCATGAGAGGGTTTTTGTTTGTTTTTTTTATAATCAAATAGAGGACAGGAGTATTCAATTTGAGGCAAAAAGCAATTTGTTCCATTTCAGCTCCAGAACTGAAAATATCCTCTCTTGCCAGGGTCACACACGACCTGGCTGGAATTCAGGTACCAGCCTCTCTTTTCTACGCGGCCATACTGCCTACCTATAGGAGATCATGAAATTCGTCCAGCCTTCTTAGAAATAGAACCCCAGTTTGGCAGCAGCACACCCAGTCCCAGGGTGAGGGATGATTGGCATACATCAGTCATGAGACTCTGGTTTCCCTTATCACAGCCTTCGTTACCGTGGGGATGAGCCAGAACAGCCAGCGAGACCTAAGGGGGATTCTACTGTAAGGGCCTTCAGAAAAACTTTTGCTTCCCTAGTAAAAGATTAGAAATACCCTTCTGAGACTGAGATCCCTGATTCTGTATCTCGAGGACAATAACAGTTTCTATAGAGTTGCTGTGAGGGTTTAGTGATATGAGGTAGATAAAACTCGGAGTCCAGTAGTCTGCACACAGTGGTTGTTCAATTGTCAGAAAACATTGATCAAATGACTAGGAAGCGTCCAATGGTAGGAAGGGCTAGATGGTGAGAAACTGATGTTAAACTGAGGGTATTAAAGGATGAATAGTTGTTTTCAACTGTAATTGAACCATTGTGATGTACTAATGATGGTAGATTTCACTTAACGCAACATGTGAGAAACCAGGATAAGCCTTTAAGTGCTGTATTCTATATTATCCTCAAACAGCCTTATCAAGTCGGTGCAATGATTCTTCCTATTTCATAGATGGGGCCCCCAGAGGCCCAGATAGCTGATGGAGCTATCCTGTTGTCACCCATTATTATGAGAAGTCAGGACTCCACTTCTATCACCAGAGTGATATTCAAAATACTTCACAAGGAACAAACACTAATCAGAACAGGGTACTGACCAGTAACAATCCTGGAGGCCACTGATAAATGACCAGTACGGCACTACCTATGGGGGACGCCTAAGCAGAAGCCGTGTCTGATGTAAGGCTCCCACGGGCAGCAGCAGAACCAACCATGAGGGTGCCTGTGAGTCAACAGGAGGAAGAACTTTCTGAGAATCAGGTGTGTCTGAACATGAAATGGATGACTTTATGTGGCAGCCAATGTCCCATCTCTGACCTATTGAAAGGCTAGGAAGACAGTTTCTTCTTGGAGAGTTGTGGAAGGAATTCTGTCTTTGGATGGAGGTCGGACTTGATTTCTAAGCTAACCTTCACCTCTAACATCCTACGGCTTCGTAATAGCCTTAGTTGCTTGACATCGCTCTGGAAAATAGCAATATGGCTTCCCTTCATTAGCCATCCCTGTTTTCCCAAGCATGTAACAGGAAATTGTCATATTTTTGCAGCTGTATTACCTATGACATTATTAAATCCATTTTACAAATTAGAAAAATAAATCTTGGAAAAAGCATACTAATTCATTACCTGCAGAGTGAGCCCCTTAGACCCTTCGTCTGCAGGCTCGGTCTTACCCTGACATCTGGATTAGCTAGTGTACGCCATTCTCTATCATCTCCAGCCTTATTTTCATACCACCCACTGTGAATGCTCTATTCTTATGTCCAAAGTGATAACAAATTCAAATATGTCCCCTTTTTTGGACTGGCTTTGTATTTTCACTCAAGTACAAATGGGAAATAAATATTTGCTTGAACATGGTGAGCTGATCTGGTCTCGGATCCCCTCTCTTACAGCTGCTTGAACTACTCTCCCCCTTTCTCACGTGTTCTGACTGCAAAGACCACTATTCTGCTCCAGGACAGAACAGACTTCCACCTTAGATCTGCTTGTCCGGCAAGTCTGACTTCAGATGTCGCCTATCAACTGGGGCTTCTCTGAGCCCCATGCTAAATGCATCAGGTAGCCTCCCCCCCCAGATGAGATCCCTGCTTATTGCCCATGAAGCACTGAGGGCAATCTGTAGTGAACATGGTTATTTACACATCTGATTCCTTGTTCATTGTCTATCTCTTCAATTAAACCGTGAGCTCTATGAGGACAACAAAATATGTTTTTATTCTTCAAAGCTCTATTCAAGAACCATGTGCCCGCTACTGGGTATTTACCCCAAAGATACAAATGTAGGGATCTGAAGGGGTACGTGCACCCCGATGTTTATAGCAGCAATGTCCACAATAGCCAAACTGTGGAAAGAGCCAAGATGTCCATCAACAGATGAATGGATAAAGAAGATGTGGTATATATATACAATGGAATATTATGCAGCCATCAAAAGGAATGAGATCTTGCCATTTGCAATGACGTGGATGGAACTGGAGGGTGTCATGCTGAGCGAAATAAGTCAATCAGAGAAAGACATGTATCATATGACCTCACTGATATGAGGAATTCTTAATCTCAGGAAACAAACTGAGGGTTGCTGGAGTGGGGAGTGGGGTGGGAGGGATGGGGTGGCTGGGTGATAAACATTGGGGAGGGTATGTGCTATGGTGAGTGCTGTGAATTGTGCAAGACTGTTGAATCACAGATCTGTACCTCTGAAACAAATAATGCAATATATGTTAAGAAAAAAAAAAAGAAGAAGACAGTAGGAGGGGAAGAGTGAAGGGGGGGAAATCGGAGGGGGAGACGAACCATGAGAGATGATGGACTCTGAAAAACAAACTGAGGGTTCTAGAGGGGAGGGGGGTGAGAGGATGGGTTAGCCTGGTGATGAGTATTAAAGAGGGCACGTTCTGCATGGGGCACTGGGTGTTATGCACAAACAATGAATCATGGAACACTACATCAAAAACTAATGATGTAATGTATGGTGATTAACATAACAATAAAAAAGTAAAAAAAAAAAAAAAAAAGAACTATGTGCCCGGCACACAAACAAGTGACTAAACCTGAAAGATTGAAGCTTAAGGTTTGTACTGAAATGTGTATAGGCAAAGTAAAATTTAATTTGGACCAAGTTGCAGCCTGCATATTAATGAAACTCGGAACCTTACAGAAATTACTAGAAGCACAGCGCAGGCTAGTTAAATGTTAACCTGTAAATGAGCCGTTCTCTGCCTTTTTCACGTGGGTTTTCATAAATGGGTGGTCGTGGCTGAGAAGCCCAGTCACAAAGCTCCTTTCGAAACTGCCTGATGGCTAATACAAAGAAGGCAGATTCTCCTGTGTTCGCAATGTGTTATTCATGCTCATTCATTATTTGGTGGCTCGGGAGCAGGTGCTGGGTAGAACATATCAACCTAATACCCTCATTACTGCACTGCCGTTTTGTTTTTGAGGCTCAAGTGGCCCTTCTGCTGTGGGAGTTAGAAAAAGAGAACATTTGCAAGGCTTATGATCTACTGAAGAGAAGACTGACCAAAACAAAAAGAAAGGGCATTTTCTTAACTGCTCCACAGAAAATGGTGGCCTGAAACCAAATTCTTGATCCCACTGCAACAATAAATATTATCAATATACTGAAAAGAAGAAAGCCAATATCAGGTGGAATGTACACAGTACAAGTAATCAGTTAATCTATCATTTTTTTGACCTGTAGTTTTCTCATACTGGACATGCTGCTTTGGTATATTGAAAAAGATTGAACTTCCCTTATAGATGCTTAAAAGCAAAACAAAACAACTTGGACCAGAGAAATGTTATAAAAAAGCCACAGATATTTGAAGTATCTTGCCAAATCTGAAACACAAAAGATAGTCTCTGGACAACATAAAATAATTTACCATATACTAAAGCCAATGGATTTGATTTATGGAATATTCTCTTGGGTTACCCTAATTTTACAGGCAATTTTAACAAATTTTTTTTTTAAGATTTTATTTATTTGGCAGAGAGAGAGACAGCGAGAGAGGGAACACAAGCAGGGGGAGTGGGGGAGGGAGAAGCAGGCTTCCCGCTGAGCAGGGAGCCCAATGTGGGGCTCGATCCCAGAACCCTGGGTGCATGACCTGAGCCGAAGGCAGATGCTTAACGACTGAGCTACCCAGGCGCCCCTTTAACAAGTTTTTTTTTAAATTCTGGTCTCCCATCCCATAATATATTCGAAGCAGCCTATCAAGAGTGAGGACAGAAGCTGTTCTGAGTAGCACCTGCTACATGGGAAGAGTGAAGTCTTAGCAGCTAAGCAAACTGTCGAGCATACTGGATTAGTTTGCTAGGGCTCCTGTAACAAAGTACTACCAACTGAGGGGCTTAGAAAACCCCAGAAACATGTTATCTCCCAGTTCTGGAAAGTACAAGTCCAAAGTCAAGATTTTAGCGGGGCCATGCTCCCTCTGAAACCTGTATGTGAGAGCCCTTCCTTGCTTCTCCCTAGCTTCTGTTGGTTTGTTGGCAATCTTGGGCCTTCCTTGAGTTCTAGACGCACCACTCCAGTCCTCCATTTTGACATGGCATTCTCCCTGTGTCCTTCACATCATCCTCCCTCTGTGCCCAAATATCCTCCTTTGATAAGAACACCAGTTACACTGGAGTAGGGCCACCGTAATGAGCCAGTTTTACTTGATTACCTCTGTGTACTGAACCAGTGCATAACTGGTTAGGAAATATACCTGTTTCCTAATAAGGTCACATTCTGAGATACTTGGATTTAGGATTTCAACATATCTTTTTGGGAGAGATGCAATTTAGCCCATAGCCCATACCAACTAAAAATACTTATCTAAACCAATGTTTGTTGCTGTTGGGTAAACAACAGTAAATAGCTCATCTGATCTTGAGGGTGCCTATTATTTTTGTATGAGTAAAAATAAGGGAGCCTGTATTAAGGGCAGATATATGATATCTCTGACTGAGATAATCCTAGCTTTGAATCTGGCCTTAGTATACTATGATATTAGGCAAATTATTCAACCCTGTCATGGTACCGTGGGCTATCAAATTAGGCCACACATACAAAATGCTTATTATCATGGCGGCCACTGGTATGTGCACAATAAATGACAGCTCTTCTTAAGTCATTAAGAAGATGATCTATGTACTTAATAGTATAAATTAAATGGTTAAAAAATGTTGGTGAACAGAAAGGAGTAGGCACCTTCAGGAATTAGAAAAACATCTCTCCAGATGACTCAACTCCCATAGGCTTCAGAAAGCTGGGGGTGTCACTGAGTTGGCAAGTTCATTCATCTGTCACTCAATAATCACTGACTAAAATGATTAGCTGCAGAAAGATCTCATTTTTCCCTATGCATTATCATCTCAGGAAAATGAAGTGTGACTTTCAAGATAGTATGGTGTGTGTGAGTCAGACAAAAAGGTGAAATGTCAGCCAGAAAAGCTCTGCCTGTAAGAAACTAAAGGCCTTGGTTGAAACAAATACTTTTGGTTCACAACTCAACAGCAAACAAGACCTTAACTGGTCACTGTGCTAACAGCTGTTTATCACTTCTCACCGTCACATGGTCTTTAGATAGTACATTTTTTCTTTTAAGATTTTATTTATTTGTCAGAGAGAGGGAGCACAAGTAGGGGGAGTGGCAGAGGCAGAGGGAGAAGCAGGCTCCCCAGTGAGCAGGGAGCCTGACACGGGGCTCCATCCCAGGACCCCGAGATCATGACCTGAGCCGAAGGTAGACGCTCAACCAACTGAGCCACCCAGACGTCCCATAGACAGTACATTTCGGTCACACAACCTTCTTGGGGAGAAATGGGTATGTGGTAAAGAGCAAAGAAACAATGAAATCATACTTTGAAGAGCATCCTACCAGAACTAAGAGGAAATCATCCTAGACTCTTAGGTGTGAAAGAACCATTCCGGATCATTTCGTCAAACCTCCTTGACAGGGAAGTTTGCAGCTATGTTTAAGGTCATAGAGGAAATCAGAATCTGTTGTAGTACAACTTCTCAGAGGAATTATAGAGGACAGACTTAGGGTGACCCCCATGATCCCCACTTCCTGGTGTTCTTGTCTTGTATCATCCTCAGCCCCAAATGTGGCCTGATTATATGGCTTGATTCTAACCAACATTATGTAACAAAGTTGATGAGATGTCACTCCTGTGATTGTGTTCTATTATGTAATGGTTATTCAGTGATATATACTCTGCCTTTCTAGCACACTCGCTCTAGATTCTTGCTCTCCTCACTGAATTTGAGAAAACAAGCTAACACGAGTCATACAGCCACAAGGAAATTAATTCTGCCAACATCCTGACTGAAGTTGGAAGTTGACTCTTGCCCAGGCCAGCCTGCAGGAGAGAACCTAGTTCTGGCCAACACCTTGAATGCAGCCTTGCAGAGAACCCAGTTAAGATGTGCCTAGACTCCTAACCTGAACTATGAGATAATCAACATGTGTTATTTTAAGTCACTTTGTGGTCATTTCTTACATAGCATAAAAAACTAATACACCACGGAGGAAACGGCAGCACAGAGCCCCACATGCTGTGGGCACACAACAGGAATGTTTGGAATAAATTTAAAAAGTTGCTGAAGACAACATCACCCACGGTACCCTTTACCTGCTACGTTCACCCAAGGATCACAAGTCTGTACTGTCCTTGTTCATTTGTTCAGTCATTGATTTATTCAGCAACCACTCTGGATTAGATTATGTGCTGGGATTAAGAACATGAGTGAGGTGCTCCACCCGTAAGGGCTTAAGTTTAGGAGGGAGAGACAACACTTGATAAAGAATCTTGTGATCCAGGGGCTCCAAATTAGAAGCATGAATATAACCATTGTGAAGATGCAAATGAGTGCGTGTGTGTGTTTGCGCGTGTGTGGTGGGATACACACATAACCACCAATTTTATTTATACTACATGCCACAGGATTAAAACACCTTTCTGACATGGATGTTGAAATGTTTCCTTGGCTCCCTTTCATGCTGTGATATCATTAACTCTGGATGACAGGGCAATCGTCTGTCCTTTCCCCACTGGAGATCAGCACGAACACTGTCTAGCAACAAGGTGCTCAAGAGCCAGTTGTTGAATGAATATTTATAGCAGAGGCATTGTCCCTAAGATTTTTCTTCACCATTGAAATGCTGATTTCTAGAAGAATGATAGCAAGTAGCTACTTCAGTCCAAGAGCAAATGTGGGAACACTAGTTCCTATGTGTCTCTTTCTGGAGGGTCTGAGATGAACCTGAGTGTCAGTTATTGGTTCCTGTGGCGATAGCCAAAAAGACAAAGGTGATGAATAAAAATACCATCCTGTCTATTTTGGGAAATCATACATTTTCTTTTTTTCCTCCTTCCATAGATCTGGAATCAGCTGGAGATGAAATGTTTTCAACTCTCTGTTGTACTGCAGTTATCTCTACAAATTGCCTCCTTAGAGTTTCATCTCATTCCTATAGGATTCGGAAAGCAGGGAATATATATATATATATATATATAACTTGAGGAGAGCGGGGTAATTCTTACAAAGAGGAAAAGAAACGATCAAACATTCCTTCACAAATAGCATTTTGATCCAAGATAACTTACTCTTTCACTCTTCCAATTCGCCTCATTAGCGTGGATTTGTAATTGAGACTTCTTTAACATCTGACCAGGGAGTGAATACAAATTTGTCTTTGGGCCCTAATCATTACTTTCTATCACATTAGTCACTGGAGAGACTGTGCCAATCAACCAAGCAAATAGTACTATCCCCATAGGAAGGATTCCAACGGGTTTCATTTTCCTTGTTTTCTTCATAAAAGCAAATAATCACTGTGTCTACATTTAAAAATCTTTACTCCCTGATTAAATGTAAGTTACTAGAACTAGAAACTGGCCATCACTTGGAAACGATGCTGATTTTCAAGCTGTCCTCATAGAAAAATGTTTGACATCTTGCGAAGAAAAGTGTCCAATTACACAATTCAAAATTAATGCTTAGTGTGCAATCCTGTGTCTTTCACAACAACTGTAGAAAAGGAAGTTTCTAAAGTTGAGGACAAGCAGCTAAATATTCTACACATTTAGGAAACTACCAAAAATTAAAGTCAGTGGGTTAAAAAAAAAAGGTACACAAAATAAAACAACCCCCCCTTTATGTCTTGTTTGGAATTTATGAAAGAAATAGTATTTATGGTATTTAAAAAAATAACTAAAGTAGACACTGCTGACAGGAAGGTCAACATGAAGAAAAAATTAAAAACAGAGACCGTTCTATGTAACACAGGGAGATAAATGAGTGCTTTCAGAGTACGCTGCCTCTGACATAGACTGGACTCTTCTTTCTGCTCTCATTGTGAAAACCCTTTATAAATCCTCCGAGCTCTCAAGAAACTTTGTTTTGTCACCCCAAACCGTCATCTTGTCTGAAGTACTTCAGGCTTTCTCACACAATTTAGCGTCTAGTTGTACGCCGCTCTCTCGTCAGTTGGTTCCGTATGTACCATCTTCACCTGGGCCCCCAGACTGAGTACCTGCAGGCCGTGGCCATGCCTCACCTTGTCCCAAACGCCCCCACCCCCCCAAGCCACAACCATGCTGACCACCACGAGTGGGGAGAATGGTGAAGACATCTGCATTTTCTTCAGTGATGCCTCACCTACTTGTTAGCCATGCGACCTTGGGCGAGTTACTTCATCTTTCTAAACCAGTTTCCTGGACCGTAAAATGGGGACAGTAACACCCTCAGCCTCCTGGTTGTGAGCAGATGAAATGAAATAAATCACAAGTGCTCGGCAGAGCACCTGCGCCCCGGGAAGCCCTCAGTAAATGGCAGCCCACCGTTGCCACTGCCCCGCATTTGCTGACTGATGGGATGATTTTGAATCTTCTACCGTGTCCAGAGACAAAATGTTGTTTTGAGTCTGAAATTAGGAAGTCACACATTTTATATATGCAGATGGTCTTTCCTTGTCTTAGGAAGCGACTGAATTTCATAGATTCTGTTTTCTTCATTCACACTGCAAAAACTCAGAACTCAGGATGTGTCTTACAATCCAATTCTCTGAGTAGCTGAAAGATGTTTTGTTACCCTAGATTCCATCAAATCTAGCATGAATTTTGTGGATTTTTTTGAAGAAAGATTTTTTTTTTTTTTTTGAGAGAGAGAAGGGGAGAGAGAATCTTAAACAGCCTACATGTTAAGTGTGGATGTGGGGCTGATCTCATGACGTGAGATCATGACCTGAGCTGAAACCAAGAGTCAGGTGCTTATCTGATTAAGCCACCCAGGTGCCCCTGAAGAAAGATTTTAAAAAGAGAATTAGAGTACTCGAAAGCCTGTTCTTCTTCCCTGTTGCTCTTCACGCTTTTAACTCTGCCCCGTGAGCGGGAGCCTTGGAGTGCCATCATTATTATCCTTTTAACGCCTCAGACAAAGGAACACAGCTTACTTTACTGTGTCTCTGTATTTTAAGCCACTTGACTCCTTCTCAATTTGATATTTGGTACTCTGGAGGCAGAAAGCCATGATTATCCAGGCAATCTCCCAATTAACATGTTTATTTGGTCACTACTGTCTTGAAAAGCCTTAATGATGTTGATACATGTCCTGATTTTTTCCAGAACACTTATGGGTTTGCTCGTTGCCCAAGCATAATTATTAATAGCAACTCCTTTCATTTTCAGGGGTAGTCTGGTTTGGATGATAAATTATATGGTTACTCCATGTGAAGACCAAGGTAGGTCTGAAATTCTTGGCTTTAATGTCTTGTATTTTAATTTTGTCTTTGTTATTTGTAAATCTGGCTTTCAGTCAATCATTTGTATGGTTGAGGTAGTGTTCGTTCCCTCATATTTTTACTATATGCTGGTTATACCGTGAAAAGCAAAACGCACGAGCCCTAACTCATGAGGTTTACACTGTAGGAGAGCAGCAGATATTAAGTAGTTGCTCGTAAACATGTCACAGCTCCTCAGGAGAGGTACAAAGTGCTACAGTTGCCTATCAAATGTAACACATGTGGGGCGCCTGGGTGGCTCAGTCGGCTAAGCGTCTGCCTTCAGCTCAGGTCCTGGGATCGAGCCCCGCGTCGGGCTCCCTGCTCCGCGGGGAGTCTGCTTCTCCCTCTCCCTCTGCCCACCCCGGCTTTTGCTCTCTGTCTCAAATAATAAATAAATTCTTTAAAAAATACATATATATGTGTATATATACACATACATACATAACACATGGGAAGTGCAGTGGGGCCTTACAGACAACAGAAATACACCTGCATTATTTTCTGACCCCAAGAAGATGTCCTCTCATTTTAACACCATGCTCAGAATGTCACTGAGTTTGCATTCATTTGCCATGGTGAGGAGACACTTTAGTACAAAGAGGCTCTTCTGAGAATGGGCATGAAGTAATAATTGTGAGTGTGGAAAGGCCAAGAGGCAAAAAGTTAATCCTTGGTTTCTTATTTAAGTGGCAGAATGATGAGAGCAACAGAGAGCAAGGGAGGAAGGAACGGACCGCGATGCCTGGTGTTAGCAAGCTCCTTAGGGTACAAATTGTGTTGACTTTTCTGGTTTTTTTTTTTTTCCCCTCCTGAATTCCTTTTGGAACACACTTCTAAGCATAGGGCAGAACAAATGAAGCCCAGAGAAGGAAGGCAGGGGCCCAGATTCAAACAGGGAAAGAAGAAAGTTGAAAGGTACTTGTAGCCATGCGGACTTCTCATAGTACCTGCCTCCTTTCTGAGATCCAGAGTGTCAGCAACCCAACCAGATTGTGGGTTGGCAATCTTGGGTCAGATGAATGAGCATGAATACCCTGAGAAGGACACCATAGACTGCAAATAGGAAAGTTCCTCCTTAGAAAGAACTGGGGGGGACCAGAAAGTCAGTATGGGAGAAAGACTGCTTGGGAACAGGCTTCCCAGTTACTGACAAAACACCGGGTGTGTTCATTTACTTCCAAGATCCTACATGATTAACTGGTCTGCTTTCTGTTCATCTGTTGCCTGAATAGCACGATTCCAAAACAAATAGGTCCTCCGAAAGACAGGAAATTAAACAATGAGCATATAAGTATACAGGGTCAAGGCCACATACACAAACACACACACACACACACACACACACACACACACACACACACACAGATTGTTCCATAGTGCCTGCACAAAGGATCTATAAATTATGCTATATCTTCACCCACAGGCTCTGTACTAATCTAGATAAATTTTAGGTAAGCATCAACTTAATGGTTGGCAAATATTTTATTTGGCCAAATTTTTACTACACTGTAAAGATGTAAACATACTTAAAAACCTAGCAAATTCTTCAAAGATTAGAAATAAGACAGTGGCAGACTCACATGTGTTGATTTTTCACTTAATGATGTGTACTTAATGTGTACTTAATGATGTGCATATATTTCATATGTGTAATGAATGCAAGTTATTATAGTAGACAGAGCTATGACTTTGGGTTCAGAGAGACCTAGGTTTACTGACTTTACTGAATCGGTTCTAGTACTTTTTGGTGGAGTCTTCAGGGTTTTCTATATATTGTATCATGTCATCCAGGAATAGTGGAAGTTTTACTTCTTCCTTACCAATTTGGATGCCTTTTATTTCTTTTTGTTGTCTGCTTGGTGTGGCTAGGACTTCCAGTACTATGAAATAGATGGAGCTAGAGAGTATAATGCTAAGTGAAATAAGTCTGTCAGAGAAAGACAAATACCATATGATTGCTCTCATACATGGAATTTAAGACACAAAACAATAAGCAAAGGGAAAAAAAGAGAGAGAGAGAGACAAACCAAGACACAGACTCTTAACTATACAGAATAAATGGATGGTTACAAGAGGGGAGGTTGGTGTGGGGGGGTGAAATAGGTGAAGGGGATTAAGGAGTGCACTTATCTAATGAGCACTGAGTAATGTACAGAATTGTTGAATCACTATACCGTACACCTGAAACTAATATAAGACTATATGTTAACTATACTGAAATTAAAATTAGAAACTTAATAAAAAATTCTCATAAATACCCTGGATGATAATTAGTATCTCCAAATGATAGTTTTCTCATATTTAATATGGTCCAACTATACCTGCTCTGATCACTTATCACAGGTTATTATAGAGATTGAGACACTATATAGGAAATCATCATTAAAAGTACCAATATCTTTACATCACACAGATTCTACTCCTGAAACCAATATTACATTATATGTTAACTGACTAGAATTTAAATAAAAACCAAACAAAAAAACCCTACCAATATCTTTTTTTTAAGATTTTATTTATTTATTTGAGAGAGGGAGAGAATGAGTGGAAGGGAGTGGGAGAGGGAGAGAAAATGTGAAGCAGACTCCCCGCTGAGTGCAGAGCCTGACACAGGGCTTGATCCCACAACCCCAAGACCACGACCTGAGCTGAAATCAAGAGTCAGACGCCCAACCGACTGAGCCACTCAAGCAGCCCACCTACCAATATCTACAAATTAAAGTATTATCCTTTTCTGTCTATTGTCTGTTAGGGTTTATAGCTACTTGTGTATTTCTTTGTTTCATTTAACACAGATTCCACAAGTGAAGGAGATACATTCTTGTATGTCACCTTTTCTTTGTCTAGTGCCAATACTCATTGATTCTGGTATTATTGTTTACTAACTGTGACTTTGAGCAAATTAAGCTCAATGGGCTCATTTTTTTTTTTTTTAATCTTCATAAGAAGGACAGTAAGACTACCTTAAGGGACTGTTGCAAGAGTTCAGTGAGGATTATCTGTCATGTTCAACAAGAACTTGTTGAATGCACCAGGTTGTGAATTCTCTCCTGCACATTCAGTGCGAGGCTGTCCCCTTGGACCTAACTGACCTGTGGATGACGCGCTGGCTCTGCAGGTAGTCCAAGGCCATGGCCAGCTCACAGATGAAGAGCTTCACCGTATCTTCCTGGAAACGGACATTCTGCTGCAGGTGATAACGCAGGTCCCCGCCCAGCAGGAGGTCCACTACCATGAACATATCCTCCTCATCTTGGAAGGAGTACCTGGAATAGAATTAGAAATGAAAGTGTATTAAATACATTTGCACACTATAGCATCCCAGAGGCAAATGACACCTCATAGATGAGAACAGAGTGTTCTTTAGCGAAGAGTTCAAGCTTTGGTTGCAGATGGTCTATCTTTGCTCTATGATCCTAGACCTTCAGTTTCCACATGTGTGAAGGGGAATAATAAGAATACCTACCACATTTGGTCATAGTAAAGAACAAATAGAACATTTAATGTCTTGCCTGACATATAGTAAGCACTCAATAACTATTAGCTTACAAAGCTATAAAGCTCAGGAACTAAAGAAAATCCACTCGTCCACTTACCATTAACAATCATATCCTAACCACACTATTGCAGGAGGTCCATAAAACATGAATTAGGAGGTGTCCTTGAACCATTCTCATTCCCATTTTTCCACATGATCAACTTCATTGCCCAGCAACCTTATAACAAATCATGTACCACATTAATGATAAGAAAAAGATATAAAAGGGCAATAAAAAAATGCATAGTACAAGGAAGTAATTCACTTTGGGATGGGGAGGTAAGGGAAAGCTTCTCAGCAGAAGCGAGACCTGAGTTCCATTTTGAAGGATGGTGACAGTAATAAGCACAAAATACAGCCAGTGTCACTGATGTCTCCATTGAGCCTCTTCTCTGGGGCAGGTGCTGAAGCCCTCTACGAATGGCACCCCAGGGCCCCCAAATGCTGCTCTTAAGCTCCCACTTTAGAAATGAGGAAATCAAGGCCAGGTGAAGTAATATGCACAAAGTCAAACACCTAATACATGGTAGAGCTGAAGAGTTCTCCAGGTCCAAAAGTAAGATTTGATAGACAAAAGTAGCCTGCACTAAGCACAGACATGGGAAAGAACATCGTGTGAGTGGAGAAAGGAAAATAGTTTGGGTTTGCTCTAAAAACAACAACAGGTATGAAGGGGAAGCTTGAGCCTAGAGACGAGCACAGGGCAGATCCCATGACAGGTACCTTTTCACAAGTCTGTAGGCATTGGGGTGACATTGAAGAGTTTTAAGCAGGACGTACCATCAGGCATGGACTTCACACTTGAGGGAGCACGGGTTGGAGAGATGGGAAGAGTAAATGAGACATGGGAGAGCAGAACTGGCCTCTGCTGTTTGCAGAGAGCCTCTTGTAAAAAAAAAAATGCATTCCTGCTGCTATGATTTATTTTGTTCCTTCAAAGCAAAGACATGATTTCTAGGCAAAATAATGCTCTCTGAACCAGCACTGTTTTGACATGTTTCTTTTGACATAATGTCACTGAGATCACATTTTAAACTTTTATTTGAATCAAAGAATTAAGTGTTTTCGAGCAGGCCCAGGGATGCAAACTAATTCCTGGTGACAAATTCTTTGCTCAGGAAAGAAATGTAGACTATCAATAACTGAAGAACCGTACTTAGTATTTTTTCTTCTTTATACCAATCATTGTGCTAAAGGAGAAGATGGGGATTTGCAAGGAAAAGAAACAAGAGAAATTCAATGAATCATTAATCTGAGGCAGTAACATTCTAATGAAGACTAACAGTCCCTGATTTTATCACTGAAGACTGATTCGCATAGAAGATGACAGAAATGAAGCCCTTGTGGGAGTTAGACAGAAACACAGGAGGTGCTTTTTTAAAAATCTGACAGTGAATACATTTTTGGTGTTATCTTCTGGAAATGATATTCTTCACCTCAGTGTGATGACTGGCTGGTCATCCCTGCCATAGGTTTAATGGGCACCAGAAAAAGTTCCTGGACCCAGGCTGTTCGGTTCACAAATTTCCCTCTGCACTCCTGCGCGTTATATTTGTTGTGTTTTAAAGGTCTTTCAGTAAGCATCGATGTGCTAAAAAACATGTAATCATGCCTGGGACCTGTTGCACCTTCAGCTGCTTTCAGCTAATGAAACAAATGCTCCCTTAGGGGATGTGAGTGAGGTCTGTTCGGATTGGTGGCAAGTGGGGTAGCGGTGGTGATACGGGTGAGGCTTGGGTATCAAAAAAAGAAGAGATGTCAAGGCAAACAGCCTAGGCAGACCGAGCGAGCATACAGGGCAGCTGTTGACTGCGTTCAGCTCCCATGGGAGGTCAGAAACCTGGCGACATACCAGAGGACTCCTCTCCCATCTCCACTGAACTCTAAGGAGGGGCAATGGTATTATTAAATTCGCCCTGATGAACAACCATTTTTACTGAGACTTGAGTGAAGCTATTTTTATTCCAAGAACAGACAGATAAAGGTGTCAGTCATAGGCAAGTTAACAACAGGGTTCTGCCATGCAAGGGATTATTAATCAAAGAAAGAAGCAGCCCAGGCAAGAGACAACATGCTTCACTTGTCCAGTATGAATATAAATTTATTTAATCATGGAGCCAGGTTTTGCTGTTAAGAATCATTTTTCTCCTTCAGCACATCAGATTTGAAGCCCTTTATAGATATCTTAAAAACTCTCAGAGAAAGGGAAGATAAGTATTTGATTATACAGAACCAAATCCAGTAAAATATGTGGGCAAAATATAGTTTGGTGATAACTAGAACATGCAAGTTCTTACCATAGTCTGATATTTATTGATAAAAGAGTAAGAGCTTCCTTATACCTTGTCCATTTATCACAGAGACTCACTGTTGCATTTCCATGACTTTTATTTCCTAGCTGACAGCTCCAAAAATACTAAGTCTGGTCCCAGTGCATATGAGATGCATTGCAGTGTGCTCAGTAGGGTAAGAGATAATCAATAGAAGACTACCATGTACTCCACCCTGTTCCATCATGTTTGGCCCAGACTATGGTTGTAGCTATTCATAGCTTTCTCTGGATAATCTTGGACCTCTCCAGTCCTTTCTACACACCCCAGTTATATTTTTACACTGTGAGCCTTGTATCATCCAGCCGCATAAAACCCTTTCACCTCTTTCCATTGTCTATAGGATCCTGTATGGCCTGTCTCTGTTTACTTTTTCAGACTTAACTTTAGATCTCTTCCATCCCTCATCTAGTAATTCATGCTCTCTCCAGCCTTAGAAGACTGTGATGTGGTGTCGCCCGTGCCTACGTTCACGATACTGTCCACTGCCCGGTTCTTTTCATCTTTCACCCTCAGCCCAAGTGACACTTCTCACAGAGACATTTCTAATACTCCATATTAAATCAGGTCACCTTGTTACATACAATGCCATATTCTTGTTCACAGAATTTAGCATAATTTGAAAATATTTTCTTGTGTGCTTTTGGCTTAACTGTTTTCATTCCCACTATGCTACCAGGATGCATGCCTGCTTTTACTCATCCTTGACTCCTGAGCACCTATATACTGCCTGAAATGTAGCCTCTACAAATAGCTGTAGAAAAAAAAATAACAAATTAATAAATGAACTAAAGAAAGGAAAGAAAAAGGTTAAAACACAAGCTTTGGGTGTGTGTGATACACATACATTCCTTAGGTTCTATTCTTTTTTTTTTTTTAAAGAACAACCAGATCTATTTTTTTAATTTAAATTCAATTAATTAACATATGGTGTATTATTGGTTTCAGAGGTAGAGGTCAGTGAGTCATCAGTCTTATCTAACACCCAGTGCTCATCACATCATGTGCCCTCCCTAATGCCCATCACCCAGTTACCCCATCCCCCCACCTCCCTCCCCTCCAGCAACCCTCAGTTTGTTTCCTATATTTAAGAGTCTCTCATGGTTTGTCTCCCTCTCTGATTTTGTCTTCTTTTATTTTTTCCTCTTCCCCTACGATCATGTTTTGTTTCTTAAATTTCACATAAAAATGAGATCATATGATAATTGTCTTTCTCTGATTGACTTATCTTGCTTAGCATAATACCCTCTAGTTCTATCCATGTCATTGCAAACGGCAAGATTTCATTTTTGATGGCTGCATAGTATTCCAGTGTGTGTGTGTGTGTGTGTGTGTGTGTGTGTGTGTGTATGTGATATATATATATATATATATATCACCTTTATCCATTCATCTGTTGATGGACATTTGGACTCTTTCCAAAGCTTGTCTATTGTGGACATTGCTGCTATAAACATTGGGGCACAGGTATACAAGTGCCCCTTCGGATCACTACATTTATATCTTTGGGGTAAATACCCAGTAGTGCAATTGCTAAGTCATATGGTAGCTCTATTTTTAACTTCTTGAGGAACCTCCATAGTATTTTCCAGAGTGGCTGCACCAGCTTACATTCCCACCAACAGTGTAAGAGGGTTCCCCTTTCTCCACATCCCTGCCAACATCTGTCATTTTGTGACTTGTTAATGTAAGCCATTCTGACTGGTGTGAGGTGGTTTTGATTTGTATTTCCCTTATGCTGAGTGATGTGGAGCATTTTTTCATGTGTCTGTTGGCCATTTGGATGTCTTCTTTGCAGAAATGTCTGTTCATGTCTTCTACCCATTTTTTGATTGGATTATTTGTTCTTTGGGTGTTGAGTTTGATAAGTTCTTTATAGATTTTGGATACTAGCCCTTTATCTGATAAGACATTTGCAAATATCTTCTTCCATTATGTTGGTTGTCTTTTGGTTTTGTCGACTGTTTCCTTTGCTGTGCAAAAGCTTTTAATCTTGATGAAATCACAATAGTTCATTTTTGCCTTTGTTTCCCTGACCTATGGAGATGTGTCCAGCAAGAAGTTGCTGTGGCCAAGGTCACAGAGGTTGCTGCCTGTGTTCTCCTCTAGGATTTTGATGGATTCCTGTCTCACATTTAGGTCTTTCATACATTTTGAGTCTATTCTTATAAATTAGTATGATTACCAACTAAGTTCGAAGAAGTCACTCATGCTTGAAGCTGTCTCATGGAAGCCATCTTGAGATAAATCTGAATCTGAGCATTGGAAGAGATCTAAAATATTTCCAATGCAACATTTTTCAAGTTGTGGCTTATAACCTATTAATGGGTTATGAAATCAGTTTGTTTGGTTCTAACAAGCACTTTATTTATTTAATTTATTTATTTATTTATTTATTTATTTTTAAAGATTTTATTTATTTGAGAGAGAGAATGAGACAGAGAGAGCATGAGAGGGGGGAAGGTCAGAGGGAGAAGCAGACTCCCTGCTGAGCAGGGAGCCCGATGTGGGACTCGATCCCGGGACTCCAGGATCATGACCTGAGCCGAAGGCGGTCGCCCAACCAACTGAGCCACCTAGCCGCCCCAACAAGCACTTTTTTTAAAGAAATAAAATAGATTGAATAGCACAGAAAAAAACATCGCTTATGAAACTTTTGGTTTTGTGAATATGTATGTCTCTGTGAGTATATCTGCTAGATTGTGATGAAAAATATATTTCTTCCTATGGTTTGCAGTCAAAAAAACTTGAAAATCATGACACTAGGAGAACCTGCTGCCTATTGCAGAACTGTTGTGCCAAATCTTCATTCAGACTCTACCTTAGCAAGGGTCGGTTCTAATATCATTATCTAGGAAAACAAAGGAAATGAATTCTGATATTAGTTACTGCTTCTAAAAGCATTCAGGTTTTGGAGAAAAACTATATTGATTGATTCATCAAAGAATCAATTAAAAACACACTTAAGAAAAATACAATTAGAAAATAAATATGGGGGTGCCTGGTTGGTTCAGTAGGTTAGGTATCCAACTCTTGATCTTGCTCAGGTCTTGATCTCATGGTTGTGAGTTTGAGCCCTGCAATGGGCTTCACACTGGGCATGGAGCTTACTTAAATAAATAAATAAATAAATGTCAGATAGGTCTGGGTTTAAATATCACATGTGAATTTGGAGCAAATCTTTTAAACTCAAAGAGGTTATCTGCACATTGGTAGTAATTTTATGCACCATGTGGCAAAGAGTATATTAGGTATAACATTTGTGAAGTAATTAGCACAAAGCATGGCACATAACATAGTGGTAAAGAACATGGTCTTGGGGCCAGACTGCTTGTGTCCAAATCCCAGCTCTTCCCCTTAATGTCTTTATAACTGGAAGAAGTTATATAAGCCCTCAACATCCCCATCTACAATGGTACAAACCTCACAGGGCAATTGGGAAGTGAATTAATACATATTAAATACTTAAAACAGAGCTTGGAAGATAGCTTGCAATAGGTAAATGTTAGTTCTTATTTTAATTACCTTTCTTCTTCCACCCATGAATGTAATATAGCTCTGGTATTAAGCAGATTAATTTTATGCAGTTATTTCCCATTATTTCATAAGATGAAATGTCATATGAAGACATTTACTGTCAATGGCATAAGCCACATGATGCTCACTAATTGGACTTTTCACTATGTGTCAGATACCATGCTAGGTACTTGATATGTATTATTGTATTTATTATTATGTATTATATATTGTATTTAATTGTTACTGCAATATCTCCATTTTTACTGATCATAAGAATTCAGGTTTAACTCTCAAAAAATTAGCAATTCAAGTCCATCAACATATTTAAAAAATTCTACACCAGGACCAAATGAGATTAACACCTGGAAATCAATTAATAGAATACATAATATTAATAATTAAAGGACAAAACATAAGATCATCCCATTATATACAGGAAAAGCATTCCACAAAACACTCATTCATGATAAAACTCTTAATAACTTAACAAACTTGGAATAAAAGAGAGCTTATTCAATCTGATAAAGGGCATCTGTGATAAAACCTACAGTGACCATCATACTTAATGGAGAAAGACTGAAGGCTTTCCCTCTAAGATCAGAAGCAAAGCAAGATCATCTGCTCTCACTTCTATTGAATATAGTACTGTAGGTTCTAGCCAGTGTAATTAGCCAAAAGAAAATAATAATAATAAATCAGTAAAAGACATCCATATTGGAAAGAAACAAAACTACCTTTAATCACACACATGATTCAGCATATAGAAAATCATAAGAAAACCACACAAAAAAACCTATTAGAATAAATAAAACAGCAAGGTTGCAGGATACTAAATCAGTATACAAAAATCAATTGCATTTTTCTAAATAAGCGATGAACACTATGAAAATGAAATAAAGAATATGGTTGCATTCATTAAAGTTTCAAAAAGAATAAAGTGCTTAGGAATAAATTTAGGAACCTTGTGCAAGACCCTTACACAGAAAATTATAAAACTTTCCTTAGGAAAATTGAAGAAGATCTAGGTAACTAAAGACTACCCCATGTTCATAGATTGGAAAACTCAAATATTGTTAAGATGTCAATTATGCCCAAATTGATTTATAGAGTCAGTGAAATCCCTATCAAATTCCCAACAGGCCTTTTGCTTCTGCATAAATTGACAAGCAGCTCCTAAAATTTACAAGGAAATGCAAAACATCTAGAATAACCAAAATAATTTTGAAGAGGAAGAGAATAAGACTTTGACTTTCCAATTTCTAAATGTCCTCTAAAGCTATAGTTATTAAGATAGTGTGGTACTGACATATTGACCTATGTATCAATGGAAGAGAATTAAGAGTCCAGACATAAAGCTCCATAGTCACTTGATTTTTGGCGAAGGTTCTGGGAAAGGAGAGTTGGTTTAACAAATGATGCTGAGACAATTAGGTATCCACTTCCAAAAATGATGAACTTAGACCCCACCATATAAAACAGTTAACTCAAATGGGTCCTAGACATAAAGGTAAGTGCAAATACAATAAGATTTTTAGAATAAAACATAGGATAAAATCTTTGAGACATAAGAAGAGGCAAAAGTTTCCTAGATACAATACGAAAGCAAGGTCCATTAAAAAATTGATGAATTAGACATTATCAAAATTCAAAACTTTTGCACCTCGAAAGACACCATTAAGAGAATGAAAAGGCAAGCAGCAGACTGGAGAAAAATATTTGCAAAAAATATACTCAATAAGGAATTATATCCAGAATTTACAAAGGACTATTATGACTCAATAATAAGACAACCCAAACAAACAATGGGCAGAGCTACAAATAGATATTTCACTAAGGAGAATACAGTTGAAAAAATGAGCAGCATCATTAGGAATTAGAAAAGTGGAAATTAAAATCATAAATGTCATACATATCTGAATGGCTATAATAAATAAGAGGTGATAAGAAGTGTTAGTTTAGGATGCTGAGAAAAGGGAACTCTGATTCACTGCGGGTGAAAATGTAAATGGTGCAATCACTTTGGAAAATAGTTTGTGAGTCTCTCAAAAAGTTAAACATAATATTACCATTTCACCAAGCAATTCCACTCCTAGCTATCTAACCAAGAGAAATAAAAACATATTTCCATGCAAAGACTTGTACGCAAATATTCATTGCAGCATTATTCAGAATTGCCAAAAACTGAAGAAAGGCTAAATGTCCATTAACTGGTGAATGGACAAAATGTGATATATTCATACAGTGGAATAATATTCAGCACTAAAGAGGAATGATCTACTAGCACAGACTACAACATGGATGAACCTCATAAACATTAAGCTACGTGAAAAGAAGCCAGACATTAAGAGATGACTTATTTATAATTATATGAAATTGCCAGAAAAAGCAAAAGTAGAGATACAGAAACTAGATTAGTAGTTGCCTGGGACTCAGGGTGGGAATGGGGATTAACTCTTAATGGGTAAAAGCAATCTTATTGAAAGGATGAAAATATCCATAAATTGATTTATATCAATTACTGCACCACTCCATAAAATCATTGAATTGTTCCCTTGAAATGGGTGAATTTTATGACATGTAAAATACACCTCAATAAAGTTGTTATTTTTTAAAAAAGGACAGTGAATAGGGAAAGAAAGGATTATGGTGTAGAGAGGTTATATATTTGTTCAAGAATCATATGTTAGGAAATTGTGGAAGCAGGATTGCATCTAAATCCACACGGTTAACATACATGCTGTATGAACAATGACCAATATAGTTCATAAAACAAAAAGCATCCAAAGCTTATAATAAAATCCTGCCAGGGAATAGAATAGTTATTTAAATAACAAAATGCCCTTTGAGTCAACTCCCAAAATTCAGTTTCTATGCCTCTAGGGTATTCTCATTCCAATGGTGGGACATTTCCAATCATCAGCCAGCCAGGCATCCATAGAAGAATTTTTAAGAACCAATGTTGTCCATGAGAGATGATGGACTCTGAAAAACAAACTGAGGGTTCTAGAGGGGAGGGGGTGGGAGGATGGGTTAGCCTGGTGATGGGTATTAAAGAGGGCACGTTCTGCATGGAGCACTGGGTGTTATACGCAAACAATGAATCATGGAACACTACATCAAAAACTAATGATGTAATGTACGGTGATTAACATAACAATAATAAAAAAATTAAAAAAAAGATTACAAAAAAAAAAGAAGAACCAATGTTGTCCTATGGACTCAAAGGTTAGAACAATTGATCTGTGTTTTTCAGACTCTGAAAAGGGTGTGCTCACAGCAGGCTTTTCACAGTTTCAGAAAGGCACTACCTCTTGTGAGAAGAGATCCCTCAGGAATGGGTCAAGAGGAGGTTAGGGTATGCTGTCCCAACTGTTAAGTTCAGATCTGAATTTTAAAACCTGCCTTTGGAGCAGTGGCCCATCATATTGCTCCTCTTGTGGCTCTGTAGTAATTTTCCAAAGTACATCCAATGTGAAATTCATAAAAAAACACAGTATTATTTCACCTAATTCATTTGCCATGACAACACAGAAAACCCAAGGTTTGCAAAAAGTCTGATTTCAATAGTTTACAAAAAATATACCCAGCTGTTGTTGTGTATGTGTGTATTTAACTGAAATGCCACAGCATGAATCACAAGCTGAGGTAAAGAAAGATTAATAGCTTGGATAACATTGGAACCAACTTGAGGCAATAATCTAAATTCTCTCTGCTATAAATTTAGAGGGGGAGAATTTACAATCCAAATAAGCACGTATGACTTCTATTCCTTAATGTATCCAAGTGAGAACACTTCCGTAAGGTTTGATGAGAGCCACGGTTGGTGAGGATATGAAGAAATGGGCACTCTCTTATGCTCTGATGGAGGGTAATTTGGTGAAAACTCCTTTGAAGACAACTCAGAAGTATCTCTTCAAAAACAAAATGAAACAAAACAAAAAAAGCCCACATGGTTTTTGACCCTGTAATTTTATTGCCAGGAACTTTCACTATGGATACACTTGAAAAATTATAATAAGATGTACTTACAAGGAGACTCATTATATCACATAAAATAAAAAATAGTTTGCACGCAATAGGGGAGCATGTAAATAAATTATGGTAAATTCACAGTACAACAATTTTAAAAAATGAGGCAGATCTACATTCTGATATGAAAAGATTTCTAAGATACCATGAAGACAAGGTGAGGGAAAGAGCAATGTTATACTACAATATGTATTACAGGGTAGATGTTTAGTGTACATAAAAAGGATCTATTTCAGGGGTGCCTGGGTGGCTCAGTTGGTTAAGCATCTAACTCTTGGTTTTGGCTCAGATCCTGATCTCAGGGTGGTGAGATTGAGCCCTGTGCATGGGCTTTGCGCTCAGTGGGGAGTCTGCTTGAGATTCCCTCTCTCCCTCTTCCTCTGCCCTTTCCTCCCTAACCCTGTGCTCTCTCTCTTTGAAATAAATAAATAAATCTTAAGAAAAGGATATATTTCAAAAGTATATATACACACACAACCACAAAAGGAAAATAAATAATTATACACATATGCTGATATATGCATAATTTTCTGAAAATATAATAACTAGTTATCTAAATGGTAGGATTATAAGTAATTTTATTTTTATTTTTATTTTATTTTACATTTTATTTACATTTTACTTTTTAATTATATTTTTATATTTAAAAGGCCTAATAAATATAACAAAAATATTTCCCTCTACCCTCATATGTCTAATTATGTTGTCTCCTTGCAACAAGTAGTAAATAAGCCCTAGAGATCTACTTCATGGTCAAGTGGATATAGACTACAATATTACGATCATCAAATTTTCTAAGAGCTAGAACATAATGATTCTAACCACTAAAAAGAAAGGATAACATTACACAACAAGATAGAGGTGCTGATTATTGCCACAATGGTAATCATATTACGATATACAAATGTATCAAATCAACACGTTGTACACCTTAAATTTGCACAATGTTATATGTCAAATACATTTCAATCAAAAAAAGAGAAAAAAAAAGGAAAAAAAAGATGTCATCTCATCAGGAAAGGAACTAACCCATTTGAGTCAGCTCCTGATCTATATAAAATACCCAAACTAGTAGTTTTTATCAGTTATTCAATGTTAACATTTCCCTAATTGTTCTAGAAATTTACTTAAAAAAAAACTTTTATAGAATATTTAGGTCCTATAAATGGATTCAAACAAGGTCCATACTTTGTCCTTGGTTTATGTGCCTTTAAATCTTTTTTATTCTATAGCTTCCCTGACCGGCTCTTTTTGTCCTAGTAATTTTTTGTTGAAGAAGCAAAGTCATTTTTGCTGTAGCATTTTTGTAGTCTGAATTTTGTTGACTGCCTTCCTGTCATGTCTTTCTCCATGTTCCACAACTTTCTGTTCTTCATGAAAATTGGTGGTTGGATCCCACGGCTTGTTCAGATTCAGGTTTGATTTTGGGGGAGCAAGACCTCTTCATAGATGGTGTTGCGTACTTTTTTTATTATTATGTTCAGTTAGCCAACATATAGTACATCATTAGTTTTTGACGTAGTGTTCAAAGATTCATTAGTTGCATACAGCACCCAGTGTTCATCACCACACATGCCCTCCTTAATACCCATCACCCAGTTACTCCAACTCCCACCCCCTCCCTTCTGTAACCCTCAGTTTGTTTCCCAGAGTCGAGAGTCTCTCATGGTTCATCTTCCTCTCTGATTTCTCCCCCTTTAGTTTTCCCTCTCTTCCCCTATGGTCCTCCATGCTATTCCTTATGTTCCACTGATGAGTGAAACCATATGATAATTGTCTTTCTTTGCTTGACTTATTTCACTTAGCATAATCCCCTCCAGTTCCATCCATGTTGATGCAAATGGTGGGTATTCATCCTCTCTGATGGCTGAGTAGTATTCCATTGTATATATGGACCACGTCTTCTTTATCCATTCATATGTTGAAGGGCATCTCAGCCCCTTCCACAGTTTGGCTACTGGTGTTGGGTACTTTGATCAGAAGGTATATAAGACCTAAGTCTATCTTTTCAAGGTGTTACCAGCTATTAATCTCCTGAATGGCTATCTCCAAGAATTCCTTAGTGGTTGTGATATTTGGATTCTATCATTTCTAATTTATATTTTAGTTGGAGTAATTTTAGAAAGTGAAAATGGCTTTGACCAGTTATTTGGTTACTCTGACACAGAGTTCACATTAGAAAGGTAAAACCAATGCTTACATCTTCCTTTTATTTATCATTTTTCAAAATGACTTGGTGGTTTCACAGAAGCCTCTGAAAGCAAGCAACAAGTTTTGTTTATTTTTTTTAGACATAATAAACTCACAGTTTTGATGTTATCCCCCTTATTGATGTTCCGTTCATAATGCCCATTCTTTGGCCAGTAGACATACAGTCAAGTTGGATCATGTGTTATTTTGATGCAACCCTAGTAGGCTTTGATAGCTTTTTGATCTCCTGATATGAAAAAATACTCCTGGCTATTTTGTAGGATTCCTCCTCCAAACTATTTGAATGATAGAAGTGTTGTCACCGTTACTAGGTCTTTTCAGTGGAGCGAGCTAGGAACAGATGGAGATATTTGGTATAGGGACAGGTACAATGTGTACAGGAACACACAAATGGAACCTAATGTAAATACATTGGAAGATCTTAAGGATACTTTCTATTGACATTCAAGACAACAGAAATTCTTAATCTCATCAGTATAATACCAGTGATTCCTTTCTCCCTTACTGAAAATCTTGGTTCTCAGGGATTTTGAGATCTCTCAGGGAGGTTCACCAAATAATCCTTCATTGTTTGCTTTATCCCATCATATATAAAAAAAACACTCTCAGAATTGCAACATGAACACTACCTCCTACAACACCATTACGACAAACACTTTAAGATGTTTTTGCTATTCTTTTTTGTCATCGAGGTATATTTCACCAATGATGTACAGTAAAGTTATTGCTTGAAGGTTACTTAGAATAGTACATTTCTGTGTGGTTATGCCACAAACTGGATATATACTTAGGTTAATTTGTTTCATTTTATGTTGCATTTTTTGGAATTCTTTTTAAAGTTTAATTCTGTTTTATAGTTATGTAAAATAGTTATGTTTTCAAAGTGAAATCTGCAAAACAAGGTATATTGAGAAACTCGAGATTCTATCTCTTTCTATTTCTTGTAATCCCTCCATCTCTTCATTAAAAATTCTTTGAAAATATTTTTATTGCGGTAAAATATATATAGTATAAAATTTATCATTTTAACCACTTTAAGTGTATGCTTCAGTGACATTAAATGCATTGACACTGTTGTGCAAACATCACCACTATGTACTCCAGAATTTTTCTTCATCCCATACAGACACTGTACCCATTAAATAACCCCTCATTCTTCCTTCTCCCCCCACCTCTATTTTCTGTCTCTATGAATTTGTGTATTCTAGGCACCTTGTCTAAGTGGTTTGTCCTTTTGTATCTGGCTTATCTCCCTTACCATAATGTTTTCAAGGTTCATTCATGTTGTAGCATGTGCCAGAATTTCATTGTGTTTTAGGCTGAATAAGACTCAAGTGGATGCATATGCCATGTTTTGTTGATCCACCCATCTGTTGATGGATATATGGCTTGTTTCTACCTTTTGATTGTTGTAATAATGTTGCTATGAACATGGGTGTACAAGTATCTGTTTGAGTCCCTGCTTTCAATTATTTTAGTACATGCTTAGAAGTGGAATACCTGGATTGCATGGTAATTCTACATTTAACTTTTTGAGGAGGCACCAAAATGTTCTCCACAGTGGCTTCACCATTTTGCATTCCTACTGGCAATGCACAATGGTTCCATTTTCTTCACAACCTTACTAACACCTTTTATTTTCTATTTAAAAAAAAATAGTAGCCTTTCCAATCAGTGTGAAGTGGTATATCATTTTGGTTTTAATGTGCATTTCCCTAGTGTCTAGCAGTGTTGAACACATTTTCATGGGCTTGTTGGCCATTTGTTTATCTTCTTTGGAAAAAATCTCTCTTTAGACACTTCGTCCATTTTTAAATCAAGTTATTTCTCTTTTTTGTTATTGAACTGTAGGAGTCCTTTATATATTCTAGATGCAAGTCCCTTATCAGATACATGATTTGCAGATATTCTCTCCCATCCTGTGGATAGTCTTTTCACTTTCTTGATGGTGTCTTTGAAGGACAAATGTTTTTCATTTTGATGGGGTCTAATTTATCTGGTTTTTTTCTTTTGTTAACTGTGCTTCTGGTGTCCTATCCAAGAAACCATTGCCTAATCTAAGGTCACAAAGATTAACACCTTTTTTTGTTAAAAAGAGTTTTATAGTCTTAGCTCTTACATTTAGGTCTACCATCCATTTTGAGTTCATTTTTGTGTAGAATGTGAGGTAGGGATCCAACTTCATTCTATGCATTTGGATATCTAGTTGTCCCTGCACCATTTGTTAGAAAAACATTTTCCCATTGAATTGTCTTAGCACCCTGGTCAAAAGTTAACTGACTGTAAATGTGAGTTTATTTTTAGATGCTCAGTTCTGTCCCATGACTAACTTTATGCCAGCACCGCACTGTCTTGATTACTATAGCTTTGGAGTAAGTTTTGAAATTGTGACGTGTGAGCCCTCCAATTTTATTCTTCTTTTTCAAGACTGTTTTAGCAATTCCCTTGAATTTCTTAGATTTCAAATACTTTAAATTTCTATGTAAGTTTTCAGGTCAGCTTGTCAATTTTTGCAAAGAAGCCAACTGGGATTTTGATAGGGATTATATAGAATCTGCGGATGAATTTGAGGCCACATTGCTTTTTCCACTTAACAGTATATTCTGGAGTGTAGACCTTAATAGTAGCTAGATCTATTTCCCAGTCCCTCTCTCAGCTGCATAGAGTTGCATTTATGGATGGCACATGTTTCATCAAGTTGTTGCCTATTGGAGGACATTTGGGTTGTTTCCAGTTTCTTGCGCTTACTGATAGTGCAACTGAAAAAAATTTTGCAAATGTCTTTTTGTATTCTGGACAGAACAACTTCAGGGTAAATTCCTAGGAGTGGGTTTGCTAAGATAATTTTTTTTTTTAAAAAAAAGGGTAAGGCATATGTAATGTTTGCTCTATATTGCCAAATTTATCTCTGCAGAGGGTGCTTATCATTTTGAATTCCCAGCAGCGATAGATGAGAGCACCTATTTCTTCATATTCTCTCTCTAGAGTGTGTTATCAAACTTTCAGAAGTTTTCAACTTCAGAAAAACCAAGCAGTAGAGGAAGAAGATTTGAAACTTATGAAGTGATCTTTCCCGGTCTCATAAGTAGTCTTATAAAGTTCTTCAAGGAAAAAAAACACACCTTCCATGCCCTCATCAAAACTTGCAGAAATGACCTCATCCACTCTTGTCTATCTTGTGTATACAGTGTATTTAGGTTAAACACCCAGGTATCCAAAATTCATCAACGCAGATAATTGAGAATTTATGTAGATCTTTTTAGCAGTAGTTGGAATGAATTTGAGGGAACTACCTTAAAATAGTTATAATAAATGCTCATGAAAACTTCCTTTTTAGCCACAAGAAACTTCTCTGTATATCTCAGGAGACCTAAAGAGTCTGGGTTTATCTCCCCTACACCTTAGAATTTCCTGACCTCTTCTCACCAGACATAAATGTTACCCCTCTGTGTTTCCCTCTCTGCACTTCTCCAGCAGTCTGCCATTTCTTTATAGAACACTCCAGAAACTTAGCTGTAAATGGTTGCATTGTATTATATTGTATTATAGCCATTAGAATTTTTTTTTGCCTGAATTTCTCATTTGGCTGGACAATTTGAGGAATTTGTGTTTTCTCATCTTTGTTTCCATCAGCGACCCCTGGCATATAGCTCGGTACCTAATGAACACTTGTTTAGTCAGTGGCCATTTTACACATATTTATTTTATATTTACTTGTACAAGGTGCTGAAGCTAAAGAAGGAAACCCAGGAACCCAGTAGGAAATAGAAATAAATATTTGTACAACAAATATGTAGTTATAAAATGTGCTAGAGGTCATGAAAGAAAAGTTCAGGATACTATGATAGAGGCTGACAGAGGACCTACTTTTGATTGATGGTGGGGGCGGGGGGGGGGGGCGCGGGGGGGGAGGGGAGAGAGGTCAGGAAACCTTAGACAATGTAACACAAGTACCTGCCTGCTTCGAGTCATGGACTACCGCCTCCAATAAAATGAGCAAAAATCTACAATTTACACAATGAAAAAGACTGTGGGCGATTTTTAAAAATCACACATAACAGCTTGCAGACTATTTTCCCGATGTTCTGATGCAGGAGTTGATTTTCCCCAAGCCCTGACCTTTCTCTGGACAAAGATCTGAATGCAATTTTGTGATCTGCCAGCTCATCTGTACTGGCTCTGGAGATGTTATTTATGAAGCTTCTCTGGGGAAATTTTGGCTATTATTATTTTCTACAGAATCTCTTGAGACAGTTACCTCAGAGAATAACACAGCCAGTAAGGAGACAAAGGGGAATAACACCATCTTGCTACTTACATAAAAGCAAACCCAAGACACAAGCTCCAGATGATAATGAAGAACAATTAAATCAGACTCTTACCCATAGAACTTACCAGGCGTCCAGAGGAAAAAAGTGTTAGAAGTTAAAACTTTTTGTGCTTCCTGGGAATTAGAGACCAACTGGAGAGAGACATTCGAGTGAGACGACTTTGGTCATTGATGGGATTGCAAATGGCCACTTGTGATCCAGAGAGTGGCTGGGGAGGCCCCAAGGATGCTAAGAGGTCCAAGAGGTGCTGAGTCACACATCTTGATTGGCTATTTCCCCAGAGGGGATGAAGTGGAGAGACAAAAAGTTCATCTGGGCACAGGGTGTGATCTACCCTCTGCCTGTCTAGCCAGAAAAGCAATGTTTCCTTACCGACCAGGTTCCCTAAGTCTCAGAATTCCGGGGTCAGGGGAGGGCTTCCCAGCACTGCTACCCAACAAAGAGATTCTTACTTGTGTCCTTCATGCCCTCCTTTTAGTCTCTCCATTTGTCATGCTCCGCACTTCCTTCACCTGACTAGTGGTTATAGTCTAACCAGACCAACTGCATCTTCAGACATATTTTGATATTTCTGCCTCTGACACTCATCTCCTGGGGCTTTTCTGTCCATCTCTGTTTCTGATATCCAGTGGTTGGAACTCTTCCAGGGAAGCAGGGAGGAGCATTATGTTTTATCTCAAACTGGAGGATATTCAGTTATAATGTGATTTTGTTCCACTACAAATATTATTGTTTATCAGGTTAAATGGCTCTTTAAAAATTTTTCATTGATTTTACAGCTGTATATAATTTTTAAAAGTTTGGCTTTAGAGTTTTAGAAGTAGTGATGTCTATATAAGCAACATTCTAATAAAATATAAGTTAACACTGAAGGTCTTAGAGGGGGGTGGGTGGGATTTGGAATCCAGATTTACCATCACTTTCTGGTTTTGTAGTTTGGGCAAAAGCTCAAACCTCTCATCTTCAGCTGACTCATCTTTATAAGGGGACAAATACTAATTCCTATTTTATAGAATCTAATACATGAAGATATATAAGATGATATATGTAATATTTTAGCATACCCTCTCAAAAATAAATCCTCAAAAATACTAGCTGTCTGAAAGAGTGACTCTACATATGCATGATTTCCTTAAGTACCCCCCAGCAATCTACTCCTGAAGCCTACTTCTTGAAAATAGACTTTTCAATTCGTCAAGCTTTGGTATGGCAAGGATATCTCCCCCACTTAAACTTCAGTCCTGATTAAACATACCTGGATTAAAACAGCAACAAACTAACATCTATCACGTGCACTCTCAGAAGAAAAAAACACAAAGTTGTGCGGACTGGATTCACTTTACATTTATAACCACAGGTCTCACATAGATACTTAGAAAATCCTATTCTAGGGTGCCTGGGTGGCTCAGTCAGCTAAGCATCTGCCTTCAGCTCTGGTCATGATTTCAGAGTTCTGGGATCGAGCCCCACGTCGGGCTCCCTACTCAGTGGGGAGCCTGCTTCTCCCTCTCCTGCCTGCTCTTGCTCTCTCTCTAAAATAAATAAATAAAATCTTAAAAAAAAAAAAAGAAAATCCTATTCTAATTCTCAATTAGTTTCATACATTCCTTCACCCAGCAGCTTCTCTCCCCACAGTTTCCTGGACTATGCCCACTCCCCATTCTCGGTTGATGACCTCACGTGTCATGGTGGGATTGGCATGAGAACTCCTTCATCTGCCCACCAACACATCCACCGGCTTGCGAATCTGTGCACTTACATACTCTGCTTTCTCTCCTAGCACAGTGAAAGCACCTCCCCACTTCCCCCTGAGGCCAGCGCATCACCTGAGTCCCTAGCCACAGCCATCTTGCCACCTTCAGGGGCTCACTCTGGCAATCCTCCCCATTCTGTCCCACATGACCGATTCTTTCTTCTCAATGGGCTCCTACTCTTTGCATTCAAACTTGCGTATGTATATCTAAAAAACATATGTATTTAATAATTAAAATTTAAAAATATATTTAATAATGATATCAACAAATAATATATAAATAAAATAAATATATAACATATTTATAAATAGCCATAATATATAAATAAGAAAATATATAAAATAAATGTTCAAAATCTGTATTGCAGTATCTGATGATATGTACAAAAAAGATAATAGAACATGACCAACTAGCATTTATTTTAATAGAACAGGACCAAGTAAGGTTTATTTTAAGAAGCTCATTATAAGATTTGCAAATCCATTAATTTACTTCACCACATAATAGAAATGATCTCAAGAAAAAAGAAAACACATTTGACAAAATATAATACCCATTCATGATAAAAACTTCTAGCAAACCAGGACTGAAGGAAAACTTTCTTACTGTGATAAAGGATATCTACAAAGAGCCAAAAGCAAACATCATATGAAATCTTGAAATCTTGAAAAACTTCCCCATGAAATCAGGACAGACAAGGATGTCTACCATATTCAACTATGTTCTCAATGTAAATGCAGGAAGTATGAATATACAAGGTATCAAAATTGGAAAGGAAGAAATAAAACTGTCATTATTAGTTAAGAACATGATTACAAATATTGAAAATCCAAAATAATCTACAGGCCAACCAGTAGAAATAATCAGAGAATTTAGCAAGTTCACTGGACACAAAGTCAATATTAAAAATCAGCTGTATTTTGCTCAACAAACAGCAAACTACTAGAGAATAAAATTTGGATAAGTAATTACCATTTGTCATCACATCAAAAATATTAAATACCTAGGAATAAATCTAAAGATAGATATGCTAGATCTCAAAAGTGAGACCAAAGAGAGAAATTAAGGGATACCTAAATATACAGGAAGATATATATAAATTTCATGAATTGGAAAAGCTTACTATTTTAAAAAGACCTTAATTCTCTCTGAATTAGTTTCAGTATAAGCCACTACAAATACCAGCAGCTTTAAAATACCAGTTAACAAGCTGATTGTGAAATTTATATGGAATTGCAAAGGGCCAACTACAGTGAAGATAATTCAGAAGAATTATGTTACTGAATTCTGTTACCGGTAGAAAGCTACAGTAATTTAGGTAGTGTGATACGTGTGTAAATGCACGCAAGGAGATCAATAGAACGAAGTCCGCAAATCCACGCATATCTGGTAGTCTGACTCTCAGCAAATGTGTTAATGTGGTGCAGTAAGAAAAGGAGAAACTTTTCAGTGAATGGCGCTGGGTTAATTTGATTTCCATATGGGGAAAAAGTGAATCTTGACCCTGGATTACAGACCTACATGTAAAAACTAAAACAGCAATGCTACTAGGAAGTAGGGTAGAATATATTCATCTTGGTATGTGCAAAGATTTCCTAAATAGGACACAGAAGGCACTGACCATAAGGGAAAAGACGGATAAACTATACCACACTTAAATTCAAGCTTTTTGAGGGCTAAAAAAAAATAACATCTTTGTGGAGTATAAAGTAAATCACAGAGGGGAAATAATTTATATTCAAAAATGGACCAATGAGAAAAAAAAACGATTAGAAAGATGTACCAGACTTATGCACGTCATAAAGGAGGATTTCAAATGACCAACAATCATATAAAAATGTGCCCAAACTCATAAGTCACCAGGGAAATTCAAATTAAAACCACAGTGAGAAGTCATTATACCTTTAGTGGAATGCCTGTGTAAAGAAACTGACAATACCCAATGTTGGTGGGGTTTTTACAGCAACCTGAATTCTCAGACATTGCTGATGCGCGTATAAACTGGACAACTTCTTTGGAAAATTGTATACCAGCTAAACCTACACAAATGCTAGGATCCAATGACTTAATTCCTACGTTTACATCCCCAGATATATGGACTTTTGCTTACCAGAAGATACAAACAAGAATGTTAATAGCAGGACTATTTGTAAGAGTCTCACACTGGAAATAACCCAAATATCCATCAGTAGAAAGATGTATAAATAAGTCATGGGATATTCATACAATGGAATATGAGAGAGAAATGATAATACATTAACACTACCCGTGACAATATGGATGAATCTCACAACACAACAAAACCATTTTGTACCTCACCCTCCAAAAATACCATCGCTTGCTTCCTGTGTTCTCCTCAAGACCGTCTCTTTGATCCTTTGTCCTATCATTTGGACTTGGCTCTTATCAAAGTCACAATATTTGTATCTTCCCAAGTCCAAGTTCGCAGTCAGTTGTCTTCTTATTCCTGACCTCTCCACAACATTTGCAATGGTTTGCATACCTTCCTTTGTGAAAGAGCCTCTGGATTCTAGGATGCTGCCGTTGCTTAGTCCACCCCTAGCTTGTTGGCTAGCTTCCAGGCTGTTGCTTCTTTGTCTAGTTCCCTGAGTCTTCCTCCTCTATCAGAACTATAAGGGTGCTCTAGGTCTTTAGCCCTTGGCCCTTTTCTTCTAGCTATTTAACTTCTCTCCAGGGATGCTCTGTTCAAGTCCCTGGTCTAAATACCATCTATAAGCCAATTTTCCCCATATTTGTGTTTTGTTGGCCTTCTCCTTGGACCTTGGATTTCTCTTCTGAGCTTTAGACTTACCGCCTATGTAGCAGCTCTATTTGGATGACTAAGAGGCAGCTCAAAATGAACACAGCTAAAAGAGATTTCTTGATTTTCACAATCAATCTGGTCCTCCTTGGATCTCCCCATCTTAGTGAATGACACAATCATTCACCAAGTGGCTCAGGTCAACAGTCTGTGAGTCATGAGTTATTTTACTCTTTCTTCTAGCCAAGGGGCAAGCATGTTTTCTGAGCAAGGCCAGCTGGACTCTCTCCCAGGACTTTGAAACCTGAGTGGGTACTCAGGGTTAGAAAATTGGTGGGAGCTGATTCATCCCAGCTGAGACAGCCGTAAGTGCCTGTCCGTTAGTTTCTGCTACCTAGATTCCCAGAACCGCATTTGTCCCTTGCTTTTTCGAGACCTGCTTCTTCAGCTGTACATCTGAAGCTGTAAGCTACTCCATGTCGTCCCCAAGAACTTCTTTTTAGCCTAAATTTTCTAATAACTTCCTGTGTTTGCAAGAAAGGAATTCTCTGCAGTATTGATGAGTAAATGAATGAGCGAATGTCTGCATTATCAAGACTCAGTTTCCTATTAGTCCATCAGTCAGTCAGTTAACAACCATGTGTGCAGCCATTACTATGTACAGGCCACACAATTAACACTGTTCTCTGCTAAGATCTTTGGGGACTGCTGTCCATTGTTTTCCACTTTTCCAAGCTCCTCAGGGCCATACCCAAGGACAACTTCTTCCAATGATGGCACTGGATCATTCAGGATGACCTCCCCTTCTAAAGATCCTTAACTTAATCACATCTCTTCCTAAGATTAACACAGCTGGACATGAAGATAAGAAGAGCAGATTTTAGTTAATAATATACTACTGTAATAGGAATCCCATAGTGTGACCTGCTTTGATGTGTACAGAAGTGACTGAGTGTTTGACAGGGAGGATGAAGAGTGGATAAGCCAGGACCTGGGAGTCAGCGGGGTGAAAGTGACAAAGAGCCCAGAATGGGGTTGGTCTATGGGAAACTCATCTGGGTTTGTTAATTGGCACTTACCAAAGTTAGGCCCCTCCCCTCCCACAGAGGCCTAGAGAGGCGCCCTGTCTTGAGGTGTTAGCTGGAACAAACAGTAAATTCTCTTGGCAGCCTGGCATTTTCTCAGGCAGGCAATTTAAGGGGAGCTAATGTCCTCCTAGGGATGTGGCCGAAGCTGTTAATAAATGATGTTAGTGTTTTGTTCAAGTGTTTATGGACCAAGGTTGAGGCCTAGGCAAGAAGATGGTTCAGAAGAGCTGGCTAGAATTTGGTCAAGAGGGAGGCCCAATGTAATCAGACGGGTCCTTCAAAGATGGACGAGAGAGCCAGAGAGTTGTTGGAGTCAGAGGCTGGAAGAAGCTGTGTGGTTGGCTTTGCAGGTGGAGGAGGTGCCTCGAACCAAGGAACGCAGGTAGCCTCGAGAAGCAGGAAGAGGTAAGAAAACATTCTTCCCTAGACCTCTAGAAGGAACACAGCCTCGAGGACAGCTTCCTTTCAGCTGAGTGAGACTGATTCTGCGCTTCTGACCTCCAGAAGTGTACAATACTGAGTTCGTGGTTTTTAAGTTGTTTCATATTCTTTTACTATGAAATCAGTAAAATTTATTTACAGTGAAATGCACAGATATTAAACGTAGAATTAAGGAATATTTGCAAATATATGCCCTGATATAGGCAGCACCACAATCACGAGAACAGGGTATTTCAGCCACTCCCAAAGTTTCCCACATGCTACATCTCGTTAAACCCTGCATCCTGTCATTGTTCCGATTAGTTTTGTCTGTTTGTGAACTTGCAGGACAAATGGGAATGCAGGACAAAAGGAATAGCTTTTGTGAAAATAGCTTTAACCCCAAGCACTCCAATTCGTGTTGTTTGAAGCCACTAAGTTTATGGTCATTTATGGCCATAGGAATCTAATTCGGCAGTTATTTCAGCATAATGTAATTAATACAGATATTTATCATTTTCTTTAGAATGTCTGCATTCCTATATTTTATATAAAAATATGTATTTTATATTTTAAAAAATTAATTTTTTAAAATTTAGAACAAACCCAAAGACTTTCTAATGGCCAGGCCAGCTCACGCGCACAGGCACATGTCTACTCAGGAATCTGCTCTGGGGCTGAGGGGACATTCCATTTGGGGTGGGGCCTCACCGAGTTTTTGTTTTAAGTCCTCATTTATTTTTTTTTAAGATTTTATTGGTCAGAGAGATAAAGAACGAGAGAGACAGACAGAGAGAGCACAAGCAGGGGGAGGGGCAGAGGGAGAAGCAGGCTCGGGACTCGACCCCAGGGATCATGACCTGAGCTGAAGGCAGCCATTTAACCAACTGAGCCACCCAGGTGTCCCATAAGTCCTCATATATTAAGCACCTACTATGTGTGAGGTGTTTTATAAATATATTCTTATTCCTAGTAATACCTTCTGCCCTGGGTATTGCTGTTATGCCCAATTATGGAGGAGGAAGCCAAGCAAATACACAGTGTAATTTGGTCAATTCCCAGTTACCAAGTGGGAAAGCAAGGATTCAAACTCCTGTCCCTCTCACTTCACGGCCTGCCAAGAACCTGGAGTGGGCCTGAGTAAATGAGGGGGTGTTTTTGAGTGTGCAGGAAGTGGTAGATTGGGCAAAGAGCAAAACCTGAAGCCTGGTGCCATCACCAACTCCATTATTCATTCATTCATTCATTCATTCATTCATTCAGCAGAGATCTGTTGAACCCTTACTGTGTGTGCAAGGCATTACCGTGGGAGCAGTAAACAAAATATACAAACATACCTGCCTCATGGATTTTGTATTCTTGTGGGATGTAAAAGACAATAAAGAAAATAAATTACGTTTCCCTCCTAATTTGTAAGAGTCCTACAAGATGTCCATAGGGGATGGGATAGTGTAGCAGGAAATGCAGGGTTTCTGCAGCCAGAATGCCTGGGCTTGAGTCCCGGCTCCGTCAGTTCCTGGCTGTGTGGCGCTGGGAAAATGACTCAGCCTCTCTGAGCCTCTGTTTCTCTGGTGTAAAATCGCACTAATAATCCCTATCCACCTAAATCGCTAGGATGAGTAAATGAGACAATAGGGGCAAAACTCTTAAGTAACAGAATTCCATTGGCAGGGAAGGTCTTTCTGATTCTGTGGCTCTGGAGGCGACCTTGAGTTCTCACAGTTCCTGAGTCTGTGGAACGACACTGGTGCGGAGTCCTCAGAAACGGAGGTTGATTTCTATTTATTCGGCCTTGCTCAGCTCTCTGACAGGACCCCCTTTTCACAGTCCCGATAGAGGTGGTCCTTTCCACTTAAAACAGACGGTCTTGTCTTCTCATTTCCTGAGACCGCACGTGGGCCCCTTCTGTTCCCAGAACAAGAGACGCGGGAGAGGGCAGCATGGCGCCCCGAGGAGCAGGAGCGGGGCTTGCGCGGCTATAGGCTTAGTCTCCGCTGGCAAAAGCCCCCTGGGGAACAGGGCTCTGCTGGGCAGCACTGGGGCCCGTTTGTTTGCAGGCTCTGGGTTGCCAGGGCTTTGTGAGCAGCCCTCAGGGAGGGACTTGCAGGAAGATTTTATTTGCTTTTCCCCGGACGCCAGCCCTGTCAGGCAGCCTTCGCCTTATAACGCGGCCTACTTCCGACCACTGTGTTCCTGAGTGGGGTCAGGTCTGCGGAGGCTGGGAAGGTTGAATTTTAATTCAGAATGTGTTTTCACCCTTAACTCTGCTGCCCCAGACAAGGACACACACACACACACACACACACACACACACACACACACTCCTGTTCTACTTAGTCCTTCATGCACTTCTCAGAGTGGATACATTTTTTATATCCTTTGATTAATATGAGCCTCTCACAGTTACTGGAAATATGGGGTCGATCAGGGGCTCTGCCCACCACTGCTCACCACTGCATCCCCCTACTCTGAGTTTGTGTTACAATTAGGGTTGCCAAATTTACTAAATAAAAATACAAGGTGCCCACTTACATTAGAAATTTGGAAAATGAATAGTTTTCAGATAAAATAGGTGCTGTGTAATATTTGGGACATGTCCTAAAAATGATTGGTTGTTTTTCTAAAATTCAAATCTAACTGGGTGTCCTGTATTTTATCCGGCAACCCTAATTCTACCTTGTTCGTGTTGCTCGGTAAATATATCCATGAATGAGGGAATGAATGGGGCTAATGCACGATTAAAAGCAGAAAACCAAATGCAGACATTTTCTGGCAAGTACATACCAACGTATGGAAGTGGTTGTTTCGAGGTGGTAGCATTATTGGAGAATTTTCATTTTTCTATGTGATTTTTCTGTTCTTCAAGTTGACGGCCGTGTGTACAGTTTTCACATATCACATATGTATGTATTTATACCTCTATACACACACACACACACACCCCAACTTCTTAACATTAGTGTAAAACCTGCTTGAAAGAAACAGTCTGTGTTTTTCCTCAGCCTGAAAACCAGAATTTTCTGAACACATCCTTAGGGGTTAGTGGCATTTTGAGTATCCACAGGAAGACTACTGAAAGCAATATTGAGAGGCCTACGTAGCTTACCAATACAATAGAGTACACAAGGGGTACACAGGAATTCAAAAGGATTGCTGTTACATTATTAATCATACAGTGCTTCTTAAGAAAATTGGCTCCTGAAGCTTTGGGGATGTAAAGATGAAACGAGCTAAACCTAGGACACAAAATGCTGATTAAATTGTACATAATGGGGGATCTCTGAATCTTTGTTCTTTGATTTGCAGAATGAGGGTGGAAATCAAAACAAACATAAGCTCTTACAGAGAATGAGTTGAAGACTTGGCCCTCCCCCACCATTTACATAACTTCCTGGGATGTTCTGAGGCTGAGCACCTCCGGACCTTGTGTCTGGGGTAACCCACAGTGACCCAGCAGTGACGGACATGTTCAGAATGCTACACGTTCATGGAGCAAGGAAGGGAAAGAACTCCCATTTATATGATGTTTGCTCTGTGCGGGCATGGCACTGTATCTCATTTTGTTCATAAAAACAACCCCCAAGTTACACACATCAACCCCGTCTTATAACCATGTGACTTAAAAATGCTAAAGACGGGGGTGCCTGGGTGACTCAGTCAGTTACGCGGCTGCCTTCAGCTCAGGTCATGATCTCAGGGTCTTGGGATCGAGCCCTGAGTTGGGCTCCCTGCTCAGTGGGGAGTTGGCTTCCCCCTCTCCCCCTCCCTCTCCTTCTTCACCTGCTTGTGCTCTATCAAATAAATAAATAAAATCTTACAAAAAATGATGAGTATTGCTCACAGGTCCCACCTCCAGAAGTATTGCAAGGTGCTTAATAGTTGGAGAGTCACTTACATTTCCTATGTTGTACTTACTAAGGCAGAAAGCCTTTATTAGAAGGAATAAATATGCTTTCTGACAATTTTTATCTCAGGATTTGAAAGACTGTAAGTTTTCTGCTATACTTGAAGGATGCCCCCCTCTCAGTTTACAGTTCTGAATGTGGTACTAGAATTAAGGTGGGGCGGATTTCTTCTCTCTCCTCCATCAGTATTAATGGTGTCCGCCGTCCTGCACGGTTCCGTGTGAGAGGAAGGCTAGGCTCTATGTCACGTTATCACCAAGTCTGCATGCGTGGGGCACAGAGAGTTGCCTGCATTGACAAGTTACGGCAGAATCGGTAAACTTTGGCCAGCTTCAAGTCTCCTAACACCCACCTCACAAAAAAATAAAATAAATAAAAACGGGAAGGGACTGAAATCCATTTTGATTATTCAGTGATGAGGGACCGGCATGAAAGGGGGAAATGCTCTGTCCTTCTGAAGGGTTCCTGGTCTTAAAAGGAGAGAATTAGTTGGCTGAACTTTGGAAGAAGGAAAATGTGACTTTGAACAAAGGGAGGATGTGAATTGAGAGCACCTTGTCATTGTCAGGGTGGGGGGCGGAAAGGCAATCTGGTGATTGCTAATCGTGGGGAAGAAAGAGCCGCATCCATGTAACGCTGCGTGGCAGCGCTGTGAATAGGCCACTCTGAGCTACTGGTTAAATACACCGAGCGTGGGCCAGAATTAGACTCCACTGTGTCTGAGGAGGGCACGAACCAAAGGGACCCATTTCCAGGTCACACAGAACCATATTTTCAACTATGGTGTGGAGTCTTGGAGCAAAGTGTATAGTAAGTGAACTGTATTAATTAAGGATGGAGGGAGACAGGTTTTATGCATTAACTCCTCCAGAGAAATGTCCCTAAACACACAGTGACATTCCAATTATTTTTCCATTAGTATTCTCTGAATACTTTCTTTCTTTCTTTTTTTTTTTTTTTTGCCTTCGCTAGTAGAAACTGCTTGGTATGCATATTTAAATAACAGTCACACTGAATTAGCTTTAAGAATAGGCTCTTAACATAATGGATGCATTAAAGTGTAGAGGAAAATGAGAGAGCCACATACAGACCTCCACGCATAAGAAAAGAGCAGGGAGTAAGAGACACAGCCAGCTTCTAGCCATTTTCTAAGCCTTGGATTATGATCCCGACTTTGGGAGGAGATCACAGTTACCTAATGTCTAGCCACTGATCTGAGTTAGCTCCAGCTCTGTTAGAAGCTATTTGGTGAGAAAGGCAGCACCTGTCCTTTTCCAGCTCCCAGGTATATATATGTGGCCGCTCGAGAAGGACGCTACAAGGAACCCATGTCTACTGCCAGTCATTGTAGAGAGCAAGTGCTTTTTTGTACAAGTTCTCAAGATCAACCTCCCCTCAGCCGTTGATGACCTACTTAGTACCCAACATCGCTGCCCCACAATTAATGGGGGAAAAGTATCTAACGAATGACAAGATATCTGAACTCATTCTTCGTCAGCCTATTTAGCCGCCATGTTTTAAAAAATACATGGTCCTCAAGGACCGGGGGAACTGTGACAAAAAACAAAAACAAAACAAGCAGTATTTATTTGTGACAAAAAACAAAAATTTGTTTCATTTAAAGCCAAAGAAATCAAGGAGAACCAAAGCCCTTGAGGAAGAGCCTACTGAAGATTTTGCAAATACACACCTGGAAATCAAGATGGGTTTAGGGAACAGTGTTTGGGGGTGAAGGTAGAAATGACTCCGTTCAGAGATCCCGTAAAACCACTTACCACAAATTAACCAGGAAAGGATGCTCCAGACCCTGCATGATCTGGAGTTCCTTGAAGACATTTCTCACTTCGTTGCGCTCCACGCACTTCTGTTTGTTCATGTACTTCATTGCGTACATCTTCTTGGTATCGTTCTTCTGCACGATGCAGACCTAATGGCGCAAACCAGAATGAGAAAGTGGTCAGGGAGTTGACAGATCACGGCCGTGGGAGACAGGACAGGAGGTTCTCAGAAGCATGGCCTGGAGGCCTCACCACTTGCAAATTCTCTGCTGCTGACGTTGCTGCTTAGCTCTGATTTCAGAGTAGAAAATGTCATTTTCTTCCCCTGTATCAGGTCAGTTCGTGAATCTCTGTTTTCTCAAGCAAGCCTGCCTGTTTTTCGCTCTTTGGGTTTTGTTTAGACAGCATGTTGGAGAAAATAGCTGCTTCCTTGTCAGGAATCTTCCAACAGCCAATGACATGCTATTCTGCTTTGAGTGACTGATGTGGGCACGGCTAAACTGCCGAACAACACTGCGCCAAGAATTTCTCTTTACACAGTAGTTGATAGAACCTAAAAGGACTTAAAGCACCGGGAAAGCACTGCACATGATGTCCATGGTTCTGAAATTCTTTTAGAGGTTCTAGATGTCTGATAAAGTGGGCAGGAGATGATTTTAAAATCCAAGTTCAATATGAAATCAGAAATACTCTCAAAGTATGTCTCTACCAAGAAACTAATGATCAGGATTTGAATCTAGAAGTTTCTTGCAAAAAAATTAGGCTGGATCTATCTTTCATGGTCGATTTTTGAAAATAAAAACATGGTATAACTGGAGGAAAAACAGATATCTTTTCCACATAAAAAGAGTTATCTCTTGGGGCGCCTGGGTGGCTCAGTCGGTTAAACATCTGCCTTCAGCTCAGGGCATGATCCTGGGGTCCTGGAGTCGAGCCCCACTGTTGGGCTCCCCGCTCAGTGGGGAGCCTACTTTTCCCTCACACTTTGCCCTTCCCCCCACCCACGCTCTCTCTCTCTCTCTCTCTCTCTAAAATAAATAAATAGAATCTTAAAAAAAAAAAAAAGAATTAACTTTTACATTGACAGGTAAGTGTTACCGAAGGTATGGGTACAATTGGCAACTGAGTCCAAAATTTTAGAGTGGAGAGAAAGTCTTAAAATCTAGTGAGAGTAAATGGGCATGACAATGAAATAATTCTGAGAACAATAGATGTCCATTATATCACACACCTCAAACTCTAGTGACAATTTTATAAAAACCTCTCTGAATTATCATTCCTTGTGGTCCCAGTAACTGAAATAATCTGAACATTCTCAGACTCTGTTCCCTGAGCTACATGACCCTGCTGGTGGTTAATCATTTTGGTTCTCACCTTCCCAAAACTGCCTTTCCCAATGGCTCGCAAAATTTCAAAGTGGTCAAAGTTGACTGCAAAACAAACAAAAAGAACAATGTGAAGGATTATCAGTTGTTTTTTAGTTGCTAATAAATAATAAAGATTAGGCGAAACCAGAGTACCTTGTTTAAGACAACATTCCAGATGACCTTAGGATACCCGTTCATTTATTCAATAAATATTTCTTAAACACTTCTTACTCATTAATCACAGTGCTTAGTACTGGGGGATATAGTAATAGCAAAGTAAAAATGGAATCTCTACCTTTTTGGAGCCTGTAGTTTAGTAAGGGCTCCCTATAGAGAGAGGCACTTATAGATGAAATAGTCATAACTTAATGGACAATTAAAACTCCCACTAAATGTAAAGAGAGAAGTCGTGGGGGCTCTAAGAGCACATAACAATGGATTTCACATAAGTGGCAAGGTCAGGAGGAGCATCACTGAACACTAATGATTACGGAGAGATCTGGTCCTAGAGAAATGGGACTGACCTTCCTAGATAAGAAAAACATACCTTCTACCCAGAAAGTGCTAATAAAGTCAAGTGGATGACTTATTTAGTAAACAAAGTCAAGTGAATGACTTATTTCCCAAAATTCCTGCAGTTTGAGTTTCTTTAATCCACTAGACTATAAACTCAATGAGGGCAGAGATAATAGGTCCTTTTGTTCATCCTGGTTTCCTTAGCAACTCAGAAAATTCCTGGCTTGAGGTAGTTGAAAGCAAAACTCTACACTTCCCACAGAGCCTCACACAGTGATTTCCACATAGTTGCTCCTCAGCAAATAAATCAAACTAGCTGTAAAGATACACAAGGACCTCAAAACGGATGCTTCTTGTAAATATGAGCAGTGTGAGCATGAGGGTCTTCTGAGGAACTGTTTTTCAAATGGGGTCAAGCCCCATTAATGAGTTATGAAATAAATTGGGTGGTATGAGAAGCATCCAAAATTTAAACAAAGTAGAATAGGTTAGAAAACAATCAGAAATGTCTCAAATGTAGGAAGAATAGTGTTGCTTCTGAAACTTCGTTTTGGTTTTACGTATGTGTGTAGGTAGATATGGATTGTATCATGATAAAATTTTTTGGTATATATTTTTTTTCACAGGTGGTGGTCAAAATAACTAGAAAGACACCTCTGTAAGTTTTCTCTTAAGTTTCAAACTGATATAACCAAAGCAAGGATTTCCTCACACTTATTACATGAGGCACAGCTCTATATTATGTACCACAGAGGTGTCAAAAAATGACCAGGATTTATTTGCAAGTCCAAGATTTAATCCTGAGCCAACCTACTAACATAACACAGTGATTTCTCCACTAGTAGCCTTGCCTAGACTGCTGTGATGACATTTTGAATCTTCAAGCATACAGGAGGCACCTAGAAAGCATGAAGTTCCGTTGTAATACTAATCCATTCCATAAACCATGTCTCTATATAAGGCATTTTAAGCTTTCAGGAAAATGATCAAAGATTAGATGCCAGGTTGCTGGTTCTACTAGTGTTAACCCCCTTAATTAATGTCTGGTCCCAGAAAAGTGATAGGCCTAAAGGTTTAGGCCTATTTATGCCTTTATTTCTAATCAGTCAAAAAGAGAACAGACTCCAGTCCAATTCCATACTGTCTAAAGTCACTTCCATATATAATAATCAGCATGGAGAGAAAGCCAATGACAGGTTAAAAGTGGCTGGAAGAGAAGCTCTTATTCCATCCTCACAGTCCCCCTCCCCCTTTTTTCTCTTTTAATTCCAGGGTAGTTAACATACAATGTTTTATTCATTTTCACGTGTACAGTTTAGTGATTCAAAATTCCTACTCAGTGCTCATCAAGGTAAGTGTGCTCTTCATCCCCATCACCTATTTCACCCATCCCCCGGCCCACCTCCCCTCTGGTAACCATCAGTTTCTTCTCTAAAGCTAAGACTGTTTCTTGGCTTGTCTTTTTCCTTTGTTCATTTGTTTTGTTCCTAAAATGCCACATATGAGTGAAATCACACGGTGTTTGTCTTTCTCTGACTGACTTATTTCACTTAGCATTATGCTCTCTAGATCCATCCATGTTGGTGCAAGTGGCAATATTTCATTCCTTTTTATGGCTGAGGAATATTCCATTGTACATATATACCACATCTTCTTTATCCATTCATCTACCACATTGGACTCTTGGGCTGCTTCCATAGTTTGGCTATTGTAAATAATGCTGCAATAAGCATAGGGGTGCATGGTATTCCTTTGAATTAGTGTTTTTGTCACCTCTGGTTAAGTTTATTCCTAGGTATTTTATTATTTTAGGTGCAATTGCAATGGATTGTTTTTTAATTTCTCTTTCTGATGCTTCATTATTAATGTGTAGAAATGCAATGGATTTCTGTACATTGATTTTTATATCCTGTGATCTTACTGAATTTAATCATCAGTTCTAGTAGTTTTTTTTGGTAGAGTCTTCAGGGTTTTCTCTATATAGCATCATGCCATCTGTAAATAGTAAATGTTTTACTTCTTGCTTACCTTGGATGCCTCATTCTTGTCTGATTGCTGTGGCTAGCACTTCCAGTACTGCATTATTTAAAAGAGGTCAGACTGGACACCTTTGTCTTCTTCCTGACCTTAGTGGAGAAGCTCTCAGTTTTCCCCCATTGTGTATAATGTTCGCTGTGCGTTTTTTATATAAGGGCTTGATTATGTTCAGATATGTTCCCTGTAAACCTACTTTGTCGAGGGTTTTTATCATGAATGGATTGTTGTACTTTGTCATATGTTTTTTCTGCATCTGTTGAAACGATCATATGGTTTTTATCCTTTCTCTTATTGATGTGATGTATCACATTGACTTGTGAATATTGAGCCACTGTTGTATCCAGTGAATGAATTTTTAAAATATGTTGTTGGGGGGCGCCTGGGTGGCTCCGTCATTAAGTGTCTGCCTTCGGCTCAGGTCATGGTCCTGGGGTCCGTGATCGAGTCCCGTATCGGGCTCCCTGCTCAGCGGGAAGCCTGCTTCTCCCTCTCCCACTCCCCCTGCTTGTGTTCCCTTCTCTCGCAGTGTCTCTCTCTGTCAAATAAATAAAATCTTAAAAAAAATTTAAAAACAAAACAAAACAAAAACAAAACAACAAAAGATAAAATATATTGTTGGATTCGGTTTGCTAATATTTTGTTGAGGATTTCTGTATCTACGTTCATCAGAGATATTGGCCTGTAGTTCTCTTTTTTTGTTGTGTCTTTATCTGGGTTTGGAATCAGGGTAATGCTGGCCTCATTTACTCTTCCTTCTTAAATGTCCAGCAACAGGAGCCGTAGTTAGGAGGGAGGCTCATGGAAAAGGCAGTGAGACCTCATAACTCAGACAAAATGAGAAAGGGATGATGTCAGAATTATGGATTATTTTATCAACGGACACCCATTTGTATTACAGGCATGTAGGATTTACCAAAGGGGCTGGGTATCAAATAGCATATCCTCTGTGTACTTGAACCTTTGATCAACGTGTATAGTATTAACCAGCAGATCATTTATGCTTACAGGTCCCAATGGGCCTGCAGCCTGTTTTTGTCTCGCCTCTGAGCTAAGATCAGTTTTTACATTTTATAAGGATTATTAAAAAAACAATAAAAATATGCAACTGTATAAAAGTCTGTAATATTTACTAGCTGGCTCTTTACAGAAAAGTGTGCCAGCCCCTGAGATGAAAAGTACAGGCTTTGGAGACAGACTACCCGAGTTCACATCGTAGCTCCTACAATTGATAGTTATATAATCTTGGCAGTTTACTTCTATGCTCTGTTCCTTCATCTCTGAAATGGGTATGGAAATAATATATATCCCATTGGGTTTAGAGGAAGATGGAATGAGTTACTATACATAAAGGACTTAGAATATGAACTGCAACTAGCTATTTTTGCTAGTACTCCTACTACCACTTCTTAGAGAATAGCCTAATTCAGACTCCCAGCAAATACCACCAGAAGTTGCTATCATAGCACATGGCTATTCAGCTTGGAAAAAAATGGCAGTTGTCAGTGTCATTTCTCCACATTTGGGACTTTTGTAGTCGACAGTGTGGTGTTCTTGCAGTGTTTCCTCCCATCGCACAGTAACTTTGTTGTGTTTACTTGTTGTGTCTTGTCCTTGTATCATGTTCTACAACTTTGTTTCTGGTTCATGGAGGAGATCTGGTGCCAAGATGACATAGGGGTCTTTTAGAGATACTCTTAGACCCTGGTTCTATCTGGGGCCTTGAGGGCAGCAGTTGAGTGTGGAGAGAGCAGAGCCTGGTTCTCACTTCCACTGACAGAGCTGGCCTATGTATATGGCCTGTGGAAGAACAGACAGGCCAAAAAGCTGAAACCTTCAGTATCTTTCTTATCTGCTTTGGAGTCTTGCTTTCACACATGGCTGCTCACCCCAGTCTTAGCAAACATCATATCAGTAAAGTGTCCTTAATGTTGCCTGGAGGCGTATTAGGTTAACAGCCAGAGTTGAATGGGTCCTAATGTTATGATACTACATCAAGTAGTTTTAAAAATATCTAAACTAAATACCCATAAAGAGGCTTATTTTTGAGTTTTTCTTTGGGGTAGGTGCACATTCTCCACAAATCAACCAGACACAGAAATTCTATATGCACAAGAGATCTGTTTATGTGTGGTTTGGTACTCATTTCATTTTTTAAAAAAGATTTTATTTATTTGAGAGAGAGAGCGTGAGTGGGGGGGGGGAGGGGGTAAAGGGAGAAGACTCCTCACTGAGCAGGGAGCCTGATGTGGTTCTTGATCCCAGGACCCTAAAATCATGACCTGAGCCAAAGGCAGATGCTTAACCGACTAAGCCACCCAGATGGCCGGTGTGCATTTCATGTTTATGTCTCATTTTGTCCTCACAACAACCTTACAGTGTGTGTAGCTAGGGGTGCTCCGGATCAGAGAGATTAAATAACTTGCTGTGGGTGTCACCAGGACCATGACTAAATGACCCTGGGGTTAGGTTCTGAAGACAGAAAGTAGGGCGGAACCTTGGTTAGTCTAAACTACACGTGAAAATCCTCTAGAAATGTACTGCTTTGAAAACCAAGGGAGTCTTTACAAAGTCCAACAGAGTTTTCTCTTGTGTGAGCACCGCATGAAGCTCATGAAATGTATTTAGGTGCTCCTGTATAGAAAACATTTGAACACTAATATCACACTCAGCTCACTGGCAGACTAAAATGTATTAGTCACATGGCAAGTAAGAGCAACTGAGGGGACAGCTGGTTGACTGTTGTCACAAAACCATACCCAACGCTTGAGTGCAGGGTTGGACAACGTCAACTATCTGAGCCTGCTCAGCGGCAGTCACGTAAACTCAGTATACACCTTTCTGACTCTGGACCCAGGCTCTTAACCCCTATTTCTATAGTCATCTTTATGCTGTTACTACTGTGTGTCTACCCATCCCAGAGGCAGAATCAGGGGAAGCAAGGTGGGATTTCTTTGTCTCTCCTTTTACAATCACATGGGTCAACTCAACTTTCCCCAAGTCTTTCCCTAAACAGAAGCATGCTGATCGTGGCATCTGGTGCTTGATGTTTTTTCTTTCCTTTGTTTGACTTCTCCTCGCATCTCCCCAGTCTCAACATTCTGTGCAGTAAACAGAAGGAAAGAAAGGAAAGGGGAGACTCTTTTTAGAGTGAGTTATACCACCCTGACACTTGGAATTTGGGAGAATAGAAGGTAAAGCAGACTCCCCTGCCCCCACCTGTTTTTCTATGATTGAGGTAAAAATATTTGGAAAATATTTTATTTTTTCCTGTTAAAAAAATGATTGCAGCCTAAGTAAATCCCAAATCATGACCATATGCACAACTGTGGGGAACTGCACTTCTTGATGTTTATGTAAATCTTTCTATTGATGAGGGAACAAGGACACCAGCTGTGTGTCCCCATCTGTAAAATGGCACTAATTAAACTTGGCTCACAGGTGGTTTTGAAGATGAGCTGCTATACACCAGAAGTATAATGTCCGGCTCACTGAAAACTAAACATTACAAATGAATAAGTACAATTATTCGAAGAAAACTGAGACTTCTTCCCATTCTAAATTTTTAGTTGCATTCCCAGAAGGCAGCCTCTTTGAACAAATTCTATGTATCCTTTGAGAGATTTTTTTCAGCATATATGTATTCCCTTTTGATAGCAGTAGCAACGTATTATCATTCCTATAGGAACAGAGATTATAAGCTCTTTCTATATAATTACATTCTCTCTGTTCCTTCATACATCACATACAGATCTATATCTAATTATTTTAAACAGCTCTTTTGTATTACATTGTGTAGAATGTCCCATAAGATACTTAGCTTTTTGACAGCATTTCGAAGATGGTTTAATTATCTGTTGTTACCTGCAATACTAGTGCAAACATCCTTGGTCAGCTTTTGTGCAAAGTGTCGTAAGCTAGCTTCGTAAAAGCAGAAATGCTGTAACAAAGAGTGTGTGAATTTTCCAATTTAATAGACACTGTACACTAGCCCTTCAATGATGTTGAATCTCCTCCGCACCAATGTGTGTAAGAATGACGTTCTGTCCACCCTGCCGATGCTATTATGCCAGCAGTCTTTGACCTGACAGGTGAAGAAAAAACTGAATTATTGATTTACTTTATATTTCTTAAATGATGAATAGAGCCTCATCTCTTTGTATGTGCACTGTTTCCAGAGAGCTGCCTATTCGTAGATTTTTGCCTGCTTTTAATGAGTTATTAGTCTTTTTGCTTTCCAAGTGTGCTTAAAACGTTACATAAATTAAGTCTCTCTTGAGCAAATCTCGGGAATATTTTATCCAGGCTGTCCATTTGGCTTTTGACTTTAAAGCATTTTTAATAGTGTAGAAAACTGAAGTGTTCAATTTATATCTTATGCAGTCAAATTTTATATAGTCAAATGTATTATTCTTTTCCTTTGGGGTCCCCTTGGTTTAAGTCTTTACTAGAAAGGCATTTTTTTACTTCAAGACTGTTAGAGGCATGTACTTATATTTTGACCAGGCATTGTTGAACTCCTGCTGTTTTAATTTTTGCAATCTTTCTCAGCTTAAATTGAAAGTTAAAACAATTGCTAATTTCCTTGTATGCAGCCATGCCAGTGTGATTATTAAGAAGTGGATGCCTTTAAAGTGTTTTGGGAGAATATCATTGTAAAGCAGGCTCTCCATATTTTACTTACGCTGATAATTTATTTAGTAAATACTTTGCTCATGTAGCACAATGCTAGGTTCCAATGCTGTTTGGTTCCAACTGATAGCAAATTAAACCAGGGCAGTCTCAATAAGTTCAAGAGTACCAAGATAAAGTCTTCAGAGAATAAAACTATATATATATATATATATATATAAAAAGTCAAGCCAAAGTCTGGCCTGACTTTTTGGTATGCTAATTTGGCATACAAATTTGCTGCTTAAACATGTCACTGCTTCAGGATGTGATTCTCTAAAGACAAAGGTAATTCAACATGAAAACAGTTATTGCTTAGCTGGCTACATGTCCCCCTTCTTCCCTCCAGTCCAGGAAGAACGTATCTATTTGATTCCCCCCCCCGCCCCACACACACTGGTATAGCAGAAGAGACACTGAGGTGGAGTAAAGATGCAAATGGAAATTGCTCAGTGAACTCAGTCTATGTTCACTGACATTTACTGATGGCTGACTCAGTCGGAGCCAGGAGTTGTACTAAGTGCCAGGGAGGGAGAAAGCCAAGGCTGCCCTCCTCTATGGGGTTTATGGTCTAGTGGGACAATAGAATCATTAATAATAGCTAATATCTAACATTTATGTAAGGAATATCAGGCATTCTGCTAGGCATCTTAGCTACACTACTCAATTTTCCATCAATGCTTTGAAATAGTAGTACTATTATTGCTATTTTTTTAAGATGAGCAAACTACTGCGCAGAGTGATTACATGGTTTTCCCAAGGCCACGGAGTAGGTGAGAGGCGGCAGGGTGGGGAGTCCCCCCCAAGTGACTGCAGAGCTGTCCTCAAACACTGTTTGTTCGCTGCTGAGGCCCACTAAACACATATAATGGTGCCCAAGAAAGAAGGATGGATAGCACCGAGTCAGGCAAAGGCCTGGCTCTCCACAGCATCCACACTTCTGCTTCTCTTTCCAGGAGGGATCTCTCTTTCTCACAGCTGCTATCTCCCAACACTGGTCTCCCCAGACACATGCATCACCTATCTGTCATCCACCCTGTGCCACACCCCGAGCCAGAAGCTTCCGTCTGGGAGCTGGGACTGTGACCAGCACAACTGTAATCTACATATTCCTATTCACGTAGGACTTTCTGATGTGAAAATGCATGCTTCCCCCTATATTACCAGGCTTTCCCAACACAAGAACAGAACTGGCCAAATGTAAAAAAAAAAAAAAAAAAGGGTGGTGGTGGGGGGGCAGGTCAGTAGGCCCAAGGAAATAAAGAATAAAGCTGACACAGAATAAAGCAGTCTCACAAGACAAAGGGGGAGCCCTGATGGCGTTAAAGTGTGTGGCTCTATATTCATATAGGTCCTACTTTGGTTACTGATGAAGCATCCCAAATATTCTGCCAGTGATTCAATTTTTCGTGTTTACTTTGTTAGCCAAACTAATAAAGTTCCAACTAAAACAAGTCCTACTGTTGTAGAGAGATCACAGTGTCACGGGGATGGATGTATAGTAGGGACAGCCAACAGTCCAGACAATGCAGCGAAACATCCGAGGGGAGATGATTAAAAAGAGAAAGGTGTGGCAGAAGGACTTGCTCTTAGTATTCTTTCCTCTAGATTTTCTTCATTTTTACACCTGCATTGCATCAGAGTATCAGGAAGATAATTTCCCAGGAAAAGAAATGAAACACACACATGCATAACTGCAAGATAAAGTTCTATATATGTATGAAGAGTCATGGATGGTTCCACAGCATTTCACAGATGTGTCTTCCCGTCAGAATCACACAGAACACACTTTTAAAAATGCAAATTCAGGGGCCTCATCTAAATCAGACTCTGGAGGCTGAACCTGGGAATTTGTATTTTAATCAGTTTCCTGGGAGATTTTGATGGAAACTGCCTGGAGCCGGACTGTGGGTCTTGCTATCGGAACTCCTACTCTGTACAGTAAAAGCCACAGGAGTGGCTCGTACTGTAGAAGATAAAAGAGCTTCAGGGAGGGCCAACATTTTAGCTGGGCCTTGCAGAATGCGTAGTTCAACAGCTTACCAAGCAGAGGAGGATAGGGAGACTGTACTTCCTGAGTGACCCAAACCTTAGGGTGAGGAGGCTCTCCATAGGTATGTGTTGATTCTTTAATTTTATTTCAATGGCCTTAAACTTCCCCTTCTACCTTTGCCCCCAACCCCATGAATTTGAAGCAGATTAATAATGGTGTCTCTAAATAATGAATAGGCCTTTGTTGTCTGCACTGTACCATATCTTGGGTCAAAGCTGATAATTAAATTCATTATCTATTATGTATACACATGTTTAGGCACTGTCCAGATATTTTATCACCAAAACACTATGAAGTGGTAATATTAGTGCTACTTTGCGGATGAGTTACAAAGACCCAAAAAAGTTAAGTCTCCCAGGGTTGGGGCTTAGACTTGAACTTGTCTTTGTATGACTCCAAGATCCATAATTTTAATGTTACAGGTAAGTCCTAGAAAGTTTATGATACAATATGATGGTTATAAGCATGAAACTGTGGGTATGGGTTTCGGCTGTACTATTTATTAGCTATGAACTTGTAAGTAAATCAGTTTACCTCTCTGAGTCTTTATTTCTCCTCTATAAGATTTTGATCCTATATATTAACCCTCTGAAGCTCCTATGAGGACTAGGTGACATAAACTATATCAAAGGTGTTTATCAAGTATTTTTAGCAGAGAGTAAAAATTCAATAAATATACCATTACTATTGCTGGTTTTGTTACGGTTACTAGATAAGTTACTTTGGTATCAGCCCAGAACAACACTTTGTTTGCCACAACGTTAGGCAAAATGATGTTGAGAATTCACATAGGGCAAATAGTGCCAAGAATGTAACCTCTGTGAAGGAAGACAATGGGCTCATCCTATTTATCATTATATGCACATTGTCCAGATCCATGTCAGGCACGTAGCAGGTGCATAATGAATACTTACTAAGTGGAGGAAGGGGGCAAGGAAGTGCCATCATCAAAGTTTTATGAAATATGGATGGCTTTAGAGGAAAAATTTTAAAGATCTTTTCCTTCATGTTGATTTCTTAACACATCATTTACAACAGGTAACTCCTAAGAAATATCTTACCAACAACCTACAATCAAAATGCTTTTTAGGGGCGCCTGGGTGGCTCAGTTGTTAAGCGTCTGCCTTCGGCTCAGGTCATGATCCCAGGGTCCTGGGATCGAGCCCCGCATCGGGCTCCCTGCTCAGCGGGAAGCCTGCTTCTCCCTCTCCCTCTGCCTGCCTCTCTGCCTACTTGTGCTCTCTATCTCTCTGTCAAATGAACAAATGGAATCTTTGAAAAAAAAAAAAAAAAAAAGAAGTAAGGTAAGTCTCCACTTGAATGTTGAGATTTCCCTGCAGACATTGGACTTACATGTTAAAACCTCAAGGACTGACTTACTCAGTCTTTGAGCTCAGAAGTGTTGAGAACTGCCATTCTTCACTTTGTCAACCTTACACTCACCGATTGTCCTAAGTGAGGACATGGTTGATAACCTCCTAGCGACTGGAGGATAATTAAAAGGAGGAGTCAGAGGAGATCTGCATGACCAGAAGTGCAAGTATCTCACTCTGTCACCAGACAGGGCCCCACACAAAACTACAGACTCCCACAGCCCTCCTCAGAACAGAGAAGGGATCAGTCCCTCTTCCAAGTTCTGTTGCCACTTTGTCCATTTTTTAGGATGGACATTGCATGGTTTGCCAAGAAAGGAAGTAAAAGGATAGAAAAAAATATGAACCTCTGGTTAAAAATATAGTTCTTCCAGTGTAATTTGCAGTTTTCCATTCATCAGATGAATGTTTAGTCATCATGCTATGTTCCCAAGTGGAGGCAGTCACAAAGAAAGGCTCACATATACCCTTTGAAGACAGTCACAGCAAAGTGGGAAAGAAGCTAAGGTTACTTGTCCAGACGCTATAGTTTTGCTAGCAAGTCACACCAACAAATATCCGTTGAGCATCTATATGCCCAGGACTCCGCTAAGCCCTCGGAAAAACACAAGGAGCTTGGGACTAAGTCACACCCTCAGGAAACTGAGTATGACTCACTCAGCAGCATTCATGAGAACACAACTTGTGTGATCAAATGCCCCTTGTCTCATTTGTATTTTATTTTCCTATAATACCTTAGGAATCTAGTCTTCCATCTTTCTGGAATTAGATGGGTATAAATAAATAGATATATAGGCAAATATGTAGACAGATGAAAGCAATCCAGTGTTGATATTTAGTACAGAAAGAGGCTCTGTGGACCTTCACAGAGGGGAGAGAATATTGTGGCATGACAATTGTGCTGTTTGGTTTTTAATGGATATTTTGATCAATGATAAAAAACAATCTGAGTCAGACAGAACTGCCTTGGAATCCTAGCTCCACCACTTACAAGATGAATGAAATTAGGAAATTTACCTGACATTTCTGAACTTCAGTTCTTTGTTCACAAAGATTATTTTTATATAAAACTAATATGATTTTGGTATTAAAAATACAGAACTGAGTAGACAGAATTAAGTAGAAAGAAGAAAAATAGTTCAAAGATAACCATGAATTAATATTTTGATTAATTTTTCTTTCTTTTTAAAATTTTTAATTTTATCAAAGCTAGGTATCTCTATCTCTCTACATTTCTACACAGTTTGAGGAGTCAAAGAGTTCTAAAGGTTTATTATAAAACACTGATTTTAGTCCTCTGACACCCTTGTCTCACTCTCCAATCTCTCCCAGCCAAGAAGCTGACACTTAAACCTCTTCGAGCTAATAAATTTTCTAGTTCCTACCTTATCTTCTAAATAGCATAATTTCCTTATTTTCTTTTCAGTTTTAGGCATCACTTATTAAATCTCCAGGATGGCAGGGGAGGGTTTAGCTCACCCTCCAGCTCTTGAGGTCTCACCCCAACACGAGCCCATCTTTCCAATGTAGCTATATTTGATAGAATAATTTCAATTAGATCAGCATTCAGTATTTCCACTATTATGAGTATGGAAATGGTACAGGCACCTGCGTCATAGAGTAAATTATGATGAGTTTTCCTTTCTTGCACAGTTTTTGTTTTCCCTGCAGTTAATAATAGTGTTGTTTATACATGCGCTCATTTTCCTATATCCTTTCTCCTAATTCAATTTCCAACTCTAGTTGTCTAAATTCCCCTTGAATGTGTTCAAGAGCATCGATCACATCGTGTCTTCCTGAAAATGTCTCTCCCAGAGCCCTCTGACCTAACTGCATCGGGACAGGTGATCTTACTGGACAGCTGTCATCTTGGGCTCCCCTTGACCTTCATCTTAGGGATCTCCTTCACTCTTCTATAGTGATGGATTCCCTGCTCGTTGCATGCACTGTCTTCCTCCTTCTTGTTTTACTCCCTTGTTTTTGTGGAGGACATCCTCCAATAACTTTGTAAGAAAGATCGCATGGGAGGTTAACTTTTGAAAACTTGCATATATGAAAAATATTTTATTCTACTCACACTCAAATGAGAGCTCAGCTGAGTTAAATTCTAGGTTAGAAATTACCTTCATCAGAATTTTGAAGGCGTTGCTCTCCTTAATTCCCAGCTTTTCGTGTCAACTGCGGAGAAGTCTAAAGCTGTTTTGATGCCAGATCCTTGGATGCAACAAACAATTTTCTTTCTGGAACCTTACAGGATTGTATATTTGTATTGAATGCTTTGAAAGTTCATAATGATATAGCTTTTTTATTCATTGTGCAGGGCATTGAATTGGCTCATTCATTCTGGAAACATGTGTCCTTAAGTTCAGGGCTTTTCTTTTTTTCCCTTAAATTAAGTGGTGATGGTTTCCTCCCTTCTTTCCATCTCTTTGAGCCTTCTATTATTTAGAAACTGGAACTCCTAGACTGGGCTTTAAATTTTCATTTATTTGTCCCGCTTTTTTCTTTCTCTGTTTACTCATTCTAGAAAATTTCCTTAAATTTATCGTCTAAACCTTTGAATCTTTACACTCATGCTGTAATTTTTTTTCCCTAAAGCTAACTTTTGCTCTCTAAAGTTTGCTTTCTTGATATCCCATTTTTTCAATTAAAAAAGTCTTTCTTTCTTTTTTCTTTTCTTTTCTTTTCCTTTCTCCTTCCTTCCTTCCTTCCTTCCTTCTTTTTCTTTTTTAGAGAGAGAGGGAGAGAGTGCATGCACACACAAGCAGGAGCAGAGGGGAGGGGCAGAGGGAGAGAGAAAATCTTAAGCAGGCTCCACACAGCGCGGAGCCCCACTCAGGGCTGGATCTCATCCTGACCGGAACCGACATCAAGAGTCAGAAATTCAACCAATAGAGCCACCTAGGAGCCCCAATTGTTATTTCTTAACATTTCTCTGACAGTTTTCCTTAAGTTGCTTTTTTTCTGCTCAAAACTTAGTCTTTATCTGTCCTATGAGAAGTCTTTCCCATGTGTCTGAGAACCCTCTGTTGTCTGCTCATATTTAAGTGTGGAGACCTAAAGTCCTGTTTGGAAGTTCCGAGACTGTGGGGGAGTCTTGTCCAAAGTAAGCTTCACTCTAGAGAGCCATGGCTAGGATGTTGTGTTCAGAATACTCCCATGTCGGTAACTGTACATCTTCCTTCTTAGGTTGGTCAAAATCTCCAGAAAAAAAAACCCCACCTCTATTATCCTCTTGTCTGGAGGGTGAGACCCCAGCTGCCAGTGTTATCAGAGCCAAAAGAGGGCTGAGGGCCTGAGCACCCGGTATGTGCTCATGTACCTGATCGATCCCTCCATTTTCCAGGAGGCGCCCCTGTCCTTGGTGCACCGGGTCTTCCCAGTTAGGAGATCTTCTCCAGAGGATAAATGATGGTGTTGTGTGGAAAGGACTAGCATGTTTCTTTCTTTCTCTTTCTTTCTTTTTTTTTGACAAAGTGGTAGAAGGGATAGGATCAATTTTTATACAGCTATCCAAACAATCCTCCTATTTTAGACCTCCCCCTTCAACTGTCCTTCTAGAGGCACATGACGCTGCCAGTTCTTAGGGTATGGAAGTAGAGGGAAGTGTTGGACTCATCATCTTCCCCTAAAGCCTTGCTTGCATTTTTTTCTCATTCATAGGATAGAGTTTGTTTGTTTTGTTTTTGTTTTTTCCAAAAAAGAACTTACATTAGGAACCAGAGACAGGCATCTCTTTACTACTTACTGGCTTAGTGACTTTGGCTAGTGTTTTTTAAAAACCATTTTTAGCCTCATATTCTTATCTGAATAAGCGGATGATGATCACTTTCTTACTCATATCTCAGAATTACTTAAAGAGTCACATTAGAAAAGGATGAGCAGGTACCTTGTAAATGTCAAACACTGTCATTGGGCTTTGGAGGCAGACAGGAGCTCCTTCAGTATGGATAAGCCAAAGCTCTGGCATGTCTAGCAGTGATGTATGAGTTAAGGACTCAGGTACATAGTCCTGAGATGACTACAGGGTTCCTTCTTGAAAAGTATGCTGAAGGGAACACAAAGTTCATTCTCCACCATCACATAAGGGGTAAGTGCAGACCCGCATGGTAGATACCTGTAATGGTTGAACTCAAAGAGTTCTCTTTCAACAAGTCCACTCCTAGGTATATCCACCAAAGCACTGAAAGCAGAGACTCAAACAGATACTTGTACACTCAACTAATGTTGAGTGTTCATGCAGCATTATCCATAATAGCGTAGGGGTGGAAATAACCCAAGTGTTCATCAACAGATAAATGGATCAACAAAATGTGGTATACATGGACTGTAGAAGAGTATATGGCCATCAAAAGGGATGGATGATGTTCTAACATGTGCTACAGCACTGAGGAACCTCGGAGACCTCATGCTCAGGGAAATGAGTGAGGCTTGAAATAACAAATGTCATATGATGACACCTACATGATGTATTTTGAAGAGTCAACTTCATAAAGTCAGAAAGAATAGAGTTACCAGGGGTTAGAGGAAGGAGGAATGGGAGAGTTAGTACTTCATGGGTACAGAGTTCCTTTTTGGGTGCATTAAAAAGTTCTGGAAATGATAGTGGCGATGGTTGCACATATTGTGAATACCACTGAGTTGTATACTTAAAAATATTTAAAATGACAAATTTTATGTGATAGTTTTCCAGAATAAAAAAATTCTTTAAAAAGGTCAGTTTTCAACAAATGCTGCAAAATCCTTCACACCTCATTCAAGTTTATTTATCATTTATTTATTTATTACATAATATTCATACTTAATCCTGTCTAAATAGACCAACCAAACTGCTTTGAGTATTATTTTATATAATAATAATTTAATACTCCAAAATAAGTATCTCTTCCTTCTGATCACCCAAATATTTGTCAGGATTAAACAATTATTCAACATCACAAAAAAGCAACTGCACTTTGAGAATTCCTTTGTATTTTAGAACTTAGGTATGTTTAAAACCGTACATTTAAATAAATCATAGTATGTCCATGTTGCAGAATTTCATGGACACTAAATTATACTTTTAAAGGGTGCCTGAGTGGCTCAGTATGTTAAACGTCTGCCTTCGGCTCAGGTCATGATCTCAGGGTCCTGGGATCAAGTCCCGTGCTGGGCTCCCTGCTCAATGGGGAGTCTGCTTCTCCTGCTCGTGTTCTCTCTCTCTCAGATAAATAAATAAAATCTTTAAAAAAATAAATTATACTTTCAAGAATCAACAAATTTTACACAACTGGGATAAGCTACTCACAATGTAAGTGAAAATGAAGATACGGATGTATATAGTGCATCATCCCAAATACATCAGAAGTCTTTTATACACATACACAGGTAAGAAAGACAAGACTATTAATGTATTCATTTATTCAACAAGGAGGTACTGAGGATATAAAAGTGAACAAAACAGACAAAATCCCTGTCCTCACGGAGTTTTTTTTTCTAGTGATAGGAAAAAACAACAAAACAAGTAAGTCAATTAAAACAAGAAATATGAAGAAAAGCATAGTGAGTGAGAGGGATGAGGGATGCCAGAAAGGATGCAGGATGGATATCGCAAAGGGAAACTCCCTAAAATGTTATCAGTGGTCACCAATGGGTTGAGGCATTATGGGTAATTTTTTCTTCCTAATTATATTTTCCAAGCTTTCTATAACTCAGATGTACTAATTTTATAGGTATAAAATGTGCTTTTAAATGCACATTTAAATACATACTTCTTAAGAACAGCTGCGTTCATCTCTCTTTATGTTAGATAGCCCCACAAAAGGTGAACCATAGGGAATGTTGGGACCATAGTCTTGGATAGAAACCCACTGAGGAAAGCAAGCCAATTCCAGTTCACAATTAGGAACGTAAGAATTAAACAAATTTTCTTAATGTTTAACGAAGCCCGAGTTTAGAATATTTTCTCTGGTAATTTATACATGCCCTGGACAGAAAATGAAAAAGTTATCAAAGTGGTAATGACTTCAGTATTTTGTAAAAGTAAATAAAAATTATCCCACCAGGTGTCAAACAAATCAGGTTGATATAAACAGGTTGAAAAATGAGTGATGATGATGGTAAAATGAATTGGGAAAGACATGAACATCACTGTAATTGTTGTCTTTGATGAACAGAAGAAGACAAGCAAAGCTCAAGAGTAGTGATGAACTGCATAATACATGCCAGACAAGGGAAAGTATAATATATGGAACCCCTAACACTTCAGTAACCATGTGGTCTAAGGGATAAGTATGTGAGTTCCAGCGGAGGTGAAGGTAGAGGTCACTGTGAGGGGCAATGATTCAGCTCTCTGAGAGCAGGATTCAGTAGTAGACACATAATGGACATTTGCTGGTTGTTTTTGGGGTTTTTTTTGGTAAGATTTTATTTATTTGAGAGAGAAAGAGAGAGTGAGAGAGAGCAAGCATGAAGGGGAGGAAGGGCAGAGGGAGAGAGAGAGGGAGAAGCAGGCTCCCCACTGAGCAGGGAGCCAGACTCAGGGCTCAATCCCAGGACCCTGGGATCATGACCTGAGCTGAAGGCAGATGCTTAACTGACTTAGCCACCCAGGCGCCCCTGGACATTTGCTGTTTTTTATTGAAAAGCAATCCCCTTCCGTTTGTTCATTTAATTTTATAAATTCATTCTGGCTGGCTATCCTAGGTGGATATCTATAATGAAAGAAATGAGACTCACTTGACATCATGATTCAGGATCTGTGGGCGCCTGGCCGTCTCAGTCAGGAGAGCATGTGACTCTTGATCTCGGGGTCATGAGGTCAAACCCCACATTGGGCCTAGAGCTTCCTTGAAAAGATTCAGGGTCTAGCTGTGTGGCTCTCTGATTTCAGGTCAGTGCTTTCATCTTCCCATGCCTCGGTCCTGCCATGCGTAAACTGCACACTGAGCTGATGATAAAGTGCATGATGGTTGTTGGTTTCTCCCATTACTCTTAACAAGAATGTTACCGTGTGGTGAGTGCATTTCACATCACTTGCTTCCCAATTGAACAACGTGACATATTTACTATCTGGATAGGAAGATGGGGATGGGTGAGGGTCCAAGAGACAGTTTCTAGCTGGCTACCTCCCAGACAAACTGCCAGCCTGGGACAATGACAGCCACCACCATGCCCCATCTGGGTATGTCACAGGGGTGCCCACCCCACCCATCTTGCTTCAGCACCCAGACTTCTGTCATAGATGGAGGGTGGCAGAGGTGAAGGTGGTACCAGGATCGACTGACCTAGAACCCCTCCTGGGGAGGGGGCAGCATGGGATCTAGCCCTCAAGCCCCCGTGGCATGATCCGTTGTCTCATCAGACCTCACAAATACAAATTCAAATATAAAATTGGTCAGAGTTCAGAGACAGCAACTGCAGGGCATCCCAGCCCAAGTGTGGGAGACTTCTGAAGGCAAGGCCCTGTGTACCTGCCCTGGTCCCACTTGGCTGGAGCCAGCCCTGGTTCCTGCTCACATGATTTCCTAGTTTCTTCCCTTTATATTGGTAGAGAGCTTAGACTTGTAGTCTCAGCTTCATATCTCCTCTTAAAAAACAATTTCTGCCTTCACATCATATTCAGTTTTAGCTCTTGGCTCATTTCTCTGCTCCCCTTTAGACCAAACTTGTTGAAAGAGTTGATGACACTTGCTGTGTCTACATCCTTGCCTCCCCTACACCCCCCAGCTCCCCAGAGTCTGGCTCATGTCCCACGTCCCACTGAGCTGCTTCGTCCATGTCCCCAGTCTCCTCCTGCTTGCCTGATCCCATAGGTATTTCTCACTGGCCTCTAACCCACAGGGGCATTCAGCCGAAGTGACTACTCCCTTGTTCTCGAAAGACTCTTCTCTCTTAAATTTCAGGATAGATGGTTTTTCATTCCTCACTCGCTGCCGCTTCTCACTTTCCTTAGCTTGATGGCTTTCCTCTGCCTGACTTCTCAATAATGGGGCTTCTCTCCGCTTTTGTTTCCACATACTCTCCCAACCCAGACTCCTCAGTCCCCATAGAACTGAGAACAACATCTTCAGACTGCTAGCCTGGGCTTCCCCACTAACCTCTGGCTGCTCAGTCCCAGAGTCCTAACTGACACCATGATTTAGAGTCTCTCGGTCACTTTACGTGCCCTCACAAGAACTCGTGACTATGCCTGGACATGTCCCCAACCCCTCAGTGCCCCACCTTCATGTCAGCCAAGTGTCACGGCCATCTTCCTGCCTACTCACGTAAACACCTAGGATTCATTCTTGATTTTGTTCTTTCCCTCTTACCCCCCTTCAGATCATCAGTGACTCTCAATTATTTTATACTGAAAATAAATGTTGACTCAATCCTCAGCTTCCCATCTCCCTTCCTACACTACTAGCCCGGAGTACCGTCTTTCACTTAAATATTGTCCTGATGGAAATAGATCATTTTTTTCATCTCAGCCACCTAAGTAAGTGATCTACGTAGAACTCACTGAAAGTTACAATTATACATTTGAACGCTACAGATCAGAAAATCCCATCACCTTAAGGAGAAAAGGAAGACCAACACTGGGTAGATTTTATATTTTACTTGCCATATAAGAGCATTAAAAAATTCAGATGATTATGATAATGTGATAATGGTATTACGTTTATTGAGCAGCTACTATGTGCCAGGCACTATGCTATTTTCTTTTTATGGATAGTAGCTTTTTTTATTTTTTAAAGATTTATTTATTTATTTATTTGAGAGAGAGAGCGAGTGTGTGCGAGCATAAGTGGGGAGATGGGCAGACGGGGAGAGAGAATCCCAAGCAGACTCCCCACTGAGTGTGGAGCCTGATGTGGGGCTCAGTCTCATGACCTTGATATCATGACCAAGCTGAAATCAAGAGTCGGATACTTAACCAACTGAGCCACCCAGTCGCCCCTGGATAATCACTTTCTATTCCCACAAAAACTGTATGAGGCAGATAAAATTATTAGCTCCCATTTACAGACAAGAAAACTGGGGATCGGAAAAGCAGGTCACTTTACTGAGTTCTCAGTATGGAAAAAAAATTTCTATTTCCACAGTCCTTAAACAGTAAACACACACACAAGAGAGCATGCAATCTTAGAACTGAAATTTTTAGCGGTATAAGCTTTCTGAGAAGCTTATTGCATTGCCCTCATTTTTCTCCTTTCACCATAGATGAAGAAAAGCCTTGCCATAGGTTGGCATTTGTCCAGAGAGGGCATCTGGGAGCCACTGGTTTAGCCTGTAAGTGACACCATGATACTAGCTGAAGTTGAAGGTCAACTCTAGAGCATATCACTTGTGATCCCCTGATGAAAAATTACTTAGCTGGCTCACTAACCCTTAAGCTTCCCAAATGGTTGGCAGCAAATGGTTGCCACTAATACATGTGGAGCTTGGCAGGTCCTTTAAAGATCTATTTGGACCTTCTCCAGAGAAGCAGCCTCCAAGGCCAGTTGATGGCATCTGTTTGCATAGTCAGCACTTCCTTTTTATGAAACTCTGCCCCAGGGCGTCTGGGATTTACTGACACCCATTACTGGTGCCAAGACCAATCAATGGGCACCAACGGCTTCTTTTCCTGCTGCCTGAACCCCAATTCATGAATATGCTCAGAAGTCAAAAATACACTGGCTATTTCCTTAGACTAAAGTAGAAAGTACAACAGTATGGGGTAGAACGGGGGTGATCAACACCTCCGGTTGTTTGATGACCCTCAGTTGAAGAAATGCCCCTAGTAGGAAATTAATTCCACCTAGTGATATTTCAGATGAATTGCAGGGTGGTACCCATTTATTTGAACCTAGTCTGTATGACTTTCAAATAATATATATTTTAAACATAATACCTTTGATCCATTGTAACAGTTGATTTTCTGGCCCGAGTACTTCCATTGACTCACACTGATCAACCAAGAGGGAGTCAGTGAAGAGTGACTTTAAGCATCTATGGAGAATAGATTCCAGTCTCCTTGCCTGGCCTCTCAGTTTAAAGCTAGAGGGCTATGTGGATGGATATGAGAGGGGTCCCCAGAGCATGTGAATAAATGTTTGCAGGATGCTGTGGATCAGGGGTTGGCCTGCAGGCCAAATCCATCCCACCATCTATTTTTACATGGCTTGTAAGCTAAGAATGGCCTTTTTATTTTTAAATGCTTAGAAGAAAAATAAAAAATATTTTGTGATGAGTGAAAATGATGTGAAATTCAAATTACGGTGCCCATAAATAAAATATTACTGGAAGAGAGCTACCTTCATTTGTTTTCTCATTATCTGTGGCTACTTTCATGCCACAATGGCAGAGTTGAGGAGCTGTGACAGAGACTGAACTGTAAAATGTAAGATACCTACTCTTTGGCCCATCACACAAAAAGGATGCCAACCCCTATGTGAAGTAATTCTCAGAAATAAAAAACACAGGCTGCTCGAGTATAAAACAAGGTTAACATGACTTATTTTACTGTAAATATGACTCCAGAAAGGGAAGAAGAAATAGCTTAAGGGGAAAAAAATAAAGCAAGTGCTGGTCTATTGAATTCAAAATCTATCACTGTAAGTTTTTCAGTTTTTTCACCATAGAAACAGGGCTCACTGTCCCAGTTTAACAAGAATATTATTCTATCACTGGCTTTTTGCGGCTGTTTCCAAATGAAATTTCCATGACTGGTCACACAGCAATGCATAGTTGAAGCCCTTGTATAATGCATAGAACCTCAATTGGTAAACTGATGACACACTGGTCACTGAGCTGGCACCTGCCAGGCCATTCAGCAGGTGTTGGATCCTCCTTCACTGCCTTTCTCCTTGGAGACAGTAGGCTTGGAGTACCAATCACATGTTCTGAACACTGAAACCAGCGTACAGACCTAGTGAGTTCAACCTAGGTAGTTTCAAGATGAAAACTGAAAAAATGTCTATAGCTTTGGATAAAAATAAAAAGTTAGTATACCTTGAGTGTTATTTAATACTAAGCAACAACACATCACAATTTATTCATAAGACACTCTGAACTAAAATGTTCTTCCATAAAAAAAAGGCAATAAAGAATAAATGAACTGTTTCCAAATCCAATTCCTACTTGGACCAGCAACATCCAACATCTCGCAGTTAAACAGAGCTACCTAGTATTTAACTCATTAACCTGAGTAAACATGAATTGTGCTCCATGAAGAACTCATGGTGAGAAAACCTTGCAGAACATAATCACTCTTTAGCCATAGAGATTTCGCCTGTCATAATCTGCTGCCATTAAACCAGAAGGAAAAAACAATCAATGGGAACAAACCATGTTTCCAACAGAGAAAGAAGAGATATAATCATGACCTTTCATTTCCGAAGTTGAGATCCCCAGAATGTGAGTCACAACGTATTAAAAGATTTTCTACAGAAATGGTTTCATTTTGAAATAAGTTTGAAAAATATCAGAATCCTGAGATTTCAATATTATAGGACTTTTCAGAGTCTTTAACATGCTAATAAGCATTGTGAATCTCCGAAGGCAGGATGTAGCTTTACTGCATTAGCTTGAGTGGATTCTCCTAAATATGTATTCCTAACTCACTGCTCAGGAAACATTCAGGAAACATGCAAATCGGAAGCACTAGCAGTCTTGGAGGTCTGTTTTCTTGGCTGTCTAGTTTCTCCCTGACTCTTCCAATCCCGTGGAATGGGGGAAATAAAGCCCTCATAAGTATCCATTCTTATAAACCGGTGGAGCTGAGGTTATTTATGACAAATGCTTTAACTAAATGTTAGACCGTCCAAGATGCCTTAATTTTTTAAGAAGCCAATTCTCACAAGAGAAATTCTCCTTATACTCTCCCAATCATTTTAATATAAAATAGTAAATAATATAAGACAACAGGACTCACGTTTGAGAGGGGAAAGTCTGAAATTCATTTGCCTCTCCAACTGGGTACAGAACACGATGCATAGACATTAAAATACACAAAGGAGATTTTCAAAGTCCTTCCTTGCTGGAATCAATTCAGTAACCTCCCATTTCTTTTGGATTGCAAATCTGTGGTCAATTTTTTTGGCCCAACATTTTGAAGGACCCATTGCCTCTGCCACCAAAGAAGATGTAGGAAAACTGGAACCAGTCACACATCCTAGGAGACAAGTGTTGCCAAATCAAAGGAGAACACTGAGTTTTCAGCAAGTTCCAAAGAATAATGCAATAATTTGGCTCTCTCTGCAAACTCAGGGCACGGATGAACTTTTTGTAGCAGCTTTTAACCTGAAGCCAACTTTTCTTAGCTACAACACTCCAGAAGAAAATTGTCTCTTGGCTTAATTACACCAATTTTATCACCCCTATATTCTTTGTATATGCTTAGAAATACATACTATTAACAAAGCTTGCAAGACCCTCTCCTGTTGCTAGACCCTGAATTATAAACAAGTCTACCTTCTCCTGTTATTCAAGAGTGTCTTTGCCTAAATCACCTTGAAAACCTCAATGATCAGACTTTTCAAATGTTGATTTTTTTTTAATTAAACAAGCCCCCCGCCCCCAAAAGCCCAAGCAAAACAAAACGAAAACACTGTGTTCAGACAGAAGAAATAAAGCAGATTTAAAGAAAAAGTTACAAACATTAAAAAGTATCACTTACAAGCCTACTCTTTACTTTCAGGAAACTTACAATGTCTTTTCATTTCCTTAATTATTTCTTAGAGTATCCATATAGTAGTTGGGTATAGGGGAGGGCATTTGTCACTGTGTCTGTTGATCAAATGGGATTACTTAACTAGTCAGCTTTGGGCTTAAATCAGAAAAAGTAAAGCTTATTGATTTTTCAGCCTACTGAGTTTTTGGTTTTGTCTTAAATGACAATACAATCACCCCAGGGGAGAGATGGAAGAGAAACCAGATGAGATTATGTTTTTGTGAAGTCATTAACTTGGCTTCTTTTTAAAGGGCTTTTATATAGGTTTTCAGAGAATCCATGAAATCTGCCATTCTGTCAGTTCAATTTCATTGATAGAATTGTGAATGGGTCATATTAACTATGGCATCTACAAGAACTGCATCTAATCAATTTTGTTCCTTTTGAAGTTGAAGTACAGCAAAGAGCTCATGCTAAGAGACTCCGCTAGTAAATAACGGTGTAACTAGCAGTAATTGGATGTTTACCTTATTTGAGTGTTCTACTTGCATTCTTTTATTGTAACCTCACAATGACCCAAGGAAGGATGCCCGATTATCATTTGCATTTTATATAGGAAGAAACTGAAGCTTTACAGAGGTTCAGTAACTTGCAGAATGGAAAGGTGTTTTTTTCCCCCCACATTAATTCACTAGTAATTACTTAGGTTTGGGGACTTTTTTTTTTCATGGTATTTCAAGTCCCCTCAGAACACTTTATAATTAGTCAAATTGACTCTTGTGTTTGATGATGGGTGATCAGAACATGTCTCCTTTGATTTTTCTTGTAGAAACACCTAGATCGCTAGTCTGTGGTGCTGCTGAGATTTAAACCTGTGTATATGTGTTTCTACTAGCAGAGCCCATGCTTTCACCAGCTACGCTAAGCAGTCTTCGATTATAAAACACAAAACCTAATTAGGTGGAAGACAGTGTAGTGTTTCCTTAAAAAATTAAAGAATTGTCACATGACCCAGGAATTCCACATCTAAGTATGCACCTGAAAGAATTGAAAACAGGGACTCGAACAGATGTTTGTACACCTATGTTTATAGGAGTATTATTTACAGTATAGTCAAAGGTAGAACAACCAAATGTCCACTGATAAAGAAAGAATAAGCAAAATGTGATACATACATGTAATGGAATATTATTCAGCCGTAAAAAGGAATGGAATTCTGATAAATGCTATAATATGGATAAACCTTGGAAACATTATGCTAAGTGAAATAAGCCGGACAGAAAAGGACAAATATTACATGATCCCACTTATGTCAAATTCACAGAGTCATAAAGTAGAAAGATGGTTGCCAAAGACTGGGGTGGCAGGGGGCCAGGGGAGAGGGGAAGGGTAGTTACTGTGTAATGGGTACCAGATTTCAGTTTGGGAAGATGAAAAAATTCTAGAGATAGATGATGCTGATAGTTGCCCAAAACTTAATGCCACTGAACTGTAGGTACACTTAAAAATGGTTAAAATGGTACATTTTATTATGCATATTTTATCAAAACAAAAAAAGTAGTTAGGACTGAGATTGGTACTAAAATATGAAAGGTAGGCCACAAAACAAAACAAAACAAAACTAGCATAATTCGAGATCTACTTTGCAAAAGGTAACAGTAATCAGAGAAGCAGATCTTTTTCTACTCAACAGCACTATAAATCTACTTTGTTTTCATCTGATGTAGATCACCATAAATAGCTAAGAGGATGATTCTTTCAGGTTCACTATCAGATGGAACAACATGAAATACAAAATGTCAGGATGAATTCCAGCAAGAACAGCTTATTTTACTGGACATCCGGCAACATCTTAGTCCTTAATTACCTTCAAAGTGAATCAAAACACTTTTCCAGGAGAAATCTTGAAATACTATTTGGGAAAATTTGTTCAAATTTTCTTCTCAAACCTGTATACTGGGAACAGCAAATACTTTGAAGGAAATACTCAACACTTTTTCATCACGTATTGGGAGTCTTTCAGCAATATTTTTAAAATAATTAAATTGGCTCATTTAAGTGCCCTAGATTCTGGCCCGGTTCGATTATTTATATAAAAATGAGATAGAAAATGATGTAGGCATTAATGTTTTTTGATTAGTCAGTGCTTTTTGTTGTTTTTGTTTCTTGGTCAGAAGCTTTACAGCAGTCAAATAAAATTTTACCTTGCGCTCAATCTAGAGCTATGAAAGGAGTCAAATCAACTTTATAGAATTTACTGATAAAAAAATTTGAATGCTCAGAATGTCATTCTTTCCCTCCCAAAACTCAATGATCTTATAAACAAACAAGTGCATATGGCAATTAAATACACTCCCTTTTCATAATATACAAACTCATATCCATGAGAATGTTAAGATATGGGCAACTGTTTATTCCCGATTTTGTCATTATTTGGACTTTGGACCTGAGTTTCCTGTACTTGACTGTTCTTCTCATGTCATCGCAGAAGTGGCTTCTCATCTTTCAGGCTTCACCTCAGAAAGGCCTCCTGTCTTTCTGTCACCTCCTCAGAAAGGCCAACCCTGACCACACTCTATCTCAAGAGGTCTCTCCACCATCACCCTGTCCCTCTCCATAAGATCCCTGAGTCATTCCCTTGGTGGCACTTTAACACTGTCTCAAGTTGTCTGGTTTATGTATCTGTTTACTTGTTCATTGTTTGCCTTCCACCATCAGAACATGAGCTCCACAATGGCGGCCGGGGCCAATTTGTTTCCAGCTCTCTTCCTCTTGTCCAGCAGAGGGACAGGCTCCTAGTAGGTGGATTTGCCCTTCTACTTCTGCCTGGCAACTGTGTGCATAGACAGACTCAGAGCCTCACCCCTGGGGGACAGAGACATACTGCTGTGCTCAGCTCTTCTGTTTATGGGCGCTGTGGTAGGCTGATCTCACCGGGCTGGGGGCTGGACAACTAAAAGGTGGTGACCTACAAGAGATTACGAAGGACCTGTGGGGTGTCTGGGTGGCTCAGTTGGTCGGGCGTCCGACTCTTGGTTTTGGCTCATGTCATGATCTCAGGGTCATGAGATCGAGCCCTGACCTGGTTCTCTCCCTCTGCCCCTCCTCCCCCTTCGTGCATGTTTTTTTTTTCTCTCTCTCTCTCTCAAATAAATCTATATATACATATGTATATATATATATAAATACATACATATGTATATATAAGAACCTGCTTGCTCCTCAGGCCTAACTTTACCCTAATTTAGTTACTCCAGAGTCCCCCAAAGGTACTCATAAAATGGTACCTTCTTTCCCATTTGCCTCAATACTTTGGGCATCTAGATTTCTTGGGCACCCCATGAGAAGAAAGGCTGGCTGAACTAAGGAAAATTGAGACAGCTCTGTATTTTCTCATTATAAGGCTATCCTAATACCTTAAAATGATATATCCCTCCCAAGTTACAAACATGAATCTGGCCTCTCCTTCCTGCTCTCTTCTCTGTGGCCTCATGCCCAACATTATCTCTGAATCCACAGGGAGTACGGTGAACCAAACAAGTGAAATCCAAGCCTACTTGTCATTTCATTTTAGAGATGGAAAAATCAAGTAACATCACTGGTCTTTAGATCTTTGCCTTTACTACTGGATAAAGCAAAGCCAGGTGACAGAAATAAGCGTAGAAAAACTGTTTACTAAGACCATTTTCTAAATGTGTAATTCAGAGTTCCCATGCAATACTTTGTACAGGTAATAACGATGCACCTTTGACTTGATAGTAAATGACTGGGGACAGGGCATCCGGGGACAGTGTTTAGAAGAGTCTATCCAGAGAACCAAAGACTGAGATGGTAGCAAGCTTCTAGTTGTCCTCTGATAACGAGTTGTCAAACAGCTAGTTCTCCCCTTCTTTTGTAACAAAACAGAACTTATTTTTAGAAGGTTCATGGCCATATAAGATAAACTAAATTTCCCGGTCTCCCTTGTAACTGGGTATGGGCGTGCCTACCAGAGGGACAAGCAACAGCCAGATCCGAGGCTTCAGAGGAAGTGGGCTCAGTCTCCCGACTTGACCCCTTCCCTGTGGCTGGAATGCCGATGGGTGGGGAGTGTCCTGGGGCAAGAGGGTGAGAGTGACACTAAGGAGAGGAAGAGAAGGACAGAAGCAGGCTTGCAGGAGCAGCCTTCTGGAGCCGCACATTGCTGACATTACTCCACCTATTTTGTTACTTGAGAAAGAAGAATGTATCCATCTTGTTTGAGCCACCCTTATTTGCAGTTTCTGTTTCAGCACATTTACTTTCTAACACAATAGACTTTCCTGGCTGACTTAGATGCTGCTTCATAATTTTTGCAAAGTGGCTGTAGGATCTCAAAACTAAATTTTTGAGTTGAAAACAACCTTCAAAAGGGCGCTGGGTGGTTCAGTCGGTTAAGCATATGAGTCTTGGTTTTGGCTCAGGTCATGATCTCAGGGCTGCGGGATTGAACCCCACGTCAGGTTCCATGCTCAGTGCAGAGTCGGCTTGGGATTTCTCTCCCTTTCTCTCCCTCTCCTCATGCATGTGCATGCTCTCTCTCTAATAAATCTTAAAAAAAGAGAGAGAAAACAACCTTCAAGGTTACCCTATTTTCTCACTTAATTGAGGAAACTGAAGATAGAGTGAATAAGTAAACTTCTTGAGCCCCATAGGTAGCTTGGAGTAGAACCAGTGCTCAGAACTCCTGAATTTCAGTTCATCATTCTTTTCCTTTGTGGTCTAATCAGCAGAACTCCCTCCCTCTGAGAGTCCTGGACAACTTACTAGCTGGGACCGGGACTGCCTTTTTTCCAGCCAACCTGTAAGTAGCTGCCCCCATGCGGATACAGACAAGGCTGCTCTGGCTTCCACTCTAGGAAGGAAGAGTGATATGGGGTGGCGTGTGTCTTCTTCTGACATGCCTCACTGTGGGATGGCAGGGGAATCAGGAAAACCCTTGCTTTTCTTTCTTTTCTTACTGAGCCTGACCTTGAAAGTTTCCCTTTCCTCCAATAATACGGATTCATTTTCCTATGACCTAGCCTTGTGAAATTTGTTTAGGACCCTGAAGCATGCCTGTTAGAAGCTCAGAACACTCCTACTTGCATGACTCCACTCTATAATATAATGAGTATTGATTATCATTCAGATGTAATTTGGTATTACAAGAAATCTTCTATAACAACTAGCAGTAGAGGTAACTCCAGCTGTCTGGGAAACAGCACAGAGAACAACAAATCATTTCATTTCAAGGTCTTCTATCCACCAGGCACCCATCCACAGCTCCCTTTGGACAAAGCGTATTGGTATAGTCGTAATTAAGAAAACTGCTCAAGGTCTCATGGAAAGTGGAAGGTAAAAGGCAGCTATTAGCCTCTAAAGTCCTCAGGCTTACTCTTGTAGTTCTCTTTTTTTTAAGTCTTAGACTGTGATTTACTTATGAAACAAGGTATTTATATTTGAATTCTGCAAAATTCTATACTTTATATACAGTTATCACATATTTCTTACCATCCTCATTTTCATCAAACACTGGTGGTTTGCTTGAGGTGTTGGCTCCCATGGTCAAGTCTGCCCAGACCCAGATCCTCCAGTTAAACTCTCCTGGCAGAAACATTCATCTTCCCGCAGAAGAGATCTGGAAGCCTTAGCTCGATACCTGGGAGAGAAGAAGAAATGGCATCCTTACAATACAGTGTGCCCTAGGAACCCTGAGCACAGAACTGTGGCTGCAATATTAACCTGATCTACACCCCTAGAGCAGATTTTTTTGTGATTGAAAATGATAATTTCACAAGTCACAGAGAACAACAGGTGTCTGGGAGAACCCCCCCCCCTCCACGTGGCCTCATGGGGAGTGGTCTTAGACTTACGAAGAAGGAAGGGAGCAAAATATTTCTCTAAGTAAGAAAACAAGTTTAAAATCTGGTCAACCATGTTGTATTTAACAAGTATATAATAAAAATATTTTATTGTGACTCTCCATATTTTTAAGAATATATTATCTGTTAAGGTTTTTTTTTTTTTATCTTTGATCAACAACTTTATTAATTTTTTGGTCATAAAAATACATTTCCCACCTCTTTCCTCCTACCCTGGAAGGTACTACAATGTAAAAAGAACAAGGTCTGAGTTTGGGCCCTACCTCACCAGCAAATTGCTGAATTTCACTAAACATGTTTTTTTTCCCCCTTCCCCTGAACTTGAAGCTGATGATGGTCCTCTCCTCAAAGGCAAGTTAAATGTGATTTGGGACAATACCTACAAGTATTTTCACAGCATAAGTGGTCCATGACTTTTGGCCACTCTGAAGCTCAAATAAGGGATGTATGTAGAGCTAAAACCCCTGAAAAAATGTACTTTTATGGCTTTGTTCATTTTGAAGACTTTCCCTGAAAATGGTCAGGAGAGCCAGCGTCCCGAGCGCTCATTCTAAAACTGACACCAGCGATGGCTTTGGGCCAGTTACTTGACCCTTCGTCTCTAAGATGGCAGAAACCACAGTGCCTTCCTCAGGAATCACAAGCTCCCATGCCTACAAGAGCCAGGCAGAAATGCAGGTGCACACACTGGACCAGGTGGAAGACATCAGTGCCTGGTGGGGACCCCAGTGACCTGGAGAATCCAGGCTCCATCTAAAAGAAGTCACTGCTCTCAGATCTAAAAGGTTGTTGCCAAGTGGAAACATGGGCCCAGGGGCCAGATCTTCAGATCTGACAAAAAAAGGGGTGAAGATCCAGATTTTATACAAAACAGTATTTAAAAATTCATTTCAGCTATATGGCCTCAGCAAATCTCATACATGGGACAGATATGGCTCGTGTGATGTAGTTAATGAGATAATGTCTGTAAGGCAATTAATACAATGTCTGGCACATAATTTGCAAAGAATAGAATACTTTTTTTTTAAGATTTTATTTATTTGACAGAGAGAAACACAGAGAGAGAGGGAACACAAGCAGGGGGAGTGGAAGAGGGGGGAGCCCGATGCAGGGCTCGATCCCAGGAGCCTGGGACCATGACCTGAGCCGAAGGCAGACGCTTAACGACTGAGCCACCCAGGCACGTCTAGAATACTATTTTTAATAGTAGCTGTATTTCCTTATATATAATTTTTTGACATCTATTCACTGATTTCCTCTTGGACTTTTCACACATGACGGAAATACAGATTAGAGATTGAATTTAAGAAAATGTCCCAAGAAAACCTGGGGGAAAGATGAGTTACTGAAAAAGAACTTGAGAAGCTCCTAGGCAAGTCTAGAAGAAAAGCTCATTTTCCCATTAGGAAAATGTAAGTAAAGCCTGCATTTAGAAGGCAGACTCATTAAGGAAATGCTACTTTTCATACTAAAAGCCAACTGTTGGCAAAGTGCCGTATGGACTTTAAAAAGAATCATTAAATGGAGAGCAAAGAAAGAGTCAGCAATTAGGAAGCAACCAATTAAATGGTATGGGGGGGGCAGGTGGTAACAGGTGGCTGGAGTAACCCCGGGGCGGGGGGGATTATTGACATCAGTAGGACAGAAAGACCTCAACTCTATATGGTCTCTAAAAAAACAAAGGGCTTTTAATTTTAGTACAAAAGGGGGTGAGGAAGAAGCAAGAGGGATGCCCTTAGTGTTTCATTGTGGGCCAGGGAGTAGCGATTGGGGTGCTCTGTGTGTTTTATTATTATATATTTAGAGCCCAGAATAAGCAAGGAATAGTGGAAAGACTGAACCACAGATCACATTAGAGAAGACTGGTCCTAAAGAGAACATTGATTTTAACGAGTTGAGATTTTTAACACTGTAGACCGGGATCACATTCTCTTTTATTTTGTGCGTAAAACCTCAAGACACATAATTTTCACACCACGCCCCAATCCTGTCATTCTTATATTTTTCTTCACTCCTCAGGCTTTCTCAAGTAGCCTGTGTTCCTGTAGCATAAGATGTACCAAGCATTGACCTTGCAAGTTGTCAAGACAGAGAAAGAGAGAGAAAAATTATCACAATTTGCCACATTTCAGAGTTCCATCCTGATGTGCAGACAATTTTGTTCACCAAAGATCTAGTGATTTTTAGCGGGAAGAACATATGTCAACAGGAAACCACTTTTGTGTCTGTTTGGGGAAGGACGAGGTGGATGGACCTCTCCATCGGACCTAATGCACCCCATCCAGTTTAGAACAGTCTTTCCCTCTTTCTCCCCAAGGGGATAACCGAATTAGGTAATTTTCCCTCATATCCAGAAAGAAAGAAACCGTCTCTGGCAGGAAAATGGAGACACGTTTTTGCCATTCTGCTGCATAGGGCCCAGAGGAGTTACAGGACTCTCCTCCATCAAACCCACACCTGTCCTGACCTCTTCGCACGGAGTCTGCTGAGTGAAACGAGCATCATCCGAAGGTGTCTAGAGGACGGTGACGACCCATGCAAACCAACATCCTAAACATAGAAAATCTAAGGGAAAAAGAAATGCGTCTTATAAGGACACAGAAAATTTTTAGATTCTACCCTGACCTGGCCAGTTATCAGATTATTCATCGCAGACTCATTCTCTCATGCCAACGTATGACCTTTGGCCTGCATTTTGGGGGGCTGTCAACAGGTGAGCTTTTCTAAGCAGCTAAGGGCACTTAGGTAAGAGGTGTTGTCTTTAGGAATTGAAGAACCCAGCTTGTGTTGTGAGAAAGTTGCCACTTTGATGGAACTGTTAGGTTCACTGCCACAGCGTGTGCACAGAACTTAGTTTGCACTTGAAACACAGAATTTCTTGAACTAAGAAACACATAGAAACACAGCAAGAAAGAAAATGTGAACACCACCACTCTATTACATTGATTTCATCCACCTCACTTCCTCATTTTTATATATTAAAAATTACAGGTAAACATTATTTCCACTGAACCCTCCTGCCAAGTTAGTTCCCCTTTCACACTTCCCAAAGACAGACACAATCACGAATCTAGTATATGTTTTACAGTCCTCTTTCTATGATTTTACAACATGCCGTGTGTTTTAAAATAAGTCACCTAAATGACATGGATGAGAAGGTACACTTTGCATCTTACTGTGATCATTTACCACGACACCTCTGTGACCTAGGCATGCTGGTCTCTGAAGCTCTGACTTCTGCTTTTTAAGGGCCGCATAGCAGTCCATGGTGTGAATGCACCACATTTTATTTTTCTGTGTAAAATTGTTCAAATCCTTCGGGCTTGGGGAAAACATCCTTGTGGAGATGAAGCCAACCATCAAAGGCAGTTTCTGCTGGTTTAGAAGCTGGGTAAGAGCAACGGACCGAAACACCTCGCGCTTACCTCCACCCAGCGAATATTTACTGAAGTCTGTCTGGGTCTGGACCTGAATCCGTGAGAGGCTGGCGGACGAGGTGGGGGTACACAGTAACTAGGAAGCTGGGCTCGATCCCAGCCCTATCTGGTTGTGGTGGCTTGTCCTGACCGCCTGTCTTTGTCTTATTTCTCTTCCCCTTTAACTTCCTAGCTTCCCAGCAGTGCCCTGAACATGCAGGTTTATTTAAAAGAAATAAAAATCTAGACCACCACTCACCTAGATCTTGGTTCCCTCTTCTCTCCTTCAAGAAGCTCGGACTGGTGCTTCCACTCGGGGCACTGGGGCTAGCAGAGGGACTCCCGGAGCGGAGGGGAGAGCAAGGCAAAGGCGCCTACCTGCCTGGGCGCGGGCGGCTGCGGGTGGCGGCGGGCGGCGGTGGGCGGCGGCGGGCGCGGGGCTGCGTGGGGCTGCGCGGGGCTGGCCCGGGCGGGGGGCACCTGCGGCTGCCGGGGCTCCGAGCGCCGCCCGAGCGCGCAGCTTCTCCGGGAGGAGCCGGGAGCGGGGAGCGGCCAGCCAGCGGGCGTCCCCTGTCGCCGCCCTCCCCAGAAACCGCCGGGCGGTCGCCTGGGAGAGCGACAGTCCCCTGGGGTCGGTGCGTCGCCGGGGGAGGGCGAGACGGGGGACAGCGCCGCGGGCGCGGCTCCGAGCCGGTGGCGGGGATCCCGAGGCGCCTTGGCACGGTCCCGAGACGCCGCTCGCGGAGCGCGCCCCAACTTCCCAGACCGAGGCCCGGCTCGCCTGAAGCGATCCCCTTCCCCTCCGAGACGCCCCGGCAGCGCCGCCGAGGACGGGGGACCTGGGGGTGGCGGTACGGGCCTGCAGACGGGAATGGGGAAAGGCGAGATTTCCTGTAAGACTAAGTTGGGTATTGCGGGAAACCCAAGAGAGGATCGAGAATTTCTTAGGACCCGACAGGAAGGATCTTTTGTTTCTGGTCTAGCAGATTTCCTCGTTTGACTGCTGGGAAAACTGAGGCTTGGACAAGGAAAATAGTCGCCGAGTGTAAAGAACAATTAATAGAACTTTTTCCACACCTAGGTCTCCTGCTTGCAGCACCCCCCTCCCCCGGTTTTTTTCCACACACCTTTGTCAGCCTCGACCTCTGCGTGTGGAGGTGGGGACAGGAGACAGGAACAAAGACACGAAGGCAATCCCACTGGAACTTTCTATGTTCTCTTCCGTGGCTGCTCTCTGTACTTCCCCTTTATAATAATCAACACGGTCGAAATAACTTTTTATTGTTTTCCCACTAACCCAACTGTCACACATGCATAATACACCAGAGAATTGGCACTTGGTTGCTTTCTGTGACGGCGAGGGTGGGGATCGTGGGCACTCGTGGAGCAGGGCAGAAATGGAGGGTGGAGGTCTAGGCTAGGGGTGGGCTGGAGACAGCTCTCTTCAGCTCCAGTGTTTCCCTGCCATGTGGAAATGCCAGCTCAGTGTTGCCAAATATTCAGATTTTAAAAGAGAAGCTAGCAACGAGAACTTCTGTGTGAAATCTCCCATTATTTAAAAACATTGGCAAGTTTAGAAAATGTTAAAAACTGTGTTGGTCAAACAAAATGCATCTGTGGCTGAAATGTCTTTTCCAGATCCTGTTTTGGTCTGTCTAGATGTAGCGTTGCACAGAGTGCCGGAAACATTGGCTTTGTTCAGCGCTTTAGTAGCAGCTCCTAGAATGGTGTCTGCTGCATCTTAAAATATCTGCTGAAATTTTTGAACAAGTCAGTGGTCACCTTATGGTCAAGAGTCCCATAATTTACTCATGAAACAAAGATTTCAGAGTAGCTCTGGTATCCTATTATGAGCTAGCCCTTTTTCTCTTCTTGCTCTTACCTCAGCCATGGGCTACATTCTACTGTAGTCATTTGAAACTTGGAATAACCTTGAACTTCAACAAACCTACTCTCTCATCTGCATTTGGGGGCTTGAGGAAGGGATTTGCCCAAAGCTGCACAGTGAGTTGGTGACACAGCCACATAGAAACTTACCTTATGTTGTCAATACCTTATGAAGAAACTGTCTGAGAGAGGAACAGATGCTTTAAATGAACATGTAGTGTGGAATTGGATTCAAGTTCTGAAAGGGGCAACCAAATTCAGGAAAAAAAAAAGTATTCTTAAGGAATTCATTTTTTGGAGAGGGCATTCTTTTTAAGGCAAAAATCAGGCACGCAGCTGAAAATACGTTGTTTTTGTGTAACATCTGGTTGTTTACAAAACACTTGAGTTATCTTCATGGCATGGAGATTCCCTACAGATTTGTTGGACTGGTATTATTACCTCTTCCCAGAAGATAATGAGAACCATTTTATCACCAGGAAAACTGAAATTGCAAGAAAGCTGGCTGAGACTAGAACAGAAGTCTCCAGAAGCCTCTTCATTTTAGTGTCCTGGTTAGTATAAAGGGCTTTGGAGTCAGGCAGTCTTTTATCCCAAAGCCACCTCCACCACTTAATATTTCTGAGATATTAGACAAGTCACTTAAAGGCCCTGAGCCTTTTCCGATTACAGTAAAGCAGACGATGGGCATTCATATCAGCTATGGTTGGTGGAGGACTCAATGAGATAAAATATACATTAATGCAATTAACATGGTGCTAGACAGCACAGAGTAAGCCTTTAGAGACTGGTAACTGTTAAGATTGTCATTTTAATTAGCAGGCGAGTAGGTTCTGCCCCAGTACTTCTCAGATCTGTTCTATAAATCTTTCTTCTGTTGGTACAGTCACTTTTGCTTAAAATAAAACTAATCAGTCTTAATGTATCTAGTCGTGTAAAGGCTTGGTGTACCATAGGTTTTATGGAAAAATAGTGATTGTCATTACTGTCTCACATGCAATCTATCAAATGCAGACCTGTTTCAGAGAGTTGATTGTATTTTAATCTTTTATTTATTCAGTTGTTTATTCTCTCTTGCCAGTGTTCCTATCTCAAACATAGCTGTTGGAGACACTGAGGAGGCTGCCACACAAAGTTACTTGGGAGACAAACCAGGCCAGATACTTCTGACAATCTCTGGAGCCCCCCAGTGGAGAGGAGAATGAAGGGAAAAGTAAAGCAGTGAGTAAGTGTTGTCCAAGTAGATAACCAGAACTTAAATATATATATAATATATATATTTATTTATATATTATTATTTATATATTATTATTTATATATTTATATATAAATAAATATGTTCATATATTTTATATATATATCATGGCTTAGGACATAAATATTAATACTATATCATTCCAGCCATGTCCATTCTTGGCTTGAAGTTGTCCCCTGGGTTCCACTGCATTTAAAATAAAGTGACGCTCTTTACTCCAGCAGACAAGGCCTTCTACTCTCTATTCCCCACCAATTTGTCCAGCTTCATCTAGAATCACTGTTCCTTTGCTCACTCCAGTCTAGCCACCCTGGCTTTGTGCTCTTTGAAGATCATGCTGAGCCTGTCCACATGCCAGGACATCTGAATGAGCCTTCTTTATGCATGAACATGGTTCTGGACTCCTTACCATTCGGCTGTCAGCTTATAGTTCTTTAGCTCGGACAGAACTTCCTTCAACTCCTCACCTCACGTTGTTTCCCCACGACTTCTCCCCTTCTCCCCTTCTCCCCTTCTCCCCTACACACTCTTGTTTCTTCCATCTCATTATTCACCATGAACTAGAATGAATTTGCTTTTGTAACTTCTTTGCTATGTTTCGCCCATTGAATGCAGCTCCATGAAGGCAGGAATGGCATCTGTTTTATCCACTGTTATATATATAATACAGAGTTGAACCAGTGTTTGGTACATAGAAAGTGTTTACTTAAATAAATAAATGTTTCTCTGTTTCTATCATTCTTTGCATTGCTTAGTGCAGGAGGGAAATACAAGGGAGACATATTATACCTCAAAGCAACAAACATTCCTGTGACATAAATGGGCCTAACTGGGCTGTTTAGAGGGTACAAAGACAGGTGAGAAAGAATGGCTGGACATGAGGATTTTGTGGTTTGGGTGGAGGCATGACTACAGCCTGAGACTGATGGATGCCCAAATGGGAGCCATTGGAGAGCATTGGCTGACTCAGCTCTGCTGGAAGGCACCAGAAGCTGCAGTAATGTTTGATCTGTGTCTTGAAGGATGAATGGAGAGTCATTAGTTAGAAAACGAGGCAGTCCAGATCTGGAGACTAGAGGCACACAAAAACATAATATTTGGGGGAATACATCACGTTTAGTAGGACTGGAGCATGAGGAGGTAGTGGGAGTGAGAGAGGATGAGGGAAAAAATCTGAAGAACGAGTTATGCCATGGAAAGTAGCTTGAAGTGTGAACATGATGGCAATGGGAAGCCCTCAGCTGTGTTAGGCAGGGAAGTGGACCTCGTTAGAGCTGAAGACTGTTCTGTCCTCTTCACATAAGACAAACCTTTATTTTCTCTCGGTCTGATGTGCAAATTATTCGGTTACTAAAAAGAGTTCTCTCTTGTGACAAGAAAATTCTTCTTAGTTATAAAGCAAATAATCAGATCTGAATACAATGTCTCATATTCAGTAAGTTACCAAATCTTTATCGAATTCAAGTCAATGTCCGGTTTTACCTGGTTTGTCTACTTCTACCCACACAGTCACTTTTACTGCTTGCCAGAACTGCCTGAAGCTTTCTTCTAGATACTATCTTTAGAAAGACCCTTTATTTTGTTTTTCAGTTTCATCATGACTGATATTTACAGTTTCTAAACTGCCTTTACAAATTCTTCAAGTTCATGATTTCTTTAATAACTCATTCCTGAAGTGTTTATCATTTGTCTACAGTGGGGATAGCACCATGCCAGGAGACACAAGGGTAAATAAACCCATCCCCGCTCTTGAGGCGCAGGTATTCTAGCGCATGCCCAGTACATATCACTCTGTCTTCACCACTCAGCCTCTGAGTGTGACATGGTTTAAGGAGAACACCCTAAGAAGTAATGGGAACATTTAATTTCTGGTGTTCAAAATAAAGGACAGACTTAGTATCAAATTACTCCCTCTTACATGCTCACTAGAAAATAATAAACTGAAAAAGAGAAAGAGGAAAAATGGATATGGATTAAATCACTGAAGAGATGAATATTTATGGCTCCCACTGTGTATACACATCCATGTGCTTATTTATTCCACAACATTCATTGAGGTGTGAATAATATACTCACTCTCCAGGAAACGTGCACAGTGGAACACTGTCATTGAGAAAAAATATTGTCAGTGTCAGGCAGACTTGAATTTGTTCCCTGATTCCACCACCTAGAGCTTCATGCCCTTGGGCAAGTCATTTAGACTCTGAGAGTTTTTGTTTCTTGGTCAGTACAATATTGATGCTACCTGCTCCCAAGGAATCCTGCAATGATTAAATTAGATAACGCAGGAAAGCACTTAGTGCAATACCTGGTGCAGGGGGGTACCTAACAATCGCATTATTATTATTATTACACCGAGTACCTCTCTTTTGCAGAAAAAAGTGTGAAATGCTTCTTCATCAGCATTGACTCTTGAAAGATCATTGCTGCAAGACATGGTTACGACAGTGAGCAAGATACATACTTATTTTAAGGAGCTCATCCTACTAAAGATTCAGGCAAGTTAGCTGGCCATTTGAATACAGGGTGATAGGCGCATGAAGTTAGGATGCTCCATGAGCACATAAATGAAGGACACAGTATGGTCTCGGGGTGTCAACAAAGATGTCACAGAACAATATCCAAGCTCAATCCTGAAGGTAGACTACAGGTTAGTTGTGCAAAGGGGAAGGGAAGAGAGTGTTACAGCTTGAGGGAACAGCATGTGCAAAGGCAAGAAAGAGCTAGTTGTACTCAAGGAAACCAGGAGCTTTAGTGTGGAAGGTTGTGGAAGATGAAGGCACTATACACAGAGAAAATAGCAAGTGCCATATCCTGTATGCAACAGAGGCAATGCCATTTTATATCATCTGCATGACAAACCCGTAAATTATATGGTTTTGTCTTCTGTTTTCAGAACAGAAAGCAGAAACTCAAATGATTTAGCCAAGTTTCCCAAACTTCCAGCTCTGGTTTACTACAAAGTCAGTATCCTTTCCATTAAACTATAGGCTTCCTCTCTGTATGCCATGTGCATATGTGTGATGCAATTTTTTAAAAAATATTTTATTTATTCTAGAGAGAGAGTTGGGGGGGGAGTAGCAGAGGAGGAGGGACAAGCAGACTCCGTGCTGAGCATGGGGGGTACCTAATAATCACATTATTAGGTGATGCAGGACTTGATCTCTGGACCCTGAGATCATGACCTGAACCGAAACCAAGAGTTGGTTGCTCAGCCCACTGAGCCACCCAGGCTCTCCTGTGTGATGCAACTTTAATTCCTTCTATATCATAATGATTAAAAATACAACTTTAAAGAAAGGATATTCCCATAAAGTTGTTTTAAAGCCGAAAGATTTAAACCTGGCTTATCTGATATCAACTCCTCAGATTATTTGAGCAAACTGTCTGTGAATGACAGCTCAAAATATACAAATGATTTAATTCCTTTTTTTTTGGTTTCCAGGAGTCTGCACATGCTGTTCCCTCAAGTCTGTAATTCTGTATTTTACAGTTTTTACAATAAATGGCATTGACAATGGCATTGAAGAAGTGGCAGATTACATATTGGCTAATGATATAATATGGAGTCATTCACAGTTCTCAAATCCCTTCAAACAAGAAAAACCTACTTTGTAAAGATTACAGAAAGCAGTTAGGTTCCACACTAATTCAAATTATTGACAGTTATCTTGCTAGTTAGTATTAAACAATTTTTATTTTGCATGAATCAAAATTTAATCAGAAACATAATTATAGTTAAGTTTGCGTAATTTATTGCAGACTCAAAGACTGGTAAAAGCCTGTGTAAGCATACCATTAACCATTTTAAAAGGATTGTCATACTAACATAAATCTCAATAATCATACTTTGATTTAGAGTTTAGAGTGTTTTTCCTAATAATTCCTTCCACCACTCCTATGGGAGAAGGAGGGACTTATTTCAACTTCTGAGATAGAAGTTAGAGAAATTAAATTACTTGCTTTTTATAACTGTAAAAAAATTATAATTAGTAACTAGTAAAAAAAAATTGAAAATAGACTAGAACACATCTTCCCAAGGCAGAGCATTCACTGAGCTTATTTCTTAGCTGAATTATGAAATATTGACAAATTTCATGTTAAATTTACATTTCAGAGTAGCCTCTATCACAGAGCCCCTACATTTAGGTCCAGTTCTTTATATAGCTCCCCATAAATTCTTGGTTCCTTTTTAATTTTTATATCTGGCACTACTTTCTTATAATAAATTTTTATAAGAGAATAAAAGTAATATAAATTTTATAATAGAATTCACCTTTTAAAAATATTTAAATGTATTTATTTATTTATTTATTTTAATTCCAGTATTTTTAACATACATTGTGATATTAGTTTCAGGTACACAATGTAGTGATTCAGCACTTCCATGTATTACCTGGTACTCATCAGGACAAGTGCGCTCTTTAATCCCCATCTCCTTCCTATTTCACCCATCCCCCACCCCATCAGTTTGTTCTCAAGAGTCTGTTTCTTGGCTTGTCATTGTCTGTCTTTTTTTTTTTCTTTTGCTCATTTGTTTTGTTTCTTAAATTCCACATGTGAGTGAAATCCTATGTTGTCTTGCTCTGACTGACTTATTTAGCATTATCCTCTCTACTTCCTTCCATGTCATTGTAAATGGTAAGATTTCATTCTTTTTTTATGGCTGATTAATATTCCATTATATATATATATATATATGTATATACACACACACACACACACACACATACACACACATTCTTTTTCATTTATTCATCTATGGATGGACACTTGGGCTGCTTCCACAATTTGGCTATTGTAAATAATGCTGCTATAAACATAGGGGTGCATATATCCCTTTGAATTTGTGTTTTTGTATTTTTTAGCTTGATTACTGAATCATGGGATCATTCTATTTTTAATTTGTTGAGGAACCTTCACAATGTTTTCTACAGTGGGTGCACCAGTTTGCATTCCCACCAACGGTGCAAGAGGGTTCCTTTTTCTCCACATCCTTGCTAACATTTGTTGTTTCTTGTGTTTTTGACTTTAGCCATTCTGACTGGTGTGAGGTGATATCTCATGGTGGTTTTAATTTGCATTTCCCTGGTGATGAGTGATGTTGAGCATATTTTCATGTATCTGTTGGCCATCTGGATGTCTTCTCCGAAGAAATGTCTGTTCATGTCTTCTGCCCATTTTTAATTGTCTTATTTGTTTTTTGGGTATTGAGTTGTATAAGTTCTTTATATATTTTGGATACTAGCCCTTTATTGAATATGTCACTTGCAAATATCCTCTCCCATTCAGAAGGTTGCTTTTTAATTTTATTGTTTCTTTTGCCGTGCAGAAGCTTTTTATTTTGATATAGTCCCAATAGTTTATTTTTGTTTTTATTTCCCTTGTCTCAGGAGATGTATCTAGAAAAACGTTGCTATGCCAATATCAGAGATCTTACTGCCCATGCCCTCTTCTAGGATTTTTATGGTTTTAGTTCTCACATTTAGGTTTTTAATCTATTTTAAATTTATTTTTGTGTATGGTGTAAGAAAGTGGTCCAGTTTTAAAAAAAAAAAAAAAAAAAGAAAGTGGTCCAGTTTTATTCTTTTGCATGTAGCTGTCTGTTTCCCCAACCCATTTATTGAAGAGTCTGTCTTTTTTCCATTGGATATACTTTCCCACTTTGTTGAAAATTAATTGACCATATAATTGTGGGTTTATTTCTGGGTTTTCTATTCTGTTCCATTGATCTATATCTTATTTTGATGCCAGTATAAAATTTTATGCCATACTGTTTTAATTACTACTGCTTTGTAATATAACTTGAAGTCTGGAATTGTGATATCTCCAGCTTTGCTTTTCTTTTTCGAAATTGCTTTGGCCATTTGAGGTCTTTTATGGTTTCATATAAATTTTAGGATTTTTTCTTCTAGTTCTGTGAAAAATGCTGTTGGTATTTTGATAGGGATTGTATTAAATCTCTGTAAATTGCTTTGGGTAGTATAGACATTTTAACAATATTTGCTTTTCCAATCCGTGAACATGGAATGTCTTTCCATTCACCTTTTTAAAGTGTGTCATTTGATAAATTTTTGACAAATATATGCATTCATGTTCTGTTGCTTGCTCTTATCCTTTACACCTCTGCGGTAGATATCAGTTCTCTTGGCCTGGCATTCAATCTACAGATTTTTCATCATACTCTAGTCCATACTTTTTCTGTAAAAGGTTAACTAGTAAATATTTTAAACTTCATAGAGTGTATGGTATCTGACAAAACTACTCAACTGAATGTGGTATGAAAATAGCCATAGACAACATGTAAACAAATGAGTGACTATTTTCCAATAAAACTTTGTTTATGGACAGTGAAATTTAAATTTCTTTTTTGGGGGTGAAATGTAAATTTCTTATATTTTTTACATGTCACATAATATTATTATTCTTTGAATTTTCCCTATGATTTAAAAATGTGAAATCTATTTTCAGCTCACAGGCCATACCAACACAGGTGGCGAGGTGGATTTGGTTGGCTTGCTGACCCATACTGTTATCTGAAGGATCATGAAATTATAGAATCTCAGAGTAAGGCCTGGAGAGCTTCTTATCTAATGCTTTCTTTCTTTAATTATATGCAGAAATGAAGCTCAAACATAGCAAAGAACCCTAAGTGGTTTAAAGAAGTTATATGGAATGTCAGAGAATTTACACTGGTCAACTGGTAGTGGCTGGCCAGAGTACTGTGTTGGGAAGGAATGTCAGGTCCAGTTCGGACCTCATGGGAGAAAAATCATGTATTGATTGATTGATGTTGTCTACCTTGAGTGCTGCAGTGGAATCTCAGTGAGAGGATATTTAATCTATGTAAATTCACTTATTTGTGCTCTGCTAAAGGAGGGGGAGGATGAAATGGGAAGGTCAAAGAGACAGCAAGATTGTATGAATGGTAGCTTGAGAATGAGAAAAAGAATAAATGAATAAATAACTGAAATACTGCAGGCTTTTCTGATTGATTGCCATTCCACTCAATGATATATTCCTCCTGTGTGAGAAGCTGGATAGGAATATCTTGTTCCCTTAGCTAGGAACATAACTCCATACGGAGAGTGATTCTAGGCTTTAAAAAATATATATTTTTAATTGCAGCAAATCTCGGATGCAAGGCACCCACTTAATGTAGTGTTTAGTCAGAATTAAAATATATATATATTTTAAGATTTTATTTATTTATTTATTTATTTATTTATTTATTTATTTATTTGCGAGAGGGTGGGGAGGGAGAGGGAGAATCTCTGAGCAGACTCTGCCTGAGTGCAGAGCCCAACATGGGGCTCGATCCCATGACCCTGGGATCATGACCTGAGCCAAAACCAAGAGTTGGTTGCTTAACTGACTGAGTCACCCAGGTGCCCCAAAAACAGTATGCTTTAATAAGGGAGAGAAATTGGGTTTTGTTGGATATTTTGAAACATATTGTATTGGCTCCCATATGGAGCTTTCCTAAGGGCAATTTGACTTGATGCATTTTTACCATATGTGACAAGGTAAAAGACACATCCTGCTTTAGGTTACAAATTTGACATCCTCTAACAAGCCCAAGGTAATATTGGGCTTTAAAAACTCAGCTTCAACTTTTACTTAGTACCCTCACTCACAGGGCACAAAGATTGAAGACTATGTCAAATGATTAAGGAAGGATGCTTCATTGTCACACTGAGGAGAAACTGAATCAATTTATTCCATTCCTTTGACATTCCAGAAGGACTTTCTATATGGTGTCTTTACTTATTCTTTATTCTTCTCAGGCTTTCATATAAACATATATGAACATATATGTTTCATATAAACATATCTTTATTCTTCTCAGGAGTAAAGGAATAGTCAGCAGAGCCAGAGAGTGTTCTTTACCTTTCTGATAACTTAATTGAATGATCAAACCATTAGCTTACCTTAGTCATTAAAATGTCTGCACTAAGTGTTTGCTCTTGTAGCCACCGTAGGAAGAGATGGGATCAGACAAACAGGAGTTCAACCCATGATCCTGAACTCCAGCAGTAGAAGTTGAGGCCATTGCCCAGGGTCAGTGTCAGTCTATGCCTGGTTATTAGCCCATACTGATCACAATTTACATAGACACAAGTTACATTTGCCATTTTGTCTTGCTCAGAGGTGTTTCGGTCATAGGGAAGTTGGTTACCAAACAGATAAGGAACTCATACAAAGGCAGATACAAATTCAAAATATCATTCCTCTCCTTGTTCCCAGTTTTAAATATTTTTGTAAAGCCTTTGGGGAAGTACAGAAGTGGAATATCCAAGTAAAAAACTGGAGTATTAATCACAAATTAAAAATACCTGGTTTTATTCAGGTTTTGCCTCATGTGCTAGTTATATTCAGCCTTCTTATCTGTGGCACAAAGAGAGTACTGTATCTGTCTCTTGGCACAAGAAAACTGCAAGAATAAATTATATACTATGCTTCAGTATAATTCCTTAATTTAATTGCCATCCTATGTAAAAATTATGATAATAAAATTATTGCTCAATCATGATGATTATTCGTGGTTTATGACAGATAGGCTTATTTTCCCCAATTAGTTCTAATTTACCAGCAGATACCCTTTTCTTCTTATAGCCTGTAACTATCTGCTAAATACACTCTTCCAAATTATTGGTTGGGTAAGAACAAAAAATCCATTGCCCTTGCTTTATGTCAACTTGATGATATGGCACAAACAATCTTTGTGTTATAAATAGTTCTCTTTCATCCCAGATGCAACCAGAAAGTCAAAGAAAATAATGTTATAGATGAAGAGAAGCATTCTTTCCATTTTCTGGAGTGAATACAGTACTGCCAGTGTTCAATTTCTCCCCCTCTTTCCTGGCTTCCACCGACACTGCCTAATTGTGCAGCTCTGATCATTTTCCACAGTGGCTTGGTAACATGTGAAGGGTTACATTTTTCTGGTGATAAAGGGACATTTCATCTGTTCTTTAGAAACCTGGAAATGTAGTAATTTCTAATTTTGTTCTCTGGAAAGTTAATGCTATAGGTCTAGGTAAATATCTTTTTAAAATCTTAGTTTTAAGTTAGTTTTTTTAATTGCGGTAAAAACATAACATGAGATCTACTCTCTTAAATCTTTAACTGTATAACACAGTATTGATAGCTATAAGCACAATGCTGTACATCAGACCCCTAGAACTTTTTTGATTTTGCATGACTGCAATTCTGTAACCATTGAATAGCAAGTCCCCATTTCCCTCTCCATCAGCACATGGCAACCACCATTTCACTTCCTGATTCTATGACTTCAACTACTTTAGACACCTTATATAAGCAGAATCATTCAAAACTGTCCTTCTTTGTCCTTATTTCCCTTAACATAATGTCCTCAAAGTTTATCCATGTTGTAGCCTGTAACAGGATTTCCTTTTAATGGCTGAATAATATGGCATGGAGCGTTCTTTATGCATTCATCTGTTGATAGACATTTAGGTTGCATTTAGTTCTTACCCACTGTGAATAATGCTACCATGAACATGAGAATGCAGATATCACTTCAACATCCTGATCTCAATTCCTTTGGATAAATACCCACAACTGGAATTGTAGAATCATATGGTAGTTCTATTTTTGATTTTTTGAGGAGACTCCATACAGTTTTCCATAGTGACTAAGAATTCCATTTTTTTTTCAAATTCTTGCCAACATTGCTATTATTTTCTTGTGTTTTGTTCTGTTTTTTGATAATGGCCATCCTAGTCTTGAGGTGATAACTTACTGCAGTTTTGATGCGCATTTTCCTTGTGGTTAGTGATGTTGAAAATCTTTTCATATACATGTTGGCATTTTCTATGTCCTCTTTGGAGAGATGTCTGTTCAAGTCCCTTGCCCATTGTTTAATCAGGTTATTTGCTTTTTGCTATTAAGTTGTAGGAGTTCCTTGCATATTTTTGGATATCAATCTTTTATCAGACATGTGTCTTGGAAATATTTTCTCTCATTTCTCAGGTTGCCATTTCACTTTGTTGATGTTTCTGTTTCTGTGCAGAAGCTTTTAAATTTGATGTCCCACTTGTGTATTTTTGCTTTCATTGCCTGAGGTTTTGGTGCGCTAAGCAAGAAATCATTGCCAAGACCAATGTTATGAAGTTTTCCCAATGTGTTCTTCTGGGAGTTGTATAGTTTCAAGTCTTACACTTAAGTTTTAATCTATTTTGTCTCTAGTGTAACATTGTGGTCCAGTTTTATTCTTTTGCATGCAGATATCCACTTTTTCACAGCCCCATTTGTTGAAGAGATTGTTCTTTCCCCATTGTGTCATGTTGGCACCATTGTTGAAGATTATTTGACTGTATATGGTAGTTTTTTCTGAGCTGTCTCTTCTGTTCCATTAGTTTGTATGTCTGTATTTTTGTCAGTACCATGTTGTTTGGATTACTGTAACTTCTTAATATTTAAGATCAGAAAGTGTAAAGCCTCCAGCATTTTTATTTCTCATGTTGTGTGTATTCAGGATCTTTGGGGTTCCATGTAACTTTTAAGATTGTTTTTCTATTTTTTAGCAAACGCATTAAATGTAAAAATGATGTTAGAATTTTGGTAGGGATTTCACTGAATCCCTTTGTAGATCTGTAGATCTGTAGATCGCTTTGGATAATATGGCCATTTTAACAATATTAAGTCTTCTAGCCATGAACACATTTGTGTCCTCTTCAGTTTCTTTCAGCAATCTTTTATAATTTTCAGTTTGTGAGTCTTTTGCCACCTTGGTTAAGTTTATTCCTAAATATTTCATTCTTTATGATGCTATTATAAATGGAATTGTTTTCTTTAATTTCCTTTTCAGATTGTTTGGTGTTAGTGTTAGAAATGCAACTGATTTTTGTGTACTGATTGTGTATCCTACAACCCTGCTGCATTCAGTTATTAGTCCTAACAGTTGTGTGAGTGTGTGTGTGTAAAGTCTTTAGGGTTTTATACATATAAAATCATGTCATCTGTGAACAAGGATAATTTCACATTTTTATTTCTGATTCGGATGACTTTTATTTCTTTTTCTTGCCTAATTATTCTGTCAGTACTGTCCCCTCACTACTAGGCTGAATGGAAGTGGTGAGAGTGGGCATTCTTATCTGTTCCTAATTTTAAAGAAAAGGTTTGTTTTTCATTATTGAGTATGATGTTAGCTATGGGTTTTTCATATATGGACTTTATTGTGTTGAGGTAATTTATTCCCATTTCTCATTTCTTAAATATTTTTCTTATGGAAGGGTATTGAATTTTATGAAATCCTTTTTCTCTGTCTGTTGAGATGATCACATGATTTTTATCCCTCCTTCTGTTAATGTGGTGTATTGCATTGATTGATTTGCATAGGTTAAACCATCCTTGCATTCCAGGCCTAAACCCCACTTGGTCCTGGTACATGATCCTTTTAATATGCTATTGAGTTCTGTTTTCTAATATTTTCCTAAGGATTTTTGCATCTGTCCTCATCAGGGATATGGGCCTGTGATTTTCATTTTTTGTCGTGTCTTTTTCTGTTTGCTATCAGGATGATGTTGGCTTCATAAAATAAGTTTGGGAGTGTTTGAAAAAGATTATTGTTAATTTTTCTTTAAATGTGTGATAGAATTCCCCCGATCAGTAAATCAGATTACTGATTCAATCTCCTTATTTATTATAGGTCTGTTCACATTTTCCATTTCTTCATGATTCCATCTTGGCAGCTTGTATACTTGTAGGAATGTATCCATTTCTTCTAGGTTATCTAATTTGTTGATATATAATTGTTCACAGTACTCCCTTATAATCCTTTTAAGTTCATTAGCATCAGTTGTAATCTATCCTCATTCATTTCTGATTTTATTTTCTTGAGTTTTCTCACTTTTTTTTTTAGTGTAGCTAAGGGTTTGTCAATTTTGTTGATCTTTTAAAAAATTATTCTTATTTTTGACGATTTTTCTATTGTTTTTCTAATCTCTATTTTGTTTAATTCTCCTCTAATCTGTATTATCTCCTTCCTTCTGCCAACTTTGGGCTTAGTGTGTTCTTTTTCTAGTTCCTTGGGGTATAAAGTCACATTGTTTGAGATCTTCCTTCATTTTTTTTTAGAGTGCAAGGTGGGGGGAGGAGGAGAGGGAGATTGAGAGAGAGAATCTTAGGCAGCCTCCAAGCACAGTGCAGAACCTGATGTGGGGCTCGATCTCACAACCCTGAGATCAGGACCTGAGTGGAAATCAGGAGTCGGACACTTAACCAACTGAGCCACCCAGGCATGCCATGAGATCTTTCTTCTTTTTTTAATGTAGACATTTGTAGCTATAAACTTCCTTCTTGGTGCTGCTTTTGCTGCATCCCATAAGTTTTGGTATGTTGTATATCATTTTCATTTCTCTCAAGATATTTTCTAATTTCTCTTTTGATTTCTTATTTGACCCATGGATTGTTCAAGAGCATGTTTTCTCATTTCCATGAGTTTGAATTTTTCAGTTTTTCTTCTGCTATTGATTTCTAGTTTCATTCTACCATGGTCAGAAAATATATGTGGTAGATTTCACTCTTCTTAAATTAGTTATTACTTGTTTTGTGACCAAACATGTGATCTATCTGGGAGAATGTTCTGTGTGCACTTGAGAAGAATATGTATTCTACTGCTTTGGGGTTGAGTGTTCTGTAAATGTCTGGTAGGTCCATTTAGTCTGTAGTGTTATTCAAATCCTCTGTTTACTTATCAGTCTTTTGTCTGGATGGTCTATCTATTATTGCAAGTGGGGGTATTAAAATTCTCTACTATTATGGTATTGCTGTCTATTTCTCCCTTCAGTTCTAATCAATGTTTGCTTCATATATTTGGGTGCTCTGATGTTAGGTGTGTATATATTTATAGTTATTGTAAATTAGGATCAGTACCCCTGCAACTCCCTTGCCTGCCTGCTTGGTGTAAGGAGATAGTGCTTCACCTCCAGGTTATCCTAGTCCACCATTGGTGAAAGTCTTAGTAACAAGGAGACTGCCACTGAGAGGGGTTCTCTGCATCCACTCACCTCCAGCAAAAGGGCCCTGACTATTTTCTGACAGGTGAGTCATCTCATTCTAGAATCCCATTTGTAAGTCTAGGGTCTGATTTCTAGGGCCATTTCTCATACCAGCTGCCTCGCCTAGGTTCCTCTCTAAAGCAGAATATAAGACAAAGCAGTTTACTTTGGGAAGTGATCCTAGGGAACAGGAATAGTGGAGAGGAAGACTGGGAAGGCTGAAACTAGGAAAAGGGGAAAGGCAACAGAAGAGGGGATTACTGAACTGGTCTTAACTGTGGTCAGTGGGGTTATACCTTGCAGGATCCCTCTGAGAAGCTTGTAGAATATTCCTCAGAAATGGTCCACCGAAGGACAAGTGAAGGGAATATTTACTGCTGTATGCTGCTTCACGGTATTATAATCCCTAGTAATTTAATTCCCCCTCTAGACTATTCCTTAAGAGCATGGTCCAGGTTTTATATCCCCAGTGTTGACCACAACACTTTGAACACAGAAGGTACTTAATAATGAATACTTATTGAATGAAACAGTCAATGAATGTGCTCTGCTCAGTCGTTATTCTGAGCAAAAAAGGAGTTACTGAAATCCACAGTATACACTGAGCCTTTCCCTTAGGCAAAAGCTAGTTAACAGTCCTAGTTCATTTGGGATGCTGTAATACAGTACCACAGACTGGGTAGCTTATGAACAACAGAAATTTATAGTTTACAGTTCTGGAGTCTGGGAAGTCCAAGATTAAGGTGCCAGCATGGTTGTGTTCTGGTGAGAGTCCTCTTCCTGGCTCATAGCCAGTGACTTCTTGCCATGTCCTCAGCTGGTGGAACAAGCTAGGGATCCTTCCAGAGCCTCTCTAATAAGGCACTAATCCCATTCTTTAGGGTTCCACCCTCATGAGTCTAGCATCTCCCAAAGGCCCAACCTACTAATACCATCACACTGGACATTAGAGTTTGGGATTAGAACATTTTGGGGGAACACAAACACTCAGACCATAGCATTAATCTATGTCTCCAAAAAAAGTATCTATTTATTCTTTGTTGACCAGGGCTACCACTAGTGGGGTGGGAATTTCAGTGTCTTCTATACTTCCTTTTTGGATTTATGAATATATATTATGGTTCTATAGTTCCTTGTCTACCTTAAACACACACACACACACATGCACACACACACACACACAAATACATCTTGCTCTGGAGTTAGACTGCCTGGGTTTGAGCCCTGATATCTCTACTAATACTCTATGTGACTGAAAAATTTACTTAATTCTTCTGTTTCTACACCTTTCAAATGACAGTAATTCTAATACCCACTTTATGGGACTGTTGTGAGAATTTTAGGTGATAAGCTACATGATATACTTGACAAATAAGTACAAGTCCCAAATGAGTCATTTCATTGATAGTATATAGTAATAATGAAAGAACTGTTTTGTGAAAGGAAAATATCTTCTGTGTATGTCATGGCTCTTGGTGTCATCTAAGCACATATTATTATGGGCAATGCTGAAAATATTTAGCATTTGTCTGGCACTGGCTTTCACCAAACAGAGTGGTCACAGGTCATTAACCATCATTATGGCCATCCTGGTGTGTACACGCTGACTTTAAGTATGCACCCCCCTCAGAACTTTCCCAAAATGGAGGACTCCTCTCATACTGTCCTGATCCCACTCCCCATCTCCAGGTTTCCTATATCCCAGGGTGGTTTGGGATTATGCATAACTCTATGGAGGCAGATTCACATGGGAGATAGGCTGCTGAGGCATTGGTTACAGGTGAGGGATAGTTGCTTCTGCTCAATAGCACCTATTGTGGTGAGGAGGGACACTCATGTGCCACTCTTAGCAAACTTCCTTCAGTTTCAGGGAGTCTAGCGTGCTTTGCTGTTGAAAGAACCTGAGTTTCTTTGCCTGTGCGCCACACTGGAGTCACCTTGAATCCATTCAACATCTCTGCTGTCTCAGTTATCTATAGGGCACTAGCAAGTGCAGGATCATCCACCTCCTGATTGTGTAAGTGCCACGTATGGAGGCAGCTGCCATGACAGTCTGACTTTGCAATGTTGTCAGCTGAAGAGGAATAGTTTATTTTTATGAACCAAAACAATGACTAGAGTGGACAGCTAATAGACATCTGGTTTCTGAATTATGGGAAACTTTTATCCATTGCTTCAGTTTATAAAACCAATAGCTAAAATATAATTAATTCCCACTCCATCACTGCAGGATAAATGGATGCTGTTGAAAAGGGAAGAAGTAAACTGGTCTGCATAATCTTTTTTTTTTTTTTTTGCATTCCATAACCTTATAGGTTCTCATCATCACGTAAAAGATGAAAACATGACCTTATAAATGTGAATTCCCAAAAACCATTTGGGATCTGTGCTGCTGAGTTTTCTAATTCTCCTCCCACTGAGCTTATTGCATCAAAAGAGGGAATGAGATGCAGTGGAAAGAATGTGCAGTTATAAGCGTGATTTTGTCCCTGACCTTCTACATTCTAACTGTGGGAAGGTCAGCAAGGCATGTTGCTATTCTGACAACATCTGCTTCTTCATCTGCATCAAGATCTTCCTTATATGCTTTACAGCCTCGTGTCCCAACCAGTGCTCTGCAACACTCTTGAATATAGCCATATTGTTTTTGGTTACATCAAAATGTATTCCCATTCCCACTCCTACTCTTCAAAGGCAGTTGAATCAGCTCTGAGGTGGATGAAACATCAAGATTTGTTGCCTTTCACTAGTGGCTGCCTTCTCTTGGCACAACTTCCCATTGTGGACAAAGAACAAATAGAGTTGCCAGAGAATTTCATGTTCTGGTTGTCCAAAGAGCATGCCACATTGCCCAAAATGTGGCCAGTAGGGATGGGGGTACTAGAAAGCTAGACTTGGGGATCTGGTTGGTGCAGTTGTAATTGGATGCCAAAATATGTCTTTCTATATATGAAGTATGTCTATCCTTTTACAGTAGAGTGTGCCCCTTTAGTGTTATACAAACTGACTTCAGAATTTCTGTAACCAATCATATAAATTTGACTTATGGAAATTCCATCACTCTTCTGAAACATTTGATAAAAAAAGTGATAAAGTTTATAATCTATTTTCATTATCACAATGCTTGTCAAAAAAGATAGAGGAACTCTTAGCACCTTTACAGAAAACCAATTTTTGCAAATATTTGTTGAAAATTATGTTTGTTTTAAATCATGTAGTTGAGCAAATAGGTGTTTTATGGATAATGTCTAAGCTGAATTTGAAGAGCTCCTCATTCAAAAAGCCTTGATAAAGAATTGTGTCAAGCTATTATTTGGAGCTTATACAAAGTAAATATTTAGACAAATCTGTAATACTTTGTATTTTATTTTTATAATGATACAGATAAAGTGTAATAAAAATTCTCCCAGCCCATATACTCTCAAATCTCTCTGCATTTACTCCAGTATCCTATATAAATATCTTGATTTTCTGTGTTCCATAATGAGAAGAGATTGAGAACAACTGACTTAGAGGGTGGATTTGAGGTTCTTTTGAGAAAATTCATAAGAATGTCTTTTGTGAGAGGCACCTGTGTGGCTCAGCCCATTAAACATCTGCCTTTGGCTCAGGTCATGATCCTGGGGTCCTGGGAAGCAGGGAGCCTGTTTCTCCCTTTCCCTCCCTCTCTCTCTCTCTCAAATAAATAAATAAAATCTTTAAAAAAATGAATGTCTTTTGTGAATCATATTTTTTGGTACAACTATCACATATTATCTCCTTTTGTGTTACTTTCAACCCAGTATTTTCCCTTCCAACAGGCCAGTTCAGGCTCCAGTAGTTTACCAGTATTTGCCCTACTGAGTCACAACACACACACACACACACACACACACACACACACACACACACAAACAAGGAATCTGGAATCTATCAGGGTTGAGTAAACAGAAGGTGATTTTTATCAATAAAATGGCCCCAAAAGACATGGTCCACAAATCCCACACAGCAAAACCTGAAGAAATACAGCTGTTCTTTTAGTTTATAGCCCCCTACCTTTTTTTTGTAATGAAAACTTTATGTGGCAAACATGTTCATTCCATTTTTCTTTTCTATGAATGGGCTCTGTTTTATCCTGCAAGCTCCTAGAGAGCAGGAGCAAGTTTCAGAACTCTGGACAGAAGTATTTTTTTGTTGGGTGATGTGCATTTTAGCGCTCTGTCCCAAGAGAGTCAGACAATTTATTACAACTCTTTTGGGTCTCAACAAAATAGGTGAAAACAACAAGGCATTATAATCCTGGTTTCAATTTAAAAAACAACAATGCTAAAGACACTGAAGAAACAATAAATCATAACAGCTCTCTCCATTCTACTTCTAAAACGTGTACTGAATCCATCCACTTCCCTCTAACTCCATTCTCTCCATATCCTTTTGTGTAACTTCAGTCTAAGACATCAGCATATGCCACCTGGACCACAATAAGAGTGTCCTACCTGGTCTCCCTCTCTGGATTCCTTACACTGTGTTCCCCACATAGCAACCAAATCCCATCACTCCCCTGATTAGAATCCTTCAGTGGTTTCCCACCTCACCTGGAATGAAATCCAAACTGTACCATGGCTTACTAGATTTGGTATGCTCTGGCTCACTGATGTCTTCTCCTGCCTGCTCCTCTGGTTAATGTGCTTCAGCCACACTGACCTGTTGACTGATCCTCAAGTCTGCTCAAGCTCCTTTTATCATTCACACCTTTTTTTTTTTTTTTTTTTATGTTCCCTGTACCTAGGATCTCTTTCCTCAGATCTTCACATGGCCAACTGCTTCTCATTCTTCATCTCTTGACTCACCTAATTAGGAAGAACTTCCATGGTCATCCTGATTAAAGTAGCCCTCCAGCAGAGGACCCATTCAGCATCTATGGACTTGCTTTATTACCATCATAGCACCATGTTTAATGGTCATTCAAATTTGAGACTATCTTGCTTAATTACTTGCTTCTGCATTTATTTTCTAACTTCTCCAATGAAAGATAAACTCCTTGAGAGCAGACGACTTGTCTTCTTTTCCTACCACTGAATCCCCAGTAGCTATTAGAGTGCATGGCAAATAGTACTCACTCAATAATTATTTGCTGACTGAATCAATGAATGAATGAAATGTACCATGACAGTAATTATAGTAATTATAACAGGCTTTTAGGTTAGAAGACCCTGCTGGCAAGATAGAAATAAAAGGAGTAGAAATTGCTAAAACTCATGCTATCAAAATAATATTCTTTCTCAGTTGGAAGTAGAGGCTATTAAGAGGAAAAGAAGTAAAGACAAATTTTCAGGTTCACTCTATTAACAGGCAAGCTAGAATTCAAATCTGATACTGATATTAAAATGTATGGTCTCCTTACTGAACAGCACTGGCCACAAATGGCCAGGTTTCTTTCACTTGCGGCATTGTCTAATGGCATAGTGGTTAATGTTATTACATAATTATTTAAAATGTCATAAGGTCTCAGTTGAATATTCATTGTGTTTAAGAACCACATTCTTTCTTATAAATATTACCTTTCTTCTGCAGAAATAATTTCAAGTGCTTTGCCAAACCATGGTTCAGCAGGATGCTAACTCCCTAATGAAATAAAGCAACATCTGCCGTAAATTTCCTATATTCTGGACCGCAGGCATGTGAGGGGAAGATAGATCTAAAAAAATGTGTTTGGTTGGAAATCAGAAATGAATTCTGGGAAACCAATCTAATTGCCTGATTGGAAGCTGTCCCAAATTTTTGAAAGTTACTCTTTAAAATAAAAGAAAGGTGCTCTCAGAAATTAAATAGCTGCATATCTATCGCAGTGATTTTCCCTCTCATCTCAGGAACTATAAGCTCTGTTGTATCAGGGGAGAATTCTCTCCCTCCATCTAGTAAGTTCTCGGCTCAGAATCACAGCCAGGCAAGCCGTGTATCAAAGTCTATGGGCGAATCTATTTATTCATTGGGCAAGAATTGTCTTCATGTGTTCCGTTGTTCACATTATCAGCTCTACTCCGTTCTCTTGTGCCAAGTCCACTGCAACTGCTTCTTATATTATCTCATTTTGTTCTCATAGACACCCTATTTTTCCTATTTGACCAGTTATGAAATTGAGTCTTAGAGAAGTGACTTGACCAAGGTCACACAGGTAATAAGTGTTAGATTGAGCCTCAGCCCCATCCAGTGTGACTTGACCCAAGCTCTAAACCATTCCATTATATTCCCAACCCTTAAGCACACTGCAGTGCAATACCATGTTCTCACAGTCGAGGAATGTGCTCTTATAAAATGAAAACAAAACAAAACAAAAACCTGATGGCTAATTTGCGTAATTTATTTTTATTATAATGTTGCTTATGATAAGTCAAAACATAAATCTAGGTATATGTTTCATATAAAACTATAAAGTCAAATATGTTTATAGATTGAACAAAGAATAAAACCAACAAAATTCAAATTAACACAATTTAATGGGGAAAATGAATCATGCTTTACTGAAATTAAACTACCACTCACAGCAGAGATCCGGCAGTGTTTCTCTGGTGGAATTCTTTCCGACGGGGCATGCCTTTGGTACACTGGGCCATGACGCCTCAATACCGCCACCACTTTTCTCCATTAAAAATTCCATGACACCTTTGTGGCAATCACTTGGCCTTCACATAGCTTGAGCATGGCATTGACATATTGCTTTCCTTTGTCCTTTTCCCAGCGGCCTGTGGCAAGTGAAGTATGCCACCAAGTGCCAATGTGAGCATAAGCGCAGGTGGGAATGTAGGCACTGAACTCATGTGCTAGTCCTGGCTTAGAAAGTGGTCATCCAGATAGTCCAGAAGTGCTGATGGTGTTTTAAGATATCAAAGTAAATGCAAAAATTAAAAAAAAAAATTAGAGATGAACTGGAAGACCTCAAAAATATGTCCCTGGGCACTGCCAAGGGTCTGCAGATCCCCATTTGAGTAACCTCAACCACAGTCAGTCTTTCTGAGTTCAAATGATGATTTACCAACTGTGTGAATTGGGTACAAGCTACTTAATCCTCTGTGCTGTTTCTCCATCTATATAATGGAAAAGAAAAGAATGCTGTGAATGTTCACTGATACAGTGCATATAAAATGTTCAACTCATAAGGTGAAGGATGAGATACAAGTTCTAGAAATATTTTCTAGTATTGTTAATATTATTAGGTGATCATGGTGTACTGAAGAAAGCAGATATCCAGACAACTCATATGATGCAGGGAAAAATTGCTTTGTATCTCGAGACACCAAGTGCTCTTTGAACATGGGTAAGGCAGTGAGAAGAGCGAATTCATACAGCTGGGTGAGTGGCAAAGCTGGGATTCAAACCTGGCAGTCTGGCTCCCTGGGATGTGCTTTTGAGTTCTTTTTTTTTTTTTTTTAAAGATTTTATTTATTTATTTGAGAGAGAGAGAATGAGAGAGAGGGGGGAGGGTCAGAGGGAGAAACAGACTCCCTGCCGAGCAGGGAGCCCGATGCGGGACTCGATCCAGGGACTCCAGGATCATGACCTGAGCCAAAGGCAGTCGCTTAACCAACTGAGCCACCCAGGCACCCCTGCTTTTGAGTTCTTGAGAGAGGTTTAAAGTTAACAAGTAAAGAGAGAAGAACGTTGGTCATCAGCAGAGTGATCCATCTCACCCTAAAATAACCACACTCGAGTACAGTGACTTACTGTCACCTCTAGCAAATGCCACAGAAGCTTGAACTTTAAAAGCTCCATTCAGTCTTGGGCACTTTTCCCTCCTCTTCCTAGAAGATGCAGCTCTGGGATTCCTCCTACTTTACGTGTGATACATTTTAAAAGGAAGATAGTGCTCCCATGAAATCACTTAGCTCCAGCGCAAGTGAGCCAGAGGACTCAAATTAGTCTTCCAATACAGTGCCCTCCCCCCATCCCCAAGGCCTGAAGAGTCTGCTTGTTCCTGCATAAAGTTTGAGAAAGTGAATTCGTTGTCAACATTTACATATCAGGAGACTTTAGAAGATTTTATTTATTTATTTTGAGAGAGAGAGAGAGAGTGCAAGTATGAGTGGGGGGAGGGGCAGCGGGAGAGAGAGAATCCCAAGGGGGCTCCACACTGAGCATGGAGCCCTACACGGGGCTCGATCCCACGATTCTGAGATCATGACCCCAGCTGAAATCGGGAGTCGGATACTTAACCGACTGAGCCACCCAGGCGCCCCACTATCAGGAGATTTTATATAACAGTCCGGGTTATTGCCACCTCCGGAAATATCAGAATATCTAGAAACATGGAGCCTATATTTCCAGTAACAATGATTGAGTGGAGCTGAGCGGCAAAATGGGCATGTGAGCTACACCTTGCCATTGTCCCCTGCCTAAAACCTCCTGTCCGCCTCCAGCATGAGCCTGGTTCCCATAGGCATTGAAATGTGAAGGCACTCAGCATACGTCAGCTACAGTCACTGAGGAGGTTTGGTTGTTGCTGGCTGGCACGTTTTTTGAGAATCAAGTATGGCAGATGGCAAAAAAAAAAAAAAAAAAATGGCCCCAGTGCCTGCATGTGCATCCCTTTGGGGTATGACTTTGCCACTCCTCTGTGCAAGAGGGGGAACCCATCTCTCCACCCCATGAACCTGGGTGTGCCCATGTGACTAGCTTTGGCTAATGGGCAGTAGCCGATGGGCCAAGAGCAGAGACTTGAACAGTGCTTGCATGCTGAGGTCTGCCCCCTCCTGCTGCTGAGACCCTCAGCCACTAGGTAACAAGCCCACCCACACCTGCTAGAGGATGAGTGCCAGGTCGGGGGAGGGGCTCGGCCAGGTGAGCTAGGCCACTGTAGGTCTGTGCCTCAGATGGACTTCTCAGCCAAGCCTCAAATCAGGAGAAGTAAGAAATCATTACTGTTTTAATGTGGGTTGCCTTTATATAACAGCCAACCAACAAGGAGGCAAAGGGTTAGAATGCCCCCCACAGGGCAGATCCTGCAGCAGAAAATGTGATTTTCCCGACGGTCGTCAAATTAGGCGTTCTGTCTCCACAAACAAGGCCTAAAGCAAATAACTCCTCTGCTTTAGTATTATTCAGTTGTCACCAAATGAGAAAGCACAGAATTGAATAATCAACAGTGAGAACATTTTTAGGGTGTTTTTAAAAGTGAGGTGTGAACATTAAGGTAAATATACTGAAAACAGAGATAAAGGTTATTGAACCAGCTTACAGAAGTCATAGAACATGTGAATAAAAATGTACATAGTCGTAGCATTCTAAGATAATTCCTTGATAATTTTTCTAATTAAGAAGATTTTATTTACGGGCACAAGAGTTTCTTTTTTGCAAATTTATCAACGTGGTAATAGTAAACATAATGGAAAGAAGAAAAATAAGAATAGCTTTTATATTGACCTCTTACATAGAGAACACTTTTCTGAGGATTCTTATATAGATTTTCTTCTTTAATTACTCACAATACCCTATAAGGGATGTCCTATTTTTTTAAAGATTTATTTATTTATTTTAGAGAGAGAGAGTGGGGGGAGGGAGACGGAGAGAGAGAATCTCAAGCAGACTCCCCACTGAGCATAGAGCCCAAAGGGGGGACTGGATCCCAGGATCCTGAGATCATGAAACCAAGAGTAGGATGCTTAACTGACTGAGCCACCCAGGCTCCCTAAGGGGATGTCCTGTTATTATGTCCCTTTTACAGATGAGTAAAATGAGCCTTAGAGAGACTGGACAATATCTCCTGGGTTCCAGAGCTGAGACCTAACTTGCTGTTTGGTTATGTACTCCCCTGTTACTTACGTCCAACATATTACCATTTCCCTTGGGGCAATAGTCATAGTGATCAGAGGGTTTATGTCTGTGAAGCTCTCCAGAGACGATCTGAATGTGAACAGAGGCTTTTTATCCCCCATTCTTTAAATTTAAGTTTCAAATTCACTTTGAATTTAGCGCCGCAGTGCTGAGCAGAGGCGTTTTTATTCCATTCCACCAGGGGGCAGTATGAGGCAGAGTTTGCTTCTGAAGTCCGGAGGGCCTTCTGAGAGCTTCTGCTTCCTTACTTGGGGATCCTGTACTCACCTCTCCATCTTCATTTCTTTAGTTTTTTTTTTTTGTCTTGTTGTTTCCTCACTTTAAAATGACTAGGGATGTCCCAGCTTTTCAGGGCACTGTTCTTTTCCAACTAAGTGGTTTGAGTCTGTGGAAAAGGTGCTGGATAAAATACCTGGGTTGTAGTTGACTTGTGATCCTGCATTTGTGATTCACCCACCTTTGACAATCACTGGGCTTGCTGGATCAGATTCATTGATGTGATGGCAAGATGAAGGTGGATGAGTTTTAGGGATCACTCCAGCTCTTACGTTCTCTGATTTATGATATGAGTGTTAACACTGTGCAAACAAGGGTTTGTAAGTAGCATCCCATTGGTTGTTATTGCTTTTTATGAATTGAATTAAGTATGACTGAGTCCCCACCCCCCAGACTGTCATTATTGGGCCCCTCCCCAACTCTCGCTGCCCCCAATTGCCTAACAGTCCCATGGGTCTTACTTGTCTTACTTATAGAGTGTCAAGGGTCAAGGAGGGGTCTGCTCTTGGGGTTTCTGTCCATACTGGTCTCCTGAAGTCAAGCAGCTGCTGCTTGTGTTTCTTGCTTGGAGGGCCTTTTGTGTAGGTTGGGGACCTAGTGCCTCACTTCTCCAGATAGGCCTTAGGGTCAGGAAAACTTTGACCACCAACAGGAAAGATGTGTTATTGATGGAAGCCTTTCTCTGGCTGCCTGCAAAGGTACTCTCCTGGTTCTCTTTCCCCGTCGTAAATGCTTTCACAGGCTCAGATTTTCACTCAAAGGAGCAAGGAGAATGGAGAGGGAAGGAGAAGAGAACTGTCCTCCAGCAACCTACTGCTTCATTTCGGCAAAAAATCCTAGGAAGAAGAAATACAAAGGTTCTGGCTATTTTCATGGAAAGCAGGAGGGAAACCATGACAGAAAGAAATCATATTAATATTAAATAAATAGTGTCTTGAGTTCCATAGGACCAGAGTCTGGAGAGTAGGAAGGACAGTATCTTGGGCTAGATTATATTCTCCACAGTGCCAGCACGAAGACGTCACTCAATGAATGTTGAGTGCTTAATTTTCTTCTTCAGTCTGAAAGAGAAATGGGCAGGATTAGGTTTTGAAACAAAATGACAAGTATTTAAATAAATTCCTGGCTATGGGACCTTAGAAAATACTAACGCTTCCTTCCCCAGCATGGAGGTGGGGAAATTCCAGATCTGGTATAGAGGAATTTGCTGATTACTTGAGATGGGTTTAATACTCACCACCATTGGGAGAGGCTGCAAACACATTCATGGAGTCCTTCGTGAACAGTCCTGTATGAGACAGCCTTCAGAATTCTCTCCTCCTTTGCTGAGACCCTTCCAGCTCTGTCCCTCAGTCCCCCTAGTCAGACATGTTGACCTATAGCTAGAGCTGGGCCCTCCGTAGAGCCCTCTGTGTTGATGCTCTTCTGGGATGGTCTTTTTACTGGGCTCCTGCTTTACCTCTGGATATAGCCTTTTCCATTCCGTGCATTGCTCATTCCATAAACTGAGATCTTACTCCAGATTAAAAAACCCTAAGCCAGATTCACGGTCCCAGGGCCCCAGAAATGGTTCAACAAAAGTCTCTGTACCAAAGTAGCTGTTCCAATCTACATTACCGTAAGCAATGGGGGTAACAAGGGTTACAAGGGTCACCAACGTTTGGTATCCACAGACCTATTATTTGCTATTCTGGTGAGTGTGATACTGCTTTTCATGGTTTTTTGTTGTTAATTTTGGTAAATAGCAACAACACACATAGCATGAAGTCTAGCCTTTTAACAAATTTTTAAGTGCACGATACAGTTTTATGGTATTTTTATCATGCATATTCTGATTAATAAGAACATTTAGCATTTTTAACAGATTTATTAGATTTCCTTTGCTATGAATAGTCTGTTCAAAAGCTTGTCCCTACATTTCTGGTTTATTTTGTCTTTTTTAATTGATTGAGCTCTTTATATAGCCTAGATATTCACCCTTTGTCAAATAAATATATGTGTGATAAATGTATATTTCCAGTCTACAGCTGATCTTTACATTCTGTTTATAGGTCCTGTTGATGAAGTTTGATAAATCTGTCCATTTTTTTTTCTTTTTGTACTTTTTGTATCTTAAGAAGTCCTTTAAACACAGAAAAACTGGGCGGCGTCAAATTTTAAAGAGCTTTTGCATACTCCCAAAAGACATCTCTAAGCTCTCTTGTAGGTATAATATTCCAGAAATTGACAATGACCACCTTAAGGATATTCGTTGGTTAAATGCTATTTCAACTAGTTAATTGTGTGAAAGACAATAAAGTTAGATTCCTACCTCATATTGTACTGGAAACCATGTTGGGGACTTTAAAGCACTGTATGCGAAAAGAAAAACTTTTTTAAAATGTAGGGAAGAAATAACTGATTTTATTAAAAAGTTTCTCTTTCAGGGGTGCCTGGGTGGCTCGCTCAGCTGGTTGAGTGTCTGACTCTCGATTTCGGCTCAGGTCATGATCTCAGGGTCATGGGATCAAGCCCTGAGTCAGGCTCTGCGCTCAGCAGGGAGTCTACTTGAGATTCTCTCTCCCTCTCGCTCTGTCCCTCCATCCCTCCACCCACCCACCCCCGCTCATGCTCTCTCTGTCTCTCTCTCTCTCTCAAATAAATAAATAGATAAAATCTTTTTTAAAAAGTTTTTCTGTCAAAATGTGGCCCCACTCTATTCTGTCAGAGGTCCAATGTTGTAAGTGGCATGAATGAGTGTAGTACAGTAGAGGTACAAGACAGGAGTGGGTGAGGCACGTGGCTGTCCCTGTGTCCGGGCCACATCACAACGGGTCTTGAACATGGGGCCACGATGCTGGAATTTTATTCTGAAGATGGTGGACAGCCATGAGAGGCTTTACATAGGAAAGTGATATGATCATCAGATTTGCCTTCTAAGAGAAACTTCTGGAGCAGTAAGGTGTAGGAATGGGAAAAGGGAGAAATGGGGAGAAGTCTGTTGGAGTAATCTGAGTGGGAGCCTTGAAATGGGGCAGTAGCTGCTGGGATGGATACAAGAAGGGGCGGATTTGAGAGCATTTCAGGAAAGAAATTTGCGGGGAGCTAGTTAATGCAAATTAGCTTTTTCCTGGCTGCAAAAAATTGGCCACCTGGAAACGCAAAATTGGAGGGGACACAAATGGAGAAACGCAACGTCTATCTATGAGGGCCAGTCCTGGGGTGGAGTAAACCATTCCCAGTTATCACAAGTTACCATCTCAAAACTCCTCTATGAAGGAGATGCAAAAATGTCTTTCTTTTGTGAGTGGTTGGTGTACAAGTCTTTGGCAACAGCATTTTAATACTAAAAACCAAGCTATTTATCTGATTGAAAAAGAAAGTAGAACATATCGATGCCTGATAAGGAAATTTAGCTGAAATATGGGTGCAGATTTGAATTCTTTTTTTTTTTTTTTTTTAATTTTGTTAGTTAACATACAGTGCAATATTGGTTTCTGGAGTGAAATATTGAAATTTGAATTCTTTATGTCTTTCTACCTTTCACAGTTCTTTCACATTGAATTACATTATGGGGATCTCATTTGATCCCCATAAAAACAGTTGAATTTTTTTTTCAAGATTTTATTTATTTATTTGACAGAGACACAGCGAGAGAGGGAACACAAGCAGGGGGAGGGCAGAGGGAGAAGCAGGCTCCCCGCGGAGCAGGGAGCCCGATGTGGGGTTCGATCCCAGGACCCTGGGACCATGACCTGAGCCAAAGGCAGACGCTTAACGACTGAGCCACCCAGGCGCCCCAAAACTGTTGAGGTTTTCAAGGGATAAAATATAATCCCCTTTCTTTGGCAGATGGAGAAATGGACGGAGGAAGAGGAACTGTATCTGGGCTGTGGATCTCTGATAGAGAATGTGACCTACTGCTAAAGGCGTAGGTTTTGAAGTTAGATGGCTCTGATTGTTTGGGCAAATGATTTGATCGGTCAGAGATTCATCAGTAAACAGAGATTTAAATATACATCGCTAGGGATTATGGAAGGGGCATTAAGGGGGATGATACAGGTGAAAACACTGACTCACTTAATGATTCTGAAGACAAAGGTATAGAGGTTCAGGCTCCAGGCATGAGACAGGCTCTGTGGGTTCAAATCCCAGCTCCATCATTTACTAGTTTATGATTTTGGCAAGCCATATAACTTCTCTTGAGGTTCAGTTTTCTCATCTCTAACATGGGGCTCATAAGGTAGAATCTACCTAATAGAGTTGCCAGGAGGATTAATTGAAATGATGAATGCGAAGCATTTAATGCAGCATATTAAACACAGGTGAGCACCAAATAAGATTGAGGTATTATAGTTTGGTAATAAGTTAACAAGGATTCTCAGTACAGGTACTGTGTAGATGGTCAGTGGCTCCTAGCATTTGTGAAGTGACTGACCAGGCCAACAACTGTCCCTACATTACCGGAACCCTTTCCTTTATATAACCTGGGAAATGTACACTGTTTTTGTTGTTGCTGTTTTATCACAAGCGGGGCCAGAGAGCGAGTCCGGCAAGCCTTGCAGACTCTGAGAGCAAGCGTCTTCACTAAGGAGGTGAGTTAAAAACAAAATCCCAGCACAAATTATGCTTCAATTACATCCATTTTCTCTAGTTGGGGGAAGGCTGCAGTGCTATCTTTTCCTTGTTTGAAAAAGAAAGTAGAACATTTGGTGTGAAAAAGGCAGAGACAAAAAAGACATGTTTGACAGTTATTTCACACTGTCGTGAAAGACATTAGCTCCTCTCTGGAACCAGAAAGGCAGAGCGGGGACCATCCGCTTGTCTAAAATGTCAGAGAGCACTGAAATTCAAGTGCAATTCTTTTATGCTGAACTTAGGGGCCTCTTCCACTTTTTTAACCATCTGTTTCCAATCGGGAGGCTCATGGAGGACTGGGGCATCGTCCTGCTTTAAACCTATTTTCTCAACTAGGTCACATAAAATGTCTGTAGAAGTGCAGCTTGGAAGCTCTTTTCTGATTGTGTTTGCTTCTTAAAGACATTTTAGCACAAGTGCATTGATTATCACTGTTACAGCTGTGACATTAAAAAAATCTTTATTAATTGATTCAACAGATTCATTAAGAGCTAATTATGCTCACTAGAGAAAATGAAGCAGACAACACAAATAAAACTAAAAACCGTCATAATCCTAACACCAAATGTTAACTACTGTTAACATTATAGCATATATTTTTCCACTCTTTTCCTTTGCATATATGTTTCCATTAAGGTTTTGCTTTTATTTTTATTTGTTAAAGATCTTTATTTATTTGAGAGAGAGTGAGAGAGATCACAGAGGGAGAGGGTGAGGGAGGTGGAGAGGGAGAAACAGACTCGCCACTGAGCAGGAAGCCCAAAGCGGAACTTGATCCCAGGACCCTGAGATCATGACCTGAGCCGAAGGCAGATGCTTAACTGACTGAGCCACCCAGGCGCCCTGAGTTTTTGTTTTTAAATGGGCAGGGCGTGTGTGGAGGTGTTGATATATTTTCACTCTTTTTATTATCTAAACACCTTTTCATGATAGTTGAGATTTTCTCTCTTTAAAAATTATTAATTATTTGAAATGTTTTGGACATAGAAAAAGGCATAAAGAATAGTATAACCCATGCTAAGTAACCACCACCAATGTCATGACCAATCCAGTTAAATTTCTTCTTGTACCTACAAAGGTAATACAGGTCTCATTTTGGTATTTATCATTTCCATCAGCTCTCTATATTTTTATTACACATTTATGTAGCTTTAGTATTTTTAATATTGTTTTATAATATTATATAAATTGTGTCAAATGGTAACTTTTCTGTAACTTGCTTTTTTTTTCCTCTGTGTGAATTTTCCCAGATTCATCCATGTTGATACCTGTAGCTTTGGTAATTTTTACTGTTGTGTAACATTTCATTTTATAAATATGCCACAAATTATTTGTTTGCTCCTGAGAAGATGGGTATGGTTAGATAGCTTTCCTTTTTCATGTGAATGAAAGTAGCTCTGTGTACCTAGAAGTGGAATTGAATGGTCCTAAGGTAGGAATATGCTCAACTTAATTAAATGTTGTCAAATTGTTCTGGAAGGGGTTGTATCAATTCATACCCATCAATATGTGAAATATCCTATTTTTTCAAATTTTCCCCAATTCCTTAAATATTTTTGTGTATCATACAGGTGTGAAGTGGTTTTCCATTATGGTTTTAATGATCACTTTTATAATTACTAGTGAATATGAACACATTTTATTTGCTTTTTATATACTTGAATTTCCTCTATTATATTGGCTTCATATACTTTACCAATATTTCAAATTTATTATTACTTATAGGTATGTAGAAAATATACATCTGTTGGGGGGATACACACACACACACACACATATGCTAATCTTTTGTCATTAACAAAATCTTTGGATTTTGAGTTATATTGTACATGTTTTTGGTGTCTTTTGATGAACAGAAGGTTTTAATTTTAATATAGTTAAATTTATTAATTTTTCTTTATGCATTTTGCATTTTGCTTAATAAACGCTCCAATGTCATAAAGTTGGTGCATTTTTCTCAACATTTTGAGGGTTTTACTCTTCATATTTAGATCCTTATCATATCAAGAATTGATTTTTGGTTCAGTATGAAGTAAGGATCCAGTTATTATTCACCCATGTATGTCCTAGTATCATTTGTAGATAGCTTGTCATTTTTCCACTGACCTTCAACAACCCTCTCTGACTTATATCAATTTCTGCATATGTATGTGTTTGTTTCTGAGCTTTCTGTTTTGTTCCGGTGGTCAGCTTATCTAAATCTACCAAAGCCATGTTATCTTAATTACTATAGCTTTGCAATTTTGATATCTGGTGGTAAAAAATTCGAAACTTAATTTTTTTTCTCATGTTTCTCACTGCCTTCAAACTTGATTTTTCTTAAAATTCTCTGAGCTATTCCTGGACCTTTGCATTACACATTAATTTTAAAACTGACTTATCAACCAAAAGAAAATGAAAGCACTAATTCAAGAAGATACAGGCACCCCTATTTTTGTTGCAGCATTATTTACAATAGCCAAGATATGGAAGCAACCTAAGTGTCCATTAATAGATAAATGGATAAGGAAGATGTGGCAAACACATACACACTAGAATATTATGCAGCCACAAAAAGGGATGAGATTGTGCTATTTGAGATAACATGGCTAAACCTAGAGGGTATTATGCTAAGTGAAATAAGTCAGACTGAGAAACACAAATACCATATGATTTCACTCATAAGTAGAATTAAAACAATAATCTGACTTGCCAAAATCCATTAAAAAATTGGTATTTTAAGTGGAATTGAATTTATAAATTAATTTTGGAAGAATTGACATGTTTACTAGGTGGATTCTTCTCAATTATTTCTACATTTATTTATTTATTTTAATTTTATTATGTTATGTTAGTCACCATACATTACATCATTAGCTTTTGATGTAGTGTTCCATGATTCATTGTTTGTGTATAACACCCAGTGCTCCATTCAGTACATGCCTTCCTTAATACCCATCACTGGGCTAACACATCCCCTCACCCCTCTCCCCTCTAAAACTCTGAGTTTGTTTCTCAGAGTTCATAGTCTCTCATGGTCGTCTCCCCCTCTGATTCCCCCCGTTCATTTTTCCCTTCCTACTATCTTCTTTTTTTTTTTTTTTCACATATAATGTATTATTTGTTTCAGAGGTACAGGTCTGTGATTCATCAGTCTTACACAATTCACAGTGCTAAGCATAGCACATACGCTCCCCAATGTCCATCACCCAGCCACCCCATCCCTCCCACCCCCCTCCCCTCCAGCAACCCTCAGTTTGTTTCCTGAGATTAAGAATTCCTCATATCATTGAGATCATATGATACTTGTCTTTCTCTGACTAACTTATTTCGCTTAGCATAATACCCTCTAGTTCCATCCACGTCGTGGCAAATGGCAAGATTTTGGGTTTTTTTTGATGGCTGCATAATATTCCATTATATATATACCACATCTTCTTTATCCATTCATCTGTTGTTGGACATCTTGGCTCTTTCCATAGTTTGGCTGTGGACATTGCTGCTATAAACATTGGGGTGCATGTGCCCCTTCAGATCACTACATTTGTATCTTTGGGGTAAATATCCAGTAGTGAAATTGCTGGGTTGTAGGGTAGCTCTATTTTCATTTTTTTGAGGAAACTCCATACTGTTTTCCAGAGTGGCTGCACCAGCTTGCATTCCCACCAAGAGTGTAGGAGGGTTCCCCTTTCTCCACATCCCTGCCAACATCTGTTGTTTCCTGACCTGTTACTTTTAGCCATTCTGGCTGGTGTGAGGTGATATCTCATTGAGGTTTTGATTTGGATTTCCCTGATGCCGAGTGACGTTGAGCACTTTTTCACGTGTCTGTTGGCCATTTGGATGTCTTCTTTGGAAAAATGTCTGTTCATGTCTTCCGCCTATTTCTTGATTAGATTATTTGTTCTTTGGGTGTTGGGTTTGATAAGTTCTTTATAGATTTTGGATACTAGCCCTTTATCTGATATGTCATTTGCAAATATCTTCTCCCATTCTGTCGGTTGTCTTTTGGTTTTGTCTACTGTTTCCTTTGCTGTGAAAAAGCTTTTTATCTTGATGAAATCCCAATAGTTCATTTTTGTCCTTGCTTCCCTTGCCTTTGGCGATGTTTTAGGAAGAAGTTGCTGTGGCTGAGGTCGAAGAGGTTGCTGCCTGTGTTCTCCTCTAGGATTTTTTTTTTTTTTTAATTTTTTTATTGTTATGTTAATCCCCATACATTACATCATTAGTTTTAGATATAGTGTTCTCCTCTAGGATTTTGATGGATTCCTGTCTCACATTTAGGTCTTTCATCCATTTTGAGTCTATTTTTGTGTGTGGTGTAAGGAAATGGTCCAGTTTCATTCTTCTGCATGTGGCTGTCCAATTTTCCCAACACCATTTGTTGAAGAGACTGTCTTTTTTCCATTGGACATTCTTTCCTGCTTTGTCAAAGATTAGTTGACCATAGAGTTGAGGGTCCATTTCTGAGCTCTTTGTTCTGTTCCATTGATCTATGTGTTTGTTTTTGTGCCAGTACCATACTGTCTTGATGATGACAGCTTTGTAATAGAGCTTGAAGTCCGAAATTGTGATGCCACCAGCTTTGCTTTTCTTTTTCAATATTCCTCTGGCTATTCGGGGTCTTTTCTGGTTCCATACAAATTTTAGGAGTATTTGTTCCATTTTTTTTGAAAAAAGTTGATGGTATTTTGATAGGGATTGCATTAAATGTGTAGATTGCTCTAGGTAGTATTGACATTTTCACAATATTTGTTCTTCCATTCCATGAGCATGGAACATTTTTCCATTTCTTTGTGTCTTCCTCAATTTCTTTCATGAGTATTCTATAGTTTTCTGAGTACAGATCCTTTGCCTCTTTGGTTAGATTTATTCCTAGGTATCTTATGGTTTTTGGTGCAATTGTAAATGGGACTGACTCCTTAATTTCTCTTTCTTCTGTCTTGTTGTTGGTGTATAGAAATGCAACTGATGGGAGAAGAACCATGAGAGACGATGGACTCTGAAAAACAAACTGAGGGTTCTGGAGGGGAGGGGGGTGGGAGGATGGGTTAGCCTGGTGATGGGTATTGAGGAGGGCACGTTCTGCATGGAGCACTGGGTGTTATGCACAAACAATGAATCATGGAACACTATATCTAAAACTAATGATGTAATGTATGGGGATTAACATAACAATAAAAAAATTAAAAAAAAGAAAGAAATGCAACTGATTTCTGTGCATTGATTTTATATCCTGCCACTTTACTGAATTCCTGTATGAGTTCTAGCAGTTTTAGGGTGGAGTCTTTTGGGTTTTCCACATAAAGTATCATATCATCTGCAAAGAGTGAGAGTTTGACTTCTTCTTTGCCAATTCAGATGCCTTTTATTTCTTTTTGTTGTCTAATTGCTCTGGCTAGGACTTCTAGCACTATGTTGAATAGCAGTGGTGATAGTGGACATCCCTACCATGTTCCTGACCTTATGGGAAAAGCTCTCAGTTTTTCCCCATTGAAAATGATATTTACTGTGGGTTTTTCATAGATGGCTTTTATGATATTGAGGTATATACCCTCTATCCTTACACTCTGAAGAGTTTTGATCAAGAAAGGATGCTGTACTTTGTCAAATGCTTTTTCTGCATCTATTGAGAGGATCATATGGTTCTTGTTCTTTCTTTTATTAGTGTATTGTATCACATTGATTTGTAGATGTTGAACCAACCTTGCAGCCCAGGAATAAATCCCACTTGGTCATGGTGAATAACCCTTTGAATGTACTGTTGGATCCTATTGGCTAGTATTTTGGTGAGAATTTTTGCATCCATGTTCATCAGGGATATTGGTCTGTAATTCTCCTTTTTGATGGGGTCTTTGTCTGGTTTTGGGATCTAGGTAATGCTGGCCTCATAAAATGAGTTTGGAAGTTTTCCTTCCATTTCTATTTTTTGGAACAGTTTCAGAAGAATAGGTATTAATTCTTCTTTAATGTTTGGTATAATTCCCTTGGGAAGACATCTGGCCCTGGGCTCTTGTTTGTTGGGAGATTTTTGATTACTGCTTTAATTTCCTTAGTGGTTATGGGTCTATTTAGGTTTTCTATTTCTTCCTGGTTCAGTTTTTGGTAGTTTATACATCTCTAGGAATGCATCCATTTCTTCCAGATTATCGAATTTGCTGGCATATAGTTGCTCATAATATGTTCTTATAATTGTTTGTATTTCTTTGGTGTTGGTTGTGATCTCTCCTCTTCTGTTCATGATTATATTTGGGTCGTTTTTCTTTTCTTTTTGATAAGTCTGGCCAGGGGTTTATCAATCTTATTAGTTCTTTCAAAGAACCAGCTCCTAGTTTGTTGATCTGTTCTACTGTTCTTTTGGTTTCTATTTCATTGATTTCTGCTCTGATCTTTATTATTTCTCTTCTCCTGCTGGGTTTAGGCTTTATTTGCTGTTCTTTCACAGCTCCTTTAGGTGTAGGGTTAGGTTAGGGTTAGGTTAGGTTGTGTATTTGAGACCTTTCTTGTTTCTTGAGAAAGGCTTGTATTGCTGTATACTTTCCTCTTAGGACCACCTTTGCTGCATCCCAAAGATTCTGAACAGTTGTGTTTTCATTTTCATTTGTTTCCATGAATTTTTTTAATTCTTCTTTAATTTCCTGGTTGACCCATTTAGCCTCCATCCATGGAGGCTAAAGAGCATCCATGTATTTGAGTTCTTTCCAACTTTCCTCTTGTGATTGAGTTCTAGTTTCAAAGCATTGTGGTCCAAAAATATGCAGGGAATGATCCCAATCTTTTGGTACTGGTTGAGACCTGATTTGTGACCTATTGTGATCTATTCTGGAGAATGTTCCATGGGCACTAGAGAAGAATGTGTATTCTGTTGCTTTGGGATGGAATGTTCTGAATATATCTGTGATGTCCATTTGGTCCAGTGTGTCATTTAAAGCCTTTATTTCCTTATTGATCTTTTGCTAAGATCTACACTTATTTAAATCTTAATCTTTTAATAAAGTTTTATGATTTTTCTTTAGAAATATTACATATCTTTAGTTAAATCTTTCTAAAATAGTATATTGTACTATTAAAAAATTATATTTGCTAACTTTTTATTCCTAGTTAAGTAATAGGGATAAAATAATAATAAATAATAGAGATGCAGTCAAACTCTTTTATTAATTAACAAAACATGTTTGTATATTATCTTTTCTTTTTTAATCTAGATAGTCATATCATATCTAAATAATGAGTGCTTTGTTTCTTCCCTTTAACTCTAAACAATAAGAAAGTATGTTTAGAGGGATGTCCTTAAGCAGATTAAGAAACTTTTCCTCTATTCCTTCTGTGCTAATTGCTTTATCATGAATGGGTATTGAATCAAATTGTATTTAATGCCTGTTTTTGCCTCATGTATTGAGATGAATTATTCTGTTCCCTTTTAATCTCTTAATACTATAAAATGATTAAATTTCTAATATTAAACTTTTGCTACATCACTGGAAAAAACACAACTTGGTCACAACTAGGCAATTTTTGAAAAGTTTTATTTATTTAAGTAATTTCCATAATCACTGTGGGGCTTAAACTCATGACCCCAAGATCAAGAGTCACATGCTCTTTTGACTGAGCCAGCCAGGTGCCCCTACACAATGTTTTTTTTGTAGTGCCAGAGTTATGTAGTGCTAATATTTTCTTAGGGCATTTACATTTATATTCATAAGCTCATCTAGCTGTTACTTTTCCTTTCTCACTGTCTTCACCTCAAGGTTATTCTAGCTTCATGAAATGAATTGGGAATTTTTTTTTCTTCTCTGGAATTCTGGTATTTTCTGTATGTGTAGGAATAAATTATTAATTACTGGTTTACTTTCCTTAATAGGTAAAGGTCTCCTTGTAATTTCTGATTCTTCTAGAGTTAGTTTTGGTGAACTATTTTTATTCTAAAAAGATGCACTTTTAAAATTTATTTAAAATTGATTTGTTATAATTTTTGAAGTCTATGCTTTCATTCTAGTCATAGCTTATGTGGGCTCATAGTAACATTATACTCTGAGTTCTTGTATTTTGATTGCCATCTGCCTTTATGTTTGAAGGTCAGTTTGGCTAGATACAAAATCTGTGGCTCACATTTACTTTCCTTGAGTATGTTAGATACGTTACTCCATTTTCCTCTGAGATAAAACACTGATGTTGAAACTTCCAATGGTGATATGATTTTCCTTTCTTTATAGTGACTTTGTCTTGCCTTTATGCTCAAGAAACTTTTTTTCTTTGAAGTCAATAATTCTATCAAGAATATATCTCATTCAGTAAACACAGAAAAAGCATTTGCCAAAATTTAATAACTTTTCATGATTAAAAAAAAGCTCAACAAATAAGAAATAAAATAGAACTTCCTCACTCTGATAAAAGACCTCTACAAAAAACCCATAGCTAAGATCATACTTAATGGGAGAAAACTTAATTCTTTCCCCTTAAGATCAAGAACAAGAAAAAAATAACTGTTCCCATAATTTCTATTCAACATTGTATTGGAGATTCTTGCCAGAGCAATTAGACAAGAAAAAGAAATAAAGACATCTAGGTTGGAAAGGAAGAAGTAAAACTATCTCTATTGCAGATGACATGATCTCATGTATTGAAAACTCTAAGGAATCTACTAAAAAGTTATTATAAGTAATAAACAAGCTCAACAAGGTTGCAGGTTGCAAAATCAATATGTAAAGATTGACTGTGGGGGCACTTGGATCGCTCAGTCAGTAGAGCAGGCAACTGTTGATCTCAGGGCTGTAAGTTCAAGTCCCATGTTGGGTGTAGAGATTAGTTAAAAATAAAATCTTTAAAAAAAATGATTGATTGTATTTCTATACACTAATGAATATTCCAGATGAATTCTACTGGATATTCCAAATTAATATTTTACTTTTACAATACATTTACATTTGCATTAGAAAATACTAGGATATAAATTCAATCAAAGGAATTCAAGAGTTGTACACTGAAAACTAGAAATCAGTGTTGAAAGAAACTAAAGACCTAAATAAATAGAAAGACATCCTACATTCATGGATCAGAAGATATAATATTGTTAAGATGTTAGTACTTGCCAAATAGATCTATAGATTCAATGTAATCTCAGTCAGGAAACAGCTGTATTTTTTTGCAAAAATTGTTAAGTCATTCCTAAAACATACATGGAAATTTAGGGATCCAGAATAGCTAGCTAAAATTGTCTTGAAGAAGGAGAACCAAGTTGGAGGACTTACATTTTCCAAATTCAAAACTTGTTACAAAACTGTGGTAATCTAAACCATACAGTCCTGGATTAAGAAAATGAAACAAGATGAAACCAGAGAGGGAGACAAACCATAAGAGACTCTTAATCTCAGGAAACAAACTAAGGGTTGCTGGAGTGGTGGGGGGTGGGAGGGATGGGGTGGCTGGGTGATAGACATTGGGGAGGGTATGTGCTATGGTGAGCGCTGTGAATTGTGTAAGACTGATGAATCACAGATCTGTACCCCTGAAAAAAATAATACATTTTATGTTAATAATAAAAAAAAAAGAACAGATAGAGGTCCCTGCAATTGAATTGGGAGTCCAGAAATAAACCCTCACAACTATAGTCAACCAGTTTTCAGCAAGGGTGGCAAGCCAATTCAATGGGGGAAAGATTAGTCTTTTTAACAAATGATGCTGGGACAAATGGATATCCACATGCAAAAGAATGAAATTGGACCCCTACCACATACCATACACAAAAATGAACTCTAAATGGATCAGGGAAATTAAATACTAAAAATATAAAACTCTTATAAGATAACATAGGGGAATGGCTTCATGACAGTGGATTTGGTAATGATTTCTTGGCTGGGATACCAGAGCACACTGAATTGTACACTTTAAGTGGAATGAATTGATGATATGTGAATTATAGCTCAATAAAGCTGTTAAGAAAAAAATTACATATCTTGGTGATAATTATTATCACTTAATTTTCTCAGTTATATAGTATGTCTAATTAATTTGTTTCCAGGAAAGTTTCCTGAATTATGGCTTTTGGATATTGTTTTGAAGTGAAAGTCAGAATGTAATATTAAAAGTAAAGGATGTATTCAGATAAAGGAGGGGATCTATAGGTAATATATTACCATAAATTATATGGTATATATAAATTTGGACTCCTTATAGTTTTAAGATACAGAAACAAGAGTAAAAGTTGCTTAAAAATGGAAATTAATTGATAGCTGCAGTGTATTTTAAGGATAGCTGTAGCCAGACATTCACATCTGATCATCAGTTACCCATCTCTTTGCTCTGCTGTGTTTTCCTCTGTGGTCTTCTTTGTTGGGCATTTCCTTACAAGTTGTGGCCCTTTAGTGGTTTTTGGTTTGAACTAAAATGACTTAGCACCTCCATTGGAAAGAAAGCTTCTCCTTTCCAAATTTTCTCTGAATTATAAGATTTATTCTGACTGAACAAGGTGGAGCTACTTGGTTATCTGTGAACCAAACAGGGATGTGTACTTAGGCCTGCATTGTTCAATGTGGTCACCGGTAAATAGTTCTGACTGGTTTGACTAAGGTCACATGCTTACACATGGGGTGAGGTAAAGGAGGTTGGTCTCCAAGAAAGAAGGAAAAGGAAGTGTTCTCACCACTAGAAATGGCAGAGAAGCTGACTGGGCAAAAGTAACCCTTTTCCACAAAAGGAGCTTCTCCTAATATCATCATTTGTGGTCTTGCCACCATCTCTTTGAGGTAGGCAGAAATATCATGTATTCTTGTTTGATAAAAGGGAATCTATAAATAAATTGTCCCCCAAATCTCCTAGATGGTAAAAAGTAGAATTGGATATATATATATGTGTGTATATATATATATATATATATATGGACTGGAGATATATATTAATATTACATTCTGACTTTTACTTCAAAACAATATCCAAAAGCTATAATTCATATATATATATATGGACTGGAGATATTATATATACATTTTAGCAGCCAATTCCATTTGGCTTGGGTAAAAGGCTGCATAATAATTTTTAATTTTTAAAATTCCCTCGAGCTCAGTTGTCCACAATTGTTTCTTGAATTCTTTTGGTAAGTAACCAGCTTCCCAGCTAGTCAGAGATTTCCAGAGACTGTGCTACTTGAAAACCAGGGCAGTCTACAACTTGGCTGGCTAGAAGCTCCAGAAACATGTCCTTTTCTGTCTTAGACTTTACACACCAAGAACATGAACTGCTTGCTGTTCTTCCCACATCTGTTCTTTCCTGTCTCCATACCTGTGGCCAGGAAGTTCTCTTTTGTTGAAATTTCCCCTTCTTTATTAGTCTAATTAGTTTCCATTTTTGTAGATGGGCTGCTATTTGCCTCTGCAGAGTTTTTCTGCCCCACTGCTGACAGGACTAGGTACCCAACCCATACTCTCCTCTGCAGGTCTCTGACTTAACATCTACCACATCTTCTTTTTCCACCGAGCACTGAGTTTCTTACAAAAATGGATGGTAACTTGTTTTTCACTGATTCTCCAGGTTTCATTATAATGCCTAGTACATAGTAGGCCCTCAAATCCTCAAAATTTTATATTGAATACATAAAAGACTAATCAAAGAAAAAAAGTAATGGTGCAAGAAAATTAGATGATAAAAAAATTAGATCCAAAACTGTAAAAAATGTAAAGGTTTGGCCTGATAAAACAGGTTCATGGAAAGGTGACTTACTGATAAAACCTGGGAACAGTGATCCAAATAATGGATAAAGTATAAAGGACAAACCACTAGGTATCATTAGTATTTAAGCAAGAGAAAGAAGGAAAGAAAAAAACAAATAATTTTTTTCACAGTAAAATGGATTATCTATTCAGAATCTGTCAGGTAGAAAGCTATCACTAGATATTATCACATTTTCTTCATTAAAAGGTTCACTCTTGTTTTGTAAATAATGACAGTTTTTGTTAGAATAGCACTTTAACATTTGAAAAGCTCTTGGGCCAAATCATCTAATTGTGTCATCCAGCAAACAAGTACTGAGGGCCTGTGAGTGACAATTACTATGGGAAGCACGGAGGGAAATCAGGCTGTCCTGCCTTCGAGGAACTTACAGCAGCCATAGGGCCGAGGTCAACAGTTCGTCAGGAAAAGGCACTATAAGAGAGGTTATATGGTGGTCCAAAGGAGGCGATGAACACTCCTGGTGGGGAGGAGAGCGAAAGCTTTGTGGAGGGGATGCGTCCTGCAAGGTCAGTAAAGTGTGGCACAGAGACAAAGAAGAAAGAAAGGATATCCAACACTGAGAGAAATGCATTCACGAAGGCAAAAGTTGCAGAAATGGGAATGTGTCCACGGAACAATAGAAAATGCTTAGTAGCTACAAATCATTTGATACTCCTCTTACCCAGAGGTGCAGCCTGGGAATGCAGAAAAGTGAGACTGTGAGACTTCTGAGGGTGGGTGGGAAAGGGTGATGTAGCTTCCCCCCTTTTTGCTGGAATGCCACTGCATGGAGTCCTGCGCTGCCGTAAGAAGGCCATCTGTTTTGAGATGGTCATGCTGAGGAAGCCACATGTAGGCATTCAGTTGACAGCCCCGCTGAGCTCGGGGCAGACAGTGTGAGTAGTCACCTTGTGAGGGAGCCATCTGTGACACTCAGGCCACCCGAGCCCTAGCTGACATCTCACTGCTACCACATGAAACCCCCACCAAGAAAGGCCTGGTTGGGCCCTTTCTGAATTCCTGACCTCTCAAAAACCAACAAAATAAACAAAGTGGACAAAATAAAATGGTAGTTTTCATAAATTTTGGAGCCTGGGGTAGGAGAGAAGTTTTTGTAGGTAAGAATCATAAATTAGGTGTTGTTTTTGCCATGCTAACATCCTTTCTTCTTATTTTGGTGGCAACAGTCTGATTTTTGTAGGTTACCCTATTATAAGCCATGTAGTTCAGGCTTGGCTGGCCCTGTCCACTTCTCCCTGGGTGTGCCTGCTTCATCACCCTATTCCTGTTAGGAACAGTGTTTGGTAAAGGGACAGGCCAGTGACCCAGGGCAGACCATTGTGATTTTTGCCTTGTGTTGAAATTAGTGAGAAAAAGGTGCTCTCTTCCCAGGAGGTTGCAAAATAATTAGTAGGTAAACCTGAAACAGCTAGGGGGCAAATTTGTTATTGAGTAGGAAGAGCCTAATCAAGAGTATGTCACTATGGAGGAAAGCAAAGCAGAGGATCGTGAGAATCTGCTTCCCAGTGAGATGTGAGCCTTCAGATCTGGTTGTACCTGGTCTGCCCAGGGTTTTTTAGTTTCAGAGGCCAAGTTCTGTCTTTTGAGGAAGCCTGTTGGAGGGATGTTTAGGGACTAGCATCTGAAAGATTCCTGCTGTTATAAGGAGGTAAGATCAACATCATGGAGGACTTTGTATCTTAGGCTGGTAAATTTGTACTTTATTGTTAATGATGGAGTCATATAATGATTTTAATGAGGATCAATACGATGAGATGTGCACTTCAGCAAGATAACTGTCTTCACAGAGAGGGAAGGATTGATGGTGGTGCTTAGACTGGGAACAGGGAGATGGGCTAGGAGGACCTAGTGTTAGTCTAGTGAGGACATCATCATGCCTGAACTAACCTAGCTGGTGGGAATGGAGACAAGGAGATCTGAGAGCTATTTAAGACGTGGAATCAACAGAATTCAGAGACAGAGTGGGTGTTGAGACAGGGAAGAGGGAAGAAACAAGGATGTCTTTTAGATTTCTGGCTTATATACATGCTGGATGATGTACCATTAGGAAGAATATTAGCTCCACTTCGTGTCTGAGGACACCGAGACTCAGAGAAGTTAAATGACCCGCCCGAGTTTGTGTACCCAGTAAGAGACACAGCCAAGCTGGTCTTCAGGCTTCAAGACTGCTGCCCTTTCAATTAGACCAGGCCACTTCCAGTGTTCGGGGTGCTATGGGCATTGCGGTCCTGGGAAATGAAGTGCCTGGGGCTGCTTGTCGGTCAGCACATCAGGAGGAAGGTGATTTCATGAATGGTTTATTTGGGGCCCCTTAGAGTATCTGTTTTGCTACCAAACCAAATGTCAGCAGCTGGGCATTTGTAGTACTCGGGCTTCCGTGGCTGACTTACCAGTTTGTGAAAGGTACGGCTGACTTGGTTCCAGGCTTCCTGCATTCCAGCTTCAGAGGCTGATGACAGATGCAGAAGCGTGAAGGGAGAGAAAATCTATTCCTTAAGATGGACTATTGATTGGTACTGAAGACCAAAAGGATGTGAATTTTTTTCTTTTCTTTTCTCTTTTCTTTTTTCCATCTCTTCTCTTTCTTTTTTCTTTCTTTCTTCCTTCCTTCCTTCCTTTCTTTCCTTCCTTCCTTCCTTCCTTCCTTCCTTCCTTCCTTCCTTCCTTCCTTCCTTCCTTCCTTCTTCCTTCCTTCCTTTCTTCCTTTCTTTCTTTCTTTCCTTCCTTCCTTCTTTCTTTCTTTCCCTTTTTTGAGTATAATTGACATACAATTTATGTTAGTTTCAGGTGTACAACACAGTGATTAGACAAGCATATACATTAGCCATGCTCACCACAAACGTCGCTACCATCTGTCACCCTACGACACTATTAATCAATACCACTGACCGTACTTCTGCTTGGGTGTGACTTTTCAACAGCTACAATGCAGAAGAAGGGCAGGTAGTAAGGGCACGCTTGAGCGGGAGTAAAGGCCTCATTAAGAAGAGGAAGTTAGAAGAAAGTTAACAGGCCAGTTTAGTTTAAAGACCAATATGAAGAGAATGTTTTGAACTTCATGGAAACGGCACCAGAGAAGGGGAGGCAGCAAGCTGAGTGATGAGTGCTGGTTCCCAGGCTTTTCTTCTTAGCTGCTAGGGGTGGAGCTCAGGCCCACCTGCCTTGAGCTGGGCTTCACATCTGAAAGGGAGGCTGGGGGCATGGAGGTCAAAGTTCAGACTCTAAACTTGAACTTGACATGAATTCTCATTCTAGATCTGCAGTTCGCTAGATATATAAACTTTGGCAAATGGTTTCAAGTCTCTAAGGCTCATTTTTCTCATCTATGATGTATAGACACTAATAGTGTAAGTCTCACATAATCCACCCAATAGTGATGCCCTTAGCTAGATGTTATTATGCCCTTAGGACCAGAGTAGAGAGAAAATGAAAAAAAAAAAAAATACACACTAAAAAATACTTTACATGATTCTTTGGCTAATAAATGTTAGCTGTTAGTATTATGTTCAGCATCTTCATTCTTATTAATGACCTTAACAAATATCTTATAACTTCCAAGAACATAATTTCATTTTTATTGCATCAGTACTGTTATTAATCATAACATCAGTAACGTTAGTATCATCCTCTCCAGACATCAATCACATGGATTCTCTACTTCGGAGATTTTCCCTTGTGTCTGCACTATAGAATGGGTGAAATTTTCAGGTGTTCTATATAGCGATTCATCAATTCTATACATTACTCGGTGCTCATCATGATGAGTATCCTCTTTAATCCCCATCACCTATTTCACTACACTGGAGTTACAATAAAAAAAACTTAAAAAGAAAGAATGGGTAAAATTGTAATGACCATATTATCTTTATCCTTGCCCAAGAAGATTCCATTTGATTCCACTGGGGTGCTATGTTAGGTGCTAAGGAGATGCATAAGGTCATGCTGCAGGAGCTCACAGCGTGGTGTAAACCAGGTAATAGAGAGGTGGATCTCATGCCATAATCCTAGCTTGAACGCTTTTTATGCAACCCAGAAGAATAATGAGCTATTTTTAGGTACATGCCTAGCATAATGGTTGGTTCTTACAGGAATTTCTGAATCTGAAACCCATCCCTATATTCAAGTTTAGATTTCTTGGTCTCATTCTCCACAATTTAAAAACTACCTTAGCATACTTATGTACAGATATATCTGCTCCTTCCTGGTTGTATTTTTTAAGTCCTTTGCCCTCTTTGAGCCACAGTGATCTCATCAGTAATACTTGGCACACGATGATTGCTATGAATGTTAAAATTGAGACGTGATGCACTCAGCCTAGTGCTTCTTATGTGGAATCTGCACAGTTGATGTTTGTTGACCATAAAACTTATTTAAACATGCAGTTACAAATGGCAGGCTTCTGCCAAAATGATCAGTGTAGATTTCATAGATGTCAGGTAGACAGGACAGCCAGCATTCTGCTCATTTGGAGAAGCAATAACTAAGGCTCGCAGAGGTTCAGTGGCTTGCCACCGGTTGCTCAGCTAGTGAAGGAGGTGGAGGATTTTATCCCAAGGCTTGGGGGAGAAGCGCGGGTGGTGGGGAGCTGGAGGGGCAGCCCCACTGGTACCCCCTCCCCCGCCCCACTGTGGCCTTCTTTGTTACACGGGGATTTTCCTCACATGAGAAAGATGACGCCTTGGATTTAAGAGAATGTGTAGAAGAGGCCATTTCAAGGAACCAGGAGAGAGGCCACGTAGGAGGCTGGGAAGAGAGAGCAGCTGAGGGGCACATGCCATGAGGAAAGACCACAGTGGGAAATCCTCCGGCTTTGGATCAGGTCAAGTCGCGCTCAAATAGTCTCTCCTGCAATTCCTACCTGTGTGACTCTGTGCAAGTAGTTAACCTCTCTCAGCCTATTTTTTCAACTCTAAAAATGGAGATAAGAAGCCGTTATTGGATCATCACTGTTAGCACAAAATATCCTATGTTTTGTAAAGCTCTGGTCCAGTCCAGTTCCTTAGTGTACTTAACTTCCTAAACCTGATTATGGTTACTGCTGCCGTTGCTATTTTCAAGCACGCCTTAGGTAAACATTTCCCCTGTGGAATCAGACAGCTTGAATGAGAATTACCCAACCTGGAGGGATTCAAAACATTGACAAAAGACTGTTTTGAAACTAGGAAGAGTTTGACAAAGTGTGAAAATCAATCCATTAAGTTTTGGGCCCTTTTGAGCAAGGAGGTGATGGAGGTGGCAGGTACCTGCAGCCCATCGCTGGTCTGTTTTCAGTCCCAAACCCAGGCTGGGCCTAAAGTGAAGGACAGAAATAGGGCGGCTGGTGACCGAGTTTCAGAGATGAGGTGGAGGTCAGAAATGTCTGTTGTAAATTGCTAATAAATTGCTAAAAAAAGGATCAATTAGTGAAGATGAATTTTTACCTTTTGAAGCAGCTACATCCTGAGTCTTCAGAAAGGCCCTAAATTATGAAACACACATTGGAGATGAGGGGACAACTGATTGGAGGCCTGTCATTCCATCCTCATTGAATTTTATGTCTAACTTTCTGTGCAGAGCTGGGGACATTTGCTAAGTTTCATTCTTATGGATTGTGATATACATTGGATTGTTTCGAGTTTTATTCTATCTTTATAATGTTTCAATCTGTTATTTGTGTGTGACCTTGCACAAGTTGCTTGAATAATCTGTGCCTCAATTTACTTATCGGCAAAATGGCGATATTAATAGTAACTTGTTGGGACACCTGGGTGGCTCAGTCGTTAGGCGTCTGCCTTCGGCTCAGGTCATGATCCCAGGGTCCTGGGATCGAGCCCTGAATCGGGCTCCCTGCTCCGCAGGAAGCCTGCTTCTCCCTCTCCCACTCCCCCTGCTTGTGTTCCCTCTCTCGCTGTGTCTCTCTCTGTCAAATAAATAAATAAAATCTTAAAAAAAAATAGCAACTGGTTTGTAGCCGGTTTGAGAGGATTACATGAAATTGCTTTGCAAAATGATTAGACTGTTGTCTGGCATTGACTATGCGATCAGTAAGTAGTAGGTCACTTTTTCATGTTGCTGTGTCAGGAAGATAACTGAGCTTTAGTATAAGCCCGTGTACAATCCCGTGTGGGTTGCATTGATTACCTGCTTGCTGCTTCCCTGCCACACATTTAAAAAGAAAAGATGTGAGTTATGGAGGTGCCTTAGCAAGGAGGAGAAAGCTGGTACTGGGCGATGGCCTTTAGGGGTAAGACTCCAGGCAGAAGGGGTAGGATGGCAACTATTAAGAAAACAGATATGTCAAAAAAAGTGGGTCTGAGGGTTTTTCAAGTGGGAAAGTGACCCCATGCGAGTTTAGTGTTGGACCTCAGAGGCTGTAAGGTCTACTCTGAGCCCCCTCTCCCTTCTGATGTGTAAAGAGCTACTTGAAACACCCCTTGTGGCAAGTGGCATAGTAGCCTCTTTATTTATTTGAATAATCTTAATTTTTTTTTTTTTTAATTTGAGCATAGTTGACACACAGCATTACATTAATTTCAGGTGCACAACAAGAGTGACTCACCTCTGCTGTGTGTTATGCTGTGCTCACCACACGTGTAGTTCCCATTTGCCACCACATGATGCTATTACCATATCCCTGATGGTGGTCCCTATGTGTCTCCCACTCCCCTGCACCCATTCTGCCCATCCCCTACCCCCATCCGTCTGGCAAGCACATTCTTTCTCTGTATTTAGAGGTCTGATTCTGCTTTTTGAGTCAATAACCTTTTTTTTTTTTTAAGAATGAGTTTACAGAAAGATTGCCAATACAGTACGCTTTGCACTCCATTTCCCCTACTATTAGCATTTTACTTTAGCATGGCACCTTAATCATAGCCAATGAACCAGTACTAATGTTACTGTTAACTAGACATCAGACTTTATTTGTATCTTATTAGTTTTTCTCCCTAATGCCCTTTTCTGGGTCCAGGATCTCATTCAGGACACTACATTACACTTAATTGTCATGTCTCCTTAGGTTCCTCTGGGTTGTGACTGTTTCTCAGACTTTCCTCGTTTTTGGTGATCTGGACAGTTTTGAGGAAGACTGGTCTGATATCCAATAGAATGTCCTTTTTACTGGGAGTTGTCTGATGTTTTGCTCATAGTGGGAATGGAGTTATGGGATTTTTGGAGGAATAGCACAGAGATAAAGAGCCATTTCATCACATCATATCAAGTGTACATACTATCAACGTGACTTACCACCGTTGAAGCTGACCTTGAGCATCTGGCTGAGAGAGTGTTCGTCAAGTTTCTTTACTGTAAGACTCCTCTTCCCCTCTTTCCATATTGTGCTCTTTGGGAGAAAGTCCCCAAGTGTAGCCCACACTTGAAGAGTGGGAAAAACATCTTTTGTGATAAGATGGCAGTAATATCGACCACAATAATAAGAATATTTGTGAATGTGTATTAAGGGCATATTACATGCTGATGGTTACATTAAATCATTCTTGCATATTAACTCATGTCACCCTTGTAACAGCCATGAGGAGAAGCCAAGGCTCGGAGCAGTGACCTGCCCAGTGTCACCCAGTGTCACCCAGGTAGAAACTACAAGGGCTGAGTCTCAGATGCGAACGTCTCTGATTGGCTCCCTGCTGCTCTCAGTAGGATTTCTGATCTGTCCAGTCTGGTGTTTTCTACCCGATGAATCAGAGTCTCATATATTCTCAATAATTAAGCATTCATCTTACTGGGTTTGTGTCTGAGTTTGGTGTGTGTCCTTGTCTACTCCCCAGGCCTCTGGTGCCTCTGACGAGGCCTCTCAGATATCCGAGGGCGAACCTTGGTCCCACCAGCTCTGAGCCCTCCACATGGCTTGGAAGTCAGCTGGGCCTTTCCTCCCAGCTAGGCCGACACACGGGCCCATCCTTCCACAAGTGTACAATTTGCGACAGTGTCATCTTTTGTCAGCTTTTATCTTCTATCCTGGTGTTCTTTTGCAGTATGGAATATTTGGCAGCTTTAGTCTTTTTTTTTTTTTTTTTTTAAAGACTAGCTGCATTTCTATTAAGTTCTAGAATCCCTTGAGAGAAAAGAGATAAGGTTTGCCTTGTGAAAATGCTGCAGCGAATATCCACGGAGACAAATCTTTGTACGCTATTAATGACTTTCTGATTATCTTGTGTTTTTATTATCTGTTTCCCTCTGTTTACAGGGGTAATTGAGAATCAACAGCAGCCTTCACGGAGGCAAAGACAATCTCTCACTGAAGGTACGCATTCCACCTGTCCCGGGTTATCTCTGGCAGGTTCCTCATCTTTCAGAGCCTCGGGTGACACCTAAGATCAAAAAGCCTTCTGTGTTTTGTTTATTATAAAACATGGATTGGTGATGATAATGGAGATTGCCAGATAAGACACGAATAAGGAAGAGAACTTGGGTTCTGAGACGAGACACCTGGTCCTGTGGAGTGCCTGGTTCACTCTGTGACTCTAACAGAGTCCCCTCTCTGTTCCTGTGCCCGTCATGTGTGACGCCTAATCCCTTCCTGGGAGAGAGATGGCCACTAGGAGGGAGACCAGACTTCTAAGGCATGGGTGGCCCTTTTGAGTATTAATGCTACCGAGACGGGAGTATCAGTGTTGCTTGTAGTTACAGCTCAGACAGCTAAGAAAACAAAAAAGCATCCTTCAGGAGAGAATAAGATGCCCTACTTGGGGATTAAAAGGGGAGGGGCTTCATCAATAATGTAGTTACTTCTTGACCATTGCAGTTTGTTTATTACTAGAATGATGTTTACAGGTCTGACCCAGGTTCTTGCGCTGGGGCAGGATTCCTCTTGTGTTTCCCAGAAAAATAACATGGCTTGTAAATGAGTGAAGTTCTCTGTTGAGGGAAGGCCACAGAGCTCCCAGAGTCGTGCCGGGAAGTCAGAGCTGCCGAGCCAAAACTGCCCTTAATTGCCACAGCTACAAGAAGTAAAAGCTCCAGTTTCTGGGGAAATTAATGTTTAATGATAAGGGAGGTACTTGAAAGAGTAGTTCAGGAGGCAACAAATACTCCACAAAGGCAAGTTCTCCGCCCCCCCACCCCCCACTCTGGTTTCTCCTTCTGTTTCGGAGAGATCCATTGACGCCAGGTGACCTGGCCCCCTCCCCACTCCCCTAGGCATCTTTCACTTCCAAATTTTGCAGTCTTTGGTGGGCTGGGGGATTCTGACTTCAAGCCCCTCTGTTGGCTATTCTCCTATGGTTTCAGTTTGGACCAGCTCGTGAACTTCATGGGTGTGGATATGGGTACCACCGACTACTCACCCACAGTAATACCAGCACAATACAGGCTGACTTCACACTTGCACAGCCCACATGCTTCACGTGCCTTAATTACTTTTACACAAGCATCCCCAAAGCCTTGAGGGAAAATAACCAGAGTGAGGAGAGCAGAGTTGTGGAGGTTAGGAGAGAAGGAAGGAAAGAGGGAAAACCTGCTCTGTGGTATCGGGATCAGGGTTTGAATCATGACACCCTGAGGGTTTGAAAACATATACTTTGATTTTGTTGTTCCGTACAACCTCCTTTTTAATCACGTCATGGCTCATCTCAAATGCGTACGCAAAGTCCAGTTGTCATAGATAGAAAAGTCAGAAGAGAAATGACTTGCACAAGGTCTGCCAAATCATCGGGTCCCAGAAGAGAAAAGTATGCTTTCTGGAGTGAGGAGTTCTGCATGAGCCACTTCTCTAACGTTCCTCAGTGACTGGAACCATCTCCCACCCTGCTACAGACATGCATCTCGAGAGGCATGCCCAATGCCTGGAGCACAAGTTAGGAGCAGCAATGGTGTGCATTCAGACCTGAGCTCTGCCATTTCCTCGTGGCAGCCCTGATAGGTCTCCCAAGTTCTCTGCTTTCTGGTGGATGATAAGGCCAGCCCTGCAGGGACACTGTAAGTGTGGCCTGCAATCCGCTGTGACTTACAAGGAAAATCACACAGATTCACTGCTGGGTTTTTGTTGTTTGAATGGAGTACGAACTCGAAGGGGAAGACCGGGATTGCCGGGTTCAACGAGATGGTCATTTTAGAGGCCGCAGGGAGAAGGGCATAAGGGTAGACACCCAGCAACAGGACAGGCAAGCAGAGAAAACTCAGAGAACTGAGATGCTTCCTGGTGGCCTTACTTTAAGTTTGACTGTAGGGAATAGGATGTAGTGCTTTAGGAAACCTTCTGTAAAAACCCCATTAATTACTAATGCTTTTGCCGTTGTGTGTGTGTGTGTGTGTGTGTGTGTGTGTGTGTGTGTGTGTGTGTTGTGTTGTGTGTAATAGTAAGGGAAGCCGTGGGCTTCTGGCAGGACAAGGCTCCAGGCAGGCATGAGGAGAGAGGAGTCAGGACACAGGAAGTCTGATCGTGGCCTGCATAACACGTGCACCGCCCTGACACAGAGCATGTGCTCAGGAAACGTTAGTCAATATTACTGTCATCCTCAGTGTATGGTCCTGAGTCAGAAGGATTCAGTAACTGCAGACACTCCATGGTTCTCTTTTTAATAGATGTAGAGAACACTCAACCAGATATTTACCAAGCTTACCGAATGCCCGGCACTGTGTTAGGTGCAGGGGTGGAGATAGATGAACATCTGCTTCTACATCTGTCCGTCTCCGTAGCCACACTCTTATACACAGACCTAAAGTGCCTTTTAGGAATTGACAACCTGGATGTGGAGAGACTGATGCAATCAAGGGGAGACAGTGAGAATCAGAGGAGGAGTGTTGATACCCAGTGTCTCAGGCAGAGAGGACTCTGGAGTGGCTCTTATCCTCAGTCATGCTGGGCAGCCTTCTGAAATCTCCTCATCTCACATGATAAAGCCAAACTCTTTCCGTGGACTCTGAGGTCTGTATTACTGGCTCTTGGTGACCTTTATGACTTCTATCTGTGTCCCCCTCACACCCTCCATTCCAGCCCCCTTGGCCTGCTTCCTGTTCTGTTTTTAGAATAGAACCAGAGGTAATCCCCGATTACCTCTGCTTCAGAACCTTCGCACTTGCTGTACTTTGTCTGCAGCAGCTTTCCCTCCATGTTGGAACAGCTTACTCTCTCACTTCTTTTAGAATCTGCTCAGATGTCACCTTATCAGAGGGCCCTTCCTTCCCATGATCTAACACAGGTGGCTTGAGCCCCATCACTCTACACCTTATCCTGCAGTTTTTCTTCACTGTCTTCATCCCTTTCAGACCAGTTCTTTGCTTGTTGTTTTCTGTCTGCCTTCCCCACCAGGATGAAACCCCTGTGTGAGCAGGCAGTCCTTTTTCTGCCAAACTAGTAGCTTCCAGAACAGTGCCATTTAGATGTTTTGACCACATTCCACAGCAACACCCTGAACCTACAATCAGGGAGGTTATGTAAAATTGAAAAAAAAATGTCACGAAGCAATATTCTTACTATCTGTGATGCACAGTGATATTTTCTCTTCCCTTTTATTCTATTTCTTTTTAAGAATGTTGGCCATGACCCACCAATGGGTTATAAACCACAGACCTAGAATAATTCCTGGAGTATATCAGGCACTCAAACAGTAGATGTTGAAGGTTTGTGAAAATGATTATATGCTGCTAATTCTGTTTAGAGAAGCCATTCTCCAATGACAGGAGTAAAGGTGTCCGCTGGTGGGTGACAAGCTTTGGGGACAGAAGGTCCCCCACGTCTGGTTGGCACAGAGAGGCTTAATAGGGACAAGCCCAGATATCTTGGAAAAGTAACTTGAACCCCGATTCTCTAACATCAGACACATGAAAAGCTCTTTTGTTAACTCCCACATTGGTAATAACTGGTTTCTGCATAAATGGCTTAAATTTACAAACTTTGAAGGGTTTGACAGGGTTTATTTCTTATTTTATCTTTATCGGTGGATCTAAAATGTTAGCTGCATAAAATAGTCTCTTATTAAAAGCAGGCTACTTTTGTTCCAGTTACTAAAAAACAAATGCAAAAACAAAGCAAGAAAAATCCTTTTGAAAGAAGGTGCCTGTTAATGAGCTTAATTTAGTAGACTCACTAATTAATATGGAGTGAATCCTTGTTAATCCCATAGGTTAATAGTGGTACTAGATTAAGTCAATTTTTAAATACTCCTAACTATAAGAAAAGCTACTTAATAACATCCTCTCAGAAAAAAAGGAAACAATACCACATTAACTGTCTACATCGAATGTAAACTTCATTCTATTTTCAGAGACATTTAAAATGTGAAAAAAGTATACCTTATTGGAGGAAGTACAGTAACTCACATTTATTGAGTGCATGCCAGGCCATGCTCTAAGTACTTTATATACATTAATCCTTTTACAATATTGTGAGATCGATAATTGTTTAGGAATGTTTGGGCTGCAAATAGTAGGCTGAACCACTTAAACTGCTTGGAATGGAAAAAGTCACAGATGCTCTTAGAACCTGGGAGCAGTAACTAATGTCTATTTCATTCACAGGCCTTACTAACAAGTAAGCACCCCATGGGCCTAGCCTGGTCTTTGAGGGCTCTCAAAGTCCATCGGACTCTAGTCCGGCCCCCCCTTTACCCCGCCCCCCTGCCAAAGTGTATAATTCAGAAGGAATCATCTCCAAAATAGAGCTGACAAGTAATGAGCAGGAGAAAGAGGACCAGGCACTGGGCAGATCAAAGCAATAGACAGTCGGCCCCGTGGTCTGCGCCTGGCTCCTGGCTGGTCACATCTGATTCGTTAACAAGAACAAAAACTTCCATTTACTGAGCAACTACCATGTGCCAGAAATTGTGTGGGATACTTTAAGCCCATATTTCTTTAATCTTCACAAACTAGATGTTTACTGTCCATGTTTTTCAGTGGAGCAAATGAGATTCATTCCATGCGGATATCTATGAGGAATTCATCAGCAAGTCATTTCTTGGCAGCTCTGAACATGTCACCACATCCCATGTCCCCATCTTTCTTCCAGGAAAGTCTTCTTTTAACTGTGCGGGTGCTTTTCTTTGGCATTGTAGAATTAGTGCATCAAGATAGCATTTCTTGGGAAAATTGATGACATTATTTCCTCAAGGAACAGTCATTGACACAAACTTAACACCTCTTTGCTCTTCCATCTATTTCTAAAAATCTTCAGTATCTGTGCCGACGTATTGCCGTTCCAAATTTCCATACTATCTAATTCAATAAAGGCCACAGCAATAGCAGCTCTGCGAGGCGGGGAATAAGTAGAAATTTTATTATTTAGTCCTGAAGTAAAGACCCATGAAATCCATTAGACTGATGTTCAAATACAATAAGTGAACACAGCATTTTAATAATTCACATGAAGTTCTCAGGTGCTTTGTCGGTGAGAATAATTAACACCCCCGCATCTGGGCACTTGGCAAGCTTCTCCCACAGCCTTCTGATTCGAATTGTGAAAATACATTACCGCAACCTTCTTGCCAACACAGGGCCGTGAAATGCGTCAGTAGGATTCTAGGCTTTGGGCTAATATTAGCATCTGCCTCTGTGGATCCTCCTCATTCCTTCTGCAGACCACAGTGGCAGGGTTCTGTGTTATTGCCACGGGTCTTAGGAAAGAACTCATTGCTTTGCCCCAAGGCTGCTCGGTTTCCATTACTTTCCATTTTCTGATGGAACATGAGGAGACTGAAGAAGAACGTAATTGAATTGTCAATTCATAAATGATCTGGCCTTGCCAAAGAGAAGATCCTGCCAAACTGAATGACTTATTATTCTCATGTCCCATCACCTCTTCCAGCCTTGGTCTTTATTTAAGCCTTTTCTCCACCTGTCATGACTTTTCCTTTTTCCCTGGAGGCCTTGTTAAAACACAGATTCCTGGGCTCCAGCCTGAGAAATTCTGATTTAGTAGGTTAGGAACGGGGCTCAAGATTTTGCATTTCTAATAAGCTGCCAGGGGATGGTGATGCTCCTGGTCCAAGACTGTAATTTCAAGTAGGCTTGCTATTGCATAGGTTATAAGAATGATTAAAATGCTTGGGCAAGTCCATTCTGGATTATGGTTTTAAGAAGAGGATTTTTATTTATTTATTTTTATTTTTTACTTGTTCATTATTCTTTTCTTATTGGGAATTTTAACACTATTTTGGTTCATTGAATCCCATATCCTTGTTTAAAGTAACAACTCATTATGTTAATAGCACAAGTGCCAACAAAGTATAATCTATTAATTAAGTTCCATGAGACAGGAATTTTGTTTGTTCAACTCCCTATCCCCAGGGTCTAGAATAGTAGATGGCACACAATAGTCATTCAATAAATATTTGTTGCACAAATGGGCAAAACTGTGATGGGTTTTAGCCAGTAGATGGACTTTAAACCTGTCTTCACGTGATATATTTGACTAATATCCAAGAAGAGGATTTTTAAAAAAATGAGATGTCACCCTTCTGGAGGTGTCAATGAAAACTTACGCACCCGTGCAAATGTGCAACATATCCCTTCCTAAGCTGAAGTAATTATAAGTGAACTAAGACCATATGATGTGAGGATGCTGTAGAGAGGAAGAGAGGAAAAGCAAAGGTCAACATGGGGACATGGGATGCAGTGGCATGTTCAGAGCTGCCAAGAAATGACTTGCTGATGAATTCCTCATAGATATTTGCATGTGATGAATCTCATTTGCTTCTCTGAAAAATGTGGACAGTAAACATCTCATTTGTGAAGATGAAAGAAATATGGGCTTGGGGTGTCCCACACAATTTCTGGCACGGTGGAATTCCTCATAGATATTTGCATGTGATGAATCTCATTTGCTTCTCCGAAAAATGTGGACAGTAAACATCTCATTTGCGAAGATGAAAGAAATATGGGCTTGGGGTGTCCCACACAATTTCTGGAACATTGTAGTTGCTCAATAAGGAGTAATCCCAGAAGGCATCTCCAGAAAAATGGTGACATCGTGCTTCCATTTTCAGGATTGCAGAAGAGATAGGTGACAAAGCTTACAACCTATCTGCACTTGGGGATCTAATATGAGATCTCCAATCCCGGGACCCCTAAAGGGCAATAGCTTCAAACGAAGAGAGAATGAGAAATAAACCCACTGCTCAGGATGGAACAGCACTGAATGAAGGGGATAAACAGCATATGCAAACATTTCTCTCAGATTTCATAACTCCATGTTGGTTCTTCTGTGAGTTTGTAGTGAAATTCACATTGTCTGTAGGGTAAAAAATACCTCAAAATGAGAATGTGATTTAAAAAGTCCCAAATTTTTAATATCCCCAGGTGCTTACAAGAAGAAATGCACTTTTTCTCTGAAGGAATGCAACCTCAGGTCAAGCTCTCCTCAAATTCCTACAGATGAATTAGCAAGGAACATGAATTCACAGCTAAACACACATGTACACATGTACATGCATGAAACATACATGGAAATAGGACAACGTGAGAAGAACCAGAAGAAGTAGCAAGTGGCAAAATAATATTTGCAAAGACCTAAGTAATTTTGGAATTATAAGTAAAGCAAATAAGAAAAGAACTCCTTCTAGTATGTTTAAAGAAAAAGTGGTTGAATGAATCATCTTTGTGTTTCCCAATTACTTGCATATAGTAATTACTCAAGTAATATTAGTTGATGGAAGGCCAAAAAAAGATACCTGCTTATGTAGTAGAGATTATCAAAATTAAATGCTTCAGGAATGTTGGGAGATAGTAGTCAATTACGTTCTCCTGGCAACAATCAATTGGCATCAAGGAGTACCTTACCCCTAGAAATTATTAGGTTAGTAATCCAAAACCCTCTCTGAGCCTGCTAGAGGAGCTCTTCTCACTGATCCCTTCACAAAGTTAAATATTTAAGGGAAGTTCTGAAGTGTCTAGGCTCTTTGCTAGCCCTGGGCACATGGGCTTTTAGACTCTACCATAAGCTGCTCAGTCACTTGGCAGTGGAAGAGCAAGGATGGATACTGCCTACATATATGAGAAATCCCAAACTTTGTAATTGTTAAAAATAGGACATTTTTTCTGAAATTGACTATAGAGTTAATTTAGACCGAAATCTTTAAACTGGGATCCACAGGCATTTGGGGACCCATTTCTGGGTCCCCAGGGGATCTGTGAACTTACCTATCAAAAAATTTACATATTTCTGGGGAGAGGATCCAGAAATATTACTAGTTTCAGAGGGGCCCATGGCTCCAAAAAAGATTATAGAAAGATTAATTTTTAAAAGATTTTATGTATTTATTTGAGAGAGAGAGAGAAAGAATGAGTGAGAGCTCAAGAGCACGGGAAGGGAGAAGCAGACTCCCCGCTGAGCAAGGGATCATGACCTGAGCCAAAGGCAGATGCTTAACTGACTGAGCCACCCAGGTGCCCCCAGAAAGATTAACTTTTATATGTTTTCCCTTTTTATTTTATTTTTTTCCAAAAAGAACCAAATGGAAATTTTATTTTATTTTTATCGAATGTGACCAATTGATTTTTTTATAATTTTTTTATTATGTTATGTTAGTCACCATACAGTACATCATTAGTTTTTAATTATTTTTTTCTGATGAGTGTTTGTTCCATGATTCATTGTTTGCATATAACACCCAGTGCTCCATTCAATACGTGCCCTCTTTAATACCCATCACCAGGCTAACCCATCCCCCTACCCTCCTCCCCTCTAGAAACCTCAGTTTGTTTCTCAGAGTCCACAGTCTCTCATGGTTCATCTCCCCCTCCGATTTCCCCCCCTTCACATCATTAGTTTTTGATGTTGTGTTCCATGATACATTGTTTGCATGTAACACCCAGTGCTCCATGCAATACGCACCCTGCTTAATATCCATCACCGGGGTCACCCATCCCCCCCACCCCCCTCCCCTCTAAAACCCTCAGTTTGATTCCCGGAGTCCATAGTCTCTCATGGTTCGTCTCCCGCTCTGATTTCCGCCCCTTCATTTTTCCCTTCCTTCTCCTAATGTCCTCCATGTTTTCCCTTATGTTTTCCCTTTTAAAAAAATTGGGGACCTGAGAGCTAGAAAGCTAAAATGATTTGCCCAATGTCACAACTTGATGTGTACATCTGCTTTCTCAGTGCCAGCCATATATATCTCAGAGGACAAGTCTGTCCATTCAAAAATTGTGTCTTTGGTTAAGGCACCTAGAGAGTGGGTCAGGAGTATATCCAATATCAATATCTCTCTCAACAGATGAGAGTATCTCTGAAGTTTTCCAAACTTCCTCAGTAACTTGCCAGTCTGAAACTTACTCATATAGAACGTTTCCATTTCCTTCTTTGCAAGGACATTACTGCACAGATGCAAATTTCTCCATTATACTTGGACTATTCTACCTCAGGCATCCAACCCACACCCCAGACAGATCCTAAATCTCCATCCTCCAGCAGACACATCCTTCTTCTGTTGGTATTTGCACAGGGAACCAAAACAAGGGTTTGGCTTTGGCGGTTTTTCAGATTTGGTCAGACGACTCTGAAATGCATATTGAGGCTGCTGAGAATCAATAATTGCCTTCCCCAAAGAGTCATAATCATCAGGCTTACAATTAGCATTAGAGATACCTACTGATATGAGGAATTCTTAATCTCAGGAAACAAACTGAGGGTTGCTGGAGTGGGGGGTGGGGTGGGAGGGATGGGGTGACTGGGTAATAGACACTGGGGAGGGTATGTGCTCTGGTAAGCGCTGTGAATTGTGCAAGACTGTTGAATCTCAGATCTGTACCTCTGAAACAAATAATGCAATATATGTTAAGAAAAAAAAAAAAAGAAGGTAGCAGGAGGGGAAGAATGAAGGGGGGGAAATCGGAGGGGTAGACGAACCATGAGAGACAATGGACTCTGAAAAACAAACAGGGTTCTAGAGGGGAGGGGGGTGGGAGGATGGGTTAGCCTGGTGATGGGTATTGAGGAGGGTACGTTCTGCATGGAGCATTGGGTGTTGTGCACAAACAATGAATCATGAAACACTACATCTAAAACTAATGATGTAATGTATGGGGATTAACATAACAATAAAAAAATTAAAAAAAAAAAGACAAGCAGCTTTCCCATAGATCTCTTTGCAAGTGGGGTTTGGTAAAAAGAGCATGGATTGGGTATGCTTTTATGTATAACCTAGGCATTGGAAAAGGTCCTTGTTTCATTGAATAGCTGATGAAAAATTTCTCTGCCATAGAGTTCATATGTGGTTTGCCCACTGAGCACTTAGAACTGAAAATAAACATATGTGATCCACTATAGAAGTAATACTACTACTTACCTCACACAGCATTGTTGCAAAGGGGTGAATAACTTATAGTGCCTGAACCGTCCCTCAGGCCAGGACTGACTTTTAGTTAACTTTATATCCAGGGTCTACCAGTTGCCATTTATGCAAGTCTGGCTGATTTACTGAACTTCCTTGGGCATCGCTTTCATGATCTGTAAAACGGGAACAATGACAGTACCAATCTCATTAGAATCATGAGGTTTAAATGAGGTACTAAGTGTAATGTGCTTAGAACAATTATTTAAGTTTTCAGTCACTATTATTGAGGCACCTGGGTGGCTCAGTCAGTTAAGCCTCTGCCTTCGGCTCAGGTCATGATCCCCAGGGTCCTGGGATCAAGCCCCACATCCGGCTCTCTGCTCAGCGGGGAGTCTGCTTCTCCCTCTCCCTCTGCCTGCCGCTCCCCCTGCTTGTACTTGCTCTCCCTCTATCAAATAAATAAATAAAATCTTAAAAAATATATTATTTTTATCATAACCATTACAATTCATGCTCACAATGCCTATTATTGGCCCTGATATTCATAGACGATCAACGGTATTTTTTAAAATTAGTAAATATTGAATAACCAGGTTGGCGCCTGGAACAGAATAGGTGCTCAGTAAATGTGTTTTGACTGAGTGGATGAGCGACTACAGTGTTTGGTGCATGGTAGGCACTTAAAAACTGTAGGTAAGTCTGAACCTGGCTGAGGTTATTCTGAAGGCCCTGTCTCCTCCTGCCCACCCTTGGGGGTCTAATCCTCCCTCAGAGACACCAGTGACAGTAGGACACTTGAAAACTCCCCAGGCAGCCCTGCTCTCAGCCCTGCCTTCATCAGTGGGACGCCTTTTGGCAAAATGGAAGGGCTGCAAATAGGGAAGAGGAGCACGATATATGGTCCCACGAGGGAAAGGGAAAACTAACCCTGTGGTGTCGGCAGCCCCAAAGCCCGGGTGAAAGCTGCCTGGCGGATTTCTCTCCCCAACCACAGTGGCCAGTCTGCCTGGGGGCTCCTCAGCCTCCCCCTGGTGAGCCACAAGCAGATGAGCCCTTTGTAAACCACGACCTCCCCCTGATTTTCTACCTCTTGGGCCTGAAGTGAGGGAAGGACTTAATAATACCCCGACCACCTCTGGGCTCCCTCAGTAACTGTGTATGCCTGGGTGAGTTACTTTCAAATCTGGGTGCCTCACTCACTTCTGAACTGGGGGTCAAGATAGTCCCTGCCTCACAGCATTGTTGTGATAGATTAAATGTGTTAACACGTTATGTGCTGAGAACAGTGCGGGGATATGCAGTTGACGCTTGAACGACACGGGTTTGACCTGTGTGGGTCCATGTATAATGCGCTGTTGTAACTGCAAGTGATCTTCTTAATAACATTTTCTTTTGTCTAGCTTTCTTTATTCTAAGAATGCAGTATGGAATACATAAATCATACGAAATATATGATAATTGACTGTGTTATCAGTAAGACTCCTGATCAACAGTAGGCTCTCAGTAGTTAAGTTTTGGGGGTCAGTGACCCAACCCCCACATTGTTCAAGGGCTAGCTGTAGTAAGCTGGAATTCTGAGTAGCAGTTAATACTGGTCTTTACTAATACTGCTGTGTGCAGGACGTAGGATTTGTAGGCCTTGTTTGGGCACAGATGGAGATTACACAGTTTCTTAGTACAGAATGGTGTTCCTAGCTCAGACTTTGCAGTTTAAAGTCCCAGGCTCGGTCCCTGGCTGTCCACTTACAGTGAATGAACTCTGACAGAGTGGATACCTTGTCTGAGATTCGGGTTCACCATCCTACCCTGGCTAAGCCACCCGCCTCCCTTCCCGCAGGGCTCCTGTGAGTACCAGGTAGGACAGTGGATGAAAGGTGTCTTCCAAACCGAAGGGGCAGGACAGTGGGACTGCTCTCCCCCGGACAGTCAGGCTTCCTCCAAACACCCCTGCCTTATTCAGGGGAGATGCCATGTTGGTGGTTGAGAGAAGGAAGGACTCAACAGTCCATCACAGCCCTGGGATTCTGGGAGGGATTCACTCAGCTCTGGGCTGGGTGTCTTTGCCCGGGTGGAGGCAGCAATTACCATGAGCCTGGTTTTGGGGAGGGAACATCATTTCCTCGAAAGAATCATGTGGCTGGTCTCGGAATCGTAGCTTCTTGAATAGGCTCATAGAATGGCGTCTCTCTAGCCAAGCAAAGGATCTTACCAACTCGTCCAGTCTAACAACAGCCATATCTGATTTATCAATACCTACTATATGTCAGGTGCTACTCTGGGGACTAAGGGTACAGCAGTCCCCATCTTCCTGGCACTCAGCTTCTCCTTCGAGCCCCTTTGTCTCAAATGCAGAGACACTGAGGCCAACGACTCAGAGGTCGAGGGACTTGTGCCTGTCGTGTTTTGATTTTGCAGCTAGCTGGATCCACGGAACAGTTTGCCACTCCCAGCCCGGGCTTATTTCTCTCCGCGCAGTCTCACAGACTGAGCAAATTATTCTCCTTTTCTTCCCTCTGAAGTTACCTGTCAACTCCCAGCCTCAAAAGAACATGGTATGCAATGACTGTAAAGGACCATGTACCTTTAGGAGAAGAATGGAATCATTATTTTACATTGGGCTCACCTCCCTTACATTTTACTGACAGCCTTGTTTTCACCACACAGCTTATTAGCGGGAGAAGATGCTGCGGGCACCGCAGGAAAAGTTGCTGAAAACTTGCTCAGCATTAGGGGTGACTCCACAGCCTCTAGGGCCTCCTCCTTTGCTATTTTCAGTCGCATCCCTTTTTCAGGCTTGTTGCCATGCTTTGGAAAATGGCTAAAGGTTCCGGGGCTTTGTGAGCCTGCCTGAGCTGGTTTCCCCGACAAGGTGTGGTTCTGGGCACCGACTGCTCCCGCCACTAAAGGAAAATGCATTTCCCAGGAGAGATAGCCACTCCTCCCTGGCCCTCCTCCTTAGGAATCGTCAGAGGCTTTCGGCAAAGCCTAGAACTAACAGAAAAAATAAACCTATTTTGGACATTTTACTTCTTCAATTTTCATTCCTAACTTAATTTTAAGTGTTTATTTACCAGGAATTTGTTTATATTTCTATATCTCAATGGACACCACTCCTACCTAAAAGACACTTCTCTCAGTCATACTGCCCCTGTGAGTGGTCTTCATGGTCCAGGGGTGGTGGTACCTGTGGTTTATCTGCCTTGCTCTTCTCAGCCTGGCAAACCCCTAGGGAGGAAACACCATTGGCTCCATTTTACAGATAAGGAAATGGAGGCCCAGAGAAATTAAACCCTTGCCCAAGATTATATGCTCAGCAAATGTCAGGCCTGGGGCCGGAACTCAGGTCTGCCCACCTTCAGAGCCTGTGTTCCTGATTTTCCTGATTACTATGTGTGGCTGGCCCTCTGCAGATTTCTCGTCGGGGGCAGGCAATGAAAGGAAACAGTGTGACGTAGCAGTGAGGGCAAGGCCCCTTCCTGCTGTCTGCACCGTGAGTCCGCTTGTTCCCTGGGTCCCCATGCTGCTCTGTTTCTAGAGTTCAGTTGAGGATCTACTACGTGAGACTTCATTAATGCTGAACCTATTTCAGGGAAACTATCTTAGCGAAGTAGAGCGTATACAGGAGACTATGATAAAAGGCGTAATGATGATATCCCAAACTTCTTTATTCCCTCCGGTTTCTAGAGGACCACTGCATATGCATATATAATCTTCTTGTATCTTCCTAAGAATCCACAGAAGTTGCCTGGGCGCAGCTCCGGGGACTTCGCTCTGAGTCAGCAGCTTAGGGATGTGTGTTATGCAGGCAAGCGGGGGTGACTGCAAATTACCACTTGCTCACGTGCCTGTGTGGGCCTTGAGGGAGTTACGTCACTCTCTGAGCTGCAGGTTCCTCATCCATGAAATGGGCATAATAATACCCTTATAATATAAGATGATGTAAAGAATTCTAGGGGCGCCTGGGTGGCTCAGTGGTTAAGCGTCTGCCTTTGGCCCAGGTCATGATCCCAGAGTCTCGGGTTCAAGCCCCGCATCAGGCTCCCTGCTCAGCGGGGAGTCTGCTTCTCCCTCTGCCCCTTACCCTGCTTATGCTCTCTCTCCCTCTCTCAAATAAATAAATATAATCTTCAAAAAAAAAATAAAGACATTTTAGAATTCTTAGGATTAAGTCTGCAAAGAGTAGATGCTAAATAAACCTTGGCTGCTCATGTTACTACTCACCTGATACCATCCATATCACATGCACATTTTGATATCCATTCAATAAAAATATGGAATTCTATGCATCCTCTGTCATCCCCAATATTTTGTATAACCATATATACTTAACAATAATAGTAGTGATAATAATATAAAGTCACTAGGTCTGTTTTAGAATAACACCAAAAAACAATGACAGTAAAAACAATCAGTATCACACTGAGCATTTGCTAAAATCCAATCTCTGAACTAAATTTATAATTTTAGGGGACACATTGCTGACTCCAAAGTATAAGGTAATCATTGTCATAACTAACATTCATTGGGGCGCCTGGGTGGCTCAGTCGGTTGAGCATCCAACTCCTGACTTCAGCTCAGGTCATTATCTCAGGGTCATGAGATCAAGCCTTTTCAGGCTCTGCATTGAGCATGGAGCCAGCTTGAGATGCTCTGTCTCCCTCACTCTTTCTGCCTCTCCCCACCTCCAGCTTGCACTGTCTCTCTCTGTCTCTAAAAAATAAAAATTAAAAAAACCCCTAACATTTATTAAGCCTCTCCATATTTAGGAATCTGAAAAAAATAGTTCTGTTTTCTATTTGCCTGTCTTTTTTGTTTTAATTTTTTTATTGTTATGTTAATCCCCATACATTACATCATTAGTTTTAGATACAGTGTTCCATGATTCATTGTTTGTGCATAACACCCAGTGCTCCATGCAGAACGTGCCCTCCTCAATACCCATCACCAGGCTAACCCATCCTCCCACCCTCCTCCCCTCTAGAACCCTCAGTTTCTTTTTCAGAGTCCATCGTCTCTCATGGTTCATCTCCCCCTCCGATTTCCCCCCCTTCATTCTTCCCCTCCTGCTACATTCTTCTTCTTTTTTTTTTCTTTCTTAACATATATTGCATTATTTGTTTCAGAGGTACAGATCTGAGATTCAACAGTCTTGCACAATTCACAGCGCTTACCAGAGCACATACCCTCCCCAGTGTCCATCACCCGGTCACCCCATCCCTCCCACCCCACCCCCCACTCCAGCAACCCTCAGTTTGTTTCCTGAGATTAAGAATTCCTCATATCAGTGAGGTCATATGATACATGTCTTTCTCTGTTTGACTTATTTCGCTCAGCATAATACCTTCCAGTTCCATCCACGTCGTTGCAAATGGCAAGATCTCATTCCTTTTGATGGCTGCATAATATTCCATTGTATATATATATATCACATCTTCTTTATCCATTCATCTGTCGATGGACATCTTGGCTCTTTCCACAGTTTGGCTATTGTGGACATTGCTGCTATAAACATCGGGGTATTTGCCTGTCTTTTTGATACTCATGTCAGTACTTTCAAGAAGCGAAGCACAAGCATCTTATGCCACAGGATAAAATCCCACCCTATCCCGCTTTCATTACTTCCTGGTCATTTGGTTTTGACAATTATTTAGCCATAAGTTTGTTGTGGGGATTCAAAAAGAAAATGTATAGACAGCACTTAGGTCATAGGAATACTCATGTTTTAACTGCTATTGGTGTCATCATTATTGTTTTTTTTAAAAAATATTTTATTTATTTATTTGACAGAGAGAGATACAGAGAGAGAGGGAACACAAGCAGGGGGAGTGGGAGAGAGAGAAGCAGGCTTCCCGCAGAGCAGGGAGCCCGATGTGGGGCTCGATCCCAGGACCCCGGGACCATGACCCGAGCCAAAGGCAGACACTTAACCAACTGAGCCACCCAGGTGCCCCGGTGTCATCATTATTGTTATAATTATGAAAAAATTGATGGGAAGCAGCAGATCAGCAGGACATGTATACTGAATCATACATGTCCTCAGTCCTTCTGTGTCTATGCAGATGTAACCTAGAAAGAAGGAAACGAAAAGCCATTAAAGCTAGGCAAATGTCATTGTTTAGGTAGCTGTAAACTCCTAGAACACCTCCTGTTTCTCCCCTTTCCAGCAGTTAGATTCTTCTTGGCTGCAGCACTTGTGTGTTTGTGTTTAGGCTCACTCAGACTAAATTTGTTTCCACTGTGAATAGAATAAAATGACATGTGAGAATCGTCTCATCTCTGTTTTCCCTATTAGTTATGTAACATGACATTTTTAAAGAGTGGGGGCTGGGATTTTTTTTTTTTTACACATATCATTTTGTGCATTTCAAAATTAAATAGGCTGAGAACTTATATCTCAACTATAAAAGCTTTAATAGCTCAGAATATATAAAAAAAAATATTAGGAGCACATCATTTGCTCAGCAACAGGATTTTAAGTTCTATAAGGAAGGCCTACTAATATCTCTCTTCCCTTTGTCTAGAGGCTGGGACAGTTTTCTGTATTCATAAGAGGCTTGATAAATGTATAAACTCAGGGTATTAATTTTTTTAGCTGAATAACTGAATAGATAAAAGAATTCATCTTAATGCTCATAATGAGGTCTTAGTACTTAGTTTGGCAGGGCTTTAAAAATTCTAGTCTTTCTATGATTCTCTGTAGGGTCTGGACAGTATAGAAGCATACTGGCTTATTATCGTTAGTGGCAAATGGGAAACAATAGCTATCATGTTTGAGTTCCTACTGTGTGCCAAGCATGTGCTGGAAGTGTTACAGATGGTATCTCATTTAACCCTCACCCTGACTCCATGGGGTTATTATCGTATCCATTTTATAGGTGAGAAAACTGAGGGTCAGAGGGGAGCAGTGGTTTCCAAGGTTACAGAGCTCATAAGTGACAGGGCTGGCTTTCCAAACCAGGTCTGCCTGACTTTGAAACCCACGTTCTTTCCAGGAATATCATAGCCCTTCTGCCTAGGTCAGCTGGACCTTTTCTGTACCAGGGTTGCATTCAGAGCCAGAACATCTCTAGGAAGGCAGAAAGGCTAAAAATACCCAGCTCCTCTACTCCTTCACTTGCCTGGGGACTGCTTGCAATCCCCAGCTAGTCTCAGCTAGCAATGAGTGCCAGAAAATATCATTAAAATCCCATCAGTCCCCTGGAACAATCAAGTTTTCAGACATATTTGATCTTTGAAAAGCTCCTTATAGATCTGAATAGAAAGGCATTTCATTTGGAAGCCCAGGCCATGTTATATGAGATCAAAGAAGGAAGGAGTTCCCTCGTGGTTGTTTAAAGATGTCTTAAATGCCAACGGAGCCCAATCTAGCTCCTTTCCCTTTGTCTTCCTTTTTGGGTCAAGGATCAGTTTTGCATAGACACACTGTGGAAACTCAGATGGAAGGCATAGTCCATGAATGAGGTTGCTGAGTTGTATGTGTGACCCACAGTGCCTTCTGCATTTTAATTAGGAAGTTTGGAACTTATGACCATTATTTCTTCCGCTGTGCTCCCCTTGCTTAAAGTTAATTAAGTTTGCTGCTCTCCAGATGCTCCGCTCCCAGTGCCCTGAGGAAGGGAAGCTGTCTGTGTGTGAAGGCCCCAGAGCTGATAGGAAGAGTCACCAGATTGTTATTCAGCTGCAGGATGGCCTGGCCTCCTAAGACCTTGCCGCTGTCCTCACAGCTTAACACTGAGGAGCCTCTGACTGTCAAGGACACAGAGACAGTCATTCTCTACTCTGAGTTTCCACAGAATGTGGCCGTGCATCGAGTGAGGTGTTCTCTCTACGTGTCACCACCAGGAGTCACACAGCTATGGCCTGAGTAATAAAGCTAACGTGTGCTGAGCATTTATTCCTTGCCAGGCAGATGGATCTGTGAAACGACTCATGAAATTAACTCATTGCATCCTTTCAACATTCCTACGAGGTAGATTTTATTATCATCCTCATTGTATACTTGAGAAAATGAGACACAGAGAGGTTAGTTAGTTAGTACCTTGCCTATGGCAACACAGCTTATAAGCTATCTATTCATTGACCCAACCAGCTGCTGCCCATTGATAGCCCAAACCACAGTACAAGCACACACAGAAACCTACACCCCTCATCTTCCTCTTCCCCAGTGGTGACCTATCCAAAGTTAATAGAGAAAACCAAAAACCAAAACCGAAAACAAATAAACAAAAAGCAAACCTATAAAGATAACTTTGCACGTACCTTCATATCATTTCATGATTAGCAGAGGCTGACTCAGAACTCTCTGAGAGAATGCTAGAACACTGCTGCCCCCCCAAAATATATGTCATTTAGTAGCCACACTAAAAAAGTAAGAAGCAGACACAAATAATTTTAATAATATATTTTATTTAAACTAATAGATTCAAATTATTATCATTTTGATAGGCATCCCATATAAAAACTATTAACAACGTATTTTATATTCTTATTAATCATCTAAGTTTTTAAAATCCAGTATATGTCTTACAGCGCATCTCCGTTTTACACAGCCATATTGCAAATGATCAATTGACACAGTTAGGTGGTGGCCACCACATTAGACAGCACAACTCTGGAAAGGTGCTGGGGGAGGGGTGAGTTATTAGGGTTTCCACTCTCAAGGAAACAACAGGGGAAGAGGCAGACAAGACAGTGATGATTTCCGCACAATATGGAAAATACAGTCACAGAGAAGGCACAGAGTTTGTTGGGAGGAGGTGGGAGGAACCATAACCCAGCCTGTCAAAGGGGAAACACAGGGAAGGCTTCTGGAGGACCTGGTATTTGACCTGACTCTCAAATGATGAGTAGGAGTAAGTCAGATAAAGGGTTTCAGGAAAAAGGGGATGGTTTTGTGCAAAAGTCTGAGAAAGCATGGACTGCTCAGGGAAATGCACATAGCTGAGTGCATTTGGAGGTGTGAGGGGACTCTGTGGCATGATGATAATGGACATGGATTTGAATCATGATTCTATCATTTAGTTGGAAAAATGACTTGCTTCTGTAAATTTTAAGTTCCTCTTCTGCAAAATGAGAATAATGCCACCTGCCTTAAATATTCTTTCAGGGATTATATCAGCTAATGTATTAAACACTCTTGGCCCATAGTAGATGGCTAAGGAAGGGTAAGCCTAATAATTAAGGGAGAATTTGAGACAGATGAGGCTGTAGAAATAAGCAGGAGTGAGATCATGGGAGGTCTCATAGACTGTATGAAAATACTGAGACTTTTCTCCTGAAAGCAATAAAGAATCACAGTTTTTAAGCAAGGAAGTGAGACTTTTTGTTTGTCGAATCATTTGTTTAACAAAGGTTTCATGAGCACCTACCATGTGTCCAACACTATTCTATGGACAGAGATATAGTGATGAACAAGTGACAAGTTTTTTTGCCCGGAAGAAGCATAGATTCTAGAGAGATGAGATGGTCTAATACAAGTAACCAAGTCAATAAATAAGATCAGTGTGTTTTAGTCTTAGTATTTCAAGTGGAGTCACTATTGGAATAAGGCTTCATCTATCGGATTGCAAATTAATTGAGCAGCTTGAATCAAAAGCTCAAATTTATCCCCAAAGTCTTCCATATTGTCTGGTGTCTGCAGTGACTTGAGGGAGGCCAAGGCTTGGCTCTAGTGACTGTGTGAGACCGATACCTTTCAGGCAACAGTGAGCTGAGGAGAGTTATTAATGAGGACAACCCATGTAAAGAGTTCCAGTTTCCCCTAAGTAGTGCTTAAAAGAAGGATTCTGGCTCTAGGAATCTGACAGACTCAGGTTAGAATCCTGGTTGTACCATATAATGCTAACTGTGGTTGATAGTCTCAAAAAATGGCTGCCATTAATCCTTCCATCCTGTGGAATGTTGTGTCTGTGCACGTTGATCCATCCGTAAAGAGAGAGAGTCTGTTTCCCTTCCTCTTGAATCTGGGCTGTACTGCTTTGTAACTTACCTTGAAATACAAATCAAAACCACAATTAGATACCACCTCACACTGGTCAGAAGGGCTAAAATGAACAACTCTGGAAACAACAGATGTTGGCGAGGATGTGGGGAAAGGGGAACCCTCTTACACTGTTGGTGGGAATGCAAACTGGTGCAGTCACTCTGGAGAACAGTATGGAGGTTCCTCAAAAAGTTAAAAATATAACTACCCTATGACTCAACAATTGTATGACTAGGTATTTATCCAAAGGATATAGAAACACTGATTTGAAAGGGCACATGCACCCCGATGTTTATAGCAGCATTATCTACAGTAGCCATACTATGGAAAGAGCTCAGATGTCCATCGACTGATGAATGGATAAAGAAGATGTGGTGTGTATATTTGATGGAATATTATCCAGCCATCAAAAAGAACGAAATCTTGCCATTTGCAATGATGTGGATAGAACAAGAGTGTATTATTCTAAACAAAATAAGTCAGCTAGAGAAAGACAAATATCATATGATTTCACTCATATATGGAATTTAGGACACAAAACAGATGAACATGGGGGAGGGAAGGAAAAATAAAATCAGATAAAAACAGAGAGGGAGGCAAACCACAAGAGACTCTTAAATATAGGGAACAAACTGAGGGTTGCTGGAGGGGAGGGGGGTGGGGAGATGGGGTAACTGGGGGATGGACATTAAGGAGGGCACTTGATGTAATGAGCACTGAGTGTTATATGCAACTGATGAATCACTTAATTCTACCCCTGAAACTAATACTACACTGTATGTTAACTAATTAGAATTTAAATAAAATCGTGAAAGAAAAAAAAAAGAATTTGGGAAAAATGATGTCCTCCTAGCTTCAGACATATGATGCTTTCAAATATGTGAAGAAAAGCATTGACAAGAATAAAAATCCACTCGTTGTGAAAACCAACAAATTAACAATAGAAAGAAACTTCCTCATTCTCACAAAGGGCATTTATAAAAAATCTACAGCCACCTTTAATCTTTGCTGAAATATTAAATCAATATTAAATCTTGATCAATATTAGATCAATAAAGTTGGAAAGATGCCCATTCTAACCATGTCTATGTAACATTGTCCTAAATGTCCTAGCTGTTACAATAGTTCGAGTTAAAGAGATAAAAGATATAAAAATTGGAAAGGAAGAATGAATACTCTCTTCAGAATTGAAGTAAATGCTTATATTGAAAGTTCTAAGGAAAATAAAAAACAACTACAGGAAATAATAAGTGAATTTAAATCAATCCTGTTTATTTACTAGTGGAAAATATTGGAAATAAATTTAAAAAGCAATTCCTTTGGGGCCTCTGGTTGGCTCTGTCAGTGGAACATGTGACTCTTGATCTCAGGGTTGTGAGTTCAAGCCCCATGTTGGACTTAGAGCTTACTTAAAAAAAAAAAAGCAATTCCATTTATAGTAACATCAAATACATATATATATAATACTTAGGACTAAATTTAACAAACGACCTCTTTACTGTAGATGATAGAATGCTGCTGAAGAAATTAAAGAAGGCTTAAATGTTCATGGATAGAAAGGCTCCATATTGTTAAGATGTTAATTCTCTCCAAAAAGATCTACAGATAAATGTATCCCAAATCATAATCACAGCAGCTATTTTTTAGAAAATTGAGAAACTGATTCTGAAATTTATATGGAAAAGCAAAGAACCTAAATAATCGAAATCAATCTTGAAATAGAACAGTGTTGGAAAACCTACACAACTGGAGTTGATGATTTATCATAAATATACAGGAATCAAGGCAGTGTGATGCTAATATAAGGGCTGGCTCATAGATCAATAGAGCAGAACAAAGACAGAAAAAAATCCACACATGGATTTTTTCCCCAGCAAAGGCATTAAAGAAAACAAGTGGAGAAAGAAAAGTCTTTTCAACAAGTCAAGTAAGAATAACTGCTTACCCATAAGAAAAATAATGAAGCTCAATCCTTGTATAAATCGCATAAAATTTTAGAGTAAAACATAGTGGAATATCTTATTGACTTAAGGGTAGTAAAATATTCCTTAGAAAAATAACAGAAAGGAATAACCATGAAAGAAATAAGAGCTAAATTGGAGTTCTTCAATATTAAAAACTTCTGCCTGTCAAAAGACAGCATTTAAAAAATGAATAGGCAAGCCATAAACTGGAAGAAAATGCTCACAAAATGTCTATCTCCGGCAAAGGACTGGTATCTAAGCTCTATAAATAATTCTTACAGCTCAATAATAAAAAGATAAACACCCTCCCAAAAATTGGGTAAAAGACTTGAACAGACACTTCACAAAGAAAGATGTGTGAATGGCCAATAAACACATGAGAAAGTGCTCAACATCGTTTGTCATAAGAAAAATACAAATTATAGCCACAGTGGAATGACTACAGGCCTCCTACAATGGTTAAAATTAAAAGGACTAACACCAAATGTTGATGTAGTTTTGGAGCAAATGGACCTCTCATTTGTTGCTGGGAGGAATGGAAATGGGATGGTGACTTAAGAAATGCTTGCACTGCCTCTTACGTAACTAAACATACACCTATAAGAAAGGAAAACAGAAGCTGACCAAAGACTGGTACTAGAAGACTTAGAAGCTTTATTCTTTTTTTTTTTTTTTAAGAGAGAGCAAGAGCGAGAGAAAAAGTAGGGGGAGGGGCAAAGGGAGAGAATCCCAAGCGGACTCCTGGCTGAGCACAGAGCTCATCCCTGGGCTGAATCCCACAACCCTGAGATCATGACCTGAGCCGAAGCCAAAGGTCAGACGCTTAACCGACTGAGCCACCCAGGCGCCCTGCAGGTTTAGCCTTAATTGGCCAAACGGGAAACAGTCCTGGGGTCCACTGAAGAATGAATAAATGAAGGTTGGTATGCTCACGCAGAATACTACACTGCAATTAAAAGAGAAACAAACCACTGGTACACGCCAACTCGGATGACTCTCAGAAACAATATCATGACTGAAATAAGGCTCAGTCGTAGCAGAATACATACTATGTGATTACATTTAAACTCTAGGCCAGACAATAATACTCTGAGGTAGAAAAAAAATCTGAATAGTGGTTGCCTCTGGTAATGAGACATGGGAGTAGCTACTGACTGAAGCAGCATAAGAAACTCTTCTGGGGTGAAGGCAGTGTTCTATATCTTGATAGGAATTTGGGTTTTAAGGGTGTACAATTTTGTCAAAACTAGGCAAATGCATAGTTAAGAGTTTTGTGCTTTATTGTGTATAAATTTTACATTAAAAGAAAAAAAAACCCATAAACACGGAACTGTAGTTTGAAGCTATACATGCTGCAGTCTTTAGGAAGAAGTGTTCTGATGTTGGCAATTTACTGTAAAATGTGTCAAAAATGAAATGGTTTGATAAATAGATCAAAGGATGGAAATTAAAGCCAATATAGCATTAGATTGGTGTTCTGTGGGTGGATAGCTGGGTGCTAACTATAAAATCACTTCAACTTTCCTGTGTGTTTGAAAATTGTTATACCTTTAAGAAGCCAAGCTTCTTTAATGACCTCATGGAGTAACAGCGTTGCCTGGATCAGTCACTGTTACGTTGACTTAATAAAATCGGAGGGCCTTTCCTTGTAGCCAAGCAAGGAGTGTTAAAAGTGACTACGTGTGACCCTCAAGAAACTATTATAAACAATAAATGAGTCTTCTGTTTTATTCCTTCAAGTGAATCTGTAAATTTTTACTTAAATAAGAGAATTATAGTTTGTAGTAGAATAATTATCATAGATCTTCCCAGTCACTTCACTTCCTTTGTTTGCTCTTCTGCTATCCAGGGATAATAACATACTCTTTTTACATTTAGGTTTAGGCTCTTTGAGAAAGTCAAATGTGTCTGGGTAAAAAAAAAAAAAAAAAGTAATAAAAATAAATAAAAATTGAAAAAAGCAAATGCAGCCTATTATCAGAATTATGAGAATTATGTACATTCAGATAGACGAAGGATGGGAGAGACCAGGTTTCCTTAATTCTCGGTCCTGGAGACATGGCTGTATATGGACACACCACAGCAGCACCATCAAGCCTGTCCTATGACAGAGGAGGAAAGGGTTGGACGCCTAGAGTCAAAATTATGGAGAATTATGCTGGCCAGGAAAGCCAGGTTCTACATGAGTCCTCTTTCCTCTGGGCAGCTGGTGTCACACGTGGGAGGTGTTGAAAGGCAGTAAGGTTCTTCTCCCACACTTTGAGGGGAGAAACTGTCACTCTGATTCACAGCCATCTCTTCCGGTCCTCCTGCTGTCGGGTCAGCTCGGCCATACATGGCCCTGGTATGGAGGGCTAATGCAATCTCCTCATGTGAAGATGTGAAAATCTGCAGTATTGTCAAAGAAAGTGTTTATTTAATGCAAAGTAGCATCCAGTCCTTTAAGTATATCCATTATTTAACTGTCGTACTCTTGGAGATTTTTCCTTGTGAAGATCTTTTGGGAGGAAACACTCATTTGCAACCTGTGGATCTAGCAGCAGGTACTTCAGTCCTGTGGGTTTGCCAAGGGGAGAATCCCAAAGACTTCTAGGGCTCTAAGAGTTTCATTCAAAGATGGCCAACTTGACCAGTGAAGGAGAAGAAATGTATCACTCAACAAAGAGATAAACATTTCCTCTAAATGATAGTACTCCTCGAAATGATATTGCTTTAAAGCATCAGTCGGACTCATCAATTAACTTTACAGGTGCTTGTTTAATCCATCAGTCCTAATTTCACTTTAGGCTTCTTAAAGGAACAATATTACTTTTAATCATAACAGAATACAGCACAACAGTGGTATTATCTTCTCTTATTCCCTTTTCAAAGGCTGCAACGGTTGTGTACATGGATGGCTTTTGGACAAAGCAGTCATTTTTAGTTTAAAAAGAGGTTCATCAGCTATACCTAATACGCACTCTTTGAACAAAAGTTGACAGATGACTCGGTAGAGAGGGAGTCACCTGAGACATGAAGTCTTCACATCTCAGGGATTTAGGAAAAGATGGCCCTGGGAAGTTCCTGGCGTAAATAATACTCTACTCTTTTTCAAATATTTTTTCAAAACGTATTGATTTGCTTCATGATAATAAATCTCATTTTAACTTCTTCTCCTAATCATTGTGATGTTCACAGACTCTCCTACCCACCTATCCGTTTAGTTATTCATTTTGCAAACCCTTACTGAGCGCTCAGTATGTAAGCACTGCATGAAATAATGGGGATTTGAGAAGGGGTAAGACATCATCCCTGTCTCCCAGGAGCTTATTTTCCAACTGGGGGAGTGACACATAAACAGTAAATGATGATAAAATGTGAGGTTTATAAATTTCATGTGGCATTTTATACTTTTTCAGATGAACAAGGCAGTCAAGGAAGCAATTTTTAGTCCCATTTTATAAATTTATAACACGCTGAGGCCCAGGGGTATGACTTCCCGAAAGTCACACAGCTCGTTAGCAGTTAAAACTGGAAGTAGAACTCAGGCCTTTTCCTTGCTAACCAAAGCCTTTTTTCTGTCAAAGCCCAGTGTCTATATTTAGTGATTATGCTTATTGCCTGAGTTAACTTTGAATATCTACTTTGTGCTTAAAAAAGAACCCAAATCATTTTTGCTTCAAGAAAAAAGCTGACTTTCCTAATTGCAAGCTTAACCAAGTACTAGAGTATATATGTCTTGTGCATAGATCATTACCAATTAAACTGTGTAGAAGCAGCTGATGTAGCTAATCTTGTAGGAAGTAATATGCAAAATTGAAGCTACACTCCTCTGGGTGCTCTAGAAAGGGCCTCTAGACGAGTAAATCCTAGACAGAGTTCCTCATTTCCTCAACACTCTTATTAATATATCCCCGGGGTAAAAACCTTCTGTATCCAACCTCTAGAACAGGCTGGCCAGGTAAATCCTGTAGACCAAACCCAGCCCAACTCAACTTTTATAAATAAAGCTTTATTGCAAACCCTCATGCCCATGTGTTTACAAATTGTCTATAGCTGCTTTCATGCTTAAACAGCAGAGTTGAGAAGTTATGACAGAAGTCATATGGCCCACAAAGCCTAAAACATTTACTGTCTGGCCCAATACAGAAAAAATTTGTCAAGTCCTGCTTTGGAATAAAATGTTTTTTTCAACTTTCACACTATACAGTGATGAGTGAAACTGGTGCATACTTTCTGGAAAGGGTTCTGACCATCATTATAAGAAAGTAAAAACATATGTGCTTTTTAATGTAATAACTCCTCTCCTGTATGACATAGCCCTGGTTGACCAGTGATAGGGCAGATGCAACTACTTCTGAGCACTTACTGTATACCAAGCATGATACTAAGCACCATACAGGTGGAATCTCATTTAGCCTCCCAACTGAGTAAGTAAGGTAAGTGTACCAATGAGAGAACTCAGTTTTGAAGAGGTTGATTTTCCAAGGTCACCCCATTAGTAAATTACAGAGTATTTTGGTACTCTAATTGTAAAGCCAAATGATGTTAAACACCATGTGGCACTATGGGCAAAAAAAGAAGAGGTGTAATGATTATCTTCTGCTGTGTAACAAATATGCCCTAGTGGCATAAACAGCCATTTTATTGTGCTAACTATTTTGTGGTTTGGGAATCTGGGCAGAGCACAGTGAGAATAGTTCATCTCTGTTCCATAATGAGTTCAGCTAGGTTTCTCAGATGGCTTGAGATATGTGGGAAAGCATGCTTGGTACCATATATCTGGAGTCTCAGTTCTGGCTGTTGGCTTGATTCCTTGGTTTTACTACACTTGCTTCTATGCAAGCTAAAACGTTCAAGGTGGTATTATTCACATGTCTAATGCCTGAGCTGGGATTGCTGGAACAGCTGGGGATAGCTGATGATCTCCCTCTCTTCGCAGAGCCTCTTTGCATGGCTAGTTTGGGTTAACAGAGCAATTACAGAGTATTCAAATGTGGCTGCTGGGTTCCCCCAAAGGGAACCTTTCAAGAGATAGGAAGTGGAATCTCCCGGTTTCTTCATTTGTGCCCATAAACTGGTGCAGCATCATTTCTGCTCTATTCTACCAATTGAAGCAGTCACAGAGCCTACCAAAATTCAGGGAGCAGAGGAGGAGAGCCAAAGAATTAGCAATCATCTTTAATCTGTCATGGGGTTTTCCAGAGAAAATATGCTTTAGAAACATTGGACATCATTGCCTTTGGGTGACTCACAGTGTACATTTGTCTATTAAAGATTGTGAGAATTCCCAGAATGAAAAACCTGTTTCCCAAATATATGTGAACGTGTAACCTTAGTTTTGCAGCACAATTCTTACTATCCTATGGCACTCACTTCATGAAATACTTTTGTAAGGAAATAATCTGAAGTGGGATAGTGTCTTATGCACAAAAATCTTCTTGGCACTATCATTTGTGATATGTTAATGTTGCAAACAACTCTATGTTAACTATCTAATAGTATAGAAATAGGTAACTAGCGATCCTGTAAGGTGTTATATAGGTCTTAAAATGATCTTTACAGAGAATTTTCCTATCTAAAATTATGTTTACATGGCAAGATTCTTGTGCATATTTTGTTTTGTTTTTGCTTTGTTTTATCTTAACTCTTTAAGATAATTGTAGGTTCACATGCACTTGTGAAACATAATACAAGAGAGACCCTCTGTACCTTTCACCCACTTTTCCAATGGCAGTATTATGTTCAGCTAGGGTCTAATATCCCAGCTGAGAAGTTGGTGTTGACATGATCCACTGACCTCATTTGGATTTTACCAGTCTTCTGTGCTTGTGGGTTTAATTTTATGAGATTTTGTAGCATGTGTACATCATGTTAGCACCACCTCAGTAAAGGTTTAGAACATGTTCAACCTAAGGATCCTTCCTGTTACCCCTTCACAGGCACAGGCACCCCCTCGCCCCTCCTCTCCTGGTGACCACCGATATGTTTTCCATCTCTGATAGTTTATCATTTCAAGAATGTTGTATAAATATGTATGATATGTAACCTTTAAGATTGGCTTTTTTCTCTCCACATAATTAACTTGAGATTAATCCAAGTGTTTGCATGTATAATTAATTCCTCCTTTTTATTGCTGAGTAATATTCTGTGACATGGATGTACCCCAGTTGGTTTAACCTGAAGAATATTTAGGTTGCTTTCAGCTTTTCACTGTTATACAGAAAGCTCCTGTGAACATTTATGCACTGGTTTCTGGATGAATGTAAGTTTTCATTTTTCTAGGATAACTGCCCGAGGATGAAGTTGCTGCCTTGTATGGTTGTACTTTTAAACACAAAACCCCGAGCAGAACTGGATGGGAAAACTATGTAAACATTTATGGTAAAATACTGGGAACAAATGTATCTAAAATATTAATAATGGCTACTGCTTGCTGATAGATTTACAAAGAACTTTAAAAAGCTTTTTATATTTTTCTAATTTCCAAATTTTCCTAACAAATAGAAATTACTTTTTAGATTTAGAAAGTTTTTTAAAAAACAAAAAAGAAATGCAGGTAAGAATAGAAGGAAAAGTGCTGAAATACTTTAAGTCACGTTCTGAATAATGAGACTAGATTATTTCATTCTTCTTTTAGATGTTTGGAGTTTCCAGAATTTGTTCAATGAGTATTTGTTACTCTTACCTAAAATAAGGATAACATATTATCTGTTTTAAATGTTGAAATTGTTCCTGTAGACTATATTCAGATTTTAGTCTCTGTTTTTCCAAAGATCTATAGCAGTTTATAGCAGTCTTCAGAATCTGATTCTTTGAAAAATTCTTTTTTTATTTTAATACAAAATCTGTTTCTATTTCTTTTGTTTCAGTAGATATCTCATGGTACCCATTACTCTTCTCCTAAATTCTCCACATCAAGCCAGAAATAAACTTCAGATCTGTTGAAAATTAATTACAGTTGTTTGGTTCGATCTTTTGCCCTTAACATTAAGAAGTTAGAATTTTCCAAAAATGGTAGCAGCAAACAGTGTTTTAGGACATCCTGATGTCTTAAGTGTAATGGAGTCAAAGAATCTAAAGGCCAAAAGAACAACCAACAAGTTCCTTTTGAGTCTTTCTGTCATTTCCTTCTCTTACCTCCCACCTGCTTCTCTTTTGTTACCACATAAACGGGTCAGCCTCTTTACTCAGGGTTCTGTCCCCAAGCTATTAGGGACTAATAATAATTTGATAGTTACCTTAAAATAAAACTTCATAAAAGTTTGATGTTCCCAGGGCTGAGTTTCTACAGTCTGGTTTCTGTCATACAAATAGAATATCTTACCTACCGGTGACATTAGACTCTGAGACACACCTTTGTCCAATCTTCAACAACATGCTTTCTCCTACCTTCTATCCTCGTGAGGTAGGTAGATTTCATTTGGGATTATTTTAAATAAAAAGTGTACTGAACATGGGTTATTTTCTCTTTAGAGAAAAGAAAAAAAAGTTGAGCTCATGAAAATTGAGACTTTGAATTTACAGGTATTGATGTATTAATCCTCATCCCAGGACCCTAAGCCCATCTCTGCTTTGTAGCTAATGGAAGAGATGAGCAGTGTGCTGAAGAGCCAGGGAGGGTTAAGTGGCTTCGACAGGGGCGTAAGAAAATCAATGACTCTGAATTTGTAATTTCCAATTCCCGTGTTTGTGCTCAGAGAGTCTGGCCTTTGAGGGAAGGTCAGAGGAGAAGGAGCCTCTATGCTGTACCAGTGACATCTGGTTAGAAGAAGTGACACTGACACTAGTTTGGTTTGTGTTCTCGTCATGTCATTAACCCCCGTGCAGAGATACTATTATTGCCACTGAATTTTCATTGGGCCAAAAAATAGAGTGACGCTCGGAAGGTAAGGTAAATTACCTCATCAAGGCAGGCTCTCCTAAATCAGTTTACTGAATCTGTCAGTGGCAATTCAAAATTCTTTCCAAAACGGGCTATAGTGCTTCCAGCATATGACTCCAGAGCCCAATTTGTAATTCCAGGGGCCAAAAGGTAAGCATTCAGCTTCATTAAGACATGAATTATTTTTTCCCTGGTGCTTTTACCAAGAAATACTTCAAGTAAGGGAGCAAACAGTGACTGCTTGTGGAAAACTTTTAGTTGGCACAGGCTAAAGCTAATTAAACTGATGAGTAACTCTGGATTCCCAGATTCCAAATCCCATTTCAAATATGCTTTCCCAGGGAAGATGGTTCTGAGTGAAGCATTATGAAATGTCAGGAATATCTAACCAGGGGTTCACCTAGCCTTTTCTTCCTCCCTGCCTCTAGTGCACATTTATTGAGCACCCCGTCAGCCTGTGTCACACAACACCAGCATTGTGGTCAAGAGCATGAATAAATACACTATCCAAAGGGACAACCAGCCTCCACATTCGTTGTTTCTATGGCCCTTGTATAAAGTTTTCTTCCTGTTCCCAAATTGGATATTCCTCTGAGAATGATCCTTTCCTCATTTAGACTGAATTTTTACTCTACACCCAGCCCTGGGATGGAGCATGTGACCTAGACCTCAGGCAATCAATGTGCCTCATTGCTTTGGACTGACTCAGTAAGAAGCATAAGCCCCAACCAGTGCCAGTGCAAAGCAATGAAGCTACCATGGTAATGAGGAGAAGGAGCTGCTTCCTCTTGCCATTAGAGGGAAACAAGAGACAATGGCTGGAGCTGTGGCAGCTGCCTTTGAGCAGTGGTTCTGAGAATGTAGTAAATATTAAGGATGAGGTCAAGAAACAGAGAAAAACCCTATCCTGTTGACATCATATGAACCTTGAATTAAACCGTCTCTGAAGGAGAACTATTCCTAAACCATCTCTGAGGGAGAACTATCCCTAAACTGATGTCCCTTCAGTTTTGTGAGCTGATAATTTTTTTCTGAAGTCTTTTTGAATTGGGATTTCTATCATTTAAGCAGTCTTGACTAATATACATAAGAACAGAGACACCATATGGTGAGTGCCATAGCAAATATGTGAGCTAAATAAAGCCAGATTTCAGGGGATGGAGGGATTCCTTCCCGCAGGGCATGGGGAAAGGGGGCAGGATACTAAGAAGAGAAGATGACACTAGTCCTTTGTAAACTCACCATCCCTGAGTTATTTTTTTTTAAGATTTTATTTATTTGAGAGAGAGAGAGCATAAGCAGGGGGAGGGTCAGAGGGAGAGGGAGAAGCAGACTCCCTGCCAAGGGTGGAGCCCAGTTCCGGGCTAGATCCCAGGACCCCAGGATCGTGACCTGAGCCACAGGCAGACGCTTAACCAACTGAGCCACCCAGGCTCCCCTGCTATCCCTGAGTTAATCCAAACCTTGTAATGATGTTGATAGTGAGTGAACCATTTCCACATTTTTAGGATCTGGCCACAAATTATCAGTCCGGCAGAAGGAAAAACAGATTAGGATTTAGATTGGAGGACTGATGCATAAAAATCTATCAATTTCAAAATTGGCATTGAGTATCTACTATGTTTTTTTACTGTTTTTAGAGACAAGATAAGACAGATCTTTATAAAGCCTTTTCCCCATCTACAGCCCATTTCCCTTATTCCAAAATTTCTTTGGGGGAAATCTTTTCTTCTCTTACTTGGCTCAGGTGGTTGGGTGGGGCTGACCCCACACTTGGAGCTCCAGGGTGGGCACATGACTGAAGCCTATTCAGTGCAGAGCTACCTACCCTGGGGCATGTGTAGGAGTGGCTGGAGAAGGTCACTGTGCCCTGGACTTGTTGCTGTGAGGATGTGAGCACCAGTGATGAGTCCCCCTGGAAATAGCAGAGAGGAAAGCAGATGTGAGACATACAGAGACTGGACCCTAAGGGTATCTTTGGAGCTCCTGGATCCAGCTGTCCCTGTCCTAACCCAGGGCTCTGGGTTACATGAGCAATTCAATATCTTTATAGGATTTGGAATCTTGGGTTTTTTAGTACCATCTTCAGATATGAGTATTTTTGGAATGCCTACTATGTTTATGGTACTAAAGTCTGACTGTAGGAAGCTTATTAGTTAGGAAGATAACTCTCACAAACATGAAAGAATTAGAAAATATGATGATGGCTGTTTCAGAGAAGGGAGACATCAATGTGATCCAAAGGCTTTGGGAAGGAGGTGGGACATGAGCTCAAATATGAATTTATGTATAACCCATACTTCATTATTTTTTAAATTTCAAGTAAGCTCCATGCCCAGCCTGGGGCTTGAACTCATGACCCTGAGATTAAGAGATATATGCTCTACAGACTGAGCCAGCCAGGCACCCCAAACTTCATTTTTTAAAAAAATTTTTTATTGTTATGTTAATCACCATACATTACATCATTAGTTTTTGATGTAGTGTTCCATGATTCATTGTTTGCATATAATACCCAGTGCTCCATACAGTACGTGCCCTCTTTAATACCCATCACCAGGCTAACCCATCCCCCCACCCCCCTCCCCTCTAACACCCAGTGCCCCATGCAGAACGTGCCCTCTTTAATACCCATCACCAGGCTAACCCATCCCCCAACCCCTCCCCTCTAGAACCCTCAGTTTGTTTCTCAGAGTCCATCATCTCTCATGGTTCATCCCCCCCTCCGATTCCCCCCCTTCATTCTTCCCCTCCTGCTATCTTCTTCTTTTTTTTTTTAACATATATTGCATTATTTGTTTCAGAGGTACAGATCTGTGATTCAACAGTCTTGCACAATCCACAGCGCTCACCATTGCACATACCCTCCCCAATGTCTATCACCCAGCCACCCCATCCCTCCCACCCCCCACCACTCCAGCAACCCTCAGTTTGTTTCCTGAGATTAAGAATTCCTCATATCAGTGAGATCATATGATACATGTCTTTCTCTGATTCAAACTTCATTTTTTAATGAAATATGTCAGCAGAGTATCCTGGCACCTTTTATTTAGAGCAACACTGACACACATTTGTTCAGATAAATTAATGTTCCAATTTTCAAGCTACTCACTTGGCAGGAAAAACAATTTTATTCCCCATTTTAAATAGAAGGAGTAAAAGGACACAAGAAAGGGAGGATGGAAAAGATATTTTTTAATTTATTAAAACATAATAGTTGTAGTAGCATAGTGGTAATGGTAGTAATGGTAGTTGGAGGAGAAGAAGGACTTGTAATAGTAGTGAAAATGCTAGGAATGGTAGTAATAATGTGGTGGTGGTGGTAGTAGAAATAATAGCATTTGATTCTCATTATTTACTTAGTTCTGTCTCTTGGGTGGCTTATATAATCCTCACAATAGCCCTAGAAAGTGGCTGTCATCCACATCTCCGTTCTGTTTCTGAAGCCCAAGACAGAGAAGTGAGATGCTGGGGTCAAGATCACAGACCTCAGTTAAATCCACCCCTACCTAATCTCAGAACTTGTGTATTTAACCACCACACTGTTCTGCCCCATTTCTGATTCTAAAGAGTCGATATCCAGTATGTGTAGAAATACCTATGTAGGTGCACCGAGTGTTCCAGACCTCAACTGGAAATCAACTGAGATGGATTCTGAATGCACATCTGGGTCCCAGGGACACCAGAAGCAGGCCCTGCAAATGGGGACATGCTGGTGACAAGCAGCCCCATCTCCTTTGGAGAATGGGTTCTCAGTATTAATTCCTTCATCCTAATCTATGCATTTACATTTCATGAGAATTATTTTTGCAAAAGAAGTTTGGGCACAAATGCCAGAGAAATGGCTCATCACCTTTCTTTAAATTCGAATGCTTTCTGGAGCGCAGTTTATGTGAGAAATACACATCGAACAGGGAAATGGTGTTTGCAAACATCTCTTACCAAGTGATGCTGACAAAATATAATTGAATTCTATCTTTTTTACTTTATTTGTGATCCCCTGCTTAATGAGCATTTCCAACTTCACTGCGATTTTTAGGTTCTGATTCTAGCTCTAGCACGTGACAAGTAAAATCAGAGCAAATGCATTAAATTGGATTTGTAATTGCCCAGCTATCTTGGTGGCTGTCTCTTGCAATTAGTTTTAATACTGTCAGTAATGAGGTTTGGGTCTGGGAATTTGTTTTACACTCTTGATTCTCCAGACCGGTGACGGTGGGGTCTTTCATGTTGACTGACACGCCCTCCCTGCCCCCTGTGTATTTACCCCATCTCCAGGATGTGAAAAACTGGGCCAATAAGGCACCCTATTCCTAAGCGAGGTGTTTAGGGGAAGTCACTAGGAGAGAACATTTCAGGAGATGAAGACAATCTGGTTGAAGCCAGAAAGTGCATGGCTTTACGGCTCCCCAATTTATTGGCTTGTGTGTGACCTTGAGCAACATACCGGGCCTCGAGCCTCGTTAAACCTCAATTTCCACTTCTGCAAAAAGGGGTAGAATAGTACCCATCTCCTGGGGCTGCTGGGAGGACGAAATGGATCATGCTGGGCACACAGTCAGCAATTAGTAGAGATAAGTTGCTACCATCCTCAGCATTATTTTTATTTCAGGAACATGGAGATGTGAGTTTTTCAGGTCATCACTTAGGACAAAGATGCTGCCTTTTGCTTCTGCTGAGGTGCCCGAAGGCCAGAGCCGACTGATGACTCCGTCAATGTACCCAGCAACAAATACCCGGGAGGGCAGAGACGTTTCACTCCCACAGTGACTGAGGGCATGAAAACATGACTAGAGGGGCAGAAGCCCACCATTGTGTGAATCATGATACCAACCGGGGCATGCAACTAACGGCCGGGAAAGTTGCCCTTTTTTCTGTAGCCTGCAAACGGATGTGTCCTTGTCAGTGTTTCCTGTGATGGTTTTAAACTTCCAGAAGGCACCTCTTCTTTTTTCTGAAAGCAGACCAAGTATAAATCATATATATATATAAATATATATAATGAATATATAAATAAATAGTCCTTTGGGTACAGTGCCCAGCAAACAAGGGCTCAGCCAATAAGACTATTGCCGTTGAAGTGGGATAGAAAAAACATCTTAATTAGGAAGGTGCTATGGACTGAATTATGTCTCCCCAAAATTTGTGTATTAAAGCCTTAACCCCCAGTGTGATATATTTAGAAATGTGGCCTTTGGGAGGTAATTAGATTTAGATGAGGCCATGAGAGTAGAAGCCGTCATGACGGGATTAGTGACCCAGGAAGAGAGATAGCAGAAAGCTTGCTCTGCCCTGCCCCCACCATGTGAGGAAGCTGGGAGAAGGCGGCCACCTAGAAGCCAGGAACACTGCTCTCACCACAACCCACCCATGCCGGCGCTTTGATCTTGGACTTCTAGCCTCCAGAACTATGAAAAATAAATTTCTGTGGCTTAAGCCACTCCGTCTCTGGTGTTTGTTATGGCCCCCCTCACTAAGACAGGCGGGTTCTCTGCAGTCCTGCTAACAGCCATAATCCCCTACGTGGGGAGAGAGAGAGAGGGAGAGAGAGAGAGGACCTGGAGAAGGACGAAGTGTAGGAGCTGGAGCAGTGGATTCCGACCTGGCCCCGCAACAGCCCAGCCCCAGGATGGGGGCAAACACCCTAGGTTTTAAACAAGTCGCCTAGTTGCTTCGGGTGTGTGGCCGGGTATTAGAGTCTCTGCTCAGGTGGAAAGAGCCATCTGGTCAGAGGATGGAACTGACCCAGAGTACAGACTCTGCCAGTCTTGTGGCCTCTCTCAAGTGGTGGTTTATCCACATCTCCGAGGGACTTTGTGTCTTCATCTTGTAGAGGAGGGATAATAGTAATGCTAACGTTTGTTGGGACCTGCTGCTTTCTAGGTCGTGTGTGTGTACTGCACATTATCTCATTTAATTCTCACAGCAGATTTTATTTTTATAGTGAGGAGAACTGGGGGGAGAGAGAGATCAAATGCCTTATTGAAAACCCCACAGCTGGCAAATGTGGAGTTAGTCACAAAATGCAGGCTGAGCAGATACCAGAGCTGCAGTTTTCGTGGTTTGTTATGTTAATTTTCAAGTGCTGAGATTGGTAGCCGCCATAAAGTGTTTGTTCACTAAATTATAGTGGTTATTTTTATCTCAGTTGAATTAGTATCAATTGTCTTTGTCATTGTTATTGAAGACAGACCTGGGATGCAAGTCTGGGTTTCCTCCAAGGTGGCCATAGGTTGGTTGTGTGGGTCCAATCAAGACCAAAGTGTTTTCTAGGAAAACAGGTGCTTCTCCTCTTTCCCAGATTGAAACTACCTGTTGCAAAACGCAATAGAGCAGTCAATTAAGCCTTCTGGTTCTGGAATAAAAAGGCTACCAGTTACTAATCGTGGCATCTGGTCAAGTCCCTTCTGCTCTCTACGCCTGTTTCTCATCTACAGAGTAGACTTATGTGATGGTTAATTTTGTAGATCAACTTGACAGGGAGGAGGGGACGCCCTGGCCATGTCTATGAAGGTGTCTTTGGAAGAGAGTAGCGTCTTCATCAGTATGCCAAGTCCAGATCACCCTCCCCAGTGCAGGTGGGCATCATCCAATCCACAGAGAGCCTGACTAGAATGAACAGGTGAAGGAAGAGTGAATTCACTCTCTGCTTTGAGTGCAGACCTCCATCTTCTCCTGCCCTAGGACATTGACACTCTGGGTTCTTGGACCTTCTTCCTCAGACTGAGACTTCCATTGGCCCCTCAGGTCTCAAGCCTTTGGACTGAATGACACCACCAGCTTTCTCGGTCTCCAACTTGCAAATGGCAGATCACAGGACCTCTCAGCCTCATCACCATGTGAGCCAATTCCTATAATCAATCTCAATCTCTGTCTCTTTCTTTCGCCCTGTCTCTTTCTCATATTAATTTTGTTTCTCTGGAGAACCCTGACTAACACATAAAACTTAATAATGATTCCCTTCTAGGAACATGGTTGAAGGAATTAACTAAGAAAATTAAATAAGACAATTCCTGTAAAACATCCAGAATGGTGCCTGATCTATTAAGTACTCAGTATGTAGTAGTTAATGTTTTTTATCATCCTTCAGGAAAGTTCTTGGACCTCTTTGGCTGACCCTGTTGCACACATGAGAAAAATTTAGGCTTAAAACCATCCAAGCTTGCCTTTGATTTTTTCTTCTAGAATAGCAGAAAATCTGAAACACAACGTGTATGACCTTACATTATGTGGCACACCTCCGTAAGTTGAGGAAGGATGGTGTCCATTGAAGGCCAAAGCAGACACTCTGCTCTCTGGCCCAGAAGGTCATTTTCACCTTAAAAGTCTGATTAGAGGCTGTAGCTTCCCCAGCCAATCTCTACTCCCTGTTAGGCCAGGATCGAACCAAATTTTCATTGTATTTGGGAATAATTGACTCCAAACACTACATGAAAGTCTCCTCCTGTATGTAGGTATGTATAGGTATATACAGGTAGATGAGTACTCTCTGTGAACGGAAATGTGCATCAAAGATTTGGAAACTGGAGAAGTCTATGAATTGAACCAGACAAGTAAGAGCTCAAAACCTATAGAGTATGAGGCCTGAGCTGCCATCATCTGGAGTGCCAGGCTTTGCATCCTTAGCTTTTGTAACTCAAAGCATAAGTCTGTTTGCTAATAATTCATTAATCACAGCCACTGTTTATTGGGGATTTGCCATGTGGCAGACACCAGGCTAAGTCCTGCATATATATATCACTATTTCCTCTAATTGCACTACGAGTAAGTGCTGTTCTCTCCCAGGAGGAGACCAGGAAATGGAGGCCTGCCTGGAGACTAAGTAATTTACACTAAGTGGCCCCACAAAGGTATGGCAGAGCTGGGAATTGAACCCATGAGTTGTTGGGTGCCATATCTGTGAAACCTGAATTAGAGTCTTCTCAGAAGGTTTTCAAATTCAAGATTTTTAAAGTTTACTTTATTCTAGAGTGATATTTGTTATTACACGCAGAGACCCTTTTCTCCCCAATATGGCAACACGCCTTGTGTTTATTGTGGAAGTTAATGAGTTGACTGGAGTCACCTGACAAAAATTTGCTGCATAGACAAGCCTTGCCCAAACACAGCTATTGTTTCCAGAGAGGGCTACCCACCGTGCCAATATCTAAGAAGATATCATCTCTCTACACGGACCCACTAATGGGAGAGCTGAGCAATCACCTGGAAAATGCAATCGATGCTGGCAGGCAATAAGAATAATTTAAAGCAATTAAACTCTTTCCCCTCAACAGCAAGGTTTGGTGTAGGGTTTTCTTTTTCTATCTTTTTGTGTTGTTTTCCATTGGCTGAGCTTTCCAAATAATTGTTCCATCTGTCCACTTCACTTTGCCTGAGTAATCACAGCCTGAGGGGAGTTAGAAGTCAAACGTCAGACATGCAGGGAAAACTAATGCGTGGGAGGCTGTGGGAAAAGAAATCATTGTCTGTTCTCCTTCCCTGCAGCTGGGCCAGGGATCTGGAAGTAAATTACAAGCACCAGTCGCCCCAAGGAGGAAGCTACAGTTTAGGAATGGGGGTAGGGGAGCCACTTGGGAGATCCCAGTGTAGGCAGTGTTGGTGTCAGGATCAGATGTGCTTAGGGATTAAGGAGACAGATCATAGTCAAGCCGGAGATGGAAAGCGAGGAGACAGGAAATAAAAACCAGAACACTTGTAACAGCTTTTTACTGTGCCATTTACTCTGTACTGTCCTTGGCTGGACCTTGTATGTGCTTTATTATTTTTATCCTCCCAATAGCTCTGTTTCATAGATAAGGAAACTGAGGCTCAGCGAGGTCACATGACTTGCCCAAGACCACACAGCTAGTGAACAGCAGAGCCAGGATTCGAAGTAAATCGCTCTTCATCCAGAGCCCTTGCTGTTAGCTGCTGGCTGTTCTTAACCCAGAGAGCTCACCAAAGGTGAAGGCAGAATAAGACGAGCCCAGATTATAAAAGCCTCCTTACTATTGATTCCATATCAAAATATTTTACATGCATTAGAAGTAAACACAAATTAGATCTTCCATTTACAGAGGCACAGAGGGGTTAAGTAATTCCCTGAGCCACAAAGCCAGCAGCTTAGTTTAGTGGAGGATTTGAGCTTGGGTCTGTTGAACCTGCTCACAGACTGCACTGTGCGGTGTCGAGCGGCCTCCTTTCTTTCCTGCCGTCAACTTCCAGGTAAGGTGAGTCAGCTCCGTCTCTTGTAAGTTATGTTCCCAACAAATAAAAATAACGCTTGTAAAAATGCTATATTAAACAAGGTTAAACAGACTTCTAAAATATAAGACTTCTTCCAGCCTCTAACCTGCTAATGATGCCCATTGTAAATATTGAAGGAAGGGACATGATAAGAAGAATGCCCCCAACTTATTTGACCGTGGGACAGTTTTTCTCAGATAAAGGTTGGGCGGGGGTATCTACCATAGTTAAGGCTTTACTCCTTTACCCTCACCTCTGTGTAGCAGGATGGAGGGCTTTTAAAACACCAGCGCTCATACTGTTGGCTGCCGAATACCTGGATCTTTTGTTCCCCAAACTGCCAAGTGGGGAAGTGGTGAGATCTCTCTTAGCCACCCTCGCTGCCTCTTCAGGACCCCCACAAAGTTCAGTCTTCGATGCCCTTAGAGAACCGTCCTTTCCCAGGTGCATTGGTTCACACAGAGATCATTCTAGTCTGATAACACGTGAATAGAAAATAATGGATTCATTTCTTAACCCATCCTATTAAAGGCTTTTTGAAAAGGGAAGGTGAGTGCAGAGAAAAACCTCTTAGTTGTGGAATTTAACGCACGAAGTTCAGCTTATCTTGGGGATTGGGTTGCAGGTTCTTTCTGGCACTAAAGTGTGGGCCACCACCTGCCCTGACTGAAGAGAAAGCTAGCACTTGGATGAATGTTTCAGGGTGTGATGTCAGAGGCACAAAACTGCATGACTGGGATGTTCTGGTGGGTTGCGTGAGACCAGGGAGCAACCCCAGAATGAATTTTCAAGTTGATATATATGGAAAACTTGAGTTGGGGCAGCCATGGTGCATTTAAAATCGAGGAAATAAATCTACGATATTGTATTTTGGAAATGTGTTTCCTTTGTATTTTCCTAAATTCTGTAATAGTAAAAAAAAAAAAAAAATCAGCATTTGATCATCTTAAAATGAAGTAAAGCTATGATTTGAGCCAAAGGAAAGAGAAGGCACTGCAATCATGTCCTCGTGGGTCATTCCGCTGGTGCGGCGTTTTGGCTCTCTGACCGGAAGTTTTCATTGGCCCAGATCCTACCGCACGTTGGTATTGGGAGGACTGACTCCTTCACACTTTCTTCCACTCACCCATTCACTAGTTACCAAGTGCTGGCATTGTGCTTGGTGCTAGGATCACAGTGGGGATGGACAGACAGAGTCACTGCTCTCAAGAGACCACACTCCAGTGGGGAAAATGGATGTCAATAAAATTCACCCATCCTATTAAATAAGATAGCTTTGTCACAGAGTTAGGAGTCACAACAATGGCAGGGGATGGTATGTAATGCCTATTTTAATAACTAGTGGGCATCGAAGCGTAACACCTACAAAACACCTCCCATTCTCCTCCTCCCCATCTCAGTTAATGATAACTCCATTCTTCCAGTCACTTAGGCCAAAGATATCTTGGTGTCCCCCTTTGTCACTGTCTTTGCATGCCCAGCACACAACACTCTCACAACCTGCCCTGCTCCCAGTCTGGTCTATTTCTCCCTTGGATTATTGCACTAGCCTCCTAACTGGCTGTGTTACGGTTTTCACTCTTACATTCTATACAGTAGCCCAAGTGACTTTTTTGCTTAAATCTCTTCATTGACTTCTCCTTTCATTCAGAGTTTAAGTTAAAGTCCTTACAGTATCCTAAGTGTTTCAGCCCTATCTGATCTGCCCACCAGCATGGCCTCTCTGTCCTTGTTGCCTGCCTCCGGCTGTGGTCCCACGGTATTTTCTTAATGTTCCCCGAACACACGGAGCACTTTGGGATTTTTTTTTTTTTAAAGATTTTATTTATTTATTTATTTGACAGAGAGAGACACAGCGAGAGAGGGAACACAAGCAGGGGGAGTGGGAGATGGAGAAGCAGGCTTCCCGAGGAGCAGGGAGCCCGATGCGGGGCTCGATCCCGGGACCCTGGGATCATGACCTGAGCCTAAGGCAGACCCTTAACGACTGAGCCACCCAGGTGCCCCTAGCACTTTGGGATTTTGCAGTCTGTTCCCTGTCCCTGGAATGACCTCTCCTAGCTGTCTGTGTCACTGGCTTAGTGATGTCACTTTGTTAGAGGGGACTTCCCTGACCTTACATAAACTAGTTTCCCCTGTAGATTTTATCCTCCCTCAGCAGCTTCTTTCTGCTTTACAGAACTTACCACAACTTAACCAATTATACATTTATTCATTGTGTATCTTCCCATCTCCTAGAATGTCAGTTTCATGAGAAAAGCTACCTTGCTTTTCATATCTCCACAGCCTTGAACATAGCTGGTCCTCAATAAATATTTGTTGAACACTTTATTAGGTGAATAAATGATGCCGTAAGAAAATAGCATCGTACCAGCCCTAGAGCTCGGAGAAATTGCCCAATTCCAATGAAATTCTGCTCACTTCGTCTTTCCTTCCTTTGTAGCTGTCCTTCCTGTTATTTACGATTGACACATCTTCTTTTGCACAAAGCTCTAGGAGACAGAAAGTAGCGTATGCCCTGCAGAGTGACCTCTCCCTTTGCAGCTCCTCTCCCTGATGATGATCCTGAATCTAATTCAGTGCAATTGTTTCAGCAGGTGAACCATGTTGTCTATTGTTGTGGGGCTCTCCCCGCACCTAGTTGGTTCAGGAGACGCTTTCTAGCAGCCTGGGCTCCAACCAGAAAAGAGGTTGGGAGCTATGTTACCTGAAAGAACAAGCATGAGGGGAGAAATTCAGGTCATGAAAAAGTAAACTGTGTTTCCTTTCTTTTTTTTAAATTTTATTTTATTTAAATTCAATTAACATATAGTGTATTATTAATTTCAGAGTTAGAGTTTAGTGATTCATCAGTTGCATATAATACCCAGTGCTCATTACATCACATGCCCTCCTTAATGCCTATCACCCTGTTACCCTAGCGCCCAGCCCCCTTCCAGCAACCCTAAGTTTGTTTCCTATAGTTAAGAGTCTCTTACGGTTTAGCTCCCTCTCTGATTTCATCTTATTTCATTTTTCCCTCCCTTCCCCTATGATCCTCTGTTTTGTTTCTTAAATTCCACATATGAGGGAGAGCGTATGATCATTGTCTTTCTCTGATTGACTAATTTCATTTAGCATAATATCCTCTAGTCTCATCCACGTCATTGCAAATAGTAAGGTCTCATTTTTTGATGGCTGAGTAATATTCCATTGTATATATATACCACATCTTCTTTATCTTTTTGGATGGACATCTGGGCTCTTTCCACAGTTTGGCTATTGTGGACATTGCTGCTAAAAACATTGGGGTGCAGGAGCCCCTTTGGGTCACTACGTTTGTATCCTTTGGATAAACACCTAGTAAGTAGTGCAATTGCTGGATCATAGGGTAGCTCTATTTTAAAATTTTTGAGGAACCTCCATACTGTTTTCCAGAGTGGCTGCACCAGCTTGCATTCCCACCAGCAGTGTAAGAGGGTTCCCCTCTCTCCACATCCTCGCCAATATTTGTTGTTTCCTGACTTGTTCATGTTAGCCATTCTGACTGGTGTGAGGTGGGATCTCATTGTGGTTTTGATCTGTATTTCCCCGATGCCGAGTGACACTGAGCATTTTTTTGTGTGTCTGTTAGCCATTTATTTGTATGTCTTCTTTGGAGAAATATCTGTTCACGTCTTCTGTCCATTTCTTGACCGGATTATTTGTTATTTGGGTGTTGAGTTTGAGAAATTCTTTATAGATTTTTGGATCCTAACCTGTTATCTGATAAGACATTTGCAAATATCTTCTCCCATTCTGCAGGTTGTCTTTTGATTTTGTCTACCGTTTACTTTGTGGTGCAAAAGCTTTTTATCTTGGTGAAGTCCCAATAGTTGATTTCTGTGTTTCCTTTCTTATGCCCCTCTCTCTGCTGCCTTCTGTACTTGGCGTGTGTGTAAAGAAAAATCTGAATTTACTAATTTACCTTTACTAATGAATCCTTTATTTACCAAAGGAACACTGAGATGCCTTTTAACCAGCAAGCTTCCATCATACACATAGGGTAGAATTGGGGTCGCAGAAATACCATCTGCTTTTCACAACATTGGCACCTAACTGGAGAAGAAAAGAGGTGGGAAGCCTGAGTTTAGGCTCATCAGACCCGATTTCCGATAGTAGCTTTGTCACACTTAGCCATATGACCTTGGGCAAGCCCCTTCACCTCTCCATGCTTAAAATTTTTTTTACTTATAATCACTTAACCCATGGGGCTGTTGTGGGGACCATGTGATCTGTGCTTCTCTTGGGCCAAGCACGAAGCGGAGCCTCAACCGTAGTGGCTGCAGGGCCACAGAACATGTGTAACGTGTAAAGGGAATTCAGCAGTCATGTTTTTCCATTTCTGTACGCACGTTCTTGCTACATGTGCGTATCTCCATGGGTATACACGTCAGGCGGAATTGTCGCTTCAGTTTACAAGAAGCCAGTATTGGGCATGCTTACCTCCTGTGCTCTGGGTGGCTGCCAGGGGCTGCCCTAGGATCCTGGAACACATTCAAATGTCCATCCCCTGCAGTATTTTCTATGGCCGCAGATTGCGAGTTTTCGCTTTCCCTTTCTGTTTGCTGTCAGAGCATTATTGTTGCTTCTCACTTGGCAGACTCTAATTGCATCTGCTTTTTTCCATAGCAGGAAAGAATGTTGAGAATGGGGGGAGGGGTGAAGGACAAGGATAATAAGTAAGGCTGTACCTGCTTAGCTGACTGGATTTCCCTCCTTCGCATTTTGATGTGGCGCTGTTTGATTTCCCTGTTTGCAGATGGGCTTATTGCTTCCCATCTTACCAACTTTTTGATCATTTTCTTCTTTCAGCAGGAAAAAAAAAACAACCAAAATTTCATTTGCCATAGAGTTTAATTGAATTTATGGCAGCTGTTACAAAATCAAATAAAAACCTCACAAATAAGACTAGAGAATCCTAGGATTCAGTTACTTACCTCTGAAGTTGTAAAAAATTCTTCAAGGCATTTATTTGCAAATTGGACTCCATTTGCATGTTTCATAAACATAATACAAATGTATTATTTATCAGGTGGCCTAGGCGTGCATGTGGAAATGAATGGTTGCAAATTCAGCCTTCATTTGAAAATCCCCATTGTAAATCCATCCCCCCGACTGGAGGAAAACTGGGCTTTTCAAGTCTGCTTTTCCTGACCTATTCAAAATTCTCAAGGCTCTACACTGTGAGTGATCTTTCTTAGCTTTGCAGTCCTATGGATTTGAAGAGAATGGTGTCCAGTGTATAAAATTACAAAACAATTTTCACCATCAAAATTTCTTGCTCCCATTGGGTCGTGTTCTGTTTGTCTTTTCCATCACAGCAATACAAGCCCAAATATGGGCTTGGAAGCCTTGAAGCAAAAGTATGATCTCATACTCAGACGGTTTCATTTGTCAGAGACTCAAGATTCAGGAGTTTCATGCCTGGGAAACTTGTCTAACCTTTATGTACAAGCCTGAGAAGAAATCTAGTTTCAGCCGGTACTGGTTGCCTGCCGTTGGTCTCAGACCCTGTGGGCCAGAGGAAACCATTCCTGCCAGATCCAAGGCAATCAATGGGTCAATAATTGGCACAGGAGAAAACAAAATTAAATGAGCAGGCATCATTTGGCTTTTTGCCACTTATGCTTTATAATTCACTATCCAGTTTAAGGGAAGCAGTGCAGTAAATATGACAACTCTTTTTTTAATACGTTGCCTTCTTTGGGGAAATGTCGTTATAGACAAGAAATGCTGGAAACGGAGGAGTATTTGCTAAATCATCTATCAAGTCTTCTTTTTTGCAAGATGTTTTTCTTTAGGATGCTGAAGACACTTCTGTCCTTGTAGAGTCGATGATGTTCCCTGTGTTATAGGGGGCGTGGCGCTGGTACGGTGACAAAGAGCTGGCCCCATATTCTGGCTCCCTTCGGCTTGCGTCTCATACCATGTATCTGAGGTCTGGTTTTTATTCTTTGGGAAGAGCTTCCACTACGAGAGTAAAGAGCTTCTTCTCCTTCTATTCTAATTCAATTAAACAATCACTTCCTGATCTTTTAATAGGTGCCAAGAGGTGTTTTTTAAGTTCTAAAGGTGAAAAGATAAATAAGACACAGGTCTTGCCCTTGAAGAATTCAGTCTATAAACTGAGGTGTAAATAGAGTTATAACGTAGTGCTGTGTTTTGTTGCTTGACATTTCGGCTAATGGTTGAAAGTAGTGAGCCAGAAGATGAGTAAAATGGATTGTCCTGAACTGATTTACCTCTTAAAATCTAAAAATGACTCTTGGGTTTTTATTGTGAAAGAAATAAAAATTATTGTGTAATTATGCAGAGATAACATCCTCTTTCCCATTTGTGTATGGAGGATTAGATTCAGCTGTAACTGAATAAAGAGTAGCTCCCACAAATCAAGTTTTTGTTTTATTTTGTTTTGTTTTCTGCCATGAAAAGTCAGAGACAGACAGTTGCTGTGTTGGTTCAGTGGCTTGAAAATACCAGGGTCAAGGTCTCTTTGATCCTCTGTCTTTGGGCTGCCAGAAGGCTGCAGGAGCTCCTGTCATCACACACTGTTTCAGAAAGGAAAAAAGTGGAGCCCTGGTAAGTGGGAGAAAAGCAGCAGGTGGATCATGAAACCAAAAATGTTTCCATATACTCCGAGTGGAAGCAGTTAAGAGTTATATGGGCAAATCTAGCTGCAAGGGGGTCTGAGATTACAAGTATTTTTGTTTTTGTTGTTTAAACAGGAGAATCTGTTAATACACGGAAGGAACAGATGGATATGACATAGGCAAGTTCCTGACACACCACTTTGCCATAAGTACAAAGTAAAGATACCGAATGGAAGAGAGAATGATAAGCTATCTGAGGAGACAGAGTCTGCTGCTTTGTTTGTTTTTGTTTTTGTTTTTGTTTTTAAGATTTTATTTATTTGACAGAGACACAGCGAGAGAGGGAACACAAGCGGGAGGAGTGGGAGAGGGAGAAGCAGGCTTCCCGCCGAGCAGGGAGCCCGATGTGGGACTAGATCCCAGGACCCTGGGACCATGACCTGAGCCGAAGGCAGATGCCCAACTACTGAGCCACCCAGGTGCCCCTAGAAGTGGGTTTTGGTGTAAAAACAATAATCTTGTTGGAAGCCGGAAATATATCATAAATGGTTTTGATGGTGCATGTAATTTCAAAGTTAGTTTCATATGAGTAAGATTCTGATCACCTGCCTAGTGTGATAGACTAAGAATCAAAATACTCATTGTCTTTAGAAATAGTCTTCTATGGTGACTTAAATTTCTGCTCTCAGGAATTCTGTAAGAATTTTTTAAAGAATCCCTTACAGTGCTGTTGGTTATAAGTAATAAAATAGTAATCCATTGTTTAGAATAATTGATTTCACTGGTTAACACTGCCTTTTTCAGAAAACATGGTCTGAGGGAGTGGTATGCTGGATAGACACAGCTGAGGTCACAGGGATGATAGGATGCCGCAGTGGGAAGCCAGGAACTTCTTAAGACCAAAGAGTGTTTTGATTGATTGGAAACATTAGCTGGCAAAATAATTCTGAAAGCACCCGATAGAAGGGCAAAGGGCTGTGGAATGTAAACATAGCCTGGTATAATTCTCTTCTTTTTTTCCACTAATGACTGGCTATATGGAACAAAATATCCAATGGTTAAAAAAAAAAGTGAAGAGAACAGATAAACCTGGTCCAAATATCAGTTCAGTGCTCATTGCAGACCTACTGAAGGAAGATCCTCAAACCTGGAGAAACCCTATAAAAAATGTTGCTCTAGTTTATTGGACTTCTGCTTCTGACCAAGATGGAATAAATAGGGACTACATGTACACTCATTTCTGTGACAAATAACCAAAGAATAAGATAAGTGAAGCAGTGGCTTTTGAGTGATTTTAGATATCAATAAAGACAATGAAGGACAGTGGTCTCTCAGACAGGAAAAAAAAAATATCAGCCCCATAATTGCTTCAGCTTACTGCCTTGAGGGATTTCTCGGGCTATGGCATAGAGAAGAGGACTCCAGGCAGATCCCAGAATATTCTCTGAGTTGAGGATATGGAGCAGAGAGTCAGAGAGACCAAGGAAGTTATAGTTTATAGGACAAGGAACTGAAAAGAAGAGATATGCACAGAAAGGGAACTCCAGGAATGTTGAGAGACTCCACATCAAGTACTCAGCAGAGTGCTGATCAGTGAGCGTATACATGTGAAGAAAGTATAGGGGCCACCCAAGAGGATTAGATTGAACAGTACCCAGTGCCCACACAGGACCAGGAATAGTGCCTGTTCCCAACTGCCAAACTGCAACCTCATAATTCACATGATATTGTGCAAAGTACTCAGAAAGGTGTGGCCTCAGTAGTGAGAATAATTAGCCTGAAACTAAATTGAGCTCTGGTGCTGCTTAATAAATCTTAAAAGCAAGACCTGAAGAGATCATACTGTTTTCAACTTAATTGCCTCCCAGGAGAAAGATAAAAAATGTATTTATAGGAAAACGAAAATACACAGATACAACACACAACAAGGTAAGATTCACAGGGTCTGTTATCCAATAAAAAATTACCAGGCATGCAAAGGAGAAGGAGAATATAACCCATAATGAGGAGGAAAATTAATTGAAACTAATCCAGAATTGACACAGATGTTAGAATTAGCAGACAAGGGCTTTAAGACAGTCATTATAATTCTGTTACATGCATTCAAAAATTAAGTTGAAACATGGAAGAAATAAAAGTCTGCTCAAAACCAGAGATAAAGGGAAAATGTAAAAGCAGCCAAAAGAAAAAAGACATATACAGAAGAATAAAGATAAAATTAACAGCAGATATCTTGTTGAAAACAATGAAGCATCATCTTTAAAGTACTGAAGGACAAAACTTTGTCAACTTAGAATTCTATACCCAATGAAAATATACTTTAAAAACATTTTCAGACATACAAAATCTGAAAGAATTCATATCCAGCAGACCTATACTATTAGAAATATTAAAGGAAGTTTTCAGGCAGAAGGAAAATGATACCAGGTGGAAATACAGAAGTACAGAAAGACATTTAGGGCACCAGAAGTTGTAACCATATGGTAAAAATGAAAGCTTTTTTATTGTTATTTAAATCACTATAAAAGATAATTGACTATTTGAACAAAATAATAAAGTGTGAGGTTTATAACATAAAAGTAGACTGTGGAAGAACAAATCATGGAAGTTGGGAGAGGAGAAATGGAAATATACTATTTAAGGTTTTGATCTATGGATGAAGTGGTATAAAATCACTAAAAGGCAGACTGATAAGTCAGGTGTACCATAAAGCCTTTAGCAAACATTAAAATAACAAAACTAAGAAGTATAGCTCAATAATAAAAAAAAAAATAGATGAAATGACATCATGAAAATATCCAATAAACCCAAAGAAGGCAGTAAAAGTGGAGAAAGAAAACAAAACCTAGAGGAAAACAAATAGGAAACAAGATAATAGATTTAAACTTATTTCAGTAAGCACAATTACTGTGAATGTTATAAACACTCCAGTTCAAAGGCAGAGATTTTCAGATTGAATAAAAAAAAAATCACGTATATGCTGCCTACAGGAAACACACTTTAGCTCTAAAGACACAAATAGGTTGACAGGATAGGGTGCATTGGGTGAGAAGTAACAACTGTCGTCTTACTTTTTTGGTATCTAACGTACAAATACTTACATCACTCTTCTTGAGGATGTTCGACACCTCCATTTCCTTTGTTTTGTAAAATAGTGAGGTTTCTCTATATTTAAGAGTCTCTTACTCTTTGCCGCCCTCTCTGTTTTTATTTTACTTTATTTCTCCTTCCCTTCCCCTACGTTCATCTGTTTTGTTTTTTAAGTTCCACATATGAGTGAAATCATATGATATTTGTCTTTCACTGACTGACTTATTTTGCTCTTAATCATAGAAAACAAACTGAGGGTTGCTGGAGGGGAGGTGGGCAGGGGATGGGCTAAATGGGTGATGGGGATTAAGGAGGGCACTTGTTGTGATGAGCACTGGGTGTTATATGTAAGTGATGAATCATTAAATTCTACTCCTGAAACTAATATTACACTGTGTGTTAGCTAACTTGAATTAAAAAAAAAAATAGAGTGAAGTTTCCAGTGAGGCATCTTGTGGCATTATTACTTATTTGAGAGGGTAAAACTCCTTTTCTTTGTTCAACAAATGAATTCTGAGGATGCAGGATCAAGAAAGTGATAAAGAATGAGTAGCTGCACTGTGTCACAGACAGCCCAAGATTTCCTCACTCATGTGTCAGATCACCTCCATGCATCCCTGTTGATTATACTTTCCTATTAATCAGTCAAAGTAGCCACTTTCTTCCACTTCCTTTCTTTCTTCCATCATCAGATGGACTGTTGAAACAGTTTAGCCAGTTAACGATTTGCTTGACTGTCATTTGGATTCATCCAGTGAATTAAATACAGCGGGTTCAGTTCAATGATGATTTCACTGTAATATCTCTAATGGTTGATTCATTTTGGTGCAAAGAAAGGGAAACATTCAATTGAAAAATCTGACCTATCTACTTTTGCTGTTTGCTTCTATTTTTCATGAGCTCGCTGTGAACTTGGGGACGTAGAAGTAACCAGTCTTTGCTAAACACAATAGCAGCTGCTAAAACTGAGCGATATACGAGGCAGTGAGATAGGGAGTGAAAAAATGAAAGTCTCTCTTTTATTACTTTCAGACGGAATGCCCTTGTTTGTCACTGTCTCTGGTGCAGCTGTGTCTCTTCTCTTTGAAATCTGGCGTCTTCAATAGAAAGATTTTTACACCAAGTTGGAGCTGGTATTTTATCAAGATAGCCATTCATCCTGAGTGCCTGCCTTCAGTTCTCATGGTATCATAACAACACACTCAGAGGGGATTGCGTAATTGTGGGCTCCTTCTAAGTAGTTGAATGCACATCTACAGCTTATATCATAGCCAATTTCAAAACACATTCTTCTCAGAAAAAATTTCTCTGGGCAAGGATCACCTCTCTGTGTCTCTCCCTCTCTCTGCAGAGAGGAGCACACTGCTGATGCCAAGTCCATGAAAACAACTCTTTACAGTGGCCTCCCATCAATAAGGAGCTTTATTTGCTGTGTGTCACACGCTCTGTTCATTGTATTCACGCAGCCGAGTTGGCACAGGAGAGGAAGTACAAAGGCCAGCCTCGACTCTGAAGGGCCCTGCTGGGGCAGAACAAGGAGAAGAGCCTGTGCTGGGCGTAGAAGCTCTGGATCTGGCTCCAAAGCTGCTGTCAGCCCCCTGCGTGGCCATGCCCTCTCTGTGCCTCAGTGTCCTCTGCTTTCAAATGAGGCAATTGGATCAAATGATCTCCAAGGTCTGACCAGATTCAGAAATCAGCTATTACATGATCCTAGGAGGAAGACAGGTGTATGCCTTCAGCGGGTGGACCTCCTGGCCTTTCAGTAGAGGAGACTTGGGACCTTCCTGAGCCCTAGCTGTGGGGAGAGAGGAATGAGCATCTTCCAAGACGGTTAGCTACTGTATGTGCGTCAGCTTCCTGGTAGAGAATGTTGCTTATTGACACCGTTACCATAGCAACTGGAGTGTCATTTGGCACCGGCGTTTAGGGAAGCTGTCAAGGTCTGTAATTTAAGAGAAACAAATTTTCCTTCCTCACTATGTCGACTTAATTCTCTCGGTCATCCACTTTAGCAATCAAATACACTTCCCTGAAGAGCATTCATTAAATCTAGACAGAAATCTCACTAAACCATCACCATGGGTGGTGGCTTGGAGGTAAAAGGAAATCTGGTATAAGAATTAGAACTGTAACCTTAGAGTCCTAAGTCTGCAGATAAAGTAACTCCACCGTGTTGGGAGTTCTTTCTCGCTTTGGGGCTTTGCTTCCTGATCTGCCAGATGGTAAAGATGAGCAGTGTATTCTCTAAGGTGTCTTTTAGCTCAAATATTCTCTAGCCAGAGGTTTGCAAACTGGTGGCACAAAGACCATATTCAGCCAGCAGATGTGATGTGTTTGCCCTGTGTTGGGTGAGCCACATAGTGTTCTAATTTGAATTGACTGACGTCATTTAAAAATTTGGAGTTTTCACATAATAATCCTGATTTCTGGCTTCTCTTGGAAAAAGCCAATTAGATAAAACTAGGCTGGAATCCTCCATGGAAGTTTTCAGCTGGATCTGAGTAGCTGCTGCCCCCTTTAGACAAGGCCTGGGTCCTCCAGGGTCCACCATCCTACCTTTCCAGAGCCGACCACGGACTCACATCAAGTGTCTGCTCCTCTGAGTCTCCTACTCCTGACCAGCTTTTCACACGTCCATCCTAACCCATTTGGCATTTGAGTTTTCACCTGCTCTTCGGCACTTATAGGACAGAGATGGCATGGCCCAAACTCTCTTTAGATCATTGATGGCATCATTTGGCGATGACCTTGGTGGAAGACAGAAACTGGGTCCAATCAAAGACTGCCCTGGACAAGAAAACTGACAAAAGCTTTGGCTGCCTTATTTCTCCTACTAATCAGTTGAGCTCCAATCAATGGAACTCACAGCCCCAGGCAACCTATCTAGGGGTGATGGTCAGATCTGTCACAGACAGGGAATTGGTCACATGATTCCTCTGTGACTCATAGCAAGTTGGTAATTTTCTATAACTTGATTTTTCAAATGTGAAATAAGCTGGTTTCACACAGAGGCAAGTTTCCTTCTGAAGCTAAAATTCCCTGAAGCAATGAGAATCCCTATACATAGGCTCATCTGTCTGCCTTGGGTGTGTGTGTGTGTGTGTGTGTGTGTGTGTGTGTGTGTGTGTGTCTGCTTACTTTACAGGTTCTGTGATGAGTACGGTATCTACACCCAGAGTCCTAACTAGTGATTTAGGAACTGTAGGAACTGTGCAGGGACCAAAGTCAGGATGACCCTCATCAGTAGCTGATGTTCCCTAAGAACTGAGGGAGTCACAGCTTCAACAGCAGGATTGACAGTTTAGAGGGGGCCAGTGAGAGCTCACAGGAAGAGGAAGAACTTATCAGAGAATGCCTGATGCTGAAATCCCAGGCCAGAGCTAGACGTACAAAAAGGATCAGCAGTAGCACCTAACAAATGCTGCCAAATACCTTCCTTTCTCTCTCCCAGGTATTAATTTTATTGGGAAATTTTAACCCCGTGTAGCCTTAAAGGAGACAAGGATTCTAATAATCGACATGGGAAACTGGATTCCAGCTCAGCCCTCCAAATGCGACTCCGGTTGAAGCTGTGCAGGCTCTCTGGGTCTCAGAGCCCTAACTGTTAAATGTGCAGGCTGAGCTCAGCACACTGGGAGATTGGGATTCAGACAGCCTGGGCAGAAATCCCAGCTCTGCCGTGTTCTAGGTATGACCTCGGATGAGTTACCAACTTGTCCTGGGTCTCTGTTTCTTCAGCTGTAAAATGGGGTTAAAATAGTACCCTCCTTATTATCTGGGTGAGGATGGGATCATCTATGTAAAGTGCTTAGCACGGTACCTGCCTTGTAGCCACTAACTGAACATTTCTCAGCCAATGTTCTTCTTTTTCACGATTGACTATTTTAGAATCTTTGTCAGTAGTAACAATATCATCCTTTATTAAGTTGCTTGATTGGGTTAAGCACTTTTTTTTTAAAGATTTATTTATTTATTTGAGATGGGGGAGGGGCAAAGGAGAGGGAGAGAGAGAATCTCAAGCAGACTCTCAAGCAGATTTTATTTATTTTATTTATTTAAGAGAGAGAGAGCACACAAGCCCAGGGGGCGGGGGAGGGCAGAAGGAGAGGGAGAAGCAGGCTTCCCGCCGAGCAGGGAGCCCGATGCGGGGCTCGATCCCAGGACCCTGGGACCATGACCTGAGCCGAAGGCAGACGCTTAACCGACTGAGCCACCCAGGCGCCTCAGATGTGTGCTCTTCGTAGTGACCCTACGCAGCTTCCTGCAAATGTGAGGTCACCCCCAGTGAGAAAACCTTGTGGGGTCCTGCCCTCCTGTCATGTGGCTGAGGGAGTGAAGGTTTCAGTTCAGGGAAATTCCTTTACCGACATTGGGGATGGCTACTGAGTTTTGTGTGTGTTTTTAAAAGGTTAGTTGGTTTTGATACTTGCTTTTTTTTTCCTACTCATATAATCATTCTTAAATTGATAGCCTCTCCCAAAATTTGACGATGAAATATTCCTCTTAACTTTAAAACCTAGTCAAACTGACGGGAACAGCCCGGCTGTCGAGAAGCAAACTGGCACCACTGCAATTCAGAAGTGCTCTGAAAAGGACTTTTCTGATTTGAATATATATGTTAATAAATATGTTAGTCGGTATATTAGCATTTGCATTCGTATTGGATACATATATTTGCAGAAACCAGAAGCCAGAAAAGCCAGAAAATTTAACCCCTCCCCCACCAAAGGTTCAGTTCGCATTTGAGACAGAAATCCCCATGGAACAAAGTAGGTCACATTTGTCAGCACTGACTCCACAGTGCTGTCAGCCGCCCCCTCCCCCGCCCTGCCCCAACCCCAACCTGTTTTTGCTTTCCTCTCCTCTGCAGTCAGCTCAGACTTTGGCAAGCAGTCAAGAAGTGAACAAGAGAGACGCAAGTTCTCAGTATCTGACCCCTTACTGGCCGTTCAGCTGGGAGAGCTGGGAAACCAGTTTAAAAAAAAAAAAAAAAAAAAAAAGTTGTCTTTCTTTTCCTCGCTCCCCTCTAAAGAACTGCCTCTTTCTCCTCCCCACCACGAGAGAAGGAAAACAATCGAAAGCATTAGTATTCCCATGAAAAGGGGCAGTCACACAGGGTGCAGGCCCGCGCTAGGATGCTGCCAGGGGCCCAGAAGGGACCAACTCCAATTGCTCCACAGTCCCCGTGGCGGCGTGGTCAGATGGAGGGGACAGAGCCGTGATTCACAGCAGGACGCGCTGCTCACAGACCGGTCCTTCTCCCCGCGCTCCTTGGGTTCTCCTCTCCAACGGGATGATACCTGGTGTGCAAGCCTCCTTTTAGAAATGCATAGCTTCCACGATGTGTCTCCTTCCCTGTTGGCCTTTTAAGGACAACAGGGACCTCTTACCTAACCTGAAGTGTCTCCTTGTGTTGCTTTCAGGAATTGGGGTGCTCACCCAGGACACACTATGGTGCTTCAGCCAAGTGAAAGGCACCATCGAGATTGGAGCCACAGAAGGTAGGAGAAGCTTCCTCTCCTCTTTTCCTTGCCTCCTTGGGGGTTTGTGCTGGTTCCAGATTCGAAAACATTCATCCGTGCGTCCATGAATGTAAGGTCCCACACATCCCAGAATAGCCTTCTGAGCTAGAAATAGATTTAATGATTTCTTTCTATCCTTTTATTCTTTTGAAGCTTATTTTGTTCCCACCAATGAGGCAGCACTGAAATGAACTTTCAGTGAAACAGGTTTGCATAGAGAGAAAGGCTACACTTGGGCAAGTCGTGTTTCGGGACTGTCGGTCTGCTCTGGAGGATTTTGAGGCCAAACGTGGCCGCACAGTCAGATGTTAATCTCTTCCTTCCGTTCTCTGTTGAAGATCACTTGCTTCTCTGTACAGGAAGCACACAGGGAGAGTGAAGAATTCAAGTCTAGTCTTATAAACTGTGTCTGCACTGAGCCCCAGGATTAGCATATAACTGCCTTTCTGGCTCTCAGGAGATTTTCCTATTCCAGGCCCTTTACTTGGGATAATGCATCCATTTCCCGCCTCCTGAAGAACTTGTTTCTCATTCTCTTAGCTTTCTTCCCTCATAAGCCTGAGCTTGGAGACTTCCACGACTCTCCCAAAGGATGTCTGCATTTGAAAATAGCTGAATGATAGGCAACTGGAAGGAACTAGAATGGCCCTGCTGGGTGTCCTTAAAGGTTCGCTGTTCTAGTGGAATGCAGTGAGGGTACCTGAGACAGACTGTGTGGTGATGGCAGTAGGCACAGTTAACCAGATGTGCTATAAGACAGGTCTAAAGCGAAGAGAAATGAATGAGGGAGTGAAGAGTTGACAAGGTTGAAATTTAATATGGAAACTAACATGCCTAAGTGCATGTGGAATTTTGGGTCCTTCTACAGCATTTTAGTTCTGAGTAAAAATAATTTGAGTAAAAATTATTTTGAGTTATTTGGAGGAGGTGTTTTATCTGCAATTTTGCTGTAGTTTATTTTTAGAAACCCACTATAATGGTGGATACCTCCAAACCAAATGATTTATGTTAAAAGGGTGAGAGAAGGCACAGTAAAAGTAGTTAATAACTAAATCTATAAAATTACATTACCGTATAGCATCTTCTATTTTTTAGGTGCACTATAAACTGGAGCTTTACAAACACTTCTCATAAAGCTCCTGGGAAGCAGACAAAACAGGCTGTGTTAGGCCCATTTTATGCTCATCGAATCCAAAATATTTCTGAGCATTTCTTTGTGGCAGCATTGTCCTAGGCCTTGGAGATGAAAAAGGCAAAGGGAGAAAATGACTTACTCCCTCACTTCATGGATTTTAAGAAATCTGAAGCTCAAGTTAACCACTTGCTTCACATCTTGGCCATAATTCAAAATCTCTTGTGCTTTTTAAACCATAGGGACTTCCAGGTCCCCCAAGAGCTGCTGAGTTGGAGGTTCAAGGACCAGGGTGGTACAGTGTGTTTTAATGAGCTCGCCCAGATGATTCTGATGCAGTAGGCTGGCTTTGGGGACCACCAGCCTGGCTGACCTGTTCCAGGCTATCCATTATTCTCAGACTCTGGACCTGAACCTTGTGTTTGTGACTGGCTCCCCACCAGTTACAATGATCTGGGTGGCTACTCAGGCTAGAGCTCTTATCAATGGAGTATTCACTGTGTGGTGAGGACTCTGCCAAGTGCTTGAGAGAAGTTAGTAAGATAATGTAGGTACAGCATTTACCATAGTGCCTGACAGTTTGAAAGTACTCTATATTTGTAAACTGTGATAAAAATCATTATAATTAGACCTTCATTCTAATTCAATCCTCAGGAAAACCTTACGAGAGGTAGGTATTTTTAGTCCCACTTTACCTATGAGGATACTGAAGCTAAACAAACACACACGCGCAAGACTAAGTTCTTCGTCAAAGGCTCCAGAGCTAATAAATGGCTGAGCTAGGTTTCAACCCAGTCTGTAGGACTGGAAAGCCTCAGCTCTTTAAACATTGTTCCGAAGACGGGTTCTTACTTAGGAGTTTGGAGTAAGGCCCAGGAATCTGCATTTTTCATGCCCGCTCTTAGATGATCATCGTGGGCGCAGGGGAACCGAGGATGTGCTCACATGGTTGCTGCCCATAATGAGTAAGCAGCATACTTAAATGAACGGTTCATTGAGTCAGAATGATACTCACTACCAACTTTTGTCAGAAAAATCACGTCAAATGGTGAATAAAGCGGTGAATAAAGCGGTAAGTATTTTTTAAGAGGAGAATCAGATTGGATACTGACACGCTGCCCCTGGTGCTAGGTTCCCTGGCCAGCATATCTTTGATGTCATTCAACCTACACTAATAGTGCCTCAGAGACAGTTGAGTGTTTGTTGAGTGAATTTAATGAATGACTTTCACTTGATAAAAATCAAGGTTGTTCACAATCAGGTTCTTTATTTTTTTAATTGGCCTGCTCTACCCAAGTTAGTTTTCTACACTGATCAAAGTCATTAAAAATTATTCAGCTTTCACGGGCACCTGGGTGGCTCAGTCGGTTAAGATGGTTAAGCATCCCAACTCTTGGTTTCAGCTCAGGTAATGATCTCAAGGTCATGATCTCAGGGTCGTGAGATCAAGCCCTGTGTCGGGCTCCTTGCTCAGTGTGGAGTCTGCTTAAGACTCTCTCTCCCTCTGCCTCTCCCCACCCCTCTCTCTCTCTCTAAAATAAATAAATAAATCTTTAAAAAGATTATTCAACTTTCAACTTTCCCTTCCACTTTATGTATTCCTATTAATGACTTTTCCATTCCATTTCTACCACTTTATTTTATTTTTTAAATTTTTTAAATTTTTCATTTTTTAAATTTAAATTCAATTAATTAACATATAATGTATTATTGGTTTCAGAGGTAGAGGTCATTGATTCATCAGTCTTATATAACACGCAGTGCTCATTACATCACATGTCCTCCTTAATGTCCATCACCCAGTCACCCCATTCCCCCACCCCCATCACCTCCAGCAACCTTCAGTTTGTTTCCTATGATTAAGAGTCTCTTATGGTTTGTCTCCCTCTCTGATTTCATCTTGTTTTAGTTTTTCCTCTCTTCCTCTATAATCCTCTGTTTTGTTTCTTAAATTCCACATATGAGTGAGATTGTATGATCATTGTCTTTCTCTGATTGACTTATTTTGCTTAGCATAATACCCTCTAGTTCCATCCATGTCATTGCAAATGGTATGGTTTCATTTTTTATGGCTGAGTAATATTCCATTGTGCATGCCATAAGATATATACCATATCTTCTTTAACCATTTATCTGTTGATGGACATCTGGGCTCTTTCCATAGTTTGGCTATTGTGGACATTGCTGCTATAAACATTGGGGTGCACTTACCCCTTCGGACCACTACATTTGTAGCTTTGGGGTAAATACCCAGTTGTGCATTTGCTGAGTTGAAGGGTAGCTCTATTTTCAACTTTTTGAGGAACCTCCATACTGTTTTCCAGAGTGGCTGCACCAGCTTGCATTCCCACCAACAGTGTAGGAGGGTTTCCCTTTTTCTGCATCCTCGTCAGCATCTGTCGTTTCTTGACTTGCTAATTTTAGCCATTCTGACCAGTGTGAAGTGGTATCTCATTGTGGTTCTGATTTGTATTTCTCTGATGCCAAGTGATGTTGAGCACTTTTTCATGTATCTGTTAGCCATATATATGTCTTCTTTGGAGAAAAGTCTGTTCATGTCTTCTGCCCATTTCTTGGCTGGATTATTTGTTCTTTCGGTGTTGAGTTTGATAAGTCCTTCTAGCTGGTAACCTTGGCAAAGTCACTTAATGTCTCTGTGCTTAAGTTTCTTTGTATGTGAAATGGAGTTAATACAGACTCCATTAGGATGGCAGTGAATGCTAGGTGAATAAAGTTATGTGTGCATATATACATGTATATATGTTATGTGTATTTTTATATATAATTCTATATGTCTATAATATAAATATACATATGATACATACAGTGTCTAGGTGGTTATAAGATGCTCAGATTGCATTACCCGTTAATACTGTATTATAAAAGTAGGGCTGAGGTGAAGTGACAGAAATAAAGATACATATTTTAATGCAGTATTTTGGAAAACCAAAATTAATACAAAGAATTCATAATGAATAAAATATCAAAATATTACGTAAAGACAGGATCAGTATTACTGATTTATTTTTCCTTTACTTCAGGTTCTAATATGGCTCAGCATGGCACTGTTATTGCTAATTTAATTAAATGTACATCTTAGGTATCTGCTAATAGGCGAGAATTTTTCATATTCCAAATTATTCAGTAGGATAGTGGATAAATAATACTATGAGCCCAACACTAAACATTGAGTGAGTTTTTATTAGATCCATAGCACTGCCCTAGAAAATGAAAGGGTAATAAAGATAAATAAAATATAGTCCGAATTCTCAAGGAATGCACCGTTTACCGGGGGGGAGACAGGAATTGGTACATAAGAATAAGGCATTACGTTAGTAAAAATAATACAAGGCAAAGTGAGCTAAAGAAGAAGTGCTTTGACTCAAGGCTAAGGTGCTTTGAGTACAAAAGAGGTAGAAATCTCATATATTTGGGATACAAAGATAGACTTAATGGGAAGAAGTCATTCAAGATAGAACCTAAACAGTTTTTAAAAATACAACATTTGTTCTTTTCCTTTTCTGGAAATGTAAATGTACTAAGTGTATGTTCTCAGTCTAGAGAATTTTAAGTAAAACTAAAAAAAAATCAGAAAACAAATTTCATTCATAATCTCACAATCCACAGATTAATACTGCTAAAGTTTGTGGTGTATTTTTTCTAGTCTCTGGACTATGTATATTCATCAGTTAATTCAGTCAACAAACAAGTGCCATGTGCCAGAAACTGCAGAAGGGACTGGTTAGTTTGTAATGAACAAAATCAATATTTTTTTTTTACCAAAAGGGTCATAATGGAAATACTATTTTATTAATAGATATTTTCACTTAACAATATATGACGACCATCTTTCATATTATGAACAGTAGATATGCCCTAATTTATTTTCCTCAATTTTCAAGGTTTGTAATAACACTGCGATGAACATGCCTAATAGCTACCCTACATTCATGCAGGAAAACCTGTGTGGTAGCCTGATTAAGAGCCTATGTTTTATAATAAAATACCTGGTTAAAAATTTGGCCTTGCTTCTTCTTCTTCTTTTTTTTAAAGATTTTATTTATTTATTTGAGAGAAAGAGGGCATGCACAGGGGCAGAGGTAAAGGGAGAGAGAGAGAGAGAGAGGGAGAAGCAGACTCCCCGATGAGCAGGGAGCCCGATGCGGGACTCAATCCCAGGACCCTGGGATCATGACCTGAGCTGAAGGCAGATGCTTAACCGACTGAACCACCCAGGTGCCCCTTGCCTTGCTTCTTATTGTCAAAGAGCAAGTTACCTCAAATTTTTCATTATTCCATTTCCTAATATGGAAAATTGGGATAATAAAATCTACCTGAAGAACAATTAGACTATAATTAGATATTTTAAACAACACAGCACATAGAAAATGTTCAGTAATTATGATTAGTTACTGTGATTTTTATCATTGGGATATACCTCCATTTTCTATGTGCTGTGTTATTTAAAATATCTATTTATATGATGTACAAGTAAAAAAAAAGGTTTTATAATGAGAGACTTGGCCAATAAAAAAAGTATAAAACTAGAAGATCATCTGAAGTTTTGATGAACACTAGGAAAGATGTAAACAGGGTGGTCTGAGAGAGTTCCTGGAGGAAACACCTCAGCACAGGGCGCCGGGAAAAGCCCCTTTGAGGAGGTGGCACCTGAACTGCGGTCTGAAGGTGGGGAATGTGCCAGAGTTCAAAGAACCATGCCTTGGTCATTGTAGGGAGTAATAAAACAAGTACTCATATAGGCCCAGCGCCATCTAAAAGATGATGTTTTCGAAACACAGAGGAGCACTCAACATGACGGGAGCTGGGTGGGAGAAAACTGTGGTCTTGGGCTACCTACCAGAGAGGCAGGACAGGGCTAGATCAGACAGGACCTTTTAGGTCACCTCACAGAGTCTGGATTTTATTCTGAGAATAATGGGATTCCTTGCCCTTGAAGGAGTTTAAGGACTAAATTGATACCATTTTAATAAATTCTTGGAATTCTATTGAGAGACAGCGTGACTTTATTGGAGAAGAGAAGGTACGGACGATGAGAAGAGATTCCAGACATATTTTGGAGGTCATGGACTGGATTTTTAGGGAGGGATATTGTAAGGAATTAAGATGGCTCCCAAGTTTTGGTCTTGAGGGACTGACTGGGTGGTGTGTGAGTACAAGTTGTGGAGCCTGGGAAACCTGGAAAGGAAACATGTTTGGGGTATGGACTCCCCCCACCGCCCCCCGCCGAGGTTCAATAGCTGGGTCTATGAAATAAACTGACAATAGGCAGATTAACAGGAGAAAGGGTACACAAAATTATTAATTGTTAATATTATGTACATGGAGACATCACAGGAAAAACATTATGAATATGCAGAAAGGCATTGAGATGTGAGCGTTTATATGTCATCTGAATAGGGGAAGGAAGGAGAGAGGTATGCCTCTTAGAGGAAAGTAAATGAATTTTGGGAAAGAGGAATGGGCCCTTAGAATAGCAGATGGCAGGTGTGATAGTTTGCGACCCAGTTTGTCTGGGGGTGGTGTCTCCTCTAGTCTCTCCTGGGATAAGAGTCCATCTTCCCTGGTTAATGAAACTCCCAGAGAGAGGATTTGTGACAGCTGAGTTCCTTTTGGAGACTCTATCTTTAGGCAAATAGGGGGGAATTCTGTGAAAGCCGCTCCCTACATATACTATTTTTTAAGTGCCTTTAGCTCAAAATAGTCAATATACCAAAGCAGCATATTTTAGAGCAGCATGTCCTGAACTGCCTGAGGGAGAAAAATTATGAGCTTCATTTTGCACATATTCAGCGTGAAGTGTTTGTAGGACACTCAGGTGTAGATGCCAAGAAGAAATTTGTATCCATGAGTGCGGCTCTTCAGAGCGAGAATGGGAGTTGGAGGCAGAGATTGAAATGAGGGAGGTGTCAGCACATCAGTGGTATTTGGAACCACTGTACTGGATGGCCTCACGTAGGTCACACACTTGGCAAACAATTGTCAGTGGCCTCCAGCTTCCCCTGTTTTGCTGCGGTTAGGATGACTTCTAAGCCTTGTCCACTTAGTTGATCCTTGGAAGACGCTTACACATTGAAAGGTTTGCCATGTGTAATTCTTGTACTTGATTTGTGCCACTCACGCACTTCACGTGTGATTTCATCCCATGACATCCTCCGCTGTGTCGTCACAGGAGAACTTTCCATGGTGGAAATCGCCCACTCTGGACGTGAGACCACGTCTCATGCATGATTCTGTGCGTGGGAAGAGATCAGAACTACCTGATGGGATTTCTGTGGCCATCTTCTTTCTGATGCTACAATTCCTCATCCCGCGGTTCTTCAATATTTGTCGGTACAGGTCATTCCATCCTATTGACGGGAGATAACTATGATATTTATTCTGATTTGCTCCACGGGCATAACCTTCTTCTCTTCCCCTCGCTCCGACAAGATGGCTCACGTAGAGGAATGGATGAGGCATTCTATCGATTCTGTTTTCTAATGAGAGAAAAGTATCAATCTGGCTGCCCCCATGAGGTGCGTTCCATACACCCTCAACTAAAAGCTGATGCTTGTGAGTGGCTTCCTTGCAAAGGGAAGTCCTCTACCTAACACATTTGCAGGGAAAGTCTGATCTTTGCCCTGAGAAATGCAGGGATTTGGGGAATGGTTTTTCGGTTTCCCTTTGGGTATTACGACTTTTTGCTGTTGCCAATCAATCAATCAGTCAATCTGATTGGGTTGTCTCAAAGCAGTGTAAAGACTATGACCTTCTCATTTTATAGAGAGAAGTCAGTGACTGACAAATAACCTTTCTCAGCTGTCTGTGCAACCTACAAGGCATAGGGTGATTATGTTACGCCATAGATCTTCGCTTAAGAGATAGAAGATGTAGGGGCACCTGGGTGGCTCAGATGGTTAAGCATCTGCCTTTGGCTCAGGTCATGATCCCAGAGTCCTGGGATCGAGCCCCACATCAGGGTCCCTGCTCAGTGGGGAGCCTGCTTCTCCCTCTCCTTCTCCTGCTCCCCACTGCTGTGCTCTCTCACTCTTTCTGTCAAATAAATAAAATCTTTAAAAAAAAAAAATTCCTTAAAAAAAGAGATAGAAGATGGAGTCTTGCTTGCTTGCTTGCTTGCTTCTCCTGCTCCTGGAGCCAGGGTGTAGTGGTGGCTGTGGTAAGAACTCTAGTTTCAGGAGGAAGAGCTGTTGGTTTGGGTGGAAGCTTTCTGGATCAACAAGGCCAAGCCACCAACATAAGATTATTCATCAGGCACTAATCTGAAACTGGGTTCAGCTACCTAGTTAGTGACCTTAGGTGACTGAATGATCTTCAAACCTTATTGTGCATGCAAATAATCTGGGAGGGTGTTAAAATGCATATTCCTAGGTCCTACCCCTAGAGATTCTGATTCCGAGCAGCTGGGATGGAGTCAAAGAGCTTGCAAATTGCACAGACATGCCTGATAATTCTAACATGGGTTGATCCAAAAGACACACTGAGAAATTCTATTCCTTCTTTCCTTACATCAGAGGAGAGAGAGGGAGACATCTGAGCATATTTGGAGTGCTTTTAAAGGAAACCAGAATGCCAATAAATACAAGGTTACTGTGCAGCCCAGCTCTGCCCCAGGCGCTGAAGGGAATGAAAACCTCTCCTCTATGTGTCAAAAGGAAGCTTGGATCTCCTCTGTGCACCTGTAGTCCACAAAGGGATTTCCTAAGTAACTTTACTTTGTGCAGGGCTCCAATCCACTAGAAGCAAAACTGGTCAGATTATGAACAAGTTACCACAAGATGAAAGCATTTTTCTCAGCTGTGAGGGAGGCTGTCGATGCAGAGAGCTGCAGGCTGGTGGTACTCTGAAGGCAGCCGGGGGAGAAGTGGACTCCTAGGAAGCTGGCAAGGCTCTGTGGGGGAGGGGAAGCAAGTTCTCCGAGCAGGACCCAGGTCAAACATCCTGTCCTCTTTGTAAGCATTAGGTAATTAAACATGTTCCGGGCCAAGAAAGAGAAAAGGCTTTGTGGCTGATCATTTCACCCATGCCCAAATGCCAATCACACGAAATGTGTTTAAAAAGCAAACATTTATGGAGCACTTACTATGTGTCAGGCCCTGGGCTGAGTTCAGGTAGGGCTCATCTATTCCTTTGGATAAATTACTCATCTTTTCTGGGCTATGATGTTGAGAAGCTTTGTTAATGAGGTCTTTGAAAATACTATACAATGCCTGGCCATGACAGAGTAATAAAAAAGATAATTCTATTTAATCAGACTTCACTAAGCCAGATTTTATAATAATAACTTTCAGTATATTATCCCCTTTCAGCTTTGTCACATCAATAAGATACCAGGCAACTTACCCTCATTTTACAGTGGAGGTAATTGAGGCTCGGGAAGTTTAACCACTTTTCCCGGTAACACACCTGTCTGACCTCAGTTAGTGTTCAAGAGCTCCTAGGAAAGTTGCCTGGCACCGAATAGAGGCTCAGTGAATATTTATTGAATGAATATGGACTTCAGTAAGTAATAAATGTCACCAAATGAAAAAAAAAATCAGTATTACCATTAACACAACAATAATGAATGCTTTCAGGAGAATAAAATAGCTCATTCAAAACAATCCATTACAAATATACACAGCATTTTCCTGCTTTTAACATTTATTTCTTATAACCCCCAGGGGAGATAACTAGAGTAGGTCTTATAATCCCACATTACAGAGATAAAAGAGATAGTATAGATATTACAGATAGTAGACAGGTTATTCCTCAGAGAGATGAGGAGGTTAAGGCAGATAGAGATAAATTTTAAATTGCCCAAGGTCTCATAGAGACCAGAAAGCAAACTTTTGAATCATACACAGGCGATTTTTCTACTTCTCATCTTCCACTACACAATATGGATTGATGACTTTGGGTGGGGGCAACTCTGTTCTAGAAGTACTGACTCTGAATTTGAAACATGGTTGACTGTCTTTAAAATGCAGGGCACTAGTTACAAGGCATTGCAAGGGAAACCCATCACTCAAGATGCTTTCAGCTGCAACAGAAAATTCATCTCAAAATACCTAGAATAGTAAAAGAATTATTTCCCTCCCCCCTTAGTCCTGCAAATATCCACAAATAGATATTTGCCTACTGTGTGCTAGGCATTCAAGGCCCTGGAGATTCAGTAGCAGAGGAGACAGACAATAGATTAGTAAGTAGAATATAAAATATAAGGATGTAAGTACAATAGAGGAAAATAAATCAGTAGGGGTGCAGGAATGTGGGTATTCTCTTTTAAATAGGAGGGTCAAGCCTTCGTGCAAAAAATAACATTTGACCAGTGGTGTGAAAAAGGCAAAAGATCAAGTCATGTGGATATCTGGGGTGGAGAGTTTCAGGTAGAGGTAACCGCCGATGCAAATGCCCTGAGGCAAGAGCTTCTCTGGTAAGTTCAAGGACTAGACATGAGGCTGGTGTGGCTGAAGTTGAGTGAGCAAAGGGGGAAGCTGTGAGAGATGAAAGCAGAGGGGATGGCAGCTGGACGCAAGCAGGGGCCTTCCAGATCACTGGAAAGGCCTACTCTTCTGCCTAAATGGGGCAGAGCCACTGGTTATACCATGCTCTTTCTAGCAGCAGGTCAGTATCGTATGGGTAGGGACCAAGGTCAAAAGCAAAGAGCCCATCCTGTTCAGTGGTTATGGCAGTAATCCAATTTTCCACATAAGTCCTGAGGCGGGGAACCCCCTGAGCTCATTAGTTCCCTGGCTGAAGTACAGCATGGGGGACTCAGATCTTCTCCATCTTCCTGCCTGGCTGCCCCTGGAACATCAGCTTTGTCCCAGAACAATTGTTGCCCTTCTGGGTGTCACACTGAGATAGACACGACAATATCTAATGAAAGGTTGTTTGACTTAAACAAAACAAAATAGCAAGGACTATCCCCCCAGATGTCCCCAGAAAATTTCTCTAGATGTCCCCTTGGCCTCAGTGGGAGTCACATGCCTTCTGAGCCAGCATTGCCACAGAGAATGGGATCAGCCTAAGTGGCTTCACAGATCAGGCTTGCATCTGAGCATGGTCTAGGACTGCCATCTCTGAGTGGAGGATACCATGAGAGAATCCGGGTGCAGCAGGGAAGGGGGTGCCATTCCAGCTGGCCCCAACATGGTGGCCGCTATGGGAAGAAGAGGCAGATGGGGCTTCACCAATTCTTTTGCTACCACTGGGCAACGAGTGGAGGTTCATTGGCTTATTCTTTGTGGAGCATTCAGTTCAGGCAAACCCAAATGCCGCTCTTCCCTAGACTGCCTTGAAGCTGGGGTCTGGGTGTGTGAGAAGATGACTTGCCTTTTGTTTTCTTTTTATGTTACTAATTAAGCCGGCTCAGCATCATTCCACTTAGTGCCTATGTTATTTGTTAGTGGAATTTAAAAGCTGAGAATAAATAATTAAGCACTTGGACACTGTGGGATGATTCCTGATCTTGTGCTCAAGGTTTCAAATAAGCGTCAAGCCTTTTTCTTTAGCATGTTTATTTTTAATTTATTAGGTAACGCTTTTTTTTTTTTTTTTAGGAGAGTATAGCTACCTTTATAATACTACGGTTAAGGGTAAGAAAATTGAAAACTTGAATTTCAAGGGCACCTGCGTGGCTCAGTCAGTTGAGCGTCTGATTCTTGGCTTCAACTCAGGTCACGATCTCAGGGTTGTGAGATCGAGCTCTGTGTCAGGCTCCCTCTTCTGTGGGGAGTCCGCTTGAGATTCTTTCTCTCCCTCTCTCTCTACCCCTCCCCCTGCTCATGTGCTCTCTTTCTCTCTCTAAAATAAACAAATAAATCCTAAAAAAAAAAAAAAGGAAAATTGGATTTCATTCAACCATTTATTCAGTAAATACGTATTGGGCACTAGGTGTTGGAAACACAGCAGAACTCAAAATCGCCAATATCTCCAGTGTTATGAAGTTCACATTCTAGTGGTGAGATGGACAATTAAACAAAGTGACAAAGACATGACATAATTTCAGATGGTGATGGGTGTTATAAAGAATATAAAATGTGGTAACCTGATAGTGGCCATGTGAGGGGATGGGCATGCTCCATTAAACAGTCATTCTGTGGAGGCTCTTCTAAAAAGGCAGCATTTGAGTTAAGACCCAAGTAATGAGTAGAAGCCAGGTTCAAAAGACTTGTTGGGATAGCACTTAAACACAGGGAACAATGAGTGCAAAGGCCCTGAGGCACAAGCAGTCTAGGCCTGACCAGAAGGTAGCCCAGAGCGCCTGGGGCAGTGAGTGGGAGAAGGGTGAGGTTGCAGTGAGAGGCAGAGGCAGGTTCCAGTGAGGCCTTGCAAGCCTTGGTAAGTAATAGGAGTTTTAGTCTGGGCACAATGGGAAGCCACTAGAGGATCTCAAGCATGGGCATATCCTGGTGTTTGAAGTAGTACTAGTAAAATGGACGACTGGTCATTTGACCGTCCACATAAGCCGAGCGCATTTCACCTCAAGGGAGAACGTCAGTAACCCGACCGTTTATGGAGTGGTACTACGAAAATTCAACCTCACCTTTAAACTCAAACTTTTTTTATTGTTCGTTTTGTTAGTGCTTCTAACCTGGAGGTCTTCAGACCTCACCTCTCAGAGTGGAAAACTGCCCGTGGTCTGCGGCTCACTGTGGCGCGCACATCTTTGCTCAGAACCATCATAGGAACTTGTAAAATGTTAGTTCTAGTGCCCAGAAATCGATTTTCAAGGCATTGTTGAGATCACGTAAATTTGGGAGCTCATAGAACTGGCAGGGTCCTCTCACTCTGTAGCTTGGGGAACGTGGGATCTTTTTTTAAAACAATGTTACTCTTTATGTAGCATTTCCATAACTGTGTCAGCTGTTTTTTTAAGAATCATTACTACCTATTGTTTCAGGAATGATTCTCCTGATTACAATTTAAGGCAACCTTTCCCCATATTATGGCACAAGTCATTTCTCAGTGTGTGCTTCTTCCTCTCTACCATCCATCACACCGACCAGGCAATTTCCATGCTGACAGGTCTGTACAAATGATATCCAAGCAGTAATGACTTCCAAATATTGATATTAAGTGCTTATTTCCCAAGGAAAACTGGTGTTAATTTTCTACAACTTACCATTTCACACATGCTCCAGAATTTACCTTCTTGCTCCTTATTCGTCCATGATTCGTGTAAAGTGCAGCTTCTCATCAGACGTACCTGAGAGCAGATGTATCTTAATACATAATTTACAGCTTGCTAAAGATAAGCTGTCTCTTAAAAATACCATTAGTTAATCGCAACTTAAATTCATGAAATTAAAAAAATAATTCATAAACTTTATCCCAAAAAGAAAAAAAAACCCAAACCAACAAAAACCTCCAGGTATTATTTTTAAAATACTTGCATTTCTTTTCACAGAAAGTGATACTCTGTGTCCCTAATAGAAAGCTGAGGGCATCATGAAGAACGAACTTACCATAGTTAAAAGCATGAGCCCAGTGTAATGGATACACTCGTCAAATCACTAAGTTGTACACCTGAAACTAATGTAACATTGTGTGTCAACTCTACTCAAAAAAAAAAAAAAAGAAGAAGAAGTATAAACTCTGAACAGACTGGATTTGAGTCCCAGTGCCACCACTTTCTATGTCACTTTGAATGGGTTACATAACCTTAGTTTCATTTAACTTTACTTTTCTCCTCTGTAAAATGGGGAATATAATAGCTTCTCCTTTGTAGGTTTTTGTGAGAATAAATCAAATAATCCATGAAAAGGACAGAATAGGACACAGTAAATGCTAAGTAAATGTTAGCTATTATGCATATGAAAGCAGATTCCAAGAAAATGTTAAAAATCTGTCATCCCTGCAGCCATGAGATAATTATTTATTTTTAATCTTTCATATCTGATAAGTTTGATAAACTTGTTTCAAAATGAGTTTAAAATGACCAGCAGATTCCCACGTTTACGAAAGGATTACTTACATATGGCTGCAAACAAAAACAAGCCTCTGCCCTGGAAAGAACAGTAACCTCTGTGGAAGATTCTAGGCTTGGGTTCTATCTATGTAATGCCAAAGCAGTTAAAAGAGAATCATAGGTAATTAATTACCCCTACATCATCCATAAACATAAACAATTAATTAATGCTCGTTACTCCTAATAAAAGTATCATTTGTCCACATGTTCTTAATGAGCAAGTAGGTAACAATGTGGTTTAAACATGTAGATTCATAGCATAGTGGACTTTAAAGGAAGCTGGAAGATCATTTTTCATCTCCCCGTTTTACAGAGGGAGGAAATGGGCTACAGAAAGGAAGAGGGATGCAACCAAAGCCACACATGTCCTCTGCCACCTAACCACTTCATGTCTCCATGGCTCAGGCTCCTGTGTGATGTTACAGGGTTAGATTAGCTCTCTCATAGTTCTTCCCATTAAAAAAATACCATGAACCTGAGGCATCCGGTTGGCTTAGTCAGTTGAGCACCCAACTCTTGATTTCGGCTCAGGTCATGATCTCAGGGTCATGAGGTCGAGCCCCATGTCGGGCTCAGCGCTCAGCGTGGAGTCTGCTTGTCCCTCTCCTTCTGCCCTTCTCCTCCGTGCTCTCTGTCTAAAAAAAAAAGGAATTAATTAAAAAAAAATACCATCAACCTGTGCTCCCTGACCTCTGGCGACCAAATATCTGTTAGATAGATTATTCAGACTCCATTTTCTCAGCCGGTTGTTTCTTACATGTAGACACTGGACTCCGTGCTCCCTGCGAGGGGGCAGGGAGGGAGGCAGCAGCCCCTCCGAGAGCCTCTGTGGGGCCTTCTGGCTGACACGCACCAGCTCTTTTCTCAATGCTCAGTATTTGCCTCCAGATGAAGTCACCTCCCTGGCCTCCTCTGAAACCTTTCACATCAATGACTGACATGTCCCTACTTCTCATGGACAGGCAGCTTGATAAATGGGGAGAAAAAAAAGCCATGACTGGAAACGGCTTTCCAAAATTCCAAGAACAGCATTAGAACAAGGGCCAGATCTATCTTGTTTGCCTAACACAGTGCCTGGCACTTACCAAAATTTGATATACTTAACATGGAATAAAAATCGTAGCCAGCACTGAGCATATCCAGTATTCCAGGCATCAGACTCATGACGTGTCAGGGACTTGCTGAGGTCTCACTTCTCAGTAGAGACACCATGACCCAGTGGTGAGGAGTACAGGCTCCAGAAATGTTAACCCAGGTTTGCATCCCAGCTATGTAACTCTTGGGTATGGCATTTCATCCATCTGTGCCTCAGTGTCCTCATTTGTAACATTATCGTTGAAGCTACCTCAAGGGTTTTTGTGAGGATTAAATTAGCTAACACATATAAAGTATTTTACAACACAGCATGGATATAGTTGGCAATCAGTAAATGCTTGCTCTCTCGTTGTTAGTATTGGGACCAATTTAATCATTCTATCAATGTTGTAAAGGAGGTATTCTAATACACAGATTTTGGATACAGAAATTGAAATTCAAAGAGCTTAAATGATTCAGTGATTCCTTCAAAGGTATTGTTGGTAGCTGAAAGACTTATGATTTAAACGTAGAAGGCAAACACTCAAATGAATTAATCATGGTTATATGTGGTGGTTCAGAGGGGCCTCTGGAGTCAGGGAGTTGGATTTGAATCTTGGGTCTGTCATTTACAGATATGTGCCCTGGAGCAGGTTATCCTGAGCCTTGACATACTAAGAATAACAGATCCTATATAATAGGGATATTGCAAGACTTGAATGAGATAATAATTTTAATACTTAGGGACCTGCACTCAGCAGGAACCCATAAACATTCTTTCATTTTTGTTGTTGTTGTTGTTGTTATTAGTAGCAATGGCTGTAGTCAACTTCAGTTACTTTCTCCAAAAGCCCGCCCAAATACCTTAGAGTCATCCTTGACACCTGCCTTCCTAACTTCCCTCAATACACATGCTCATCTACCCTAAATCCTATGTCATCCTTCCTCCTAAATATTTCAAATGATCTCTTGAATTCCTTGACCGCTCTCTAGCCACAATGCCGCTATCCTACTTTGGATGCCATCTTCTGTTCTCTGGATATGGAAGCAGCCTCTTTGGTTTTCTCCCATTTTCCTTCTCATCTTGACCACTTCCTTTCTATTCGCCACATTGGAGCTACGGTAGTATTCTTAGTACACGCACATGTGGCTTGCCTCCCTAAAGGTTTCAAAGGGCTTCATTGTTCTTAGGGTACTCTCAGCCTGTGTCACTGCTTGCCTGCGTGTCCTCTGTGCTTTGTGTTTCCTTCCACACCATAGTTCCTCACCTCCAGTACTACACACATGCTCTCCCCTTTGCCAGGAACATTGCTCACCCTCTCTTTCCCTGCAAACCCCTCCTCATCATTCAGACCTCAGCTCTGGTGTCACTTTCCCTAGCCAGCCTCCCCTAACCCCTGTCTCTAAGCTTGGCGGCCCTTCTAGGAGGTCCGGGCTGTTACCCTTCGTAGCACTTGCCAAATGCATTATAGTTTCCTTACTCCTTGTATGTTTTCTCCACTAGCTTATAAGCTCCATGAAGGCAGGGCCAGATCTGATGTGCCTACTATAACTAGAAGTTGTGTAACTATCACTAGTGCCCGGCACAGTGCCTGGCACAGAGTGGTACTTAACAAATATCTATTGAACAAATGCATGCATGAATTAGCACCAGCTCTCCATTCAGCAAAGGCCATGAAGACAGGAGACTCTAAGAATATTCATTTGAGTGGCAAGAGCGATGTCTCTTACTGCTGCCTTCAACTCCCTGTTTGTAGATTGGGTTGATGGGATTCCTTTAAATCTAAATTATATACAATGGAATATTATGCAGCCATCAAAAAATGAAATCGTGCCATTTGCAGTGACATGCATGGAACTAGAGGGTATTATATTAAGCGAAATAAGTCGATCAGAGAAAGACAGATACCATATGATTTCACTTGTATGTGGAATTTATGAAACAAAACAGATGAACAGAGGGGAAGGGAAGAAAAAATAAAATAAAACAAACACAGAGAGGGAGGTAAACCATAAGAGACTCTTAACTCCAGGAAACAAAGTGAGGGTTGCTGGAGTGGAGGGGGGTCAGGGGATGGGGTAACTGGGGGATGGGCATTAAGGAGGGCACTTGATGTAATGAGCACTGGGTGTTATATTCATCAACTGATGAATCACTAAACACTACTCCTGAAACCATTAATACACTATATGTTAATTAAATTGAATTAAAAAAAATTATAAATAAATGAGTAAGTAAGTTTATTTATTACAGAATAGAGCTGTCATTTTCCAACATGCCAGCATCAGTGGTTGCCTAAAGACTCAGGTAAACCAAATGGCAACAACATTCTATTTTCAAATTTTCAAAAGCCCTTTTACAAATATTGTTTCATGGGATTTACACGGCAGCCGTGTGAGAGAGTGAGGTGAGGAAACGAAGACACGGAGAATTCCAGAAGCACTTAGTTTGCTGACTGTTCATCAAATGATTATTTGTACGGCCCGAGCCCTGGTCTCTGAGGCAGTCTCGCTATAAAGCCAGGATTCTCCATGTGTGTGTATGTGGGCGACAGCTTTGCCCCCACCCCAGGGGATATTTAGCAACATCTGGGGACATTTTTGATTGTCACCGTGGAGGTGGGGAGGTGCCCCTGGCATGTCGTGGCTTGAGGCCAGGGATGCTGCTACACATCCTAGAGTGCCCAGGAGAACTCCCCCTCCCAGCGCCCACCCCCCACCCCCCACCTGCAGCCCCACTCCCACCCTCAGCAAAGAATTATCCAGGCCAGAACATCACTAGTGCTGATGCTGATAAACCCAGCTGTCAAGCAAAACTCGGACTGAAACAGAAAGGAACGTTAAGTGGGTAACTCTCTCCAGATGCAGGAGACGGGCGAACGCATAGCCTCTCTAAAGGCCTGACATTTGAATTAAAAACTGAACTACTCTGCAGGACACACAGAAGTCTAGTGCAGGCGGCTGTATGTGCAGGGTGGTAAACCCAGGGGAGCGCCTTCGCCCAACGAGCAAGTCTTCTCTCCGTACCTCAAGAACAACAGGTCGAGCATTTTCTCCCCTGCTGCCTCTTGAAAGATTTACTATTATGGCCTCTCAGAATCAAGGGAAAACTTGTGTTAAAGTGTTTTCTACAGAAGACATTAAACCTGATCACTCAAACCTTCTCTTTTATCTCTAAAGGGTGGCCTAAGGGTCCGAAAGCTAAGATCTTGCCACCTGGGTCCATGTGCTGGGTTACCTCAAAATCCTCTAATGTTCTCATCTGTCCAGAAGGAAATGGCACTGCCTGCTCCTGAGGATGAAGGCCAAAACAGATAGCATAGCCACAGAAAGCCGTAAAAAATGCACTCTTACTATCTTAGCATATTGATTCCTTTGCATCTGTTCATCGTTTAACTAAAGCCCAGAGATGCGCAGGAGAGAAGCAGACAAAGCAATTCCTTTTGAGGAAATGGAAGCATATTCTGGAATGACTTTGGAATGGGTTCTTCTTCCAAAGGCTTTGAGACATTGTATAGACTGAATAATTAGGCAGTTCTTCGTCTGGCTTGGATAAGGGAGGTTGAAGTCTCCTATTTCCAAATGAGAGCTGATTAGTGTTTAGCCCAAACACTGAAGTTGAAACCTGCTTTATAGGTTTAAAATGTGCTTTAATTCCATTGATTTAGAATAAATAGGGTAAATTTGAGTTGTGAATAACTATGTAGTAAAATTTTAAGGAAATGTAATATTATTATTTTCATGTTCATGAAGTAGCATTAAAAACCATCTTTCCTGGTATTTTTTTCTTATGATGAGAACTTTTAAGATCTCCTCTCTTATATAGACTAATAAACAGAAGTACTCATTATTCCCCCAAATAATTCTTGAGGTTCCCTACCATCAAACTGTTGCTCTAATTTTTAATTCCTACCAGCATGTTTTTCCCACTCACATCTCCACAGATTCAAATTCTCCCTGTCCTTCAAAACCTATCTCAGATGCTGCCACCTCCAGGAAGTCTTCGTGGAATCCAACCCAATGTCACAATTACATGTGAGATTTTCCTAGTCTGCACTTTATCTGTTATGCTCTTATGGCCATTCTGTAATTGGTAATATATTCGTATTTTTCACTGATTTCTTACCTCCTCACTCACCTTTACACTCTCTGCCTTACATATTCCTCCACCCCCATGGTCCTTGACACTGTGTCTTGGAAAAAGTTACCCTTCAATGCATCTTGAATCTCTGGAGGCATTGATTGGTAGATGTGTGGATTTGGTTATAATTCCCCCACATAGTGATGCTAGTCATTAGCAAACCCTTTCTTTCAAATAGGGCAGAAGTAAATTTGACCAGCCCGATCAAATACCCACCAATTCCATATCAGTTGACACAGAAGTTGAGGGTCATTCTAGGTGCTCTGTTCTCTACCAGACTACCAGGGAAGAGAATGTCAAGATCATGTAGCCTGGAAAACAGCACAGCATCCAGACAGTGTGGGGGTAGGAGTGAGAAGTCTGCACTGTGAACTTAGTCCCTCCATTTGTTCACACTTGGCAAGTTATTTAACGTCTCTGTGCAAATTTCCTCATGTATAAACAAATAAAATAATAACATTTACTTGATTCTAAGTTTTTCAAGAGGATTAAATGAGGGCGCCTGGGTGGCTCAGTTGGTTAAGCGTCTGCCTTCGGCTCAGGTCATGATCCCAGGGTCCTGGGTTGGAGTCCCGCATTAGGCTCCCTGCTCAGCGGGGAGTCTGCTTCTTCCTCTACCCCTCCCCCTGCTCATGATCTCTCTTTCTCTCTTTCACTGTCTCTCAAATAAATAAATAAATAAATAAATAAATCTTTTAAAAAAAAGAGAGAATTAAATGAGATGTCCTAGGCATAATGGTTTGCAGAGGGACTGGACCTAGTAAGAACTCAGATTTGATGGTTGAGGTGATTACAGTTGTTATCATTATGAAAATCAAGTCCTATTCATATGCCTTAGAATGAAAAAATACTGCCTACTTGCTCTGACATCTCTTCATAAATGAGGAGAAGCTCTCTACTTTTTGTAGCTACTGTGAGAATTAGTATATAAAATTTGGTGGAAAATGTGCTTGGCTTTATTATGCTTTTCAGTGTATAGTCTTTTCATTGAGAGCCAAAAATCTTCTGTTGTAACCAGCTAGGTTCTATTTTTCCCTTTGCATCTGCTTTAAGTTGAGCCTGTCCTCCATCTTCAAAATCCTCTTTAGTCTTATCTGTAGCTGCCCACCTCTTCCTTGCTTTAGTCACATGCCTAGAGAGCCAGCTGAGCAGTTGGCCCAGACTCCCCTTCCACTGTGTGAATCAGGTCTCTCTCGGCCTCTCAGGGAAGTCCGGGGGATGCAGTGGTGAGCGACATAGCAGAATCTGTGTCCCCGCTGATCTCGGACAAAAGTTAACTACTAGTTTAAAAGAACGAAATTGTTAATTAAATAAGGTAGAGGCCAAAACTGCTCTGAAAGAAAACGTACAGGCTGCAGCAGGGTTGGGTAAGAGAATGAACCAAAACCATTTCTTGGCCAAGCAAGTTGTCTTTCAGGCCTCAGCTGAAATGTCACCTCCTCAGGGAAGCCCTCCTTGATCATCTAAGCCAAGCAGTCACTCTCTACCACAACCCCCATTTTATTTTCTTCATTCTGCTTTCTAAAAAATAGAGGTATAGGGGCGCCTGGGTGGCTCAGTCGTTAAGCGTCTGCCTTCGGCTCAGGTCATGATCTCAGGGTCCTGGGATCGAGCCCCACATCGGGCTCCCTGCTCCTCAGGAGGCCTGCTTCTCCCTCTCCCACTCCCCCTGCTTGTGTTCCCTCTCTCGCTGTGTCTCGCTCTGTCAAATAAATAAATAAAATCTTAAAAATAAATAAATAAATAAAAAATAAAAAATAGAGGTATAATTAACATATAACATTGTATTAGTTGCGGGTGTACAGTGTAATGATTCTGTGTTTGTATGTACTGTGAGATGATCACCACAGTAAGTGTAGTTAGCATTCATCACCATACATAGTTATGGTATTTTTTTCTTATGATGAGAACTTTTAAGATCTCCTCTCTTAGCAACTTTAAAATATGCAATACAGTGTTAACTGTAGTCACTGTGCTGTACGTTACGTCCCCATTGTTTATTTTATATCGGTAAGCTTTTACCTTTTGACCCCCGTCACCCATGTTGCTCACACCTCATTCACCCCACCTCTGGCAACCACCAGTCTGTTCTCTGTATCTGAATTGGGGAAGGGGGTGTTGCTTGTTTTAGATTTCCTTCTTTTTATGGCTAAATAATATTACATTGTATATATATACATATATATATACACCACATTTTGTTTATCCATTCATCCATCAATTGACGCATACGTTGTTTCCATATCTTGGCTACTGTAAATACTGCTGCACATGAATATGGAGATGCATGTATCTTTTTGAGTTAGTGTTTTGGTTTTCTTTGGATGAATTACTGGATCATTCCTTTTCACAATCTGAAGTAACTTTGTTGATATAATGTTTACCTGCTTATTGTCTCTCTCTAGAAGTCTAGTGTTTAATAACTGCTAAAAATATTATATGAGTGGATGAAGGAACTAACCAAAAAGAGGTTCCTCTTCCTTCCAAATCAGAATGTACCAAGCTGTGAATTTCACATACTGGCTGGACAGTATTGGGAAAAAGTATGTCAGAATTCTGCCTGTTTCAGTTCAAATCAATTCAGTCCAGCACAAACTTATCGAATTCCTATTATGCACCAGGCAGTGAACCTCACACTCTGGATTCAGCAGAGAAAAGTCAAAATTCTACCCTCCTGCCAGTAAGAGTCTGGCAAAGAAATTAGATACTTAACAGCAATTATCAAAGTAATCGAACAGTACTTCATGCCACACAGAATTCTAAACACTTCAGTGATTTATCTCATGTAATCTTCACAAACCCTATATGTTAGGAGTGATAATTACCCCTGAAGAAAAGGGCAGGTGTCTCGTCTGTCTTGTTTACTATTGATTCTTTAGCACCATGTACAGTACCTGACATAAATAGATGCTCAATAAATGTGTTCAGTAATGAATGAGGGCTTTGAAAGGAAAGGATGGTATTTGAGAGTCTGTAGCAGGATTTGACCCAGTCTGAGGCATTAAGAAGCCTCTCCCTGAAGATGTGACATTTTATTTAAGACTTGAAGAATGAATAGGAATTTGCTTCGCTTTGGCTGGAAAGTGAAAACTAGCCATGCTCATCCTGACCGATCTTAAATAAGCTAATTTTTGTTTTCTTGGGATTTGCTTTCCTTCTGAGCAAAATGAAAAACTGTAATGATGAAACATAACCCAGAGGAGGTTGTAAGGACATGTGAAAAGAGAATGCTCAGGGTAACTTTCCCAGAAGAAGCGGGCTTCAGGGCGGGGTGGGCACCAGGCCCGGCACAGCAGGCTGTTAGGATGCCCCAAGGCGAGGGCTCCAGCTGGGGCTTTGCCACACCGAAGCAAATGCTTCTGATCCCCCAGGAAGTGGTCTCAAGAAAAGCGTGAACAGCCCAGTCCATGGTGCGGCACTCAACAATCTCCCGGTTAATTGCCTTTTTTTCTGCAACTGGATGTCAGGACCTGGCATGTGGAAATCATCTGGGGCATTTCTTGTCTCTAAGCTCTGTTCTGCCGGACTCCAGGGCCCTTCTCACATGGCACCTAAAATGGGTCACCTTTATCTTTCCCTCCTCCTGGGCTCCTGGTTTCCCTTTCAGAGATCGCTCTGTGCTCTTGGGCCCTCCCTGCAGGCACTTCTGCCAATGCCTTTGAGCCTCCCGTCTCCTTGTCCCCTTGGAAAGACCCTTCCTCTCTTGGTAGTCCTGCTCTCATCTGGGATGACATTTGCTGTATCGGAGTCTCATTCCACTCATGGGGTTAATGACTGCTGACTGTTCATTCACTGTAGCTCCCAGTAAGATAATTGCCTTTTAACAGGCGCTTTTTGTAAATAATGCCTAATGCCCAAGACTGGATCTCCAATATGGAATTTTTGAGGCTCTGTAATCCCAAAGAATATTTTTAGACCCCTTCCTTCCATCATAACCCCTATGATATTGTAATGTAATAGTTTATTCATCCTTTTTTTTTTTTTTTCTGGAAAATGCACTCCTTTAGAGCAGGAGTCAGTAAATCGCTCCATCACTCACTAATTCCTAGTATAACAACAGGGTGCCAACAAAATGTTGGACCAAAGCAGTGAGACACATGATTTGGGACAAGAGTATTTGAAAAACTTTTTGTAACCCTTACCTTTCAAGCCAAATGATGGAATGAAATACCTCACTCCAGAGGTTCTCAAACTCAAGTAAGAATCACTTGGCATATGTAATATGCAGGTTCTTGTCTGTCCTCAGGGAGTCTGAATCAGGGTACCTGGTGGCTCAGTTGGTTAAGCGCCTTCGGCTCAGGTCATGATCCCAGGATCCTGGGATCAAGTCCCACATCGTGCTCCCTGCTCAGGGGGGAGTCTGCTTCTCCCTCTGCCCCTCCCCTGTTCTTTCTCTCTCTCTCTCTCAAAAATAAATAAATAAAATCTTTAAAAAAAAAGAGAGAGAGAGAGAGAGTCTGAATTCATAGGATTGATGGCTCTGAAATCTGCAAATTCACTAAGTGAGGCTGGCATAAAAATGCTAGATCTCCTCGGGGGCTATTTGTCTTTGGATAAATGATTATATCCTCTTAGCCTGTTTTCCCTTCTGTAAAATGGGATGATTTAGAGAATCAGAGGGGAAAAAAGATACAGAAGCACACTGAAACACTTGAAATGGTGCAGCGCAAACCAACTGCACCAGGATCATCTGACTGAGGAGATTTCACATTAGTTCTTTCTGCCCCTTGCCCATTCTACATCTGGGTGAGTGGGGTGCAGAGGGCTGGCACAAAATCAGTAGTTTTAAAATGGGATTGGAAAAGATGCTTTCAAAAATTGAGATCAAGAGGTACTAGCTGGTTGGGAGTGGCCAGTTTGGAACTTAGGTGCCAGCCTCACTGATCTTTTGTTTGTAATGAAGGAGACAGGCGTTTTGTTTTGTTTTGTTTTGTTTTATAGGGGGGTTTGCTTAGTTCTTTCACTTTAATTATGGACAGCATAATCCGTGAATGTTTTTTTCACTCAGGAAGTATTTACTAAGTGCCCGCTATTGACTCACAAGGTATATACTAAATGCCTACTGTTTATTTAAAACTAAATTATGCCAAGGGGAAGCATGTCTATTCATGAATTCCATAATATATTTGCCTGAGTAATATATTCCAGCTTTATAATGGGCTGAAATTCATTTGTGCTGTGAAAAACCTCCCCACAAAGAAGTCTCAAACATCTTTCAAAAGTTTTCTCCCATATATATTGATTTATCCATCCATCCATCCATCCATTCACTCCTTCAGTTAATAATAGTTATTGAGTACTCTGTGCCAGGCACTTGGGGTACAAAGATGAATTAGACATTGATATTTCCCTCAGGAAGTTTACAGTTTCATTATGTAGACAAGATGGGTAAGTAAATACAATAAGATACTGTGATTCAGGGCTGATATTACTGCTATAGACATAGCAACAAAACTTAGGAAGCACTAACATTTTGCTAGGCACTGTACTAAACCCTTTGTACCAATCACCCTCTTTGGCCGTCACCATATCATGTGCGATTCTGCTATTATCCCCATTAGCTACGTAATGAGGCTTAGAGATGTGACATCAATCGCCCAAGATGACCCAGTAAGTCAGTATCAAAGACACGCTTCAGCCCTGGCTGTCTAGTTGTGGCCCCACCCTCCTTATCACACACGTTCTGTCCCTGCTCTCAGGTTCAGGTCTGGCCAGAGAAGCTCAGAGCAGGTGCACAGCAATGGTAAGCACGGCATCGGTAGTAACCATTGATCACGTGACCACAGTGCACGTGGTGCTTCGTGTGCTTATTGTCTCACTCCATCTGAGAATGCACAAGGAAAACCCTGCCATTGTTCCCATGTTATAGATGCAGAAACCTAAGCTCACAGGTGTTAGAGTCTGTATATCTACCCATCTGGTAAATGGAACTCACAGGGATTCAAATTTGGATCAGATTGACCCCAAAGCCCACACTCTTTCTACTCTGCTGAATGGAGGTCACATGTGCACTACCTCTCAGGAAAACACCTCTGGATATGCTCTTGTGTCATGAGCTAGGATGATCCATACAGCAAACCAGACCATTCAGGCATTGTTCAAACAGCACCTTACTTGGGATGGCCCAACCTTGCCAGGTGTCTGGGTCTAAGGAAGTGATGGGTTATATGACTTTTGAAGGGCTAGATATCCTGTCTCTGCCAATAGTTTGTCATCCTGTCACAATGGTCCAAAAGTCAGAGAGACAGCATATTGGTGGAAGGGTCTATTTATATATCATGGCCTGAACTAAAACCATAATTACTCTATGGCTCAAAGTTTTTGCTTTCCTGGACAGCCCAATATGTTTCTCCAATGTTAAGTATATTTGTAAAGAGGAGAAGCAATGAAGGATTAAAAAATATTCTACCAGATTTCAAGGCACACTTTTTTGTAAATGGAAGTAAATTGACATACAATGTTGTATTAGTTTCAGGTGTACCACATATTGATTCAACAATTCTATACATTAGTTTGTGCTCACCATGATAAATGTAGTCACCATCTGTCATCAGATGATGTTATTACAATATTATTGACTATATTTCTTCTGCTGTTCTTTTAATCGCTATGACTTACTTATTTTATAACTAGAAATTTATACCTCTCAATGCTCCATATCTATTTCCCCCATCTCCCCACCCACTTCCTCTCTGGCAACCATCAATTTGCTCTCTGCTTTCAAGATTCTGTTTGGTATTTTGTTTGTTTTGATTTGTTCAGTTGTTCTTTAGATTCTACCTATGAATGGAATCATATGGTATTTGTTTTTCTCTTTCTGACTTGTTTCACTTAACATAATACCCTCTAGGTCCGTCCATATTGTTGCACATGGCAAGATCTCATTCTTTTTTATGGTTGAGTAATATTCCATTCCATTTCAGATATATATATATATATATCTTCCACATCTTGTTTATCCATTCATCTATTGATGGGCACTTGGGTTGTTTTCATATCTTGGTTATTGGAAATAATGCTGCAACAAACAGAAATGCATATATTATTTTGAATTAGTGTTTTCGTTTTCTTTAGGTAAATGCCCAGTGGTGGGATTATGGAATCGTAAGGTATTTCTATTTTTAATGTTTTGAGGAAGCTCTGTATTGTTTTCCACAATGGTTGCACCAGTTTACACTCCCATCAACAGTGTAACAAGGCTTCCTTTTTCTCCACATCCTCACCAATACTTGTTGTTTCTTCTTTTTGATAATAGCCATTGGGACAGGTGTGAGGTGGTATCTCACTGCGGTTTTGATTCTCATTTCTCTGCTGACTGGTGATGTTAACATCTTTTCATGTGTCTATTGGCCATCTGGATGGGTTTGTTCCTGGGATGTCCATCCTGTTCCATTGATCTATAGGTGTATTTTTGTGCTGTTGCCATACTGTTTTGATTACTCTAGCTTTGTGGTATAGTTTGAAATCTGGAATTACGATACCTCCAGCTTTTTTTTCCCCCTCAAGATTGCTTTGCTATTTGAGGTCTTTTGTGGTTCTTTATAAATTTTAGGATTATTTGTTCTAGTTCTGTGAAAAATATTATTGGTATTTTGATGGGGATTGCATTAAATCCATGGATGGCTTTGGGTAGTATGGACACTTTAACTACATTAATTCTTACAGTCCATGAGCATGATATGTCTTTCCACTTGTTTGTGTTGTCTTCAATTTCTTTTACCAGTGTCTTATAGTTTTCGGAGTGCAGATCTCTCACCTCCTTGGTTAAATTTATTCCTAGGTATTTAATCCTTCCTAGTGCAATTGGAGGAGGACATTTTATATTTTTATATTAAATCTTATTTTTAAATTTTATTTTAAATCTTATTTTTAAATAAGGGGATATTTGGTTTTCTTTTATAGACTGTTACATTATTTCCTTGTGCCTCTGAATGTAGCACAAAGGACATTCACCTTTTCTCTAGCATAGACAATAGTGTCTTTGGCAGAACTTATAAATCCCAAACCGGTACCTTGTGCTTGCCTTCCAGTGATAAGGTTTCCAAAATCATTATTATTTCATGGGTCAAAACTAAACCAGTTCCCCCATCCAAATTTATGCGGTAGTTGGACCTGTCCTCGATGAGGGGTAGTCTCATTGCCTCCCTTCCTCTTGTGAAATCTGAGTGTTTTGGTAAAGTCATTTAATTCTTAGATCAACTTACTTTTCCCATGCCATCGGGGTACACCGGTCGGTGAAGGGTCAGTTTCCTTGGGCTTAGTCTCTGTTCTTGTGTTGTGGCTTTAAATTTGTACAGCAAATAACTCAGAACTTGGTGTGAGGGCTGGCAGGAAAAAAAGACTGTAGTGGAGCACAGAATTTGTCTGTGTTAGCCCTCTGTCACCGGCTACTCACCCCAGCTTTGGGCTTCACCTAAATGATAAATGGTCCTATTGTTTGGGCTTTCGTCTTAAAAAAACATAGAGCTAAATCTAGATGAAGCAGGGACAGAGACCCATTTCATTGCACTGTACTTTAATATTCCTGAGACCCATGGCATTACGGGTGGCTCTTTTAACAGCCATCTCTCTCCAGGGTGGAACACTGTGCTGTCTTTGTTTCATCTGATCTTCCAGCTAAATAAGAGATGGTCACTTACCCTCAGTGTTCCCCTATCCTGCTGGATTTCTCTTGCTAGAGGAGAAACTGACCACACGGGAAAAGGTAGAGGTTTCAGGCAGGGCATTTCAGCGTGTGTTTACAGGCAGGACTGACTTACTCAGCAAATCCTGCTCCGAGAAGCTGCAGCCAATGAAGAGGCTATATCCCGGCTTGCTTGGGGGCTTCTGAGTTTGAGCTGCATGCAGAAATGTAAGGCAGTGCTTCCTGGTGCTGATGGCAAAATGGGACCCATCTCCAGTTATTCCTCGGGCTTCCCAGCTTTGCAGATCCAGGGGAGAACCTACATAAACATACTGGTGATGTAGCCAGCTTTAAAGGCCAAGAGAATCCTTATGGATTCAGGAGACTGGTTTTTTATTTAGATTTTTATTTTTTATTTTTGTTGGAAGATGAAATGCTTCTCTCGTTACCTGCCTTACATCTTCAGACCTCCGAATACCATCCTCTCTTCCAGCTGCCACACGGAAGGTACAGACCAGAGAGGGAAAGTGTCTGGGTGGGTGGGAAAAAGTGGGCTGGTGTATGACTTCCCACAGGTTCTGCTGATATGCTTTCTGTAGCTAGCAGATGACTGTCGTTCCTGGCAAAAGCTTGTATCTAACAGACTTAGATCTGCTTCTAAAATCAGTCTGTCTTGTGTAAGGAAAGGGAAGTATTTTCTAAAGAGCAGGATAATGTTGCAAAGGTGATCTCAAAGCCGATCTAGCCGAGTCGAAAAACAATCAGAAATATTTTGCCAGTTTCCCTCATTCTACTTCACAAGCAAACAAGTAATTAGAACTCCTGTTAAGGAAGAACATTTTCAGTAGGTGCTGCCACTTACATTTATCCAAGCTCTCTGTTTTGTCATTGTCTGTTCAGTAACTTGGTGCATGCCCAAGAAAGCAATTAGCAAAATAGAATTAGCGTACTACGGGACTGTGGAGTGTCGGTTGTCGGATTGCTTTGCTCAGAGTCTGGACTTGGGTTGCAGAGCAGGAAGACACAGCTGACTTTAAGTGCTTGCTGGAAGTGGGGTTTGTGGGGGTCCTAAGTTAATGCGTCACGGCGAGGGTGAGCTGAGCCTTGTACAAACAGTCCCCAGTTCCCGGTCCTTTGGGGACCTCCTCTGCTACCTTCTAACCTAGCATGCTCTGCATCCGTGTGTGTGTGTGCACTTTCTGTGTGCACGTGTGTGCGTGTGCCTTGTCAACATTCTGGCAATCCGCCTTCATCTAAGCACTGCGGGTTTCAACGTTTCTGGAGCGAGTAGCTGGTTGTGCGTATTCTGTGTGTGATTTGCCTATTTCTTTTGATCTGCCACATCCTTGAAAAAGAGCAGTTTCAAGAAAAGCAACTGGCTGGCTGCTTTTCAGCCTGAGGGTTGCCCCACCAGCAGTACTGATTGAAGAGGGCTGTGGTAGCCACACTCTCTGGAATGGAGCTGGTGAGCAGCCTGTTGTGAAAATCCATCCTTGTTTCTCATCCTCGGAGTAGGAGCTGGGCACTGGGGGCTGTGCAGAGAAAACGAGAGAAGTATTTATTATACCATGAGGTGATTTTTAGTCATTACCCCCAGGAAAAGCAAGTAGAAGTTTGGGATCACCCTTGAATTGAGACCAAGGATGGCATTTTTCATAGACCTTGGTATCTTAAGGATTTTTTTTTTTCAATTAGATATTTCCTTTAAAAATTTTATTGGTGGCTACAGGAAATGACCCATTGAGAAATCTTTCCTCTTATAGAGAGAAACTTACTAAGTCTCTATGTATGTATATTGGGGAGGGATGGGGGTGGCATGGATAGAAATCTCCAGGGGAACTTTCCATATACAAAAGATCTAAACTCATATAGGAAGATGCCAAATGACTTTTCTCTTTCTGATTGGTCCCCCGTCCTCTCCTCCTAGCTTAGATTTTGAGACCCCAAACACTTGGTCTATTCTGTTGCTGTTTTGTATATTAATCAAACTAAAGATCCTACCTCATACAGACAAACTACCACCACCAAGAACTTTCTTGAACTGTTTTTTAACCAAATTTAACTGTTGTATTCCATCAAAATGGAAAGCCCATTTTACTCCTATCAAAACAATTTCTAATTTGTCAACTATCACCAGGTTTAGGGGGTGGGGAGTGAGGAGATTTGTCTTCCAATCTGTTGTGAGACTAATAGACAATGGGTATGGATAATAGCATGTGGCAGACATTAACTTCGTGAGTGGGGGGTTGAAGCTGAGTGGGGAAGTCATGAGTTAAATACCAAGCAGGCAGGGCCAAGTCACTTAATTGCTCTATGCTCAATTTTACCTATAAAATGGAAATAAAAAGACTCATTCCCAGGATGTTGAGAATTCAATGTGATCATTCCAGTTCTTTAGGAAGCTTGGTACATGATAGGTGCTGTCCATTTTGCAGTCTCATGTACTTTCTTAGATAGTCAAATTTTCCTTTTTTATTACATTATCTTAAGTAATGAATAGTTTCCTCAAATATGTCACAGTGTCACTCAGAACTAGTTACACTTACTTAAGTTTGTCTGAGGAGAAAGCTATGTGAGAATGAATCTGAGTTTGCGTTTTTATGTTGTTAGCTATTATGTCACCCTGTAGTCTCTTCTAGAAAAGTTACGTCTGGAAACTTCGTATTTTATTTAATTGAAGAGGCAGAGAGTGAACAATTGGTGTATATCCCTGTAAAAATCAAGTAAGTAGAAATACTCAAACCATCCCTTTAAGAGTAATTCAAGAACTACTTTGAAAGCTTCAACAATTGCCGGGGCACCTGGGTGGCTCAGTTGGTTGAGCATCCAACTCTTGATTTCAGCTCAGGTCATCACCTCATTGGTGGTGGGGATTGAGCCCCATGTCTGGGTTCTGCACTCAGCATGGAGTCTGCTTGAGATTCTCTCTCCCTCTCCCTCTGTCCCTCCCCCTGCTTGCGTGCTCGCGCTCTCTCTCTCTCTCTCTCAAATAAATAAATGAATAAAATCTTGAAAAAGAAAAAAGGCTTCAACAATTGCTGGGCTTCTTAGAGGATAGAACCATTCTACTTAAAAGACATGTTTTCCTCCCAGCTTATCTTGCCATTGTTTTCTCAACACAGGAAGATCATGGGCTTTGAATTTTAGCTCTGCTACTTGCCAACTGGGTGATGTTGGGTAGTTATTTAACCTCTTAGAGTCTTAGTTTCCTCGTTTGTAAAACATAGATGATGATACGCCATAGGGTGGCTGCAAAGAAATACATTCAGAATGCCACACACAGGGTGATAATCATAGTAGCAGTAATAATAATAATAAATTGGTCTTCGCTTGTATTGCACTAACTGCGTCCCAGACATTATCTGAGCTCATGATGTAGTAACACATTCATAGGTACGGCAAATCAACAGTATGTGGTCCACAATAATAGTTGTTTTTCCTTCTCTCACTTTCGACCTTCAAGCCTGTTTTTTCATCCATCAGACTGACGTTTGGTTCTTCCTATTACAGTCAAAATATTTTTTTAGAAATATGATCATATTCCTTCCCTCAAACCCCCTCAAACACAAACATGCTTGCATTGAAAACCTCTCAATGGCTTCCCATGGTCTAGCAGGCCCTGCGTGTTCTGACCCTTGCCTGACTTTCCTGTCTGACCCTGAGCGCACGCCATCTTGCCTGGTCTCCAGCCACCCAGGCCGTTCTTGGTTCCTCAGGAATCTCCCTCCCACCATAGACTTCGGGAAGCTTCTCTCTCCCCTTAGCCCCATTCCTTGTTAATTCTGGCCTTGGATTCTCAGCTCAAGGCGAGAAGCCATCCCTGGCCCTCGGGTGATCATGGTCATAGCTCTTAGAGAACCAGGCTGCTTCAGAGCGCCTGTCGTAGTCTGTCATCATGAATGGCCTGGTGAAACTGTTTTGTGAATGTCTGTCTGCCTGCTAGACTGAAAGCTTCATGGGAGCAGGACCCACATGTAGTTTTGCCCTCTCTTATACCCCCAGCACTAGAACAATACCAAGTACTTAATAGGCAGTCAACAAATTTTTATTGAATGAAACCATGACAAATACCAAGGCTGTTGTGTAGACACATTTTTAAAACACAGGCAAAACACGTTCTGCAAAGCATTAGCTGCTACAGGAATGCAAGCTCTTTTAACCATTGCCGGTCGGGTAGCTTTCCGTAGCCACACTTGAGGGGCCTGGTTTTATGACCATGCTCTACTTTAACTTGAAATTAGAAGATACGAAGGGGGGAAAGGTCGACTAAATAATGCTGGTGCACGAACAGGGCTTTGAGAGGACAGTTGGATTGTCTTCCCTTCTCTGTGGACATCATTAAAAGGACACATAACTCCCTCCACCACGGTGGGGAAGCATTCATCCAGCGAAATGATTCCAGGATTCGAGGCACAGAATCTCAATCACAAGCAAAAAGAAACCATTCCAGACAGTACAGAGGGGAAGGGGAGACACACAGGGATAAGAGAGCCAGTCAAGTATGAGGAACCTTGCCTGCTCTTTTCCAGTGGGCCTAATTTGGCACCCAACACGGGAAGGTCTTTTCTGGGCTCTTGAACAGATGAGCAGAGGCACTCTCTCTTCCTGAAGGGAGAAGGCTCACGTGCCTTGCCCCGAGCCATTTCCTTTCCCTGAGTGCTCTCCGTCATGTTTCCATGCTGCAAAGCTCTGTTCATCTCTTAAAAGTCAGCTGCAGTCAAGGCTTCCCAGGAAGACTTCCTCAACTGCTCCACAGAAGGACTTGCTATCTGAGTCACGCAAACCACAACAGTGGTGGGAAGAAGGCACTAGAAGGAGAAGCCGAGCAGCACCACAAAAATCCCTGGCTGTGTGCTCCAGGCTGGGCCAGTATCATCTCATTTGCTGCTCACGCGATCTCATATCAGATGCTGCTCTCTCCATGTTATAAGTGAGGAAAGTGACACATACCTGCCTTGCCCGGGGCCACACTTAGTAGAGTCGCAGAGTTAAGACTCAAGTCCAAACTATTGGAATCAGAAATCAGTGCTCTTAACTCGCACCTGATATATTTCCTCTGGAACACCTGTGTGAGGGCAGCCTTCAGATTAGAAGGCCACAGTCTGTTCACGTGCCTGTGTCCTGGTGGCCAGGAGCAGCTTAGGCACAGGGATCCTGCCATTTGTCTTTAGGCTCTGCGTTCTGGTTAGCACTGAGCTTGACTGTGAGTAGGTGGTCAAGAAATGCTTCTTAAATAAAACGCTGAATGGGGGAGTGACAAATTTGCCTGTGTATCCATGATGCTCCTTCACCAGGAGGAACCCAGAAGCAGAATACCTTCCAATGACCCCCAAGAGCAGGCTTGCCAGAGGTCTACACCCCACACAGAGGAAATAAATATACATTTTTCTAACTCTTTATCATATTGTAAATAACAATAAAATAATAACTAAAACATACAATGCTCGTTATTTATCAGGCACAATTCCAACATATACATGTCTATGGACATAGGGACGGGTGTGTGTATTCCTCACCACAATCCTCTGAGGTAAGTAGTTATTATCCTCATTTCATAAATGAGGAAACTAAGACACAGAGAAGTTAGGTAACTTGCCTAAGGTCACACAGCTGTTAATTGCAAGGATTAGGATTAAAACCTATGCAGTCCGGTTCTAAGGTACATGCTACAACAGGATCCATTCCTCTCTTTTGTGCCTTTTTATGTGTCTATGGAATTCTTATTTTTCATATTTTTGGAATTCTCTTCTTAGCCCCTTCCACATATGTAGAACCAACCCACTCTTCAGGCCCACATCAAATGCACTTCCACCCACAGCTTTCCCTGACTGTTCATTTTCTCACCTACATTTAAAGCCTTTCCCACGTGTGCACTGTGATTCTCTATAACATGGAAATAATATTATGCCACCTGACCAGGTTATTGTAAGGATTAAGTGAGACAGAATCTTACATTGCTTGATATGGCTTTAGATTAAAAGTGTTTTTTTTTTTTACATTTTTCTGTACAATAGATGTTTTGTCCCTGCTTTCATCCAAGCCAGCCCTCCAGTGGGGAGCTGGATCCCACCCCCGACCCCGACTCAAGCCCTTCACTCCCGCATTTGTCTGCTGTCGGTGCACCATCACCAAGTCTTTTCTCTCTACAGGATCAGCGGTGTGGTCCACCAACATGCTGTCAATCACCCTGCTTTCAATACTCACCTCACAATCCTGTATCCACCTCCAGCTACTGCCCATGCCCTGCTCCTCTTTGCAGAAAAATGCCTTGAAAGAGTCATCTATACACAGTTGCCACCTCTTTTCCCATCCCTCTGCCCAAGTTGCACTTGGGAGAGTCACCCGTGGCCCCCTCACTGATCTGTCCCATCATCCTCTGCCAGGTTCCTCCCGTGGCAGCTCTCAGGCATCCTTGGCACTGGTGGTCGCTGCTTCCTTCTCGAAAGAGTTCCTTGTCTTGGCCTCAGGGCCCATAGTTCCTCTCCGTTTCCTTCTCCCGCCATGGCTAGTCCTTCTCATACTCCCCTGCTGGTTCCTCCTCCTCCTCCTGAACTGAAAACATGCAAGCCCAGGCCTGAGGCTTCTCCTAAACCTGTGCTTGCTTCTAGGTCGCCTCAGCCAGCCCCATGGTATTAGACATCGTCTCTTCAACCTGTATCCCCAGCTCCAGCCTCTCGCCCCAAATGCAGACCTGCGCATCGAACTGCCTACCCAGCATTCCCACTGGGATGCATTCGAGGTCCCAAGACCCGACTCCTCATTCCCCTTGAGAAAAACCCACTTGTCCAGCTTCTTCTCCAGCTCGAGGAAAGAGAATTCCAGTTTCCTAGTTACTCCAGCCAGAAACCTTGGAGTCATTCTTCATTTCTGTGTTGTCGCATATCCTTCTTCTAGTTCTACAGTGAATCCTCTGGGCCTAACTTCTAAAAATATCCAGAATGCAATCACGTCTTATCACATCTATCACTTGAATGTTTCTTCACCAGAGAGGCCTTTCCTGGCCGTCATGTCTAAAATCTCTCTCTCCTTCTCTCTGTCCCTATCCCTCCCCTGCCGCCACACACACACCCCCACATCCACACACTCGCCAGTTACCTTTACCCTGCTTTAGCCCTTCTCCTACTGGACATGTTATATATCCAGCTACTTACTTGTTGCCCGTCTTTTTGTCCTGTAGAATGTAAGCTACATGAGAACAGAGGCTGACTCTGTTTTGTTCACTCCTATACCTCCAGCACCTAGAACGGTTTCTAGCACATAGTAAGCATGTAATATATACTTGTTGATTGAATGAATGGGTGTATGAATGAGTGTTTATATGAACTCTCAGTAATAAAGTAGGAAGAATGAGCTCTGAAACCAGATGAACCTGAGTTCCAATCTCACACGGATAATTACTTGCCAGGTGACCTTCAGTTACTTAACTGGTGTATTTCCTTCTCCAACAATAACATATCAGGGTATTGTTATGAAGGTGAAAAAAAAATTTTGCAATTTTGTAAAAATGCTTGTCAGCATTCAGGGAATGAGACTTAACAGTATTTCTGTATCCCCCACTGCACTTACCACAGCAACAGTCACAGAAAGGCATTCATAGTTCCAAGCTGATTGAAACTTTTGTGCCTACCTACATAGCTAGTGTTGGCTGTGGCTTGTTATTTGCCAGACCCTATGCTAATGCTTAATAGTCACTACCTCACATAAATCTCAGAAAAACATGATGACGTAAGTACTGTTAATTGTCCTCATTTTACAGATGCGGGAACCACAGATGATAACTTACCCAAAGCCACATGGCTAATATATGGTAGATCAGAGTTTTGTGCCCCGACTGTTAGATTCTAGAGCCCGGGCTCTTATCCGCTCCATAATATATTGGATTTTTACAATACAATGCATAAATACAGCATTTTAGACATTGTTCTCAGCACATGGGAACTTAAAAGATGTAAAGGACTCATCCCTATTTTAAGAAGCTACAGTCTGGTAAGGGAGAGAAAAGCATGCCTACTCAACTCTAACAGTGGATTTTAAACTGGTTAGGCATGAGAATCGGCTGTGGCAAATGAACGGGGATATTTCCACCATGTCCCTATTGAATCAGACTTCCTGGAAGGGGGTCCCAGGAATCCTAGTTTTAAAAGTTCCCCCAGTGAATCTTACGAACAGTCAGAGCCGAGAGCCTGAGTCTATGAGAAACAATGGTTAGGGCTGTGGAATATATTCAAAGGGAAGAGCTTTGGGAGAAAGAGATTGATCAGTTGTTGGTCCCTTTGAAACGACAGAGTAAGATCCTGCAGCTAAGAGCAGGTTGCTTTTGGTTAAGATGTCTGACGTCCGGCAGATAAGTGGCTGTCCTGGGAAGATTCAAGGTCAGTGTTATTCACTTACCCATTCAGTGGAACTCTACTGAGCATTTGTCTGCTTCATGGCAGCTATGACTTTGCTTCAGGAGTTTATATTTGGGTACCAGCTAACACATCTACATAATATAGAAAAAGTCATTCAGTTTCTTGGGCTTTAGTTTTGTCATCTACGTAAAGGGGAATAAAAATTATGCACATATCAAGGAGTTGCTTTCGTGAGTAGACATGATAATTCATACAAAGTATACAGTGTGCTACCCAGTGCATATTAAGAGCTCAATGAGAGCTATTATTATGAATATGATTCGTATTAGCGGAGGCCTCAGAAATCACCCCTTGCCCTGAGTACTTTGATGCAATGTAGTGATGGAAAGAATCCTAGGCCAGCAGTCCAGAGACATGTACGTTCTGGTCTTCTTTTGACATTGATGTCCGTTGATAAATTGTCTAATCCTGCCGTGCCTCGGAGTCAAACGGCAATATAATAAAACATGGCAGTGTTGGTGTGAGATTAAGTGACAGTGCTTTGTGAAGTATGTTTCCCATATTAAATCAGAAGCTGGGAATGGTAACTGATTTTTAGGAGTTCCTAATAAAATCCATAAGGAATTTAGCAGCTGATAAGAAATGTGGAGGGCAGAGAATAATGTTGAATAGAGCCAACTGGGAGGCAGGTACTTGCCAGGCATTATTATCACATGAAGATCATTATCACAACAATTGTGCGTGGCAGTAGGCATGTTTTACCGGTGAGGACCCTGGGAGAGGACTGGGGAGGTCAACTATCTAGTTGGAACAGACTTGGGCTTTGGAATCAGATAAACCAGAGTTCCAAATATGACTAAATGTATTTATCCTCTGAGTGTCTGTTTTCTCAAGGGTAAAAAGGGAAGGAATTACGTTTCCTTCTCGGGTTCATTGTAAGGACTAAAGACATTGAGTGAGATGTGCCTGATAGCCACTTAAGAGATGGTCCCTGTACTTACTGTGATGGTATCTTTGTTCAGGTGCTGCCAGCGGTAGCACCAAGCTGGTCTGATGGCACATCCTGGGTTCCTCCCACGCCATCATGTTCCCATCCAAAAAAAAAAAAAGTTCAGTTTTGCATTCTTCAATTCTTTCAACCTTCATCACCTTTGCTGCTTGTTTGTCACGAGCACTGGCCAGCACCGTTCTGATCTGTGCTTGTGAATTCATTGTTTGTCTTCGGTACTTGTGCCCCAAGGCAATTCCTTCATTTTGACTCAATTTTATAAATCGAATAGAAAAATCACCAGCAGTGAAGTCATCACCATCGTTAGAGAGACTGGCCCATTAGTTTTCTGAGTCATTGTTTCTTCCCTGGCAGATGGGGCTGGGAGACAAGATGGGCCGAGATGGCCAAAGCCTTTATCTTCACAAGTATCTGCAAAAGCACAGTTAGTAGGCAAAGCAAACAGGAGGCAAATAAATGTCTGACTTCAAAGACAGGCATGAAAGGCTGTTCTGCATCCTGTGGTTGATACATGGGAATGTCATTTACCTAGAAATTTTGGGAGCAAACTGAGTGGTCAGTGAACCTCCTTGCAAGAGAAATTATTTATTTATTCAAAAATTACAAGCACACGCATAAAGAACATCTCTATTATATGTCAGAGATTGGCTAGGCAGTGGGTTCACCAGTGGTAAACATACATATGGTTGCTGCCCTGCTGGAAGACCAATTCATCAGGTTACTGTTAACTGTGGCAAATGCTCTAGTGGCGAGGACATATGAAGACAAGGTCTAATAGGGTTTTGTACTGCCCGGGAAGAGGAGGACGTCTTCCCTGAAGAAGTGTCCTTTGAGCTGAGATCTGAAGGAGAAGTAAGACTTACATAAGCAGAATGAGAGAGAATTTTCCAAGCAAAGGAGAGCATGTTTGAGAGGCCCTGTTACCAGAGAGTCATCGGTGAATGTGAGGTTCTCAAGGAAGGCGGGCGTGACGGGTGCACGGAGACCGACCCAGCAATAGAACAGTGAAGAATGAGGCCCTAGAGTGGTGGGTCCTGCATGCCTCTGTGATGGCAATTATAGCCTTGATCCAAAGAGCAATGGAAATTACTGAAGGGTATGAAGCTGAGGGAAAAAAAAGTCCATATTTGCAACATGAGAAGATTTGTCTGACTGCCGTCAGACTAGAAGGGCTAAGCGGTGGGTGGATACATTTTGGGGAGCTGGCTGCTAAAAGCACTCCCTGTCCTTGCACTTCAGGAGACTTATAGATGGCACTCTGTATGCCCCAGATTCTTCAAGGTGCGCTTGTAGTCTGAATCCAGTGCAGAAACCTGTCCACTGTCTTGACATCCAGCCAAAAACTGTTTCTTCTCAATGAGCAATGGCAGGAACACACTATGCTCTGTTCTGAAGAGGCAGTAAACATTCCCAACATTGAAAAATAGACTGAGTGTGCTCTTCTAGACACAACGCTTGCAAAGCATGATATTTAGAAGGAAGAGAAAGTCTGTGTTGGGACAAAACCACTGAAGATGTTTTCATATCATGTTTGTTCAGCACGAAATAGCTACTCCATCAAAGCCTCTAGATAGAATGGTACATCTGCTCAGCTGTGTATATTCATATATACACAGCAAGGTGACCTTCTCAGGAGACAGCCGACCAAAAGTCCGTCTCCTAAGCAAAGGTTAGGAAGCCCTGTTCTACCTTCATTATTAATTCATTTTTTTCATGGTCCTCTACTGAGATGATAGAATGTCTAAGCATGTGGGTGAAAGCCTCAAATGTGAAATCCTGCTGGAGCTCAGCAGATAGCATATTAACCAAAAAGGCATGATACTGCCTATCAGGAAACTGTGTATTGGAGACCTAAATCAACACAGTCTAGTTAAAGAAAAAAAGAAAAAGGCAGTGAGCAAGGAAAGCAAAGTCAGGCCCAGCCCTTAGGCCACCCGTTTCCATCCCATTAGAAAGAATCCTAGAACTTCTGTTTGGGTGCAGGCCTCCGAAACAACTCGTCCAGCCTTCATGGGATCCCTGAGCCCCTCACAACACTCCTGACTAGAGAGAACTGGAGAGCTCGCTCCCCGCCAAAGCTGACCCTTTTGCTTCAGGACGATGCTGACTGTCTCTAGATCTTCAAGTTGAGCTGGAATCTCTTTCTTAGAATCATTGAAATCGATTTCTTCTCAAATCACAAATCTGAGGCATTTTCCTCATGACAGTTCTACTTTATGAGGATCATTTTCATACCTTGTGCAGGCTTAAGAGTCCAAGTTGCTGCAAGTAGCCTCCTATGACTTTACCTACTGTCATGGTCATAACAAGGAGCATTGAGGTGCTACATCCTGTTCTAAGTGTTTTCATGTATTAGCTCATTTAGCTGTAATAACAGCAAAGAGGAAACTTCTACTATGCCCATTTTACAGATGCACACACTGAGGCCAGAAAAGTAAATAACCTGCCCGAAGTTGCGCGGTTAACAAACAGCAGAGAGGTAGGACCTGAACCCAGGTAGGCTGGCCCCAGAGCTTTGTTCTTCCACTCGTGACGGAGGGAAAAGCACAGGCTTTGCTGTCACTGTCTCGCCTTGGAATCCAAGTTCCAACACTTCCTGTGACCAGCTGCTTCAGACTAAGCCTCCATTTCTCCATCCGTAAGATGCGGACCAGGACCCCTACCTCCGTGCTGCTGTGGGAGTCCGTGAGGTAATGTCGGCAAAGCAGCTGCGTAGTGCCTTGCTCATGCTGCCTGCACAGGACAGGCTGATAGAATCAGCAGATGTGTGAGTATGTGAATGAAGATCCTCTGGGCCAGCCTTCCATAGCAAAGCTTTCTCATTCTTTGCCCCAGTTCTCAAGTGAAACACCTATTTTATGTCGCCTTTAGGTGGTCAGCCGGAAACAGGGAGTCCCAGCATAAGCATAGGACCATAGATGGGAATGAAAATAAAACTATACTATAGTATCATCACAGATCATTGCTCCACTCCCCCCAATCCAGACTTGAGAGCATTGGGCACCCTAGAAATAAAGCAGACATGCTCCAAGATAGTGGCCTTTCAGATCGTGGAATGTCCCTGTTCAAAGCCCGTTTCTTTGAATGGCTTCCTGTTTGATGCAGTAAAATCTGAAGTCTTTCTGTGGCCTACAAGGCCTAGGAGATCTGCACCCTGATGATCTCCTGTTACCTCCCCCTTCACCCAGCCCACGCCGGGCACACTGGCCTCCTTGCTGTTCCTTCAGTAGACCAAGAACATTCCCTCTCCAGGACCTTGTACTTGTCCCCTCTGCCTGGAATGTTCTTCTCCTAACCACATGGTTCTTTCCCTCACTTTTTGCATGTCTTTGCACAAATACCACCCTTCAAATAGGCCTTCCTGCCTACCTGATCTACACCTCCTGAGCACTTGCCCTTTATTTTACTTTGTAGATGGCCTCACTGGCCTGCCTATTATATATTTGCCTTTGTTTGTCATCTGTTTCCTCTTGCTAGACCATTAACTCTATGAGAGCAGGTGCTTTGAGCTTTTGCTTACCATTGTGCCTGCCATGTAGTCGCTGGTGACACATCTTTGTTGAATAAATGGTGAATAATCATGGTTAGTAGCGGCAGTGGGTAAGTGCAGTGACCCACGAGATTTTGCCTCTCTAGGAGGACACTGGTTCCCAAGTGATAGCATATGCATAAAGATCATCTGCAGTGCTTGCTTTAAAATGCAGATTCAGGGGCTCACACACCCCCTAAAATTTTGAATCAGTACATCCTGAGTGGAGCCCCAGAACCACCACTTTTAAGAACTCCAGTGCCTGTTGAGGAAGGAACCCCAAGTGCAGTCCTTCAAGAAACACTGTCCTAGCCATCAGAAAGGATGAATACCCAACTTTTGCATCAACATGGATGGGACTGGAGGAGATTATGCTAAGTGAAATAAGTCAAGCAGAGAAAGTCAATTATCATATGGTTTCACTTATTTGTGGAACATAAGGAATAGCATGGACGATATTAGGAAAAGGAAGGGAAAAATGAAGGGGGGGGAATCAGAGGGAGAGACGAACCATGAGAGACTATGGACTCTGAGAAACAAACAGAGGGTTCTAGAGGGGAGGGGAGTGGGGGGATGGGTTAGCCCGGTGATGGGTATTAAGGAGGGCATGTATTGCATGGAGCACTGGGTATTATACGTAAACAATGAATCGTGGAACACTACCTCAAAAACTAATGATGTATTGTATGGTGACTAACATAACATAATAAAAAAAAGAAAAGAAAAAAGAAACACTGTCGTAGGATAGGAGAAAATTTTTAAAAATATATAAGCAACACCACTGAATTTTGCATGGTTTCCTTCCTCCCTCCATGTCTGGTCCGAGATGTGGGAACTCCAGACCTAGCATAGGGGATGATGCTGGTGGAGGAAGGGGGTTCAGTGAACTATTCATAAATACCCTGATCTCTCAGCTGGAGGTTGGGTGGCTGCAGACTTGCTTAAGGAGGGGTCTTAGTGTGGTCTCAGATGCAAAAGGACATTGATATCCTCCCTTGCTTGTGCACAGAGCCATTTTCAGAATGGCTGCTGCAGCCTCTGAGTGGGGGAGGGCACCCCACTGGTCCTGGCAATTGGCATCAAACCAGACAGCCAGAGCTGGAAGAGACACGAAGTTCTGGTCGGAGCCCCACCCACCATCTTGCAGAGAGATGAACTGCCCAAAAGCACACAGCTAATTAGTTTAAGAGCCCGCACTGCAACCCAGCCTGTGGCTTCACTGTGGTGCTTTGGCCTCTGTACCCGCTTTAAAAGTGGTTTCACTGTTCCTAACAGTCCTGTGAAGATCTTAGAATAATGTGCTGACCTGAGTAGAGACTCTACATAAAAGGGAGGGAAAACCCCTCAAGGATAAACTGCAAAGAGTCTACTTCCTGTCGCACTGTGAGCATGCGTGCTGATAAGCCCTCGGGAGAAAACCAGCTTACAGCTACTTTTAAAAGGCTGAGTGACGTACTTGTAACGGCTCGATTATGTACACTTTTTAAAAGGAAGCTCATTTTTCTTTGAAATTGGCCTTATTTATACACAGAATCAGTGGAAAAGACTATTATCAGATATTAAGCCTTCAAGAACATTCTCCCAAGTGCTATCTTCCCCACATTGGGTACCCAACAAGGTAATTTAGGACCAGGTATATAAAACATATTTCCCCATGTTGTGCCTCCTAAACACCGCTAAGCAACAGGCCGACCTTGACTATGGAGAGCTCCGGGCTGGGGATTTGGGGAGGTCACATGTTGCCTGAACGGATTCTTCTCCAATTTCTGCCACATCTAAAACATGCCTCTGTGCCAACTTGCGTTTTTTCCTTTCCCGTCGAACTGACCCAGGCTGAGCTTGCTCTACAGGCTGGGAACAGCCTCCTCCAAACTCACTTCATTTGCATTCATTTACAGTCTTCTGTTTGGAAATTGTATTTTTGGCTCCAATTCAGATAAATTCAAACCGAGATGATCAATGGAAATGATCCTATAGGTGAGACAGGGGCGGAGGCTTTCGTTATAATTCTCTATTGCTCCTCAGATATGCTCTGGGCGTCACACAAAATTATTTATTTGGCACGGCATTGTCAGGTGATAGCAGAGACCTCAGTGAATTGATTAAAGTTTGAGGCTTCCAGGGATCCCCAGCCTTCACTTAAAGAAACACTTCCCCAGCAAGACCTGATTTTATAATGTGGTAGAAGGAAGGTATCTTCTACTTTGTAAATTTTAGCTTTCTTAAAATTAGGCTTCCAAAGCTTGCAACTGACCAGGGTAAACAAATAAAAGGTATGTTGCAGACAGCTGGAACAGTGCCTGGGGCTTAGCAGCGACTCAATGAACATTTGCTCCCTCCTGTTCTTCCCCCTATCTTTGTCTACAGACACAACAACGTTGGCTCATTGGTTGGTCCATTTTTTAATATTTCTTGGGTGCCCACTCTAATGGGATAATTCTAGACAGTATCCACAGGTAAGAACACAGCTAGATCCTTGCTGTCATGGACCTTAGGTTCTGATGGGGGCAAACAGGTAATAAAACATTATAAGCATTAGATCATCAATAGGGTGGCAACCAAGTTAGAACTAGATCTAAACAAGGAGATTCAGGTAACATTTCAATAATGACCTTGCGTATACCTAACTACAGAAATGCCCTCCAAATTGGTCTTCGGGCGATTAGGCTTCATACCTGGTCTCCTTGGCAGCCCTCAGAGCATTCACAGCTCATTCTTGGGTGCTTCCTGGCACGTACTTGTCACGCCCCCTGTGCTGATCTCTCCTTTCCCATCTGGTGCTCTAATTCTGCACAGAATGGTGGGCAGATGCTGCCAGTAGCATGATCCTCTGCAGAAGTAAAGCCCTCTGGGAGCTGAGTCCGCAGACCCCAGGGACAGCAGGAATTCATTCAGATGGTTTTAAAGCCTCTGTGAGGTACCAGGCAGAGATCGGGCTCTGGAGAAATTTCAGGAAACAAAGCAGCCACTGCCTCTGACCTCGGGGTGCTTGCCTTCTAGGAGGGGAAAAAGATGACCTGAAGTGGACATTCAAAAACTAGGACCTTTCAAATAGTGATCAGGGCAGGGAAGAAAGTAAAAATAGGGTAAATAGCATAGCCAGTAACTGGGGAATGGCAGGTGACCAGCTGTAGGGTCGATAGGGAGTCCTTTCTGAAGCTGAACCCTGACTAATGAAAAAGAGCCAACCACGTAAAGAGCCCAGGGAAGAGCATTCCAGGTAGAGGGATCTGCAAGCACGAAGACCTGGAGACTGGAATCAGTTTGCTGTAGTCAAGGAATGGGAAGGTGGACTATCATAGCTTTTTGTGAAAGGTTTTGTAGCTTTGTTTTAAAAAAGTTCTCTCATATATTTAGGCCCTATAACTCATTATGCTTTTCAAAGAAGCAGTATATATTAGTAGTTTAAAAAATTAGATTCTAGGAGTAGCTTATTTACATCTGTAAGGGAATAATTTAATGATTGAACCCTGCAGTCAGATTGCCTTTATATAATACTGGAGTTTCCATCCAGTAGCTGAGTGACTTCCATAAACTTACTTAAGCTTTCTGTGCTTCATTTGCCATAAGAGGGGATAAGAATAATGCCTACCTCATGGGAGTCTTTCCATGGTAAATTGCGATAATGAACATAAAGTGCTAACCAGCCCCTGGTAAGTGCTCAAAGCATGTTGGCTATTATAATCCCTCTATTGTTGCCCCTAGAAGTTCACTTTCTTGATCACTCTTGCCATCCTTTTATCCCCCCCAACCGCTCATGAATAGATTTCTGAACAATCAAGTGCAAAATAATTTCCCCAGATTTTCATGCTTTGGGTGTCATTGAGATCCTTGAAGTTTTCAGTGTAACTTAGTAGAGGAAGGCCCCACAAAATCCTCACCAAATTGAGCCCTGGCCCTGAACAGTGCTTTCCCCAGGGGAGATGGTGGGCTACACTATATAAAGAGTGCTCCTTCCTCAGTCTTTTACTCTCTTCCCTACTTTTTCATAGCATCCATCACCACCGGTCATATTAAATGTTTACTTGTTATGTTGCTTAACCTACAAGAACGAAAGCCCTATGAGAACAAGGACTTCTTTGCCTGGTTCAGTGCACCATCCCCAACTCCCTCTAACAGTGTTCAAACAGTGGAGTTCAGTAAATACTTGTTGACTGAATCCTGTATCTACACATTCCTAAAAAAATACCTGGGTGTGTGTTGCTAATGGGTCAAAGAGCCTTGGTTATAAAAATAGCCCATACTTTTAATGCAGCCTGTGTTGCCAGCTTCTCAGTGACCCAGGAAAGTAATTCACTGGGAGGATCTGATCCGATAAATAAGAAATATTATGTTTATTTATTATTCATTTATTCATTCAACAAATATTTTTAGGTCCTGACTTCATGCCAGGTAGCGTATTAGATGCTGATATACAGTGGTGGATAAAACAGACGTGGGAGATTAGAGTCGGGAGATTAGAGTCTCGTAATAAAGCATTCTAATTTTTATAAAAGTCATCTCCTCCCCAGCTTCAGCAATATCATCTTTGCATATAAATCTGAAGACTAGAACCTAGAGAAAAAAACCAAAACCTTCTGGCAACAAGCCTGTGAGTGGGCAGTCAGGACATGCTATTTCCGTCCAGCCTGACTCCTTCCTCCTCACAGCACTCCTGGGGTACTGGGAACACTTCCACAGACGGTACCCATGTGTATTTCCCCAGGGCACACGACGGTTCCTCTCTCACCCTCCACACACATGTGCATGCACGTGCACACACACCACCCAATAGCAAACTCTCATTTGGCACCAAACACCCGTCCTGAGGAACTGGCAATACAATTCCAAGTGGCACAAGAACCATAAGGTAGATAGGAATAAGAATTTGCCCATCTCGCTCCCTCTTTGCAGTGTGCAATGTCACACTCTCGGTTTGCCAGCTTCCTGTTTGTCAGGCAAACTAGATGGTTGTGAGCAAAACTAGTCTTTTAGAAAAAAGGCAAAGGCAGCTGCTATGCGAGGAAATTTCAGAGTTGGGTTGCAGAGGATCTGAGTCTATATGTATAATTATAAATATTTTTTAAGATTTATTTGTCAGAGAGAGCACAGGCAGGGGGAGGGGCAGGCTGAAGGAGAAGCAGGCTCCCCGCTGAGCAGGGAGCCTACATGGGGCTCCATCCCCAGACCCTGGGACCATGACCTGAGCCAAAGGTAGATGCTTAACACCCAGGCGTCTCTATATGTATGATTATATATATCCCAGATTTAAGGATAGGCTGCCATCCTACTTTTTTTTTTTTTAATCTACCATTTACGCACATGGAGATCCGTTTCCCTTGGATCATGATGTCAGGAATCTCTCTGTTTTGAGTTTGGTCTGATTTTAACACTGCGGTGCTACCTAAGTAGAGACTCATTCAAACCATTGAGCCTGTGGTATGGGCTCATTCAAACCATTGAGCCCACACACCCTTTTGTTGTGATTTAACAGTTTCGTGCATACATGTCTCTCTATATTTTTTAAAGATTTTATTTATTTGTTTGAGAGAAAGAGAGAGTACAAGCACAGGGGAGGGGCAGAGGGAGTAGGAGAAGCAGACTCCCCGCTAAGCAGGGAGCCCTAAGGAAGCAGGGCTCCATTCTAGGACCCTGAGGCTAGGACCTGAGCTGAAATCAAGAGCCAGACACTTAACCAACTGAGCCATCCAGGCGCCCCCATTTTTTTCCAAAGAAAAAGCTTCCCTGAAGAGTTGCATGTCGGCATGTTTGGATTCTCAAGTTAGACTGCTTGGGTTCCCGACTCAGCCTCATACTAACTTGAGCAAAGTTACTTAACCTCTCGGACATATAGTTTACCCATCTCTAAAACTGGCTTGTAATACCATCTTCCTCAGAGGGTTGTTGTGCAACTAAATGAGCTAAATCATAGAAAGTGTTTCCTGACATATTTAAAGCACCAAATAATACTTGCTAATATTCTTTTTAATGTTTACCCTCTAATGCATCCACTGCTGACTGATCTGGACAAGAAGTAAGCCATCACTAAATTGTTACAATCCAGAAGGCAGCCTTCCTGATGATAAGATTGTATAATTATGTTCAATGGATTTTAAGGTTGAGGCTGATCTTCCAAATATGTAAAAATAACTTTTGTAGTTCAAGATACCAATATAAGAAAACTAATATTCTAAGAAAATTTGTTGGACAGAAGCAATAATTTTAAAATGCTTTACAAAGTGCTTCAGCGTGATTATAATTCCATAGTGTCAAATAACCAGATAAAAATCAAGATTTTAGCCAATTATTTAGGCATCTAAACTTTCTTTTTCCTTCAGTTTCACCAAGATATTTGAGGTTGCATAGAAACAGTCTCTTGGTCTGTGTAAACTTTTATCTTCCTAAGAGTTTTCTTAACTATTTTTCTCTTTTCCTAGTCTCTCCTATTTCAAACAGCACAGTTCTTGGGGGTGTGTAAATGAGTTTCTATTTCTCATGTAATTTTGTTTTTTGGATAACAGAATGACTTGGTCAAGCTAAGCCTCAAGATTAATTGGTCAGGCAGTCAGCTTGCTGTTTTTCCTGAACTGAAAGCCTTGAAAATCTACTAATTAGAGAGTTGTTCTAATACTAGAAGAGGAGATTCACAGAAAGTGACCTGACTTTGGCTTGTCCTTCCTTCTGGGGTTGATGTTAAATTAGTGGATTTCAGAGTTTTCTACCAAAGTTTTATCCAGTCATCATGAAATGAATTGCTCACTGTCACACATGTCCTCCCTATCTCCCTCCATCCCTTTCTCCCTCTCTCCTCCACTACCATTACTGATAACCAGAAGGATTGTTAGGCAAAAAAAGTAACAATGATGTAAAACTCCTCCTTATCCTACTCGGTTTCTTGGTTCCTGAAGTTCACTTGAGAAATGAAGATGAAATATTGGTTAGCTTTGTGACTCTGAGAAAGTAATGGAGACATCCAAACCTCAGATTTATAAAGTATAGGTTATGAAAGGATCTAATGCAGAGGGTTGGTGTGATAAATAAATGGGTTAATCCAGCACATTGTCTGGCACCAATAAGAGATCAAAATATGTTAAGTCATTTTTATTACAAGAAGTTGCTAATAGTTCTATAAAAAGAGACGCAGTGTAGGCAAGGGGAAAATTTACAGATTTTAAACTTTACTTCCTCTATTTCCTTTTAAGTAAAGAAAGAATAAAGAAGGACTCTTCCCAAAGAAATAACAGAACAACAATGGTGTGAGAGGTTACCTGTCTTCAATTCATTCATTCTCTTGTATGTTCCATAAATAAGTAAGGAGCACCTATTGTGTGTTATATGTTGTTCTATATACCGGGAAAATGGTAGTGAATAAAGCAGACAATCAAAAGAAAAAAATAGCTGCAGCTAGTTATAAGAACCATGAAGAAAATAATATAAGGCAATGTGACATAAGAATGTGATAATGGATTGTACGGCCATAGATACTGTGGTCAGAGAAGCTTATGACGTGAAGGATGTCATCAGCCATACCATACAAACACCAGGGAACATTCCTCCATACAGGGGAATACAAGTAAAAGGGACTTGAAGCAGCAATGAGCTTGCTATGTTAACATAAAAGAAAGCAGGGCAGTGAGGCCAGAGCTTAGTTAGCAGGGGAGAGAGTGGTGGTACTCACAGTCATAAAGGAAGGCAGGGGTCAGACCATGGAAGTCCTCAAAGGCTATGATAAGGAGCTTGGCTTTATTTACATGTAATAGGAAACCTTGGGTGGTTTAAAGCAGGTCAGGGGCATAATATACTTTGTTTTTTTCAAGTCTCCCTTTTGCTGCTGTATGGAGAATGCAGGGAGGCTATCACAGTCGACTGGATAGAGAAGAATGAGGTTGGCTGAGGAGGCAGCAGAGGTAATGGAGACTAAAGGTTGGATTTAGGATCAATTATTTTAGAGATAGAGTTGATAGGAATTGCTAATGGATTAGATAAGTGGATGTGGTATCATTACAGGTCTATCAGTGGTGCCCCTCTATTGAATGCTTGACTTGTGATGTAGGCTTACATATAACAAAGAATGAGGATGAAACTATATCTCAAGCCACCCACATCCCTCCCAACTCCACTCTGGCCAGACGTCATCTCAACAAGGTGAGACACAGTCTAGCTAAATAGTCACTGAGTTTCTGTTACCATGTTCTGGACCAAGTTCTGAGTACTGGTTAAGGAATAGGAAGCAAGATAGGCACACCACTGTTCTAGTGGAACTTAGGTTCTAATGTAAGGAAATAGACTATCAATAATAAGTAAATATCATAAAATATCAGATACCCAAAAGCACTGTTGATAAAATAAGGACAGAAGGATGTGTTAGTAACTCTTGGGTTGCTATATTAGAATTATTGTTCAGGGGGGCTTCTCTGTAGGAGTGTCACAGTTCTGTTGGAAGCAGATTAGCTTTGAGTCATGTGCTCTACGTCTGTGAAGTGACATCACATAGGCCATTAGATATCTGCACCTAGAATATTGGGAAGAGGACAGCATTAAAGCAACAGGTGGGATTTAAAGCCAGAGGCCTCAGTGATCATTAAGCAAAAAGGTAGAGATTGAAAATAGAAGGAGGCCAAGAACCAAGCTCTGGGAATTCTTCAATAGTTATAGGTTGTACAGGTGAAAAACTAGGAAAGGAGAATGGAGCAGCCAGACTTAATGGTTAAAAACAGAGCCCTGTGGCATTACTGTGCAGGTAAGCTGAAGCCCTCTCCACCATCTTCTCCCCTCTAGCCCTTCATCCTCAGGAAATACCAGATGATGACTTCTCTTTTAATGTATGTAATGGGAATCTGGGTAGGGTCCAGCATTGTGATGTGGGGTGGTACTCTCTTGACCAGAATTCAACCACCCAAGTCATCTACATAAGTAATTGCTTTGCTGTTGGAGGAAGGACAAAGTCCTGCATTGTGGGAACTCTGACATCAATTGTGATCTTCCCACTTTTAAGCCAGCAGGCTTCTGAATCAGTGATGCTCCCTCCAAGCCTGGCGGAGAGGTATCTGATATACCAATCATATCTAATGACTCCAACCAGGCAACATAATGGGCTCTTTTCTAAGGGAACACAAACAACAAGAGAAAGCTTCTAGGGACAGTACAGCTCTGTAGAATCTAGCAAACCTCAGACTTCTTGAGAGAGCAGGCACAGATGTGACAAGAATAATAAATAAGAAAGATGGCTTGGTGGAGGCAAATGCATGGGTAGGTGGGGAAGGGGAAAAAGAAGGTAGATCCTGGAGCCATGTAATGGAAGCAGATGAAATCATAGGCTAAGAACATAAAAACATTTAATAATTCAAATTAAGAACTCGATCAATAGAGTTAAGAGCTGCTATACTAGAACAGGAGAGAAGTTACTGACAGGAAGTCATGTCAATAAAAAAGAAAAAATCCAGACAGAAACAATGAGGTAAAAAAGTATGAAAAATAAGAAGATAGCCTAAAAGATACATGAGACATAGTATATAAGTCTAACATTTGTAACTGGAATCCAAGAAGTGGAAGGAAGAGAGGTAATGGGCAAAAACTAATTTTGAGAAGACACTGGCTTGAAATTTTATAAATTGATAAAAGTCATTGGGTGCTGCCATTTCCAGAAGTATATTAACTCCAATTGAGATGAATAAAGAGAAAATTATAGTTAGGGGTACATCACAGTAGTACTACTAAAAACTGAAGACAAAGAAAATCTTAAAAACAATGAATCATGGAACACTACATCAAAAACTAATGATGTAATGTATGGTGACTAACATAACATAATAAAATAAAATTTAAAAAAACAGGCACAAAAATGCACTACCACCAAAGAGAAAACAATTGCACAGTTGACTTTTCAACAAAAATTAGGGAACCCTAGCAGACAGTGGAGTGACAGCTTTAAAATGCTGAAGGAAAATAACAGCCACTCTAGAATCCTATATCTCCTAAAAATATCCTTCACGTATTAAGGCAAAATAAATATATTTTAAATAAACAAACCCTGAGATGGCTTATTACAAGCAGACACATTTAAAAATGCAGAACTGAGTGAGCAACAATAAAAAGTGTTGAATATTGATGAAAATTTTTGAAAATAATAACATAGTTTAAAATATAGGAAAAATTGGGTCACCTGGGTGGCTCAGTCATTAAGCATCTGCCTTTGGCTCAGGTCATGATCCTAGGGTCCTGGGATCAAGCCCCGCATCGGGCTCCCTGCTCTGTGGGAGGCCTGCTTCTCCCTCTCCCACTACCCCCTGCTTGTGTTCCCTCTCTCGCTGTGTTTCTCTCTGTCAAATAAATAAATAAAATCTTTAAAAATAAATAAATAAATAAATAAAATATAGGAAAAATAAGTAGAAGGCAGGAGAGAGAGAGGAAGAGAGTGAGAAAATTAAGACGTTTAACAAGGTCTTAGCTTTAAGGGGGAGTAGTGAAACTGCTCATGAAAATTATACTTCAGTAATTAATAGATATATACTGTAATCTCTAGTGTAATCATTATTTTTAAAGGACAGACTAATGTAAAAGGAACAAGCTAATAGAGGAGAAAATCTTAGAGTTAAAAAAATGCATGATTGATTCAAAAGAAGACAAAAAAGGAGAATGAAAGACAGAGAACAAGTGAAGCAGGTAGAATACAAATGATCATATGATCAATTAGTTGCATTAAGTGTAAGTGGACTGAAAACCCCTAAAATCAATGGCTCTCAGGTTGGATTTTGTAAATCTGTACTCTAAATATGTATGATAAAATCTCTCAGCAACTGCATATAGAAGGGAACATTTCAACCGGATTAAGGATAGCAACAAAAACCCTATACCAAATAGTATACTTAATGGTGAAAAGGTGGTCATTTTCCTGGAGTTTGGAATAGTACAATGATGCCCTCTTTCACAACTTCCACTCAATGTTATACTAGAGTTTCTAGTCAATAGAGTAAAGCAAGAGAACAAAATTAAAAAAAAAACAACACATTGGAAATTAGACATGAAATGTCCTTATTAACAGATGACATGATTGTGTGAATAGAAAATATGTATTTATAGACAAACAATTCGAAGATATTTTGCAAGGTTTTCGTTAATATGTAAAAATTAAGTCCTATCTCCACATAATAGAAACAAACATTTAGGATGACTTTTTTTTTAGCTTGTACCATTTATAATAGCAATAAAAACATCCAACATTTACGAATAAATCTAAAGAAAGAAGGTCAAAATATTAACACAAAAAGTAACTTTTAAAACTTTACCAATAGAAAGAAGATTTAAATAGAGAGATTTATGTTCACATATTTAAAAGATTCAGCATTGTAATTGTCTCTTCTTTCCCAAGTTCATATATAGAGAAATGCAACTCTAATCAAAATTCTAGAACCATTTTTGTGGAAATTGAGAAGTTATTATAAATTTATCTGCAAATGCAAAGGGTGAAAAATAGCCAGGAATTTACCACTTACCAAGATTTCTTATAAAGCTATAAGAAATAAATCTATGTAGTAAATTAAAACATTGGGTGTTAGACACAAGGATAAACAAACAGATCAATGGATTATATTAGAGTCCAGAAAAGAACCCACATTTATATGGACTTTGAGTCTCTCAAAAAGTGACACTGTAGAACAGTAGAGGAAAGGTGTTCTTTTAAATAATTGATCTTGGGAAAATTTTTATCTCTTTTGGAAAAAAAAAAAGAATTACATCCCCTACCACATACACATAAAACAATTCCAGACGAAGTATTGTTCTATTTTTTTTTTTTTTAAAGATTTTATTTATTTTTATTTGAGAGAGAGAGAATGAGAGAGAGCGAGTACATGAGAGGGGGGAGGGTCAGAGGGAGAAGCAGACTCCCTGCCGAGCAGGGAGCCCGATGTGGGACTCGATCCAGGGACTCCAGGATCATGACCTGAGCCGAAGGCAGTCGCTTAACCAACTGGGCCACCCAGGCGCCCCGAAGTATTGTTCTAAATGTTTAAAATAAAATACTAAGTCTTCTGGAAGATAACAAAAACAATAATATTCATGACCTTAGGTGGGTAAAAACCTTTTTAAACAGGACACAAAAAGTTATAACCATGAAAGAAAATGTGGATAAATTGAACTACATTAAAAGTTAATTTTTATTTTATCAAAGAAACATTAAGAGACTGAAAAGGCACACCGCAGAGTGGGGAAGACTAGGTTAGAGAAGCAGGTAATTAACAAGAGATTCAAATCCAGATTATAAAGAACTCCTATAAACAAATAAGAAAAACCCTAACAACTCAATTAAAAAAAAAATGAGTAAGGGACGTGAACAAGCACTTCAAAAAAGATACTTTGCAAATGACCAAAAGTACATGAAATATATAAATGGCCAATAAACATAAGAAAATGTACTCAATTCTATTAGTCATCAGAGAAATGCACATTAAAACCGCAATGGAATACCACTACACACTGACCAGAATGGCTAAAATTAAAGGGACTAAAAATACCTGGGGTTGGTGTGGTCATAGTGGTACTGGAAATTTTATATATTGCTGGTGGGAGTGTAAACTTTGGAAAACTATTTAGCAAATCCACTAAAGCCGAATATACACACGTAGACTCTGATCAAGCTGTTCTACTACTAAGTATATAAATGCATACATTTACATATGAAATGCATACATATATTCACCAAAAGACATAAGAATGTTCATAGCTGTACTGTTCATAATAACCCTGAGCTGGAAACAACTCACTGTCTATCAACAATAGAATGACCAAGTAAATTTGGTATATTTATATAAGGAAATACTTATATCAATGACAATACCCTGTATTTCTCCATTTATGTAAATATCAAAATCAGAATATCAGATATCAAGATAATTACCTTTGGCAGGTGAGGAATAATGACTGGGGTGGGAGTCCATGGGGGCCTCTGGAGTGCTGGCTCTATTTCTTGGTCTAGGAAGTGGTTACGAGAGTGAAAAAAAGTCATAATGGTATGTACTCTCTGTACACATGTTACTCCTCGTTAAAAAGAGGACAGTGCAGTAACCAGAGGCTGAACTGTTATTAGCCCCAGGCCCTTGGAATCAAGGAGAAGAGGTTACTGAAACCAGAAAAGAAATTCTCTTGAGTCCTCTGTTTTGAAAGGAAGCCAAGATTTTCTATTAAGAGACAACTGAAGACCTTATAGGAAAAAACATGGGAGTATATATAAATCCTCTGACCTCACTAACCTCTCTTCTTCTCTCCCATTGGGAATCCATATTGGCTAAACACACCCAACAATCAGAGAGCATGGGAAATTGTAGATAAAGTAGACTTCAAATATCTTCATGAAAAAGAGGAAACACAAAAGCTACCATTCTAGCCAAGTTGTCTCTTGCTAAAAAGATATCCTAGAAGCCTCACCTCCTGACTTCTGCTTACCTCTCATTGTCCCAGACAGACAGCATGAGCACCCATCCTTGCCAAGAAAGCTGAGGAAATGCATTTTAAATCAATTTTATTGGGACATAATTTGCATGCAATAAAGTTCATTTAAGAGTTTAACCCATGGAGTTTGTTTGTTTGTTTGTTTTTTTAAGATTTATTTATTTATTTGAGAGAGGCAGGGGGGTGGGGGACAAAGGGAAAGGGAGAGAAAGTCTTAAGTGGTCTCCATGCTGAGTGCGCGGAGCTGGATGCTGGGCTTGATCTCCTGACTCTGAGATCACAACCTGAACTGAAACCAGGAGTCAGAGGCTTAACTAACTGTACCCCTCAGACACCCCCCAAGGAGTTTTAACAAATGTATACTCCTCTTAATCACCACTACAATCAAGATACAGAACATTTCCATCATTCCAAAAGATTACTTTGCACTCATTTATAGTGAATGTTCCCACTTCCTATCCTAGTCATAAACAGATTTATTTATTTATTTAATTTTTTAAAAGATTTTATTTATTTTTTTTTTTTAAAGATTTTATTTATTTATTTGACAGAGAGAGACACAGCAAGAGAGGGAACACAAGCAGGGGGAGTGGGAGAGGGAGAAGCAGGCTTCCCGCTGAGTGGGGAGCCCGATGCGGGGCTCGATCCCAGGACCCTGGGATCATGACCCGAGCCGAAGGCAGATGCTTAATGACTGAGCCACCCAGGTGCCCCTAAAGATTTTATTGTTAAGTAATCTCTGCACCCAGCGTGGGGCTTGAACTCACAACCCCGATATCAAGAGTTACCTGCTCTACTGACTGAGCCACCCAGGCACACCTAATTTTTTTTTTAATTAAGGTGAAATTGATATAACATAAAATCAACCATTTTGAAGTGAGCAATTCATTGGTATTTAGTACATTGACAATTTTATATGAACACACTGACTTAATTTCTATCACTGTAGGTTAGTTTATCCTTGGAGAATGTCATGTAAATGCACTTGTACGAATGTTTTTTGTCTGTCTGATTTCTTTCACTCAGCAAAATATTCTTGTGGTTTATCCACGTTGTTGCATGTATTAGCAGTCCCTTCATTTTATTGCTGTACAGTACTCCATTGCATGGAAGTACCAGAATGTGTTGGATGGTAGATATTTGTGTTGTTTCCAGTTTCTGACTATTATTAATAAAGCTACTGTGAACACTCTTTTACAAAGCTTTTTGTAAATTTCATTGAGAAATTTTCTTCAATTCTGAACGCTGTTATGACTAGATGTTGAATTGATCAAACGTATCTATTGAGATGATCATATAATTTTTCTCTTTTATTTAAGATAATGGATTCAGTAGGTTAACTTTTTATTTTCCTTAGAGAGAGAGAGACAGAGGAAGAGAGAGAGCGCGTTCAAGCAGTGGGGAGGGGCAGAGAGAGAGGGAGAGAGAGACTCTTAAGCAGGTTCCACACCCAGCACGGAGCTTGATGCAGGGCTCCATCTCAGGACCCTGAGATCATGACCTGAGCCAAAATCAAGAGTCAGACACTTAACCGACTGAGCCTCCCAGGCACCCCACAGTAGGTTAACTTTTAAATCAATCTTGCATTTGGTCATGATTCATCGCAGTTTTTATGTATTGCTTGCTTCTATTTGCTGATATTGTGTTATGGATAATCATACATATGATCACAGGATCTTCAGTTTTATTTTCCTGTAGTGTCTGTGTGTGATTTCAGTATTACGGTAATACTGGCCTTCATATAATATGTTTAAAATTGTTTCCTCCTCCCCCATTTTCAGAGAGTTTATATAAGAAGAGTATTTCTTCCTTAAATATCTGATAGAATTTACCATTTCAGCCATTTGGTCCCAGACTTTGGGAAGGGTTTTATTCATGATAAATTCAATTTCTTTAGTAGATACAGGGATTTTCTGATTTTCTGTATCTTCTTGTGTCTGTTGTGTTCATTTGTGTCTTTCAGAAATTATCTGTTTAATCTAAATTGGAAAATTTATCGGCATAAAGTGGTTAATAATACTTATTTCCCTTTTAAAGTTTGTAAAATCTATAATGAGTTTCCTTCTCTCATTTCTCATATTGTTAATTTGGTTTTTTTCTTTTCTTTTTTTTTTTTTAATTTAGGGACTCCTTGTTCTGTTTTTGATTCCTGCTCCTAACTTTATTATTTCCTTCTTTCTCCTCACTTGGGTTTACTTTGCCCTTCTTTTTCTAGATTCTCTAGGTATAAGCTTAGATCACTAATTTTAAGCCTTTATTATTTTCTGATATAAGCTTTTAAAGCTATAAATTTTCAAAGGTTCTTTATCTCCAATACATGAATTTTGATATATTGGGTTTTTTCCATTGTTATTCAGTTAAAAATAGTATCACATTTCTCTTGTGGTGTCTTTGAGCCATGAGCTACTTAGAAGACTATTGTTTAATTTCTAATAATTGAGGATATTCTGGATTTTGTTATTAATTTCTAATTTACTGTAGTGTGGCCACAGAGCATTTTCTGTATGAGTTTAATCCTTTTAAATTCATGGAAACTTACTTTGCAGGCCGGTATATGATTGCTCTTGGTGGTATTCCATGTACATTCCATGGTATTCCATGTACACTTAAAAAGAATGTGTATTTTTTCAGGTATTGTGTGTTGTGTTTTTTCAGTGTCAGTTAACTGAAAATTGGGTGATAATATTGTTTGCTTCTACATTATTACTGACTTTCATTCTACTTCTATCTGTTTTTGAGAGAGGAATGTCCAAGTTTTCTATTATAAATGTAAATATGTCTATTTCTCCTTTTGGTTCTGGTTAGTTTTGCTTAATTTGAAGTTCTATTACAGGGCCCATACACATTTAATATTATTTTATCTTTCTGATGTATTAACCCATTTATCGGTACAAAATGCCCCCCTTTGGCCCTGGGAATATAGCTTGTCCTTCAGTCTGCTTTTTTCTGATATTAGGATGTCTCTTAGGTTTACTTGCATGACATGACTGTTTCTATCCTTTCACTTGAGACCTGTTTTTTTTTTTTTTTCACTTAAAGTGAATTTTTAAAGACAGTATTTAGATGGGGCTTACATTTTTATCCAATCTGTAAATCTCTGCTTTTTAACTGGTGTTCTTTTTCCATTTTAAATTGACTGTCTTGCTTTTTTTCCTATTTGCTCATCTGGTTTTTGTCCTTATTTCCTCTTTTTCTGCCTTCGTTTGTATTAATTGCTTATCTTTAGCATATTATCTCCTCTAGTGACTTATTAGGTATACCTCTTCGTTTTATTTTTGTGTGGTTGCTTCAGGATTTAAAATATATATCTAACATCATAGTCTACATATTATACCATTGATGTATAATGTAAAAAGCAGTATTCCTTTCCCTGTCTGGTCTTTGTATCAGTATTTCTACATAGGATGTTCATACACATATGTGCACAGATATGTGTGACAAAAATACCTATAATATAACACAATTCACTGTTAGTCTTTTTAATTTAGTAAGTCAAATGTTTGGTTTAGTAAGTCAAATTTAAAAAAAAAATTTAAAGCAAGAAAACAAGTCTTTTATAGTTACTCATGTATATACCATTTCCTGTCTTCCTCATTCCTTTATGTAGATCGGAATTCATAACAATCATTTCCATGGCAATGAATTCATTCACCTTTTTCTCTCTTCTCTAGAAAGTTCTTTATGTTGCCTTCATATTTGAAGGATAGAAAAATATTTTCATTGGTTATGGAACTCTAGGTTGATAGAGTTTTTAAAAAATTATTTCAAGGCTTATAGATGTTCTTCCATTATCTTAATGGCTTATGCTATTTATGGTGAGAAGTCAGTGGTCATTCTTAAATGTGTTCCCCTCTACATAACGGACGCTTTTTTCCTGATTATTTTAAAGATTTTACCTTTGTAACTGTTATTAAGTAATTTTATTATTATGTGCCTTAAAAGATTTTTTTAACTTATCCTAAGTGGGTTTTATTAAATTTCTTAGTTCTATGAGTTTATATTTTTTAATGAAATTTGGAATATTTTAGCTATCACTCCATCAGTACTTTTTGTGCCCACCCCTAACTCTCCTTCTAGCACTCCACTTGCAGTGTTTAGTGGCTTGATCTTTTCCCACAGATCACTAATGGTCTCTTAATTTTTTTAGCATTTTTTTTTTTAGCATTGTTTAGGTTTAGATAGTTTTATCTCCCTGCCTTCAATTTTGGTGATTTTTGCTTTTGTTGTGTTTAATTTACTTTGAAGCTCATCCTACTAAGCTTTTTTTTTAGACATTGTATATCTTAGCTCTAGAAGTTCCATTAGGTACCTCTTTGTAGATTCCTTTTCTCTTCTCATTATGTTCTTGTTTCCTTTACGTCCTTGAATATATTTTTAATACATCTTTTAAGTCCTTGACTAATAACACCATCCTCCCTATAATGTTTAGAGCTACTTCTATTGACTGAATATTCTCTTTTATTCTGATAGTTAATTTGTTTTTTAATAATCTTGTCCCTTTAAAGCCTATTTTAAGCTTTGCCTGGGGGAGCCTAGATGAGCTATCACTCTGTGGTTGGTTTAGTCCTGCTGATGGGGCATGGCCTTTCTGGGATCTGTACTGAGTATCTCAGGTTAATAATATCCCATTTTGGGGTGAAGGGTAGTTCTCATATCTAGTCAGTTTATACCTTCCCAATATTTTAGGCCCACTGGTCATTCTTTTCCAGGCTTGTGGAGTCTCACACTGTGCATGTATCTCTTAATATACAGTCTGAAACTCAAGAAGACTTCCCTTATACACTTACTGAGTTTTTCTACTCCCTATCACTCTGCCTCCAAATTACATCTGGCTTGGACTCCCAGAAATCTTCTCTGTTTCCTCAGCACAGCAAGAAGGTCATGATTTGCTTGGCTGCCCCTTTCTTACCCTGGGGTCCATCAAGTGCCTCCAGACTGAAGGAGAGATTACAAGGCTTTGCTTGTTTGTTTTCTTTCTCTAAGGGATTACAATTCTGTGTTACTCATTGTTTTATATCTGAAAATGGTTTTTTTTTTTTCCCTCACATTCTGTCTAGTTTTTTAGTGGTGATAGTAGATGGGATAGTCTGGTACCACGTGCCCCATCATGGCCAGAAACAGAAGTCAGAAATTATTATTTTCATTTTTTTTACTTCACATCTGTTAACATACGCTGCCAATGTTATCTGTTAACATACGCTGCCATACGCTGTATGGCATAAGGGAGCTCACAAGTTTTGCAGCGACTGTAAGAATTAATGACAGTGTGTCACATGGAATCACATAATACCCTGGAAACTTTTGGTTGTGTAGCCTTTTCTCTAAAACACTTCCCTAAGCTCTCAGTTTTCCTGGGAATTTCCTTGGTTTGGTTTAGAAAATTTCTTCCTTTTTCAGTTTGTACACAAATGCCTGAACTTCCAAGATAGGACTAATCTTGACTAGGTATCGGTCTAGTATGACTATTATATCAGTACTGTACTTATTAGAAATTAAGAATTAAAATCAATGTATTAATACCAGATTCTGAGACTCAGAGCTCTGAGATCTTTGTAAGTGTTGCCTATACCTTCTCTCTTAATCCCTATCAAAACCCCATAAGCAGAAAGGTATAATTTAAATAAATTTACAAGTACTGTTAGCTTATTTTCAGTTTTCCTTCTGTCTTTCCACCCCTCCTGCTTTCCTTCTTTTGCCAAAGTTGATTGTGACTATTTTGTTCCATCCTATTTAGTACAACCCCCAAATCTTTCATGATATGGCACCATTACTATCTTTTATTCATTTATCCACTCAGTAAATATTTATAAATAACTTGTAATTTTCCAGGTTGTTTGACAGATTCTAGAAATAAAGTAGAAAGGTTTCTTAATTCCAGTGGAAATCAAAAGTCTGATGGGAGGAGAAATAACTACATAAATAAGTACGTACTTACAAAATATGTGTGCTTTGAAGAAAAGGAACAAAGTACTTTGAGAGTACATACCTGGATATGTCCATTTGGGCTCTCCAGAAAGAAAATGCCAAGATCAAATTTAAAATGTTAAGAGATTGATTAGTGGGAATGTTTATGGAGGAAAAAGGGGAGACAAAAGAGGAGTGGGGAGAGTTGCAGATAGTGATATGAGTCTGACACCTGTATAAGGAGAGAGGGAAGGTTGGGTGGAAAGAACGTAAGACAGCTATGCAGCTTTGAGAAAGCCTAAGCCAGATTAAGGGAAAGCTCCAGAGCAAAGATTGCCTCCTAGAGGAACCCTCTGTTAGGTCTGGAATGGATGGATCTAGTACATGTGCTGCACTCACTCATTGGGTGGGAGCTGCCCAGGGAGAGCGTGGCCTCAGTGTTGATGCTGTGATGGATCGTAAAGGTGTGGCTGGAGATTCAGCTAACTACACTCCTCACAGCACATTTTCCCTGAGGGAAGATGTGAGCAGAGCACTCCCAAAGCTGCCTTACAGGATCACTGGACCTGGTCTAGCTGGGTGAGGAAGATTTCTCTAGGATATTTTAAAAACCATGTTCAAGTGATTAGCATCTCTTCCATGTACAATGGAGAGACTAGCTATTCAGGTCACATAAGGAGAAAATTTCTTAGACTAGTTGTTAAGACAAAGGCCACTTCGCTATATTTTGGTGGTAGACCCTTTATTTAAAGCCTTCTGTGTTTCTAGCATATCCCCTATGTGGCCAGCATTAGATCTGACTTCACAGTGATTTTTGTGGCTCTATCATTGCCATTGTGAAAGCCCAAATCTTCCTTCTCTCCCATCCCCATGTTAGTGATAGACACCATTACACATACATCTCATCCAAAACTATTTATTGAACACCTGCTATATTACAAGCATTGTCTTATGAGATTTCTCTTGTTTTGGTGGCTGGAGTCATACCCAGAAATAATTTACCTTGAATCTTTTCTATTCAACTTCCTTTTCTTGACCTCAGCAGATCACATTTGTATCTTCAAACAGCTAACGTTATGAGTAGCTTTGATTGTTGAACAGCAGTTATTTAAATATTTATGGTCAATCTGTTCCAAAACAATATTGAAAGCATCAGTACACAGTTTAAGAAATACATAAAAATCAATGGGGCAAATTTATGTATTGGAAGATCTACATTTCTAACTATGTGCCAGATTTTCCATTTATAATTCTTGCAAATGAAACACTTCGGGTAATCATAAATAGTGACCTCTCTGAACCTTTCTCTCTGAATTATGGTCTGTCAGTAATAAACGGAGAGCAGTATTTGATTTGTAGGCTGAACTATACAAAGCAAGAACTCAATGCTAATGCCTTTGATCATTCTAATTCATTTTAACTGGCCAAGAGGGAGATGGCAAAAATTCTTTTATAACATCATCACCTTCTGTTCTAAGTGTGCCTAGTGCCTGTTTTGACACATTTTCTGTGCAATAGCTGTACCTAGCATTGTGTCTGGCACCAGAAGGACATCATTAAATATTTGTGTATAAATCTGATAGTCTGAAGCCAGCATGGAACACTGCCTAATTCACCCCACAACCTTGGTTCTCCAGCAAGGTCCCATGGGAAATGAAATCTAATACAACAGCAACACTCATACTTCAGCTCCCAAATACTTTAGTTAACTGAGCTGTTTCTTTTCTGCCATCACTTCAACTTTCACTGTAGAAACTACATATACTATTGTTTCTAGAATCTAAATGCATGGGATTTCCTATTTAGAAGGGAACTTGGAGGTAATATAATGCAGGAATGACAAATATAATTTATTTCATTTTCTAAGCTCAGTAGGAAAAAGTGCTATTTCTACTCAGTAATGTCTCTTAAAGGTGGGTTAAGGCATGAGCACCAGATGTTGGCCCTACCACATTGAGTCCAACTCTCCATCCTGACAGATGGCCGTCAACCTCCACTCAAACACTTCTAAGCCAGGAAAATGCTGCCTTTCAAACTGGCTCATGTCATGACTGAATGATGAAAAGTCCTTCTATATAATTAGCTGAAATCTATACTTCTACACCTTCCACACTTTCATTTGAGTTCTGTCTTTTGGGGTCACAAAATATATCTACCCTGTCTTATTCTATATGATAGTACTTTATATATTTGAACACAATTTCTCTGAGCTCCTTTTTCTTTTGGTTAACTGCCAGTCTTTTAGCATCTTTGAAAATTTTTTTAGAGATTTGTTTATTTATTTATTTAGAGTGCATGTGCAAACAGGGGGAGGGGCAGAGGGAGACAGAGAGAATCTCAAGCAGACTCCATGCTGAGTGCGGAACCTGATGGGGTGCTCAATCTCACAACACTGAGATCACAACCTAAGTGGAAACTTAGAGCAGGAGCTTAACTGACTGAGCCATCCAGGCACCTCTGACATTTTTATCTATGATACTTAAAGTTTCTGAAAAAAGTTCTAAAACCATACTGCAGAGTTTGTGTGTGCATGTGTGTGTGTGCATGCACGTGTGTGTATGGTGTATATATGTCCTAGAATATAATTCATCTAGGCCTGGAAGAATTCCTTATCTGTAAAGCAACACCATGCTGTCTTCAATATATTCTCATTTAGCGTGGGCTTTAATTCCCTCTTAAAGCCATTGGCTTTACCTTTCCAGTTCGAAGATCATTCTCCTTGATAGAATAGATAAGCAATGGAAATTTTAGATGCTTCTCCTCTCTCACTGTCATCCGTTAACATTACGTCATCTTTTTCCAAGCAGCAAGCTTAACCCCTTCTTGTTTTTCTTCTTGCTCCTAGTCTAATGTAAAAAGCCTTTGCCAAATCTAAGAACACTTTTTAGTTCATATCTTATTTTACATTGCAGCTATATTTGACACTGTTGATTATTCCCTCCTTTCTGAAATTCTCTACTCCCCTAGTGTCTACAAATTTATTTTCATTTGATTCTCCTCTTCTCTTTCTCTGTGTGTTACTACTCTGCTTCCTCTGTGGGCTTCTCCTCTGCTTTCCATGGTGTGTCCACCACAATTCTGGTGAACAGAACAACATGAACTCTGTCCTTGAGTTAAGTTCATGCACTCCAATGGTTTAACCACCCTGTATTCTGATGACACTAAAATATTATCTCCAGCTCGGACCTCTTCCCAAGGTTAAGACTGAGTACTGACGTTCCAGAGTAGCTAAAACTGAATCATCATCTTCCTCCCACATGTCCATCCACTATTCTGCTCCTTCTCGTCAGTGCCCTATCTCAGTGACTGTCATCACCTTCTGCCCACTCATCCAAATAAATGGAAACTCATGTTCCTCCTTCCTCCCACCCAGTATATATACCAATCACCCAATCCAACTGATTTTATTGCCTGCAGTGTTTTTGTTCCATCTCTTCTTCTGTTGTTCTGTTTCCCTGGTTAGGCATTCCATTTTTAAACTTGGATTTTTCAATAGCCTCCTGGCCTGTTTTTGTGTTTTGTTTTATTTTGTTCTTTGTTTTGTTTTTGCTTTCATTCTTTTGTTCCTCAGGTCTGGCCTCTACCTCTAGCCAGCAAAATCTATCTAAAACATAAATATGACCAGGTCCCTTTACTGTTTCAAATCCTTCCAGCTTCCCCTTCACCCATAAAACAAACTTCCAGAGCGTGGTGTCTAAGGTAGTCTGTGATGTGGCCCACAGTTCTCCATCTACCTTTATATTTTTCTATTCCTTGCCCTGGAATAGAAGCTGTAATCATGCAAAAATGTCCATGGAATCCAGCATATTTCATGTTATTTCAGGTCTTCTTACCTTGTTTATGCCATGTTTTCTGCCTGGCATTTCACTTGTCTTTTTTTTTTTTTTTTTTTTTTTGACTAATTTTTGCTCATCTCTTATAGTTCAGCTCAGGCTTCATTTTCTCTAGGAGGTACTCCAGACAATACGAAGGAACAGAAGACACGCCCTCTGTGTTCTCATAGCACTCTGCACCTGCATCTTTTCTGTCTCTGACTGTTAACTCTACAGGGCATCTGGATATGGGACTGTCTCCTTTGTAGCAGGGACCACATCTTCTTGAACTTTATTTTTGCTCTTGAACTTTCTTTCTGACCTTATATTTCCTTGGGCTTCTTTCAGAAAGATTTAGGTTGGTATTTTCTTAACTAATGAATTCTTTATGTACACTGAGAAATACAATAAGAAAACCTAATGCTACTGAGCTTCAAATTCAATGCAAACAATATCTGAGAACTAAGAGTCACATAGGAATGGATTTGCTTGCTAGAATATGATCGCAAAAAAATGCTATTTTTTTTTTTTTTTTTTTAGCAAGTGTCTTTAACTTAGAGGACAAAGTCATGGTCTTGATTTTCAAATTTACTCAACAAATATTTACTGAGTACCTGGGTTGTGGAGAGGTGAATTAGACATTTATTCCATTTTTCAGGAAGCTTACAGTTCAGCAGAAACAATAGCATAACTATATTCCAAGGAAGAAATGATGACGTTGGTGATGATAATGAGAAAATCAGATTTACTTCCATTATCTGGCTTAACTCATAATCATAATGTAAGCTACCATCATCCTTATTTTATGATGAGAGAACTAAGACTTTAGAGAGCTAAAGAACATGCTCAGGGCTACACTCTGAGTTTCAACACTCTTGACCCTATGCTATGCTCTCTACAATATCATGATGTGTTATGAGAGAGAGTCAGCCAAAAGTATGACTCAGAAAAAAGCAAGACAGATGGCTTCCTGCTGGAGGGACCAGAGAAGGCTCCATGGAGGAGATGGCATTTGGTTTAAGCATTAAAACATGATTAAAATTTGGATCTTCAGAGAGGCAGGGGAAGACATTCCAGGCAGAGGCAAGAGTTTAAATATAGTCACAGAGGTGGTAGAGTGTGCAGCATACACAATGCTAAGCAAGGGAGGTCTGTTTGGATGAAGCATTAAAAAGAGTAGTGAGAACACAAATTGAAATGTGGGTAGGAAGTCACTATTCTTACCGAGCGATGTGAGCTTCCTTCTAGAACCATAGAAAGCCGATGAGAATTTAGAACAGGGTAATGACCTAAGAAATTAATACCACTTAAGTCTGTAAAATTTATTGGAGGAAGGAGAGTCTGGGATGGTTTATTCACTCAACAAACATTTATTAAGTATCAGACAATGTTTTATGTACTGACGCAACATCAGTGAAAAAAACAGGCAACAATTTTTGCTCTTAAGGAGTTCTTCTAGTTAGAGGAAACAAATAATTAACAAATAGACAATTCATATATATATATGCACATACAAAAATAAACAATTTATACAAATATATATACAAATAAACAATTCATATATAAACACATATAGAAATAAACAATTATATAAATATATATACAAATAAACAATTCTTATATATGTAACTCATATGTATGAATTGATTGTTTTGTCCATATATATATATATATGGAGAGAGAGCTAGAGAGAGATTAGTTGAGAGTTAGAAGGTAGTAACTATTATGAACAAAAACTAAGCAAGGGAAGAATACAGAGAGCTCCTGAGTAGGGATGGGAGGGCATTCATAATTTAAATAGGGTAGTAGGTAAAGGTCTTACTGAGAAGGTGACATGAACAAAAACATAAAGTAAGTAAGAAAATGAGCCATGTGGATATTTTGGGTAAGATCATTTAAAGTACCAAGCACAACATGAAAGCCCATAAGTACCTGTCATATTTAAAGTACAATAAAGAGGACATGTGGCCAGGAAAGGGTGAGGAAGGGGAGGTAGGAGAAAAGGTATCTGGAGAGATGATAGAGGAGGAGCATAGCAAAAACTTTGGATTTTTCTCTGAGTGAAATGGGAATCCACTGGAAGGTTTTGTGCAGTGGAGTGCCATAGTCTGACTTAGGTTTCTCAAAGAGAACTTGGGCTCTCTGTGGGGCATTTGTGAACAGGGACAAGGACAATAGTGGAACTTCAGTTGGGAGCTCTCATGGTTATAGATGGTGGTGGCTCAGTCCAGCTCTGGAGTTGGTTGGTGGTGATGAGATGAGCTGACCAGCTGGATGTGGAGTATGTGAGAAAGAGAGGAATCTTGGGTGACTCTACATAGAACATGTACTCAACAGTGACTGTTACTTGGTGTTATGAATTGCTGGTGTATGTAGGTATATGTATGCTTTATATACACAGCATTTATAGCCCTTTTATGTTAGGCCACAAAATTGGAATTTCCTTTTGACAGATAAATGAATGCCCCTGCAAAGTCTGTGCTCGTGAATAAATACATATCACATTGCTTTTTATTAAGACTTCTAACTTTACAAAGTGCTTTCTCATGTCATTTTAGGCTCACAACATTTCTCTATTAGAATGGCTATACTGAGTATTAAAAAATGCATTGAATTATCTCCAGTACCAATATCTGGAACCAAAAAAGTACATAAACAAGATTCAGAAAGTTAAAGAATAATTGCTTTAGCAATAACTTTGTACTTGGGGTAGTTGTTAAGTTGGCGGCTATGTCTCCAGATATGCTGATATCTGAATACAAACTAAATTATCTGTACAATATTAAAAATCAGTTGCAAATATGCAAAATAGCATCTCCAGGCTTTTAGTATTCTAAAATATTTGGTGTGGTTTCCATTGTCCTAAAATATTTCTTGCGTTTTTTCCACTATTTATCTAGATGTATGAGTAGGACATAGATACCTCTACCACCAGCTTGAATTTCTCCTTCATCCCATCACTCTTCCTCTTTTACCTTTTAAAAATACATAAATTTGCCAGGGTGCCTGGGTGGCTCAGTTGTTAAGCATCTGCTCAGGTCACGGTCCCGGGGTCCTGGGATCAAGCCCCACATCGGGCTCTCTACTCGGCGGGAAGCCTGCTTCTCCCTCTCCCACTCCCCCTGCTTGTGTTCCCTCTTTCGCTGTGTCTCTCTCTGTCAAATAAATAAAATTTAAAATAATAATAATAAAAATACATAAATTTGTCAAGTTCTAGGTTTAATATTAGAAATTCAAAACAAATAAGATATATTAACTGCCTTCAAGGAAATATTAATTATTTAAGAAGCCATCCCCTACCTTTTTTGTAAAAAGATTTGAAGTGTCTTATAGGAATGTATAAACAAAAAGGAAAATATTAAATAAATGGAAGAAAGACTGAAAAGTAAATAAAATCAGGAAAATAATGTGAAGCCAGGAATAGGATCAATATAAACAATGCACATCAAAACATTCTGTACAATGTTGTTTGAAGGTAGAGGAACATCAGTAAAGTGTCCTCCGGGCTGGAAAGACAGTATGGAAAAATCAAGCCTCTCCATACCATTTTAGAGTTGTATTCGGGGTAACTTAGTGATGGGGGCAAGTGGGTCAGCAGGCAGGTGGAAGATCGGGGACACTGAAGAGCTGTTCTCCAACTCTATTCTCCACACCTATCAGGACCTTAACCCCCAGGTTTTATGGAGTGAGGGGCATGGTGGTGAGGTCACAGGATGGTTATCTGAAGTGTGGCCTTCTGTGCATCTGTAATCACTACCAGTTACTCAGAGTGGGCACTAGTTTAGGGAAGATCAGGGCAAGCTTTCTGCATTCTGGGCGGGGCTTACATTTACCTCCACAAGGCCTGGAACACGTATCCCCGAGGGAGGTCATTACCCAGGCATGGACAAGCTGGAGGGCCAACGATGGAGTCAGTGTTGTCAGCATCCTACCGATGTTTACTCAGAACTTTCTCCTGGCCAGGGCAAAAGAGAAAATAGAACAGCATTCATGGCTATCAACAAGATGAAAGCTCACCGGTTGCTTGGAAGTACATTTTTTCTTGGTCCTCAATCACGGAAACAGTTTCTCCAGTAGGTAATAAAGTCACAGTGCAGGTTTTCTTTAAGAGCTTTCTGACAGGAATATAGCCATGGGTTTTATAGGGATCATTCTTATAATATTTTGTAGTTCAGGTAGATTGCCCATTAAAGTATAGGTCAGCAGAGAGCCCCAAATGGCCTGATCTAAGGGTGCATCTATTTGTTGCTCTGACTCATGAATATCACTTTAGCATGCTTTTGATGAGAATGGAACAGCAAAAAAATCAAGTCCAATTCTCTGAGTATAAACTAGGGTCTTTTATTTTGCTTATGGATTAAAGTCAACAGTCAACCAATGTTGCTTTGACAACCAACCCAACAAAACCTAGAGTTGAGTGCCTCCTATGGAGGATACACATTAAGGATGGTGTTCCAGATGGAAAGCCCAGACGTCAGAGGATGCCCTGACGGAGGCTGACAGTAACAACCACAGTGATATGGAACACGGGGGATTGCGAAGGAGTCCTTCGAGGTGGCACTTGAGCTAGATCTCAAAGGATGAATCTGATTTTGATATGGAAGAAGCAGAGATGGCCATTGCAGGTGGATAAACAGCCTGACCAGTGCAGGAAGGTAGTGAGTTTACATAGTGCACAAACAGCAGAAAGTCCTATTTGGTGAGAACGAGTAGTGAGTAATGGCAGATGTGAGGCTGGGAAGATAGTACAGACTCCAGCATGAAGACATCTGGATGAGGGGCCTGGGCTTCCTCCCTGCAAACCTCTCCATCCACTTCACCTGGTTCTATAAAGAAGCTAGAGACCTGCCCCAAAGTCTGTAAATTGGGAACACTCGTTTATTACAAAACTTGACAAACAGTCCCTACATTTGCAGAAACCATGACTTACTTGTCAGGAGCCAATGACTGTCATTCTCCCCTTTATATAAATATTTGCATTCCACAAAATAAATGAGACTATTCTTGAATTCTGTGGCAGGTACTGGCTAGTTATTTCATTGATGTTCAGTAAATAGTGAGGATCAATCCACAAGGTTCTCTTGCTTTTTCTAAAGACTTCTGTATAAGATGCTGCATTTCATTATGGTAACCTTGTAGATGGCCTCTTTGGGATAGAAGAGCTGCAGACCCACAAGGGACAAATTGGAAAATCATGAGAATCAAGAAGCTGTGTGACTGGATAAGTACTGTGAAGCCTTGAAAAAAAAAAAAGAAGTCTCCAGCGTCAAAGAAGTCAGGGTAACCCTCGTCAGAAGGAGAGCTTCAGAGGGATGAACGTCAGAGGCCTTGGCTGATGATGGCGACTGCCCACCATGTTCAGCCCCCACTGTGTGTTTTCTGTGTGTTAACTCAGTCAGTTACTACAAGCCTGTGTGATCAGTATTATTATCTTGACCCTGTCAAGATAGATGAGGAAAAAAAGAGGCCCAGAGGAGCTTAGCAACTTTCCCGAGGCTGTGCAGCTTGGAAATGGCAGAGCACATCGACCCCGCATGAACGCTGGCAGCTTGGCTTCCGAGCTCCTTCTGCTTGCCACCACCCTATTTCTCGTTTCATGAAATGTTACAGCTTGAAGTGCCCTTAGAACTCATCTGGTTCACTGGTCCTCTGTATGTAGCCCTTGGCCAGGTGGGATTAGAATCAAGGGAATGAGGCCCTCTCTTGGGTGCAAAATGTATAGGGGCACCAAAGACCTCAGGAGTCAAATAAATAATATGTTAATGCAGTATTGTTTAAAAATCAAAATTAACATTTATGATGCAGAAAATATCAAAATTTAAATAAAGGCAGGATCTCTTTCTTAAAGAATGGATCTCTCTTGGGTGGCTTCTCTCTGTTAATGGCACCTTCATCCCAGGCTTGCCCTACTATCTTCCCAGCCTCACGTCTGAGTTAACATCTCCTGGGAGGTTTTCAGTCATTCAGATTTTCAGGCTTCACCCCACATCTACTCATTCCAGTGCTGAGGGTGGGACCCAGCAATCTATGCTTGAACCAGGCCCCCAGGTGATGCTGAAGTGAGTTCGAGTTTGAGAACCACTGGTCTGGTCCAGTGCCTTCATTTGCCAAATGAGCAAGTTGCTTATTGGTGGCAGAGTTTATGACTTCTCTATGAGTTTAGGGTCCTTTCTCATCTATCACACTGCTCCCCCTTCCCTTGGCAACTTCCTCATCTGCTCTCTGCCCCATTTGCCAGGATTTCCTGTGAATCTGTTCCTTCTTGGAGGCAAATCAGTTTGCCACTGAAGACCATGGCATTCTCTGTTTATGGGGAGGTACAATCAAATAGAGAAGAAACCACATGAGATTCTCTGGGAGATCATTTAGAGCATTGGTTTTCTGCCTTGGTGAAATCTTGGTGGCATTCTAAAATCACCCCCGGAAGATTGGGAAAAGCACCAATGCCCAGACTTCACCCCAACCAAGTAAACCAGAATCTCTGGAAATAGGGTTTGAGTGCCAGTATTTAAAAAAAAAAAACAAAACAAAAACAAAGAACTTTTAGGTGATCGTAATGTGTATCCAGGGTTGAGAACCAGTAGTTTGGCAAATGTGGGATTATTGCCAGTAGGTCTCATGGCAATAATCACTGTCACAGTCCACAAAGCATAAACGAGACATCATCCTTTCCCCTCTCCTTGTCCTCATCTTCTATATCTCTTCCACTTCTAAATCCTGTCCACATTAATGCACACGTAGCTCTTAAATGTGTCCGCTTCTCCATTCCGACTACCATCATTCAGACTCAACTCAGCATTGATCAACTCTGGCCTCCAAACTGTACTTTGTGTTTGCCCTTGGGCACTTGCTCAATTGAAATGCCACACCAGAAGCCTGAAAATCATTTTCAAACTACAGTCTGACTGTATAAATTGCCCTCTCCCTGACTTTAAAGACTTTCCCTGATTTTCCATTCCTCTTAGGATAAGACCACATCTTAACATGGCTGCCATGGTCCTGGGTGGTCCTCGCCAGCCCACCTCTCCTCTGATTCTCTGCTTTAGTCACTCTTGCCTGTCAGTTTGTTATACTTATGGGTTTACATCTTGGGGAAAGCTTCCCTGACCTCTCTGAGGAGATAAAGTCCTCTTGTCATAATTTTTTTTTAAATTGTGTGTTTGCCTAAAGAACAGAGAAACTGAGAAGGGAGTTAAAATTCACTTGGGACAAGCAGTCATGAGTTCTTAGGGCACTTTCCTCTTCTCCTTCATAACTAACACATTTTACATTTGTGTGGCCATTTAATGAGGGCATTTATTCTGCAATAGACTTTGTAAAAATAGGGGCCACATCTTTTGCTTACCATTGAGTCTCCGGCAGCTAGTGAGGGCTTGGAACATGGTGTTTAATAAAAGTTGCTCAAAAAAAAAAAAAAAAAAATGAATGAGTGAGTGCCTAGAAACTATGCCCTATGCCCACTAAAAGGATGACTGTGTGCGCTTTTGCATATGGATTGCATAGGAAAGCTCTCAGAACGGGAGATTCATCTTTAACCCAGGCTCACTCTCTAGCACTGTTACCTTGGAAAGGCCTTTTACTTCTTGAGCTGAGTCTTTTTGTGCCAGTGTTTTTCAAACTAGGCTTTGCTGCATCCCTAAGGGTCGGTGGGTGATGGGGGGTGGGAGGCTGAAGGGGCAAATGGAACAAACTTCCTCTTTATCTATTTCTGGGTAACATTTATTTTGAAGAAAGAGATTAGTTTCTAAAAGAAAAATCATTCAAAAACCACTGTGCTAGAAGATGCCTAAAACCCCTTCCGGATCAACCCATCTGTAACGCTTTTTTCCAAAGGAAACTCGACACACACACAGTCTGAGGGGACTGAACAGCTGGCTGAGTCAGGTTTCCATTTTTCTAGAAGGCTGCACACATACATGCAAATACAGGTGGGCTTTTCTTTTCAGGAAAAAGCCTGGGAGAAACTAAGCCAGCATATTCAGTCACATCTGCTCAAGCAAAATGCGGTGACAGACATAGACACTGAATCACTCCCACTTCCTGGGCTGCAATTTAATAGGCTTCTCAGATTGTTGGGCTCAATTAAGGGTGTTTACTGTGAGTACATTCCTGGGCAGGTGGCTCAGTCTCTGGGCTTCAAAGATGATTGAAACACCTGCCTTTTCATTGTGCTCACCTTGTCCTTGAAAGGGCCTCTCCCAGGCGAAGTCCCCTTCCTTCCCCCCACCCTTGGTCTTCAGGGAAAAACGCAGTCACAACAAAAACAAATTTCCTTTTTGTATTAATTAAAATGCCTGTACCAGGAATATGATAGAATTTCCCTGAAGCCTTTGCATCGGGTATGCGATGGGAAGAGGGAATTAAAGCTATTTTCTGCAGTAATGGGCCTTGCCTGGAGCCTTGTGGGCCACTGGAGGAGGGATGGGGAGTGGGGGTGGAGGGAAGGAGGAGGAGGGAGGAAGGAGCACCAGGCAGAGATCTGACTCCCTTTCCATTCCCTAGAGTACAACCCAATTATCTGTTTTACATTTGGGGTTTCAGTTTAGATTTCATTTAAATCAAAGGTTACATAGCTTTAAAAAAGAAAAAAAGTAGGCATAAAAACCCACACATTTAAGATGATACAAATAAAAACCCAGCACTTATTTGCCTTAATTACCTGAATTTTTTAGACCTCAGCCTCTCGGGTAATTTCTTCCTTTGTCCATAGAGATGTTGCTAGGTTTCACTAAAGTAGCTACTTTATTCACAAAAAAATTAAATTCCATCCATTTTAAAATTTGTACCACATGCTATTACTGGGTCTGCCCTCAGCTCAAAATAATGAATATATTCATGTATTATTTAGGAGAAGTAATGCAGTTTTCTTTTTTTTTTCTCTGTCTTCTAACTCACTGGTTCTCAAATGTTAGCATGCCCCAGAATCTCCTGCAGGACTTGTCAAAACAGGGACTGCTGGGCCCACCCCAGAGTGTCTGATCCAATGGGGCTGGCGGGGAGCCCGAGAATTTACATGTCTAATGAGTTTCTAGGTGATGCTGAGGTTGCCAGTCCAGGGTGCACACATTGAGAACCCCATTTTCATTCAGAAGGGTGTCGGAAATCTAGTTGTCAGAATGGGTAAGGCACCAGGGAAAGGCCACATCCTTGGGTGCTGGTGCCTACTGGCTCGGTCTTATGCCCGAGGGCCCACCCGGAGGCCTGGCTGCCTGGGGGTGATCAAGTTTGATGCCCTCATCTGTCCTAAGTCATCTGTGGTTGCTGGTGGAAGTCACTGGTGTCCTCACTGGGAGCCAGAGTCAGGGGGAGCTCCATTGAAAGGATTTCAGGATCAGAAGAGTTCCCCTTCCTTTCTGGACTTGCCTCGGTGGCTGCTGGCTTGTAATCCACCATTACTGCTGCATTCCTTTGTGTGGCACCGTGCCTTGTTTAAACAGCAGTGCCTACTGGGAAGATGAGGATGCCCTGAAAACTTAACTGAGTGTATTTGGCCCTGGCAGAAGATGTAAATCTGAAAAAAGCAGAACTTTAGAGGTGGATGCCATCCTGTCTCAGTCCTCTAATATTTGAAATGGAAATGGGAGTTCAAAGGTTCTTTTTCCCAAAGTCATAAAGCCAGGCTGCCTAAAGAATGGGGAAATAGGGCAGGCCTAGAGGGAGAGAGGGTAGGGGGATCCAGGATGGTCTAGAGGCGTGAGAACCTGTGGGGCCATAGAGTGAGGGGAGGAGCTAATGGGTTGGGATGGAACGTGAGTAGGCCCCCGTCCCGAGCGCCCTTTCTGTAATGAAACTATCAACTTGGCCCCAAACTGGAAGCCTCAGGGTTGCCTTGAACTTGTTTTTCTATGTCCCCATGGAGTCGCCATGTCTTCCCATCAGTCTCCTCCTTGCTGTTATCTCTCCTGCTGCTGAGGACCAGGCCTCTCTGTCACCACAGCCTCCAAATTCTTTCTGCTCCTCCTGAAATCAGTCTTCCAGACAGCTACCAGAGTTCTCTGATTACAAACTGTGCTCCTGCCCAGCGTTCTTCAGTCTCTGCATAGCACCAACAGGCAGCAGTCTCATCACAGTATGGCGCTCAAGTTGTCTCATTCCCTCATCCCAACTTGCCTTTTCACTTTCATGTCCTTACACTCCCTTCCATGCAAACTATGTCCCAGCTCTACCACATGACTTAGAAGTCCCTGAACCACTTCAGCACTCTCTTTTTGCTTAAGCTACCCCCTACGACTCTCTCATCCGACACCCAGAATTCTCCCCATCATTCAAGGTCAAGGTCAAGCTGTCCTCTGTGAAGTCTTCCCTAGTCTACCAATGAGACCCGATTTCTCCATCTCTTTGATTTTAGCATTTTTATTTATGAATCTGTCATAGGCCTAGCTTAACTGTATCCATAATGAGGACCTGTTTATGAGCACATCCATACACACATCCTACTCTTCTTGGTACTAAAATATAACCAAAGGTAAGCACAGTTGTTATCATGCTTCCAGGATTCTGAGGACTCCTGCGCAAACACTGACCACATTGTCATTGTTTTCATTTATCCTGATGAGAGAGTTGAGGTTTGAACCTTGCCTCAGAACAAATTAAAACATGACGTATTGCATAATTTATATTGCTGATTTTGTGAATGTTGGACACTTAGATCCATCCAACAATAACGATTCATTTCTGCCACCAGTAGAAAGTCCAGAAGGGGCCTTCATCCCGTCATCTTGGATGTGTTTCCTCTCTCCTGTCTTTTGGAGCTCACAATTTGGCTCACTAGAATGGACACTGTATAGCATTTTCCTCTGACTCCCTAGAACATGATCCCTGGCATGCGGTAACTACTCAGGAAATGTGGAGTTGAACTTGTGGGAAGGCAGATAGGTGCATACCAAAGGCAATCTTTATTTCCTTCCCACTTTTTGGCAGAGGATCACTGTTTGCCGCAGTCAACTGGGAAGTGCCCACATCATCTCTGAATTCAAACCTACACATTCAGCCTTAGAGGATCAGGTCTCAGAAGGTGGAACTTGTCACTGGTCACACCCCCAATCAATGTACCTTTTTCCTTGGGTCCCCAGCCTCAGCAGAGTGTGACTTTTTCTACAGACAGATCATCTCTTCCTTCATTCAACAGATAATGATTGACTATTACTGTGTGTTAGAAACAGGGCCAAGTATTGAGGATAAAATAATGAAAAAGGAATGTGCTCCTCCTGTTCAGTGTTAATATAAATCCTGATTACTAGGGAAGCATATTGATAGGAAGTAAAACCGAGTGTGGAGATTCAGAAAAGCCTCTCTGAAGAAGTGCCACATGCATGCAGATATGAAGAATATGTAGGAGACAGCCAGGTGAAGATGGAGGACAGACTATTCTGTGCATAGGGAACAGAACTGTGGAAATCTCAGAGGCAAAAGAGTGGTGACTTAAATCTGAGATACCACGGCCTCTGAGAAGTTTCCCCTGGCCCTGCCAAGGGGTGGGGAGGTGGGGACCCTCCTATATGTTCCCAAGCATACTGTATTCCATTATCACAGCCATTATCACTTGGCATCATAATTACCTATTTACCTTATTGATCTTTCCCACTAAGTAATAAAATCCACAAAAGCAAGAATTATGTCTACCATGACCACTACTGCATCTCTTGCAGTTGGCACAGTGCTGGGTATATGGCGTCTTGAAGGAAATGCTCCATACATGGCCTTACCATTCACCATTGCCATGTCTGCTTGCATGCCTCCCGGCCGGCCAACCATCTGTGCTTCAAGTGTGGGCAGAGCAGGTCCACAGACAGAGTCACAGATGCCAGGGAATTAACAATCCTAGGAGCAGCGAAGACTGTTGGGGTTGATGGGTAAATACTGCAGTAGCTTTCTTGCCTCTCATGTGGAATAGCTCTGAGGTATATGTCCTACAGCAGGATTTAGCTCCAGTGGCCCCGAACACCGAATTGCTTAAAAATGCATTATTAGCTACCTTCCCTTCCCTTCTCACTTCTCTACTCCCTTATCAATGTTTCCTGAAATCACCTCCCAAATAAACCACTCACCATCAGATCCTTGACTCAGGATTGGCTTCTAGAGGAACCTAAACTAAGATGGTACTCATCAAATACCTGTTGAGTGACTGAGTCCCCTCCTGACTTAGCTGCTTGTTTGCTTGATTAGGCAAGTTATTACCTCTCTGAGCCTTCACCCTTGTCCCCTCTCCCTTCTAAAATTTACTCCCTACCTCACCAGGTTGTTGCTTGGCTCCAGTGACATATGGTTTGTGAAAAGCCTGCTTAAGTTGTACTGAGTTGTTGAAATGGACCACTGCCCTGGCACATGCCCATCTAACCTAGCTAGGACACAGCAGAGTAAGAGCCAAATGGCTGGAAGAGATTTTTTTTTTTTTTTTTTTTTTTTTTAAAGATTTATTTATTTATTTGAGATAGCGAGAATGAGAGAGAGAGAGAGTACATGAGAGGGGGGAGGGTTAGAGGGAGAAGCAGGCTCCTCGCCGAGCAGGGAGCCCGATGCGGGACTCGATCCAG